>NC_088714.1:34947142-36147142 GCF_963576615.1 Watersipora subatra | reverse complement strand
ATTGTACAGTTATCAGTATGTACAAGCACCCTAGAAATAGTCAAGTGTGCATATTAAATGCTATGATACAGTCAGTCTTCACTAGACTCCACCATCTGTCCATTACATATCTAATACGTCACAATAGCTTCAGCTCTAGCCACTCTTTAGTTCGGAGCCCCTTGCTACCGTCTCCATCTTTCCATAGATCATCTAAGATTCCGGACTGTTGATAAGATGCGGCACAGTAAATTTACTCAGCAAAACATAAGTTTGAATAATGCTCTGATCAATGTAACAGAATGTCAATATGATCACAAACATTGTATTCATATCAGCGGCGATGGGTAAGCAAACGAATGAGATTTCATTTGCACAGAGACGCGAGCCCCGATCCTCTGCTATGAGTACATAAGATAAAATGTGAATTACTAAAATATTTATTTATTCATTTGTAATCTGATGTGCTTCATTTTATGCTAGCTGGACTCGCATAAAATGCATTCTAAAAACCCTCGGTGCTAAAAACTTCCTTACTATTATTATTATGTGAATTTTGCTGTTGAGAGAGTGTAAACTTTTTAAAAGAGCCACTCTCAATTGCCCTTCAGAATGTAAAAACAAAAGGTCTTTTGTTAAATGTTTGTAACGCAATCATACTGTTACTTTATAGTGTTACTAAAATAATTAGTATAAATAAATTTAACGCTATGGTATAAATTCCTATTATAAGTAAAATTGCAGATACTCAAAATGTTCTTAAGCTGAAAGTTTAATTTGAAAAAATGCAACTCAAAGTCAGTATAAATACAAAAGAGATAATTCTTGTCGCTAAGGGTTTCTTCGTCAGTGTTAGCTCTAACTGTGGCCGGTTTAGTTGGTTCAGTATCAGTTATAATGTTTAACTCTCGCACCATAATGTTAAATATACTTTGTTAATATTCACCATCAAATGCTGACCAGCCAAAAAGTTATTCATATTTTCATTAGCAGTTCTCAAAGCTTTTAGTGCCTTGTTGACTATTCTGGCATTTAAGTGTTTGGCAGAGGAAAGAAAATGTGACTATCTTTATCGCTAGGACTCGGCGGTTGAGGATGGAGTAAGATAAAAGTCCGGCTTACTGACGCCAACCTAAAAGATAGCGAAGTTATTCTTAATGGCGCCAGCTTAGACTTATCACTCTCTCGAGCGACTGAATCAGTACCTCAGTCGGGATGACTCGGCACCTTTCTTGCTTTTTACGCAATAGATTAAAGCTGCGCCATTAGAATATCCAGAATTCTATATTTAAAACTTCTAGTTCAACTTGAAGACATCCTTGAGAAGTTTGGTTTGTTTGTCAGAATAAAGAAAATCTTCTCTATTAGTATGTTACTGATATAACGATTTTTTTCTGCTTTCCAACTTTGAGTAAAACAGATAGTAATTATGTACCAAGTTTTGTTTAAACAAAACATGGCATATTAGCGAGTAATGGTGAGTTCGTATTTGTCTTACTCTTACAATACTTGAATTAGGCATAAGTCATGCTTTTAGTACTTATTTATTGTGATACTTTTTAGCTAACATGAATTTACTAATTGAATCGTTGAATTTGCTTATTGAATTGTCTCATAAAAATCAAATAAGTCAGTATATATGATTTACACAGCAGCCAGTATTGTTTTTATAGTGTTTCCCAAACACCCCAATACTGACACAGCTAACAGTATCTCTGATTGATATGATAGCTTATAAAATGATAGCTTATTTTATAAGGGCCTATTACTAGAACTTCCAGACATGCGGCCCCAAAAATATGTTATAAAAATTTATTATTTACCAAAAAACAATAAAATAACTTCAATTTTTATGACTATACAAGCTTCCAGAGTTTCATTAAAGCCTAATTTAGTGTTGTGACACAGAAGTAGACACTAAAGTTTCTTGGAGGCATTATTGCTTTCGGCAAGACTGCACTGGGTAGGATACGATGGCAGCAAAAATACCCTCACGACTAGATAGGGAATATGATTAAACAATTAATAAGGGAGTATAATTAATGATAGTGTATGCGAGAGTCAATTAAGTAGCAGCAGCAGCATGTAATGCCTAATCTATTTATTCTTACTAATTAGATCAATGATTGAGAGGAAGGTTGAAACTTGCCTTGTCCTTTCTTAGAAAACAGCATCGCTTGTCGGTCTGAACCGAAAGAATTGAAATAAAATTCCTACTAATGAAAACAAGCCATATTATGATATTATAGTAGGATTGTTGAGTGACTGTAGAGCTATAATATTGGTGAGCTAGAGCGGTGAGCTATAACGGTGAGCTATAACGGTGAGCTATAACGGTGAGCTATAACGATGAGCTATAACGATGAGCTATAACGGTGAGCTATAACGGTGAGCTATAACGATGAGCTATAACGATGAGCTATAACGGTGAGCTATAACGATGAGCTATAACGGTGAGCTATAACGGTGAGCTATAACGATGAGCTATAATGGTGAGCTATAACGGTGAGCTAGAACGGTGAGCTATAATGGTGAGCTAGAACGGTGAGCTATAACGGAGAGCTATAACGATGAGCTATACCATACACTCAGTTTAGTATCGCCTTATTGAAATGAGTGCTGACAGCAAACAAGGAAAACTGCAACTGCAGTTTAAAGGTAGCTGATGCAACTTCAAAACACGTTTTAAAGCATTTCTCATCTTAGCTACATTTTATTTGTTGTGTCAATGATGTATTTTTTCTGTGTCTAATAGCGCAGAAGACAGGTCCCAATTTTTGCAAAACCTTGAGGTGAGACAGCTTTGCACAAAGAATTGCTATTGGACATCAAGCATAGCGTAAATGATCTTTTAAATAATTGCTGAAGTATTCAACTGAAAAATAGTTCGCGCATTAGGATTTTTGTATTGCCTCACAGACTGCACAAAATGTAGATAAGATAATTCCTAATAATAGGTACTTATAAAATTGATCTATATCGCAGTTTGTGAATTCTTATTCAAAAAATTGCGCATCTTCATAAAATAATTTTGTCGTATGGCACTGAAGAGACTAATTATAAGAATAGCTAATTTGCTACAAAAGAGTTTTTTAGGCCAATGCAGTTTTTTAGCAAATTATCTATATATGTACTTCCCACGCAGGGATCTTTATGGGTTGGGCAGCCAAGGTGAAATCAAGTAATGTTTATCATGCAGTTCTCTCCATTTTGTAATAAACGAAGATAATGAAAGACAAGTTGCTCATTAATGACACTGTTTTCCTGTAGAAGTTCATTATTCATAACTGAGAAGATAAGAATTGTCATATCTGAGTTACATTAAGATGCTTTCTATCTCCAAACCTCAAGAGAATCAGCCCGATATTATCTATTTTAAGGATTATGATTTCTCAGCTGATGCTCCAATGTGGCAACGTGATTGATAATAAAAATAATTAGTGGCGAGAGTTGTCTTGGTTGCTCTGAATTACTTCCAAACATGATAAAGCTATGTTTGACGTAACCAGGCAGTCGAGTAATAACAAGACGTTACCGCTGGCGTCGGAAGTTCAGTATCTTCCTCACATTGCTTGATTATAGTTTTACTTATTTTAGCGATTGTCATAGAGTCGTGTTTAGGTTCTTTCCATATGTTGAGAAAAGAATATAACAAGCTGGGCAAAGTCATTTCGGTTAAACAACGCTGTTTAGTATGTAGTCATCACATAAATTGTCAGTACCACAGAGTACCAACTCTCTACTATATTCTTTAAGCTAGACCTACACTGTTACTCATCAGCTTTACTGTGAATCCATATTTATTCAAAGGTGAGAAAGGACCAGCTCTGCGAGCTTCATACTCTGTCCCTACCCGTAGTTAGGTTTAACTATATCTCATTTGTTATGACTACAGCTCGATTGTGTTTAGTTTCCGTTAACAGCTGTGATCAGAGATAATAGATACGATTGTCTTGTAGAGAAAATAAAAGTTCTCAAGAAATAAGCTGAAGACGCTCTTAAAATTTACATATTGCTTATACTGAGTTTTATTTACTCAATGATTTAGCATAGCATCATTTTCTAGAGTCAGCTTTCGCTAGAGAGCATGACAGAACATGAACAATGCTGGAGGGCAAGGCTAGAATATCTCAGTAAGCAACACCTGATGAATCCAAGCCTTTTTATGTCAGTTCTTAAAAAGCTAAGACATCAATAGTATTTTTATCTTATTCATGTTGTGAGAATTTCAAAATGCTCAATAGCACATGTAAAGATGATTATTCTATATAGCGTAATATGCCTGTAAGTGATAGTTTTAACTATTGTTTGTGATAGTTTAACTATTTTGCAAAAGTTCATGACAACGAACTTATTTCATGCGAATGTTCAGTTTTATGTCCATGATGTTTCGCTACCGCCATCATCCGTAGAGTCAGCTACTACTCTTACTAACCTAGGGAAACAAAACCCTATGCTAGATGTCAAGCCTCTTTACCTGGTAAGCGGCTTATTATGAAAGCTGGAAATATCGTACCAACAGGTGGGGCTGATAACAGCAATTCAGATATTTAGAATATAAAACTATAAACACTAACGGCCTCTTGCAGTAATATACAACATTTGATTATAAACACTAACGGCCTCTTGCAGTAATATACAACATTTGATTATAAACACTAACGGCCTCTTGTAGTAATATACAACATTTGATTATCATTTTAATTGCTACAAGCTCATAGACTGGGCATCATGTTAGGTTCATTGATGTTTTATGAGGTTTGTCTAATTTCAGTCATTTTGCTAGTAAGTGATGCATTCATTTAAATAAACAGAGCTCTGCAGCAGCAAACTTTAAAAGTAGTGATAGTGTGAAAGGCAAAAAAACCAAACTAATGTGCAAATAAGTCGGGCAAGTCGTTTCAAGCTGAGCTAATATTTGCCGTGCTACAAGAGCTTTCAGTTTTGTAAACTCGAGTCTTGTGCCGAACATCTATGCCAACATAATGCATCATGTCGAATAAGTTCCGTTAAGTTCTAGTGCGTGTTCAACACCTGTCCTTTATTCGATTAAATGCTTTTAAACTCATGAAATGTGTGTATATTAACTGTACAAACAGTTCTTGGCAGTTTCTACATCATGCTCATGTCGAACAAATGAAAATGGCTTCGCTATATGTTTAGTTACTTTGTGCATAATTTATGCACTCTACTTGGTAAAATATCTTGAGAATCGTTTAATGCAGTCAGTGTTATTCATTAACCACGATCTTACAGTAACGCACATTTCACGCCTATGACCTAATAGCCATTAGTTAGATGAAGGTATAGCAAAGCAAAAGGTTATGCAATGTTCTGAGACCGTGGCAATGAGAATTTAAGAATTAAATATTCCTGATTTCTGGAAGATCCGAAGGTTCCTGATATTATCTGATTTACTTTCCTTAAAGTGATTTTACATGATTTGTAGATATTTTAAACTTTCTCATTAAGTCTTCAAGCTCAGACTGAACTGTATATAAAGATGCAATGAGTCTATTGAACAAGACAGATATATAGATTTTTCTTCTTTTCCCATGAACTGTGACTGCAAAATCTTACATGCTATCATATTTGCAATTTCCTAATGCAAACATTAAATGGATATCCCCCTCAATGCAAGAGAATCATTTTAAAGGAAATTCATACGTAACGCCGTCAACAAACATAAAGCCGCTCATCTGATACCAATTACACTCGCATACGCTTGATCAGACACCAACAGCTCCAAGCTCTAGCAAATCAGAAGCCAGTTCCACAATTCTTTTTCACCAAAAATAGGTACAGGTGCGACATCTCTGTGTGAATAGACAATAGACGTGAAGAGGTAAAGCTACGCGGCTCAACGAGAATAAATAAATGTGACACTTGATCCGTGTTTTAGACACTCTAGTGGAGCACTCCACTGTGACACATTCACACACATTCATGATTTTCCAAAACCATTTATGAAAGCCTCCGAGACAAATTGAAATTTTAATATCACACACACTTTAGACCAGACATTCTGTAGGTTTTATGAATGTTACAATTTAAACTAAAATATTTGTTCAAGTATTATTTAATATACAGTAAGTTACAGTAATATACAGTAATATACAGTAAGTTACAGTAATATACAGTAAGTTATAGTAATATACGGTAAGTTGCAGTAATATACGGTAAGTTACAGTAATATACGGTAAGTTACAGTAATATACAGTAAGTTACAGTAATATACAGTAAGTTACAGTAATATACAGTAAGTTACAGTAATAGACGGTAAGTTACAGTAATATACGGTAAGTTACAGTAATATACAGTAAGTTACAGTAATACTGTATATTACTGTATGTTTGTATATACTGTATATACAACTTATACCGTATATATTACAGTATAAACTGTATAAAAAGTTCAAGAAACACTTTTTGGCTATTAAAATGGAGGATCAGTAAATCGTGTTCTAAAGAGTTGAAGCGAAAATTGGAGGGTGGCAAGAATCAGAGAAGCATTGGCCCAGCAAAGACCAGGAGCTCTTCAAAGTTGGATTGCTAGCGTATCAGCGAGGTCATAACTCGGGCGAAACAGCTATAACTATCTCTATATTCACAATAATCGCTTAAGGAGGCTGTCTAAAACTAGATTTTGGTTGTAAATGTTTACAAAGTAGTTATATTGGTGGGTATAAATCATTCAGCATTCAACATAACGAGAGTTGATATTGGTTATATTGGTAGGTATTAATCATTCAGCATTCAACATAACGAGAGTTGATATTGGTTATATTGGTGGGTATTAATCATTCAGCATTCAACATAACGACAGTTGATATTGGTTATATTGGTAGGTATTAATCATTCAGCATTCAACATAACGACAGTTGATATTGGTTATATTGGTAGGTATTAATCATTCAGCATTCAACATAACGAGAGTTGATATTGGTTATATTGGTAGGTATTAATCATTCAGCATTCAACATAACGAGAGTTGATATTGGTTATATTGGTGGGTATTAATCATTCAGCATTCAACATAACGAGAGTTGATATTGGTTATATTGGTAGGTATTAATCATTCAGCATTCAACATAACGAGAGTTGATATTGGTTATATTGGTGGGTATTAATCATTCAGCATTCAACATAACGAGAGTTGATATTGGTTATATTGGTGGGTATTAATCATTCAGCATTCAACATAACGAGAGTTGATATTGGTTATATTGGTAGGTATTAATCATTCAGCATTCAACATAACGAGAGTTGATATTGGTTATATTGGTAGGTATTAATCATTCAGCATTCAACATAACGAGAGTTGATATTGGTTATATTGGTGGGTATTAATCATTCAGCATTCAACATAACGAGAGTTGATATTGGTTATATTGGTAGGTATTAATCATTCAGCATTCAACATAACGAGAGTTGATATTGGTTATATTGGTAGGTATTAATCATTCAGCATTCAACATAACGAGAGTTGATATTGGTTATATTGGTAGGTATTAATCATTCAGCATTCAACATAACGAGAGTTAATATTGGTTATATTGGTAGGTATTAATCATTCAGCATTCAACATAACGAGAGTTGATATTGGTTATATTGGTGGGTATTAATCATTCAGCATTCAACATAACGAGAGTTAATATTGGTTATATTGGTAGGTATTAACCATTCAGCATTCAACATAACGACAGTTGATATTGGTTATATTGGTAGGTATTAATCATTCAGCATTCAACATAACGACAGTTGATATTGGTTATATTGGTAGGTATTAATCATTCAGCATTCAACATAACGAGAGTTGATATCCGTATCTAACCTTAATGAGAACAATAAAACCGTACAATTACTTTTTGTCTAACTTTGGATCTGACTTTAAAAGTTGACTCGCAACAAAATTCACATTACAGTTATTTGGTATGAAAAGATTCACCATGTCTTACTCTGTTGTGTTGTAGGTGCAAAATATGTGAAAATGTGATTACAAGCTCTTAAAAGCTCAAAAACGAACAGTTAATTGCCGCCATCACAAAACTGCCATAAATCAGAATCGCTTTCCAAAACGGCTCAAATGGGCCGTAGCTGAACACCATGGCTTCTGTTTACACTTTCATGCAACCTCATTCGTCGAAATATTTTCACAAATATACTTGTCGCATTCAACAAAACCATGTCTATTGTCCTCATGCATCTATTTCATCATCATCGTAATGCTGTCATTTTGAGTACTGATGTCTCAAAACCTACCGTAAAAATTTGAAAGGTTTTATATTGAGCCTTTTGTTGGCCTTTCAATTCACGTGATAACATCTCGTGTCAAAACAATAATCAAATGGATTGACTACGTCAAAGAAATAAACTGATTCCAATATCGGGCGGTTTAGTGACGGCGGCGACTAACTGTTCCCTTTTTAGCTTTTAAGAGCTTGTAATCACATTTCCACATATTTTGCACCTACCACACAGCAGAGTATGACATGGTGAATCTTTTGCTACCAAATAACTGTAACGTGAATTTCGTTGCAAGTCAACCTTTAAAAGTAAGTGTTAATAAATGATTAGGTTACAAGCAAACTAAAGCTTTTGAAGCAACTGAAGTGTGCATACCTGAGTGTGCATACCTGAACTGAAGCAACTGAAGTGTGCATACCTGAGTGTGCATACCTGAACTGAAGCAACTGAAGTGTGCATACCTGAAGTGTGCATACCTGAAGTGTGCATGCCTGAACTGAAGCAACTGAAGTGTGCATACCTGAACTGAGACAACCGAAGTGTGCATACCTGGACTGAAGCAACTGAAGTCATTATCAATAGCCATAGAAGTTCAAATCCAAAGTACTTTTAGCAAATACGTAATTATTTAATTATCAAAAGTAGCTGCTCTTTTGATTAAGTTACATCATTCCAAGTATTTCTTAGTTTTACTCTAGAAAGTGAATCACGTGATGGTCAAATATTAAGCACCCAACATTTGTATTTGTTACCAGTAAATCATTTAATTACACCAGTACTTTTTAGCTGCAGCCTGAGCTAGATGGAACATGCTCGAAGCTGTTTACTTAAAAGTTTTTTGTTTTAGTTGCTCATGAAGCTTCCGACTTTCCAGTTTACGTTTGCCTTGTCATTAAACTTCGCGTTCGTTGAAACTAAACAGCAGCTCTTCAGAGGCTACCCTGACACACTTGATGTTCGCTTAATTCTTGAGTCATCCTTTCGACAAACAAATGGCGTATGTTGTCTTACGTACATGTATGTTGTCTTACAGCCTGCGTATTAACAAGCTTTCTACACGCTTGTGAATGAAACACTGGTGAAGGTGACTCTTCCGTTTAACTAGTATTTGACAACAATGCTTCAGTATTTGACAATAATGCTCAAACATGGTGTAATATTTCTACCGGTACAGTGGGGTAGAGTGAGTCATCACTTTAGCCATGCGCTTGTTTAAAACAGCTATTATTCTGCTGACACCGAAATAAGATAAGAATGTTGAAACGGTATAAAGTTAGATGGATTCTCGCTGGATCCTCAAGTTACACACGCCTGTCAGCTGTGCCATTCATGACACTTTCTCTTTTATTTGACAGCTGCGTGGGAGAGCTTGTGAGGGCATCTTTGAATTATACCAGTAAACAAGAGAAATGCTTTGTTGTGGAATGATAGTTGAACTTTTTAGCAGTTATTATTTTACCCCTAGTTATTCATATAACTAAGGGTAATATTCCAGTTACTTGTTGCTAAATACCCTTCTGCTGCCAACATCTGCTTCTGCTGCCAACATGCTTACCCTCTGTTGGTTAAAAAATAATAACAAAGTTTGGTCTCCTATCAGCCCATATGTGAAGTTCCCTCCCCACCAAAATGGTAAAATGTCAGGATGCCAATCTCTGACTCACCATACACCCAGATGCTTTTTAAAAAACCCTCATCACCCACATGCAATATTTCATACTTGTCTACAAGAAAACTAAATTCGAAGACTTTAGCTAATAGGTTTTTAATAATACTCGGTGTTTAAGTCAGGTGGTTAACCTTTCAACCAGTTTTAAATCTGTCAATACTAAAAATATTTTTATTACATGACATATTTTGTATTTTTTTGTTTTAACTTTATACATTAATCTTCAAGAATAAAAAACTATTGCTATTGAAAATTAACTGTTTTACTAGCTAAAAGAAAAAAATGCAATGTTGACATTATCAATTGACAAATTTTCCTTTTATTGCCACTAAAATAATGTGTTATACAAATAGATTCTGCAGATCCGATGTAAAATAACAGCAACATTGTAGGGCGAGGCCTCAGTTTTCATTGATAGGCTTTATATGGGCCACTTAACCTTTTCTATTGTACTATCAAGGGCCGCTACGACTATGAGTGGATATCGTATGTCTGCGCTGCCTCGCTGCCCGAGTCTTGGACACCATAGAAAGCGCACAAGGCTTACCATCTCAGTGTTTACTCATCGGCTTTCGATGTAAGCCCAACTGCAGCACCATGAGACCGTAACAAAAGAATCGTGTAATTCTATACCCCCATCCATTTCACACCAGGGCGCTGCATGGCAACACCATCACGCCCAGAAACATTCCAGTTTAACAATGTGTTATATGATCTTATATTTGTCAGGAAGTTTGCCAACACCGATCACATATTACCTGTTAAAAGAAAAATTTCAGGGAGATGGAGTCATCAAATAGTATCAGATAATGATGCTTTTGAAACGTTTCATGGATGCCATTATAAAAGAGTATAGCTTGTTTGTGTATTAAGCTGATTACAGGCTGTAGCTAATATTAATTTTATAGCATTTTTGTTGATACACAAAATTAATTAAAGATTATTTATTCCATACTCACAACTTCATGATACGTTATTAAATTTGATGCGTTACGCATCAAATTTCATTTAATAAAATTAAATTTATATCACAGTGAATTTCATTAGTTCATTTAATATGATTGAATCATTAACGGTGAAAAATTTTTGTTGAATTTCGGTGTCAGTATGTCTTATTAAATTACATTTAAAGTTATGAGTAAAAAGCCATAACTTGGGGCTTTCTAAGCCAGTAATGAGGTGCATATTGCATTCTTATTGGCTATGATTATATTAAAATGAACACTGAACTAGTTTTAATTAGCTAGACATGCAAATATTATACTAAAATATCTGACTTTTCCTCCATGTTATAATTTCGTCCATGCCTTCATTGACAGAGCAGTTGTCATTGTTTTTGTCCATGTCATTATGTCCTTTTCTGTCACAGTTTAAAAGGCTAATCCAATTCAAATTATTATGTCATAATACCAGCTAAAACTGCATTGTTAATCAACGTTTCACTTTTTTTTAAAATTTACTTGAAAAGTATTTAAAAAATTTAAACTTTGGCAGTTATAAAAAATGTTATAACATATTTTGCAATCACATCTATCAATTTATAATTGATTATTTTATTTGGCAAAATCAGACAAATATAAATATCCTCACTTACCTAATTAAATGACAAATATCATAATTCATTTATAAAAATCAGGCAAACATTTTCATAGCATAAATGCATAATTTACTGGCAGTTGGCAGTTGCTCACATACATTGCTAAGAAAGAGAGTTGAGCAGTCAAGCTATGGCCTACAAGATACATCACACCGAGGCTCCGGAGATTCAAGGTTTTATGAAAGCTTGCATATTTATGTCTAGAAACGGAGAGAAACTTATCTATGCATATCCATGTAATTCTTCAGTAATATCACGTATTTGTCCTCTATATGATATGCTATATATATCCTCTATGTGCTCTGTGATTACCAACTGAAGGCGCAAATAATTCATGAGAAATACAATTCCGTCCTCCGAGGAAGAAGCCTGACTGGATAGCAGATATATATCGCGAGACCTTGATGCTCGGTATAAAACAGTGTCCATTAAAGCCCTAGATCCTACTGAAGATATGTAGAGACGCGTTACACCGTCCCATGATCGACCTGTGAAATCTTCTTTAACTTCTTCTGCAGTACACTCACATGTCGTTGAAGTCTAAAGTATACACTTTCATATGACAACGAATGAAATATTTATAAAAAACAATAATCACGAGTAAACAATTAAATACACATCTTTTTTGCCTCTCCAATGATCTAAACAGCTCAAGAGTTTCTGACAAGGAAAAACGTACGTAGCACTTGTTCAACCTTTATTATCCTCTTGTTTGCTACTGTTTACTGAGTTGTTAGTCAAAAGTTATTTATAAATCATACAGGAGTTAAAAAGTATTATAAATTCTGAACAATATTTAGGTTTGGAAGTTTACTTTATATGTAAAGTACAGAACAGCAACTATTTGAGCTACAATTGCACTGCAGCTACAATAAAGCTATATAGCTACAATAGAGCTATAAAAAGCTATTGTAGTTAGCAAGTGTAGATAGATTTTCCATTTACATCTACTGCCAGAGTGGCAGAGCCTCGAAGTCAATTTTATGAATTCTGTGTTTTTATGCAAATACGTTATTTATTAAACACTCTAATGCCAGTCTGCATTCTGTCTGTCTGTTTGTCTGCCTGTTTGAAACACGGAAACACGAGTCATCCGCGCTTGAATATGCAAATTCACAAAGCTTTACAAACGCATGCTAAAAATGGTAGCTATGTGACTTTTGTTATGAGGACCTAAATACTCAGACTGAAGTCCACACACTTTTGTAATGAGGACCTAAATACTCAGACTGAAGTCCACACACTTTTGTTATGAGGACCTAAATACTCAGACTGAAGTCCACACACTTTTATTATGAGGACCCAAATACTCAGACTGAAGTCCACACGCTTTTGTTATAAGGACCGAAATACTCAGAATGAAGTCCACACGCTTTTGTTATGAGGACCTAAATACTCAGACTGAAGTCCACTCACTTTTGTTATGAGGACCTAAATACTCAGACTGAAGTCCGCACGCTTTTGTTATGAGGACCTAAATACTCAGACTGAAGTCCACACACTTTTATTATGAGGACCTAAATACTCAGACTGAAGTCCACACACTTTTGTTATGAGGACCTAAATACTCAGACTGAAGTCCAAACACTTTTGTTACGAGGACCTAAATACTCAGACTGAAGTCCACACACTTTTGTTATGAGGACCTAAATACTCAGAATGAAGTCCACACACTTTTCATTCGTTCTCTGGTGCTCTGTCTCAGTAGCCTGCAGTTTCTCCATCTGCTGACTCAACATGTCTCTCTCTTCACTCAAATCTCGAATTATATCCTGCAGCCTGTTTGTCTGCTTTTGTGCATCCAGTACATTTCCATCTCTCTGCGCGATCAACTCCTGCATCTGGTTCAGGGAATTGTTATACTGTTCCTTCCAACTCTGCTCTTTTGACAGTGACTTATGCAGACTACAATTACATAGTATTTCTGTGTAGCAAGTTCACCAACCAATAGTAATCACAGAAACCCTTAAAATCATTGCAGTAGCCAAACAGGAAAGAAGTCATGATGCTGATCAAATTACAAGGAAACACATTGCGCGCATGAAACACAACTCCTAAACAACTTATAATCGGATATACAAGCATTATCATAATTTAGATTCTATCATCACTGAGTGACATTCCTTTTACGATAACAAACTACAAAAAGAATATTGTACCGGACCGCCTTATAAAGATCCCTACAGATCTACTCAACACGTAATATAAAATATTACATATGGTAATCAATAAATTGTAAAAATTACCAAATACCAAAATCATCAAGTACACAAATATGCGAGTGCACCAAATAGAATTAACTCAACATTTTTCAGCTTGTGGATCCGAGGTGAGAAAGCAAGCCCTCATAAAATCCTCGGCAGAGTAAATGAGGAACTGAGGTTATATAATACTGGTTAGAATGTTGGAATACAAACCCGTAGTATATCTTTAAGTTACCATTTTCTTCCTCTAATGTTCGCAGTTTGCTCAATGACAAGTTTCTTTCCTCCTGAGTGGTTGACAGCTGGCGCTGCAAAGTAAGTAGACCGATAATATTGATGTTATATTTTATAGCAAAACAAGTTGGGGTAAATCTGAAAGTTACTCTTAAATGAGTAAAATTACGACTACCCAAGTCTATTGACAAACAACAATGTTACAAGTAGCTAATTGCCAGTTGCCAAACTGTCACACACAGGAATCATCAGACCGTATTGCCAGTTGCCAAACTGTCACACACAGGAATCATCAGATCGTATTGCCAGTTGCCAAACTGTCACATACAGAAATCATCAGATCGTATTGCCAGTTGCCAAACTGTCACATACAGAAATCATCAGATCGTATTGCCAGTTGCCAAACTGTCACACACAGGAATCATCAGATCGTATTGCCAGTTGTCAAACTGTCACACACAGGAATCATCAGATCGTATTGCCAGTTGTCAAACTGTCACACACAGGAATCATCAGATCGTATTGCCAGCTGCCAATCTGTCACACACAGAAATCATCAGATCGTATTGCCAGTTGTCAAACTGTCACACACAGGAATCATCAGATCGTATTGCCAGCTGCCAATCTGTCACACACAGAAATCATCAGATCGTATTGCCAGTTGCCAAAATGACACATACAGGAATCATCAGGTCGTATTGCCAGTTGCCAAACTGTCACACACAGGAATCATCAGACCGTATTGCCAGTTGTCAAACTGTCACACACAAGAATCATCAGACCGTATTGCCAGTTGCCAAACTGTCACACACAGGAATCATCAGATCGTATTGCCAGTTGCCAAACTGTCACACACAAGAATCATCAGATCAGATTGCCAGTTGTCAAACTGTCACACACAGGAATCATCAGATCGTATTGCCAGTTGCCAAACTGTCACACACAGGAATCATCAGACCGTATTGCCAGTTGTCAAACTGTCACACACAGGAATCATCAGATCGTATTGCCAGTTGTCAAACTGTCACACACAGGAATCATCAGATCGTATTGCCAGCTGCCAATCTGTCACACACAGAAATCATCAGATCGTATTGCCAGTTGTCAAACTGTCACACGCAGGAATCATCAGACCGTATTGCCAGTTGTCAAACTGTCACACACAGGAATCATCAGATCGTATTGCCAGTTGCCAAACTGTCACACACAGGAATCATCAGATCGTATTGCCAGTTGCCAAACTGTCACACACAGGAATCATCAGGTCGTATTGCCAGTTGCCAAACTGTCACACACAGGAATCATCAGACCGTATTGCCAGTTGTCAAACTGTCACACACAAGAATCATCAGACCGTATAGCCAGTTGCCAAACTGTCACACACAGGAATCATCAAATCGTATTGCCAGTTGCCAATCTGTCACACACAGGAATCGTTGAATCTAAAACACTTATAGACATCCAACCAATCAAACCATTCAAGCAGTTGATAGCTCTCATCATAAAAATCTTAACCATGGCCAAAAGTGAAAAGTTAATTAAGAATGCAGAAACTGCAAATATTTTTGCCTAAAATAAAATAAGCCATGATTGATTTTAAGACAACATTTCTAAAAAAGGGTCCTTTCTTTGAGCATAGCAGAAGGTAAGAGAAGGCATGCTGAACACACTAAGGGCTTTCTTGGTGATAGTGTAAAGCTTTCAAATTTTCATTCAAATTAATACAAAGCATCTTTTAAAACGCCCAAATGTTGATATTCCGGATAGCTGTGTCCATTGTTTATCTAGCACTTTATTTCCAGAAAACCTGTCAGTCTATTTCACACACAGATTAGAAGTCTATTGTTATCTCGTGTCATTCAGTATAGCGCTGAACAAAAAATTCATTCATTGCTAAATGTCTTCAATCGAATGGCCTGTAGGATGACACTGCGGTTAGCAAAGATTCAATGAAGTCGAGGACAAGTTCTAAAAAACCGTTGAAGCTAGAATCGAAGAGCTACCGGGGTAGACCACGCTATCAGAGCTGACTGTGGCGGGACAATGACTGAGGTGAACATTTATCAATGCAATACCACACCGTTGATAAGATCGCATTTTTACCAGTTTACCTCCTGGTGTCTTAAGCGAGAGAATCGAAAAGGCATTTTGGACATACATATTTTTGCAAAAAAAGTTTCTTCTTTCTGATAAGTAAACGACATAAAAAATCTTACAAACCACGAGTGTCGAAGTTTGTTGAAAAAATAAGTTGAGTGTAAAGATCATTTCACAAAACTTTTCTGTTCTTGTCGAACATCCTTGTAGACAAGCATGAATGCAAACAGGCTTCTCGGAGTGACAGAGGACTGTGTGTTTATCCGCTAACTACATGTATGTGATAACAATGCCATAGGCAAATATTTGAAGGAATAATTAGATGGAGGTATTATGTGCATCCTTAACAATAATATTGAGGAACACCCACTCTCATATGAGATGGCACTCTAGCCATCACAATTCCCAAAGTCAGTATTGACACATAAGCTCAGCCTCCAAATGGAAACACTGAAGAGGCTGAGAATATTCATATAGTCAGTCAGTTTATGATTCGGCAACAACTGCCCATAATGTACAACTGATATGGCATTTTAGTAAAAGCATTTTAGCTAACCAACATTATCTCTGTTAAAAGATTCGCTTATGGGACATTGTGATTGACATTGAAAGAAGCTTTTAACACCTGACATAGATTAGGGAGAGAATTGATTCACTAGGAATATGATTGGTGGCCTCCCACGCCTGTCAGGCCAGCTAATGTGTAGTCGACAATACAACCTTTACAAGCGCGGTGTAATGATAAAAAATATGATAGGCATTAGAAAAACATGCCATTAACGCATTGAGCTAATGGCATGACTGTTATTTCTTCATAAGCTGTCTTTGTAACATGTCCCTAAAATAATGACAACACGTGTAAAATATACAAACATGTTTTAGACGTAAAGAAAATGCTATGAGGCATTTAACAATGAGATGAGGCAGGTCATTCATTCGATAGAACGACTTCTTTCACCGCGCACAACGCATCCATCTTTCATAGCAAAAAAGATGATTGTTGGCTGTGTAAGGCGCCGGTAAAGATATTTTCTATGGCATATACCGGGCTTTTGTTAGCTAGAGGCAAATGGACAGCCATTGTATTGCCTCTTATCAAACTTCTGTGGCTAAACATTCCATCTACTATATTGTTTTCATATATTTTTCTTTTTATTCCGTTAAGCAATTGAATGGTTTGCTCTATGAATATTTTATGAAGATTGTTGTTTCAAGTGATTCCATTATACACTCATTATGTTTTCTGATCGATAAAGTCCATTTTTCTATATTTGCCAGCCTGTTGAGAATCTGTTTATCTATTTGCCGTTTGACTGCACACGACTACTACTCTTTTAAGAAGAGCTGAGCTCGCCAGAGAATTTACCTAGTTTATGTATCTATGTATTCAGAGATAACATTTGCACCGAGTAACATCGAGTAAGTCAACAGCTCGCAATGTCATCTTCTTCATTCGTAATACAAATATAATAGATAGTGTACACTTGTTTGTTATACAAATGTGTGCATTTTACAAAATGTACACATTTGTACAAGGAGCATTTAGTTGATGTAACTCAGCAGAGCACATAAAATTATCTTTGATCTGCATACATTCTCTGTTTACAAATACACAAATGATTACGGTGTCAAGGTGTCAAGGTTATTTGCCCCACTTCCAGCAATACATCTCAAACTATTTACCTAGCTACTCTCATCTCACACGATTACTATTGTTTACAGAAATAAGGAATTCACCTCTGCATGACTGGTCCATAACAAAACTAACCATCGCCTAGCTTATAAACTGGAAAATAGATAATAGTTTTTGAGATTCTTCCTTTTCACCGTTGCTACGTTTAATATTTAATATCTCGGCTGCCCATCCGGTAATAGTTGTTTGATAAACTAGCTCGTGGGGAGTTTACACAAGTGCAATTGGTGGACTCTGGAGAGATACCCAGGAGAGTTAGTGTATTGTAATAGACTTCTTTACTATTCGCTCTTTCTTAATTATATTTTCAGCCTCAACATTGACGAGTCAAGTTTGATCTTGAGTATGAATAGAAATGAAGGCCAATTCCTTCTTGACTTGAAAAATAAGATGTATGCAAAAAGTGGCTCAAATAAACAAATATTTTCAAGTTTGAGTAGAAGTAACTTTAGCGTAACATGTTCCATTAGTTTGTTAGCGAGTTATGAGCTTGTCTGTAATGTACAGGTGTGCGCGAGCGAGAAAGGGAAAGAGATGCTGAATCACGGGCTTGGCATGTATTATTATGATAAAAAATTATTATCGCTAAATAGCAAAACTGCAAGGTAGTTAGGCATGGCTAGTTACTATCATCATGCACTGACCACTATCTCCTGCCTGCCAGCGTTGCTCCTTGATAACCTCCCGAAACCCTCAAACTGCGTGCGTGCGGCATCGCAATAAAGACAATCACTCGCTTGAATCACCTAGGGTGAATGCAAACAGCTTGAGTTGTCGAACCAAGACATGTTTGCCAATGATGATGCGGAAAAATAATGATGTCATTTGACGGAAATACACTTATTACATATCTCCGTTGAGTAAATTTTACCAACTTGAAATTAAAATGAAATTCATCATTTTTATTGCATAATTACATGTTTTTAGTTTAAATTTGCTAAACTATTTTTTGACAGTTAAATTTTTGTGAGAACAAGTATCTAGGGAAATATATTTTATCTGTTTAAAATTCACCAATAATATAACCATTTTGATTTTTATAGATTTCTATTTATTTCTTTAAAAATAATTTTATTACAAAAACTTATTAATAATTTTTTAAAGATAGAAAATGAAAGCTAATAAAAACCACTAAAATATTAAGGTAAATAAATGCTATTAAATAAGCTATAACAGAAATGTAGGTGACAGAAATATGTGTTTTTGATGAAGCTTACATGCAGTGATGACCATAAATCGCTGCCATTGTAAGCAAACACTAAAATATTATTTAAAAAAAAGCGGTAAGCATGATCTAGTTCCTTATCTTCTTCAGTGATGATTAGACATACACGGAGACTCGAAGGTGATAGTAGTATAAATTCAAACCTCTGTTTACCAAACCAATATAACATCACTTTAATACCAAACAAACAGCTCTAGGGGCGGATGCACAACACCCCCTAATTGTCGAATGAGACTGAGTTCTGTTTAAACAGAGCATAAAACTAAAATTTAGGTATTATTCTTACATCCGAACAGAAAGTTTGTCAAGCGGAGAATTTTCAGAATTAACTACTCAAGTTTTAAACACGATAAACGTGAGCGGCTCTAAATATAGGAAAAGCGTAGAATATAATCCTTGAATATGGCTATTGGATGGTAGAGCAACTGAATTGAGGTCGGTGTTTGCCTAGCTGGAATATAAGGAGATGAAAGCCTGACACATAAACAATACTAATATTTTCTGTCAATTTGCTAATGCTGAGGTGAGAGGTTTGTCAATATAGCTCGTTTGCATAGTTAGGTATCACTTTCACACCGAGGTACCCTTCAAAAGGCCTACATATTATATGCATCATGCCAAGATGGCTGAACGTCGGCATCTCGTCGACGCAGTGCCCTATTGTTCCTAGACAACATCATTTAAGACCGCTGAAATCATGGGCTACGCGGCGAAAGATATCTTACCAATGGTCTGTGAACGTCAAGCGGCCAGACGCCTGGCGCCAGCAAAAGCTTAGCTTCACCTTATGCAAACACGCAGCACTGGATATATTGGAGCTTTATTGATCACGAACGACCATGTAAACCGGCCTTATCTAAATGTTAGTCGAGAAAAAATACACACAAACATATCACCGACAATATTAAAATATTATACTAAACACACCGCGTGTTGATATAGAGTTTACATTCTAACAAAACAGATATTTTTAAGCATTTTGATTCTGCTTACTTAGCAGTTTCAGATTATACGTTTGTAATCAAAACGAGTTTTTGAATTTAAGGTTTCAATGCTTGTAACGTGAAAAGAGGGAAAGCTTGTCTAGTGCAATGTTGACCTAATAACTACGAGAGTTTAAACAGCAAATGAGGCCAAACATCCTCGCCACTCCGAGGCAGAACTGAAAATAGTTGGAAAAAGATTTTTTAATTTATTACACCACCATAGGCTGCCCTCTTCTATGCCCGATCACAAACAAGCCTTCCCTACTGTTTGCTTGAGCTCTAGTGGACCAGATGTAACTAAACATTTATGTTTGCCTGACGATAAACCGCTGTGACGTTTTGCCAAATATAATAATATTTACTTTCTCCTGAGCAAGAATGAGGAAAGGTAAATAACAGCGGACTGGAGGCGCCATGAGACATGCTGCTTGGCAAGTAAATGCACAGTTCAACACATCATCTGCTCATTTGAAAATTAGAGTATTTAAAAAAGGATAGGAAGACTTCAAAACGAGTTATGCCAAATAACTGCAAAAAATTATTATTTGGTTTTGTAAAAAATGTGTGTCTATGCATAGCAGAAGCAAAATATTCAAACATAATGGATATTCTTATCCTAAGTGAGATTATAATAAATCTACAAAAAGGAATCTGATTTTTGTCAGCTTTTTTTCCTTCAGCTCTGACAAACTAGTTGCAATTAACAAAACAAAAAAACAAAGGTTTTTTTTATAATTTCTTGTCGTCAATTATACAAAAAATTTTACAAAAATTTCTCATTCTGTTTCCTAAATACTTTTGTTTTTTAGAACTGTGATGTAAACTGTTGAGACTTTATCATCACAGATATCACTAACTTTCTGTTAAATATAAATTACATAAAAATAAACAAATTCAAGTCCATTAAAATAAAATATACGGTAAACAAAAATTGCTACCATTTATAAGCAGAGCACTCAGTCTGCCAGCGTATTTATGGTTCTATCTGCACTTAAAGTTGGAGACTGGAATGAGTCGTATCGCGCGGTCACAAGCTGATAGTGGTACTGAAGTCAAGTGCCTTCAAGTGCCACCTATCCAAACTAGCTAGATTAGTACGTACAGCGAGCCGTACTCAGCCCTCTGAGATATCATCATGGTGTTATTAGGCATGGTCAGCCATATCCAGCGCACAGATTGTTGCCAACATTGAAACCTTCCAAGCCTTGCTGTTACCAAGCAATGGCTATTTGAACAACCATAATGGGTAATACTTTATTATTTAAAAATTCCCATTTATGTGGGTTTTAGACAAAAAATATCTATTATACAAACATTACAGAGTTAAAATAGTTACATATTTTAATTTTTTTTTTATACAACCAAAATGTATGACAGCTGAGCCTGCAATCAAGAGAGCAAGTTTTCAAGCAAAGAAAATTTTATTAATATTATTATGTTAATATCGACCATAAAAAGTTCTTTTGTTGCTTCAATCACTCTCTCAGCTGGCAGCGTGGTAATAGAATAAATGTAATATAATCTCCCATATAACTTGGAAAAAAAATCTGCTTTTGTCTTGAATTAATGGTAAACATGCAGTTGTTTCATTTCATCAAATTTTTAAAATTTAATGCATACCTTGAAAGTCATTTTAAACGCTTGTGAAGGAACATAATTTATTTATATGTGAATAAAATGAAAACCTTAACGCCGTAATTATTTTGGTATTTGGTGTTGTATTAGATACAGATTATAAGTTCTCTTTTATTTTAACTCCAATTAATAATGAGACATGACTCTATGCCAAAAAACTTTACCTTACTAGTGCGTAGGAAAAATGCCCTGAGTATCATGAAAAAGAAACCATTACAAATTTTGTTTATGGACTGTAACAGCCCAGTAATGTGTTTCTAAATTGAATAAAAAAACAGAACATGCTACGACTTTCTTTTAAATGATAAAACATGCAGTTGGACATTTCATTCGTCTAATGAACAATTTTATGCATAGGAAAAATACAAAAACATTGATTTTCGCTGATGGTCTTCAACCGGAATTATGTATATACACGGCGAGCGATGATTTAGACAAAGAACAAGTTTTTGAAGCAGTCGAGTCTCGGTAGCTCTAATAGCTAGTAATGGCAAAAGGGTCTCCTTGTCAAAAGAGTTCGTGCTTGAAAAAGCATCCTTACATTAGTGAGGTGTTTTATTCTATACCTTTTAAACATCTACAGGTTTGCGCCAACTCCATTTAACGACTCGCGTGAACAATTGTAAGCAACATCATTTGTGCTTGTTTGTTTTAGAGCACTCAATTAGCTCTGAGCATCCGAGCTGCATCTAATCAGTCTAAAAATACAAAAAAGCTTACAGCCCCGAGCTAACAATAAAATCATTTCTAATTATTATATAAAACACGAGTAATTTGCAAATGTGAATTTACAGATGGCAGATAAGACCGTCATACAGAGGTTGTTTCATCGTGATGCTTGCTGGTGCGTGTCAACCCTCACCACAACCAAACAATGTTTTAGAAGCTGGATTTTTTATCGGCAAAGCAAAATATGTTGACACTTAATAATGATTACTCTCTAAGATGTTCGGACTCGCCTACATGTTGGTTAAGTACGCCATAGGCATGCCAAAAGTCTCCTAAAGCTTGTAAAGCTCACAGCAGCACTCACCTTGACCCTCAACAGTTCTTCTTGGGTCGGGAGCATTTCATCTACCTCCCTCTGCAGTCTCAAGAGTTCTATTTCCAGTTGTTGGACCTAATAAAGCCAAAAGGGGAGCTGAAAGGCAATCTGTAGTAAAAATGGCTGCCAAATTTTAAACTAGGCTTAGATTACTAATTCCCATAAAATGGCTTTTACCAACTTTAAATATAAACATCATTATTGAGATTAGACTAAATGCATCAACCGAAGAAGGTTTTTGTAACTTTCAAATTTGAAAAAATTAGAACCAATGAGTTCAATTTTATGTATTTGCCTTGAAAACAATTTTTTTAAAAATTATAATGAATTAAAAGCAAGTTTTTAAAAGAATATTGACCATAATTGGTTTTACAATTGAAGTTGAAAATTTTTTGAACCAATCACAAACAAAGATTTTAAAAATAGAAATGACTGAAAACAAGTTTCAGTCAACCAATTTCAATTTTTGATAGAAATTTATGACGTATATTAAAAAATTCGTAAGTCAAGACAATTGGAAGCATAGGGTTGACTTTACATCTATCACTTTTGATTAATTCGTAAATCAAAACGATTGGAAGCAGAGGGTTGACTGTACATCCATCACTTTGGATTAATTCGTAAGTCAAGACAATTGGAAGCAAAGGTTGACTGTACATCCACCACTTTTGATTAATTCTAAGTCAAGACAATTGGAAGTAAAGGGTTGACTGTACATCCATCACTTTTGATTAAGTCGTAAGTCAAGACAATTGGAAGCAAAGGGTTGACTGTACATCCATCACTTTTGATTAAGTCGTAAGTCAAGACAATTGGAAGCAAAGGGTTGACTGTACATCCATCACTTTTGATTAAGTCGTAAGTCAAGACAATTGGAAGCAAAGGGTTGACTGTACATCCATCACTTAAGATAAAGCGTTATAAAATTAGAGTATCAAAAGCGCATTCTAATGCCTAGTAGAACCAAATCGCTTCAGGCACAAGAAATTGAACAGACCATCATGTGTCGCATCACCCTGTGTAAGACTAACACAAAAGAATATGGCAGAATGAAAAACGGATCACCACTAATATAAAAAAGACAGAAGAAATAGACAGATCTGGTAAGGAATATGTGAGGCTTCATTTGCGGGCCACCTACACAAACTGAGCATGATGATGATGCCCTAAGTCTACCATTTTAAACATTATCTGCCAACAAAGAGTCAATTTTAGAACGATTTTTTGTATTTAATGTCTAACAGAGATAGTTAAAAGTTGTCTTCCCCAAAAGATTGAGCAAACAATTCCTCTTTCATAATGTCCAAAAATAAATTGTTTCAATGTCAAATAAAATGATACTAGAAAATATGTTTTTATTGTTATTTTAGCTTAGAGAAACACAAAAGGAAATTTAAAAATAGCAAATCGTAAGATTGGAAGTAGAGGCGGCGATAGTGATAAACTGCATGTTACTTGGACGTAGACGGGGTGAAGTTTAGACCGATTTAGCATATAATTTCTACTGTTTTTATGGTTTTCCCGGGTTTTACTTCCACCTCTTCACTTGCACCAGTCTCTTTACTTGCACTTACAAAATGAAACTGTGTAATAATAGCGGCGAGTATATCAGGATTGAGTGTATTCCTAGATTCCAAGAAAGCCTACCTTTTGCTGAGCAGTATCTCTTTCTGTAGTGAGAGCTTCAAGTCTCTGAGCGTGCTGGGCTCTAGATTTATGAACAGAACTACTGATGTTGTCAAGGAGACTGCTCGTCTGCTGCATCATACTCTCTCTAGAAAGTGTGCCTTTCAGCTAGCAACAGTAACATAGATTAAAAAGTGAGAAGACAACTTTGCAAACCAAGGCTTTGAAGCAATATTGCAGTTCAGAATTTTTTAATTTTCTACCAAAAAGTGAAATAACATGAATCAAAACAAACATTTGAGCAAAAGCAAAGTTTAATTGAACAGGAAACAGTATGATGTCTAATAGTTGTCAACTGTATCAAATATAATCTCTCCAATTTATGTAATTGAGGAGAATGAGCATACGGTTGCCATTAGTAACAATAATCTTAATACCTTAATAAGACAAACCTTAGCTTGACCTTGTTCTTCCTCATCTGATAGTACATCTTGCCTGCAAAGAACACATACCATGCACTACATTTACGTTAAAACTGCTTTAAACTAACATTAAGTAGAGAAAATGTGGACAGAAATATTAAAATCGGTTGGCAGATATTAATTAGGCATAAAAATTGAAGCGACAGGCACTGAAATACAAGAAATAGTAGGCCTTCAGGTTTGATCTTAGCCCAACAAGGGGGGCCAAGCGTAGTCAAGGACATTGGGCAAACATTGTTGTAATGAGTTATCCAAGCATCACATGTATTCTTTGTGATGCTGTCATGCTACAGAATGCAGGTTTTAGTTTTTTACTTACGTATGCAATTACAGGAAGAACAGACAGTTGAAAATAATGAACAAAAACAGTCTAAATATTTATGTGAACAGAGCTTTTAGGTTAGAAATTAAGAGAGGAGTAAACTTAAGGATGACTATATAGTGATAATCTGTACATGTTACGTGAATTGAAATATGGATACTAACTCATTATATGACACACCTACCTTCATATATGACACACCCATCTTCATATATGACACATCCACCTTCATACATGACACACCCACCTTTATATATGACACACCCATCTTTATATATGACACACCCAGCTTCATATTTGACACACCCATTTTCATATATGACATACTCACCTTCATATATGACACACACCACTTTATATCTGACAAAACCATCTTTTTTTGTGACTCACCCATGACAGAAAAGCACACCCAATTCATGATATGACAATTCACTTATGACTAGTGCTGCATGATAAAACGATATCATTTGATGTGACGATATATTTCAAAGGATGATTTCATATTTGGTCAGTTTTCAAATCGATATGACTATCAAAGATGATATTTTATCAAAATATCGGCTTATTTTCATTTGCAAAACTGGAGTTGTCCTCTCTCCTTATTGTAAACAAAGGGACAACTCCTGTCTTTCAACCGATATTAACCAATATCCTTTCATATTGTTCATGTTAAAGCATAACAATACATATCGATAGAAAACGACTCCAGTGTTCGATATTTTTCGATATTCGATATATTTAGAGACCAAATAATCAAATGTACATGCAAAGATATTGTGCAGCACTAATTATGGCATAGGCCTATATACCTACTCCACAAGTATTATACAACCAGTTTAAAGTATGACACACCCTCCTCTAAGTAGGACACACCCGCCTCCAAGTATGATGCACCAACTTCAAAATATGACACACCTACTTACAGAACGACACACTCACTTACAGAACGACACACTCACTTACAGAACGACACACTCACTTACAGAACGACACACCCACCTCAAAGTATGGAACACCAACTTTCATTAATGAAACACCGACTTCCGAGCAGTATGACACACCTACTTTTGTGTATAATAAACTTGCATTAAAAATCTTATTCTGAGCCACAATCACTTAAAGCACATAAATTACAGAATTTTTTTATTGTGTATTTCAATACATCAGAAATACATTGAAATATACATGTTGCCATGTTGTATTTCAATACAACATGGCAACATACATTGTTTGCCATGTTGAGACAGTCATTGGTTGGTGTTTATAGGATTTCCCCATAGCTCTACCGCAAAAAAGTTTACTGGCGTAGTCTCGAAAATTGTGACGTCACAATTCTCATATTCATTGTTGTGTGCTCTTACCGCTTGTTTATCAACTACAATAATGACGCTAGTGGCAGGCAAAGGTAGGACAACTCCAGAGAACGAATGAAGATGACAAAGGAATCAGTGTCAATAGTTCTCCATGTACATATTATTTCTATGATAAGTACCTCAGACTCCAAGAACCATGCGATATTTTCCCTGATGATATTATGCACTAGCTCTTTATTTTTAATGTGATGTTGAGGGTGACGACTGAGACTAATTAATTTCAAGCATTGCGTGATCACGCGAAAGTGCGATTGACGTTCAGTCCTAGGGCCACGCAACCCTCAGGTCATAATTTAATCGATGTGATTTCATTACCTTTATCAACGACAGTACATTTATTGAAGCATAATTAATTAACCCAGAACATGTGTTTGTATTGGCGTTAACGCGATCACGGGCATTGTTGATTATCTAAAATCTTAGTTTATTATTAGCGATCTCCGGGTTTAACAGCACCGATTGTCACAAAAAAACGCAGCCTCAATGGCAGCAAAAGGGATCGACGACCTAAGGCTAAATGAGAATTATGACGTCACATTTTGAGTACCTGAACCAAGTGTTTTGTTTTTGCAGGACGTACTTTTGACACCCCGTTTTTCATAGTTCTATTATTCTTTGTGTATTGAATATAGGCTCATTCGAAAGCCAAGACTCTGATGTATTAAAATATATAACAACAAAAATTATGTAATTTATGTGCTTTAATGGAAATTGCATGTTGCAGGATAACTTGTAGGTAGGAAATAACCCACAAGCCTGAACTGACAGAGTATTTTGATTTGAGGCATACGTAACGACTTGTCACTTAAATTCTAAATCATCATATTGACCTATAAAACTAGACTGATGGCAGACAGATTTAACTATCCGATTTACTCAAGACTAGCATAAAGGCGTGGTCACACAAGCCCCGAACCGATGTAGGATCTGTTCAGTTCGGAGGCTAGTTCGATTCGTGGCACATGTCACACGGCATCTGAAGTCACTTCGCTTCCTAGATACCATATGTTTAGAGACAGGACACGGTTTCATTAGTAGTTTTTATGTATTTGAGTTAAATATTTCTATTGTAAACAAAAAACTTTGAGGAACAATTATAAATTATAATTACACAGCAGATTTGTCAGAAGATCGTTCAGCTGCTCAAAATAAATCACTCGATACAAAGATTTTGCCAGCCCTTCCAATCAACATAATTATATTTTTTATTAACATATCAATGTTTTTCTATGCTGTGTACATAACAAACAAAAACAGTCTTTATCATAGTACTGTGGTTTTACATAAATAAATCAGTCAACGGTACTTCATCAGGATGAATATGACACATTGCTTATATTCTACACAAAAGAAAATCACAACCATTCTCTTTCATTTATGCAAAACTCAAGTGCAACATCTTACATTTATGCAACACAATCACAAGTCCGGGTGAACCTTGTCGTAAATTGCTTCATGTTGTTTATTTAACGAAATAAAAGTATCGTCCCATTTCTTTTTAAACATTACTGAGACGCACGTAAGTAGAAATGTGACGTGTGCTTGCTAGATTTCTAGAATTTTAACCAGCCAATAAGAGCAAGGGTTCGGCCATGAAATTTCGAGCAGGACCGAAATGGTTCGTTTCGTCCAGAAATGTCTTCGGCCGAACTTTTTACAGATGAGAGCGACGTCGTTTTGCGTCATTTTAGTTCGGTTCGGCGCTCGTGTGACCACCCTTTTAATATATCTCATGAACTTGAAGCAGAAATATTAACCAATCATGAATCAAAGTCAGTCATGTTAATCTATCTCATGAACTTGAAGCAGAAATATTAACCAATCATATGAATCAGAGTCAGTCATGCTAATCTATCACATGAGCTCAAGTCTGACATATTGACCAATCAAATGAATGAAAGTCAGCCATGTTGATTTATCAGATGAGCTCAGGTCTGACATATTGACTAATCATATGAATCAAAGCCAGTCACCATTAATCTATCACATAAGCTCAAGTCTGACATATTGATCAATTACACATGCAAGAATGACATTAATTACTAGATCACACATATTCAAGTAAATATATAAACTGATCCGTTATATGCCAGGCAAACATACTAACCAATGAGATACGTCCAGGAAATAATTGCAGCCCTTTTTGAAAGACTGACAGCCAAAGATTTTTTAAATATCTTGCTATGTAAATGTGATGGCTTTAAGTTTCATACAGTCTTATTGTCAAATTGAAATTTGGATCATAACTCATATATAAAATAAAAACATAGGTAAAAAATAACTCACATCATCTGTCCTTCAAAGAGAGCTTTTGCCAAAACCAGTGCCTTATCTCGCTCATCATTGGCCAGTTTTAATCTGCCCATCATAGCTTGATCTCTTTGTTTCTGTTTACAGTAGATCTCTTGTATTAGCACTGCAACGTACAAGACTCTTAATATTTTGTACAACGACATAACTTAATGTATGAGTGTGACGAGACAATACCTAATGTATGAGTATGATGAGACACAACCTAATGTATGAGTGCGGCAAGACAATACCTAATGCATGAGTGTGACGAGACATTACTTGAGGTATGTGAAATATAACTGACATGCGAATGCACTGTCGTGAAATATACGGTAACACAGGACGTAACCCACTAATTTTAGTTTGCTTTTTCTTATCCCGGTTTCCATAGAGTTTACACAGAGTATAACACATAAACACTGTTTCCATAGAGTTTACACAGAGTATAACACATAAACACTGTTTCCATAGAGTTTACACAGAGTATAAAACATAAACACTGTTTCCACAGAGTTTACACAGAGTATAAAACATAAACATTGTTTCCATAGAGTCTACACAGAGTATAAAACATAAACACTGTTTCCATAGAGTTTACACAAAGTATAAAACATAAACACTGTTTCCATAGAGTTTACACAGAGTATAAAACGTAAACACTGTTTCCATAGAGTTTACACAGAGTATAAAACATAAACACTGTTTCCATAGAGTTTACACAGAGTATAAAACATAAACACTGTTTCCATAGAGTTTACACAAAGTATAAAACATAAACACTGTTTCCACAGAGTTTACACAGAGTACAAAACATAAACACTGTTTCCATAGAGTTTACACAGAGTATAAAACATAAAAATTGTTTCATAAACACCGTTTCCATAGAGTTTACACAGAGTATAAAACATAAACACTGTTTCCATAGAGTTTACACAGAGTATAACACATAAACACTGTTTCCATAGAGTTTACACAGAGTATAAAACATAAACGCTGCAAGATCATCTAAAAATCTCACTAATGTCCGAGGATGAATATAACAAGTCTTCGCCATGATGAAATTTGCATTACATTGTAGATCATTAGATCATTAGATCACAAACAAAAAATGTTTGAGAGTCACAGAGAGTTGTAAGCGTTGGAAGAGATTAACAAAAGAGAAAAAATAACTTGTGAGTACTTAGAGAAAGGAGCATATTTCTTGTGACAATTGCTTGTGTCAGGCTCGGCCAACCGAGCAACGGCTGGTACTATGGTTGGGCTTGGTTGCATTGGTAAATAAACTGTCTACTATAATAACGGATAGTATACATAAGAAACAAAGGTTAATAAGACGAACACCAAGAATCAGAATAAAAAGTGAATCTGTTCCAGCATGTAAAAGATGTGGCAGTCTGAGATCTCACCTGAAACCTTGGAAGATATTTGCTCCTCAGAACTAACACTTCTCAGCTGATTCTCTACTTCGAGCCGTTTACATTCAGCTATACTATCAGCTAGCTCGGAGGACATCTGAAGATAAAAATAAGATGCTGGAACATTTGCTTTTGTCTCATAGACATAGATAGCCACTTCAAGGTAATAGTATCACCTGGCATATATTAATACACCAGTGGAGTTTCTTCTCTTGGCATGCATTACCAACTACTGGTTACAAGCAGTAGTCATATACTGTTTATATGCTTTGAATGTATTCGGAGTTGCTTCCACTCCGAATCATAGATACGGTAAAATCTAAACCCATTCGACAAAATTGGCTTCACTGAATTTGTGCAAAGGCATTTGCTGTGAAAGATCATCGATATATCACCAATCTTAAAAATATCTATATCGAACAACTCCGAATCATTGAAACAGTAGGCTGCAAATTTGACAGCAGCGGGCAACTCTGAAACCAGTCGACGATAGGAGATGCAGTTATTTTGGCTTCAACAGAGCCATAAAGATACTAACTACTAAATGATAGAGGAGCGCAATAATTTCTGTATTTGATGAGACATCTGACACGTATCTGATGAGACATCTGACACATATCTGATGAGACATCTGACACGTATCTGATGAGACATCTGACACGTATCTGATGAGACATGTGACACATATTTGATGAGACATCTGACACGTATCTGATGAGACATCTGACACGTATCTGATGAGACATCTGACACGTATCTGAATTTTTCTGCAAGCGGACAGCTGGCTGGATTGACATTTCATATATGAAGTCAGTGACCTTCAGATGTCAGATGTAGTTACTAGCACAAATTTAAAGATTGTCACTAGATATCATCAACTCGTAATAGATGCCATGACTAGTTGTTAAAGCCTGTTATTAAATATCACTACCAAGTCCCCAGATGTCATTATTTGTCAAAAGTAATATCAAAGCTGACCACTAAATATGACTAAACTGTAGAAGCTGACAATGCTTGACAGCGGGTAAATATAAACCACAAAACCTTAATACTTCATTGTACTTCATGTTTGAAGATGTGAATCACCCCTTTAAAAAATTCCTTCCAAGAGTTTTTAACCGTATGAACTTTTGATGATGCATGCTAAAGGAAACTATTGTACCGGAGTATTTCAGTTCAACTGTGTCACACACCACAAGTCGCTATTATCTTCCATTACCATGAGAAGGAAAATATTGTACCAGAGTATTTCAGTTCAACTGTGTCACACACCACGAGTCGCTATTATCTCCCATTACCATGAGAAGGAAAATATTGCACCGGAGTATTTAAGTTCAACTGTGTCACACACCACGAGTCGCTATTATCTCCCATTACCATGAGAAGAAAAATATTGCACCGGAGTATTTAAGTTCAACTGTGTCACACACCACGAGTCGCTATTATCTCCCATTACCATTAGAAGGAAAATATTGCACCGGAGTATTTCAGTTCAACTGTGTCACACACCACGAGTCGCTATTATCTCCCATTACCATGAGAAGGAAAATATTGCACCGGAGTATTTAAGTTCAACTGTGTCACACACCACAAGTCGCTAATATCTCCCATTACCGTGAGAGTCTTTTTATTCACAACAGTTTTTTCAGCTTTTTATACAAACAACTAACCTTGCGGTTCTGATCTTTGAGCACATCTATCTCGTGAAGTAGCCTCGCAAGCTGTCTTTCCTTGCTGTCAGCACTCAACATGCTTGCTGCCTTTATAACATCTGCTTCTGTTGTCTTCTCACTTTTCCCTACAGAGTCGATGATTTTAGCTCACCGCTTTTTTATCCGATGAACCACAGAGAAGCATGACCGCAACTACGCACAATTCATGTGTTTCAACAATGACAGTGACTAGGAAAGCCTTGCTGGCGCAAAATAAAGCTGGGCACAATGTGAGTCGGAAGAATAATGATCGATCGCATAAAAGAATAGTTAAGCAAACTCATTCAAATCAACGCTTGCTCAATTATGAAAGGTTGTTTAAGAACATCGCACGTAACATAACTGCACATTGAAAATAGCAAGCAACCGAAGGTATATTAAAATTACCCTCCTGATGATAAGTGAGTTCATTTCCCGTAATGCACTTATGAAACAAAGAGGCATACTTGTGACACATTAGTGAGCGCATACCATTACTAGCTCACAATATCATTATATTACATCACACAGGTGCACTGTCAACATAGATAAAAGTTGTCATCGCAATATTTATCTAAGTTAAATTAAACAACAACTCCCATGATACAAGGAAACTCGTATTATTATGTTGCAAAGCATCAGAGCTGTGATGCAGTTTTTCAACTATTTTGAAACTTTCATAACCTGTTTATTTAGTATTTCATTTGTATTCTCATACACCCCGTGTTAGTAGTATGATGTATCATATAGAGTTGTTACTGTATAGTCACATGTAGAGTTAGTAATATGATGTAACATAGAGTTGTTACTTTATAGTCACATGTAGAGTTAGTAGTATGGTTTAACATATAGAGTTGTTACTGTATAGTTGCTTGTAGAGTTAGTAATATGATGTAACACAGAGTTGTTACTTTATAGTCACATGTAGAGTTAGTAGTATGGTTTAACATATAGAGTTGTTACTGTAAAGTTGCTTGTAGAGTTAGTAATATGATATAACATAGAGTTGTTACTTTATAGCCACATGTAGAGTTAGTAGTATGGTTTAACATATAGAGTTGTTAATGTATAGATGCTTGTAGAGTTAGTAATATGATGTAACACATGATAATAATAACAAGTATAGTGATAGGACTGCCTTTATCATTTTATTAAATAAGCCTTGTGATTTACAATCTTTGCTATATTGTAGGAGTATATGAAATGTATCATATAAATCTAAAGTGTACTATTGTATCACACTATTACTCTATTACTGTATTACTCTATTACTGTACACAATACCGCACCTTGGCTTACACTGGCATCACCACTATTTGGACTGGACCCTTTAGGAGGTCCCCAAGTAGTAGAGCCTGGGTTGGCTACACTCTGGTAGACTGGGCATGGGTAGGGTGCAACAACGGGAGTGGAATGCTGAGCAGGTGCTGGGTGGTGCATCATGGGAGTGGAATGCTGAGCAGGTGCTGGGTGGTGCATCATGGGAGGTGCTGAAGGCCAGCCATAATAACCTATCAACACAATATTTAATGATCAACCAAAAAGAGTAAAAGAACTGTGTCATAGTTACGAATTGTCAGAAGCAGAAGTCCCTATTAATAACAACTAATATAAAGGAGAGTAACGGAACTGTGGAAACATTGTTTTAGAAATACTGTTGATGGGTAGCGACCAATACTGTATATCGCTGATCTGAAACAGCTGCCAGAACTAATGTATCTAACTGTGGAAGAAAAAAAGAACAAAATGCAGGACACACGACACAAACAATATACGTACATTCAAAAAGCTCGTGTGACAGCATCTTTCTTTCACAGAAAAAAAATTATCCTTTTAGACCTTGATAAGTCCATCAGAAAAGGACAAAAGAGGGGTTGTGTTTCTATATCTGAAACATCTAAAAAAATTCTTTCTTCTACAATCTGTGTATTGTTTTTTTTTCAATTTAGTTATTAGGCAATATAATTAAAATGTTTATTTACTTTAAAGTTGACAAAATATAGACTAATGGTTACCCTATAATACCATGAGAGGCACAAACTGATCTACTGCCAATGGAACTGAGTTAACTCAGTCATGGCTCGCAGTATGTATACTATGTATATTACTATCAGTATGTATACTATGTATATCACTATCAGTATGTATACTATGTATATCACTATCAGTATGTATACTATGTACATCACTATCAGTATATATACTATGTATATATATCACTATCAGTATATATACTATGTATATCACTATCAGTGTGTATACTATGTATACCCCTGTCAGTATATATACTATGTATATCACTATCAGTATATATACTATGTATATCACTATCAGTATGTATACTATGTATACCCCTATCAGTATGTATACTGTGTATATCACTATCAGTATGTATACTATGTATACTCCAATGCCCTATCAGTATGTATACTATGTATATCCCTATCAGAATGTATACATGTAATCTTCTACAATTGTGAATGTTGTGCAACTATAATCTAGGCGCCAAACATGCATCCAGTTAAAATGTAGGCACCAAACATGCATTTTACTCGCACACAACTATAATCTAGTTTAGTATTTTATATACACGATATATAATATAGTATATCTATATATATATACATTTCAGTGTTTGTCTTTTTGTTAAACCCTGTGTCCAGTTAGAGCTACTAAAATCCAGCAACGAAAAATCTGCGCGGCACAGAATTTGATCTCAGGACCTCCAGATCTAAAGGCGCTGAACTTAACCATTAAGGCGCATAGAATACAATGGATTTATTGGGCAAATAGTCATTACATTGGTTAAGGTACACTTAAAGCGCTTGCTTGAAAGTAATTACTAGCACTGTTGACTGTTATGCGTGACAATTATAAAGCTGGCCCACAGCGCGGGTATTGTTTTAGTAAAGACTAACTGCATTACTCGCCTACAGGAACAGATTCACGCGCAGCATAAGGTTTATTGAGAGTTGTCTTTCATACTGTAAAACAATTCCAAATATGCAATCTACTGAAATTTTTGTGCTGATCTGACCGCATACACATATGCAGTCGTACATGTCAATAATGTTGGAGAGACCAATGGAAATATGCAATGTGTTTTACAGCTAGTCTACAATGCATCAGTCTCGAACCACTCAAATCGGAATTGTCCTAATTTTGTACACAGAACTGATAATGAAATTAACATTGCTAAGCAAACTGAAGTTCTTCAAACTAGCAGTATTGAAGTTTTACATATTTTAAATTTACATATTTTAAGAAATTCTAGAAAATATTTTGCTATTGCACTGCTAAGCTATAGCTTAGCAGTGCAATAGCAAAATATATCGCCAGCATTTCTTGAATTGAGACTTCTACATGCTTAAAACACTAATCATGATTCACCAGTTCTTCGTCTATAGCCTGTGTTTTGACATGGTATATACAAACTGTGCAGCAGTAATGTGGTTGTTAATAAAATTTATTATCAATAAAATCTACTATATAAACTACATATATGGCCTCTCGCCTTTCCAATGTAAGGCATTACATCTGGAGCATTTTTGGACATTCGTCCCATAGAAAAATTCGGCACTACACTGTGTTGCAGAACTGTAGTCAACTGCGAAGTTTTCTGTCCATACACGGCGCCTGGTAGCAGCTGCTGTAGTTAGTGCATCTCGCTGTTGTCGCCGTTTCATCTGCTCTGAAAATTCAGCTCGCCAAGCAGCTGTTGTAGCTAGTGCATCATGTTCTTGTCACCGTGCATCTGCTCAGAGGTTTCTGCACGTCTGGCCGATGTAGCAGCTGCTCTGAGCCGTTTGAGTCACTGCTGGGTCGGTTCAGTAGTCTTCTAGCGGCTGCAGCATCTATTTTGGCCTGCTCTCAATGTACCTGTGTTTGTTCCGCGGTTTCTGCTCTTCTAGCAGCTGCCATTCTGTTTCGTGGTAGGCATAGCTGTGTTTGCTCTGCAGTTTCTGCACTTCTAGTAGATGCAGTAGCTATTCTGTTTTGTTGTAGGCATAGCTGTGTTTGCTATGCAGTTTCTGCTCGTCTAGCTGCTGCTTTGCGAATTCGGTCTCTTTCTCTACGGGAATCAATCTGTTCTTGCGTTTGGGCAGTAGGCTTTTTGGGAGGCATTGTATTGCTTCAAGCATTTCTAAAATTGAATGAGATGGTGTGCTTTTTTGTAATATACGCTGCTCGCTTTCTTCTCACCGTCGCCTATCGCAACGCTCGGAGTGCCCGTGCAAGTTCTGTAATAGCTGCAGTTCTGTAGTATTCGTAGCTGGAAAAAAAGTAAAAGTAACTCAGCTGCGGAAGGAAATGAACATGTTTACTATCACAAACAGTGGCAAATCCAACGTTTACAACCCTTTCACTGAAGTAGACTCATTCATGCGCTGTCTATGGTTGACCGCCGTGAACACATTTTGGCGACTTTCCCAGCAATTGCTAGCAAGTGAATTTTATTATTCGTTGATAACATAACCAACGATCTTTAAGACTTTAATGGTAGTGACAGTGTTGCCCAAAAATATCTCTATAAAATTAGCCTAAAATTTAATTTTAAATCTTCGTTTGAGAATTTCCAACTTAACCCCTTCGGGTGCATGCGCCGCTATAGCGGCTTCGAGTATATTCCTTTCAAGTTCATCAGCCGGTTTTTAGGCTTTGCGTAGTTGCATTACTCATCCATCTATATTTAGAGCCTGCTTACAGTTACACTATATCTACAAAACTAAGACCTTCAGACATGTTTGCAGCCATTGGACTTGTCAAACGGCTATGGCCAAAAGAAAGAATTTCGAGTAATTTGCGTTCAAAGTGCAACATCACGATCAGTTAGTAACAACGCGTAGTAGCTGGTAGTGGATGCGTATAGACTTCAATTCAGCGATAGAAATGGCAAACTTCCAGTGGAGTGGTGACGAAAATAAGTTAACAGCTATGGAAGAGACTGTAGATTGCATTTTATACACAGTATAATGTTTTAATTGCTTGTTATCATATATACTTTTATACATTTTTACGCTACCCTTATTAGTCAAATATGTTCGTAGAACACGAATTTCAATAAAACCGCTATTTCATGCTACTTTCAACATTTATTATTTTTTAATTTTTGCAATAAAGATAATACGATCAGATACAGTATTCTCTCTGCTTTCCAAAAAGTGTAGATGTTCTATGTGAAAACGTGAGTGCTTCTATGGTTAAAATGACATTTTGTTGACCCATGTCATAATCTGTAGAGCATCATGATTTAATTGTACCTGAATGCGAAATTGGATTATGCAATTGTACCCGAAGTGGTGAAAAACAACAATTTTTTGTGCAAGTTTTGAAAACGCCACCGTTTAGAAAACAATTACTTATGTTGATGACCCTATAGCCGATTCAGAATTTTGTGATTACACAGATAATTAAAATAGCAATAGCAGTAATAGCAAAAACATAGTAAATAGCAATAACATCGATGTAGAAATTTAGTAGGTAAAACGCAGTAGCAGTACCCGTGCAAGTTCTGTAGTAGCTGTAGTTCTGTAGTACTCGTAGCTGGAGAAAAAGTAAAAGTAACTCAGAAGGAAATGAACATGTTTACTATCACAAACAGTGGCAAATCCAACGTTTTCAACCCTTTCACTGAAGTAGACTCATTTATGCGTTTTCTATGGTCGACCGCCGTAGACGCATTTTGCGACTTTATCAGCAATTGCTAGTAACTGAATTTTATTATTCGTTGATAACATAACCAACGGTCTTTAATACTTTTCTGGTAGTAACAGTGTTATTTGAAAAGTTCTCTATAAAATTAGCCTAATGTTTAATATTTTAATCTTTGGGGATTTCCAACTTAAAAACGAACATTTTTGTGTAAGTTGATTAAAGGTGTCCGAGTTAGAAAACAAATAATTACTCATGTTGATGACATTATAGCCAATTCAGATTTTTGTAATTACACAGATAAAACAAACGTTTTAGATGGAGTTTAAAATTGAAAAGAATATCATGAAGCAATATCGGAAAAATGGCTGGCAGTAGGCCAACAGCTAAATTTGTACATGGACGCAAGTGAAAGGGTTATGTATTGAAAGTGTGGCAATTCATAAACAATACAACATTGAATAAGAAACACTTACCCTTTCAATGTGGAAATTTAATAGGTGAGAATTGCGTTTTTCCAGTGGCCGCAAGAAACAAACGTTTACGCGACCTTCTCGGTACACGTTGGGGGTAAATATTAATTGCCTGTAAATTACTACGCGCTAACCAGAGATGACGTGTTTTTGTGTAAAAACGATGAATAGGTTATGCATAGAGGTGTGTACTAACCGGAGATTCCCGTTAACGCGCCCTAGATACCTAGTAGCGGGTAATAGTCCAAAAAGTACGGTACTCTATAAGGTGGACACTCAATCAAACACACACACGCGCGCAGACAACGATTGCCGTTTATATAGTAGATTATTATAGCATGCATATACCATATATTATCGTATAATATTATCATATCTTTGTATACTTCTTAGCTGTGAAAGTTCAGAGACATTTCATAATCATTATTAATTAAAGTCAGTGAACACATGGTATTCATAATACAATTTCATAAAAAAAGCATTTCTCAACGTATAAATTGCTGATGGAAATAAGTAAAAACTGGAGAAAGTCACATGAGATATGTTGCAGTTTACAGATAATTTAAACTGACTGACTTCAAAAACTTTAAAATTGGACCGGCATTCGGACAAGTCTGAGGAGGAGAGAGAAAATGAATGAATTACATAGAGAGTTGTTATCTCTATTGCCAATGTAAGTAAAAATGAAAGAGCGGGAGCAATTTCGAATTATGACTAATGGCGATGGGCTATTGTATGTGATGTATTCTATACTCGGTTATCAATTGATTCAGGGTACATTCAATAACAGGCCATAAATTTACACACATAATTGCGTTGTTTTCATCAACAACTTTTTCATCTCTGAATCAAGTAGTGTAGAATGGGTTAAATAATTCATACAAACATAAATCGTCTGTGCAAATAACTATTTCATACATAAAATGAAAACCTAATAGATGTAGCTTACTGATGTATGGTACTGACAAGAATAATATTTACCTGGATTGCCAGCAAACATGGGTGGGTAAGCCATTGCCCCTGGATAGGAATGGCGGTGCTTATGGCTACACCTCAACTCTTCATCAGAATAGCTTTGTTCATCCTCGCTCCTTACACTCCTCTTTGCTCTGCCACGTCTTAAGTAGAAAAGCTAAGGTTAAAGGTGTCATTGTTTGGCACCTAAACTGAAGCTTTAAACTATACAAATATATAAATTTTTGTTACTGTACTTTTAGAATTGCTGCTGTAGCTGATTTTGATAATCTGCAGCATCCTGGAGATGGGCAACAAAAACATTTTGATGTCATTGCTTGAAATTAGCATCTCAAACCAACTCTTGCAAATACATGTAAATCTTTTATATCTTTTCCAAGTTACTACCAATGCTGACTTTGGGGTTTGTGACGCCAGAAGAAGGGCATTAGAATAATATTTGATAGTATTAATTGGTTTTCAACATAAAGCTGGCTCTCAACTAAATTTATAAATAAATGTACTCATTCATAGAGTCTTTTTAAATAGCTACCAATGCTGAATTAAGCACTCAATATCATTCTTGAAAAATATTGCAATAAAAATTGTAATACTGTTATTGGTTTCCTCATATTAGCTTTTCCCTCTCATATGACTTAATCTATCAGGATAAAGAAAATTATGATTTTTTTCAAATTTCAAAACATTTTTCAATGTTTTCAGCCTTAAAAGCACCAACTAATTTAACAGTCAATTGTCAAAAATTTTTTATCTGATTCCACTAACCTTTTGCTTGTGTGTGGAGTCTGATTCAAAGAATACATCCGCTCTTTTGCAGCCCGTGGCAGCCGACTGTTCAACTCCTCATTAACTGCTGGATCACTGTACATGTCAACTAATTTGGATTCCATCAGTTCTTTTCTAAGTTGCCTCTCGCGTTCAATTATTAAATCTCTACAAACAAGCAAAAACTTTAATTGATTAGATGAGCAATTCTCTAATGCCTTTTCTGTTCTTCAATTTTTGTTTCAACACATTACATAGAAAAATGTAAACAGCATATAAATAGCATACATGACAATTACATTTACAATGTGAAATCGAGTAATAACGTGAACTTGAGTTATATAACCAAGTTTCAGCGTTTAATGCTTAATGTTGTGCATAAAGGTGTGCATTTTATTTAAAAGCAGTGGAAAGGAACTTTACGATCCCTGATTTTAAAAATACTATCAAGCACCACAACACTCGACAGAAAACAGGTCTGTTTGTGCCAACAATCCGGACAAATGCGTTTTTTAATTCTTTTTGGCCGAGAACAACTCGAGACCTGAGAGGTTTTCAGTAAAGAATTTTTGTAATAAAAGAGTTCCCACACCTTTCCTTTTTTCTAGAAGGGTGTCGTGGGAAATTTTTAGATTAGATTAGAGTGTTTGTCATTCACGTGTTAACAATGCACTTCCAAAATAAACTACGATACATTCTATAAACTGAAAGATAAATCTGAACAAAGCCTCCATTATAGTACGTGGCAAACTAAATATTTTTGTCCGCATTTTCAAAAATTATATCAGAGCCAAACAAAGAATTGCTATTTTGTTAGTGCACAGATATTAAACAGTTTAAACTGTTATTGTGGTCTAGAGCGGGCATCTGACCGACGACATCGGTTATTTACATTGCATCCCCAGTCAAAAAGCATTGCTGTGTGATTTTTGTGACCTTTGGTGCCACCTTGAATGTGATGATCGAGTGTCAGCTAAGCTGTATGCAGAAATGCATCGCAGCCAATCGGATGCAGTATTGTATGTATGCAAGACATGTAGGAATACTAATTTTAAATCGAGTGCAGCTGCAACAAAGTTAGCTCACAATGAGGACACTTTATTAGAGATTAAGACCATGGTAGCAAACATTGAAAAAAAAGTGAATCATCAGGAACAAACTATTGCTTCCTTTGATGAAAAGATTCTTGGAGTCCAAACAAATAGTTTCGCTGAAGTGGTGAAATCCACTCAGCAAATCAATGAAATAGCGAAGAGGGTAGAAAACACTGTTAACAAACAAGAAGTTCAGAATAGAAAGGTTAATGCGATTGTATTCAATGTAAAGGAAGATCACAGTGATTCAGTGGAAACACTGATGAACAAACTTTTAGATGAACTGTCACTAGACAAAACATTTCAATCGGCCATGAGACTTGGTGGCAAGCCACAAAACAGTAGCAAGTATAATCGACCAATAAAAGTCTCCTTCCCAAGTGAGGAAGACAAATGGACATTTTTAAGGAGGCTAAACTCCATAAAGCCAGGAGGGGTATTTGGGAAACTTGACTTAACTCAGGAAGAACGAAAAACTGAGAGAGCTTTGGTAGATAAGTTGAAGGCAATTAGGCAACAATCACAGGAAAAGACATTCAAAATAAAAAACTGGGAAGTTGTGGAGGTGTTGGACCAGGGGAAACTAAAAACTGTTTTCAAATTTTCTACACCAATATTAGATCAATAAGGGGCAAAGCCGCCGATATATCGGACCTTTCGATGGAGTATGATATTTTATGTTTTACTGAAACTCATCTGGACAGCGTGGTCTATTCTAGTGAACTTTTTGATAGTCAATATTTTACTGTTCACCGAAAAGATCGAAACCTTCATGGAGGTGGTGTGTTGATTGCTGTCAGAAATGGAATCTCTCATAGAGCAGTTTCTTTAAATTGTGATACAGAAGCAGTAGCGATTGAATTCACAGAGCAAAAGCTTTTAATGTTTTGTATCTACAAGCCTCCAACTTGCATCGATCCCGATTTTTTAAATTTTTTGGAGGATTGTAGCGGTATTGAAAAAAGTTTGCTAGTTGGCGACTTTAACTTTCCTGGAATTTGCTGGCAAACAAACCCTGCTTCAGTGAAGCCAAAGACCGCAAATAAGGTTCTTCACAACAAATTTGTCAGTGACACACTCTCATTAGGATATACTCAACTAGTTACTGATCCAACCCATGTTAAGGGAAACACTCTTGACTTGCTGATGACCACCCACCCAGGCATGGTGGAAAATCTAGAGATATACCCTAATAGCTTAAGTGATCACAACATCATTACTTTCTCAATCAAATGTGCAAGATCAATTAAAAGTGCTGCTAAGACTACCATCCTATTATATGATAAATGTGACTTGGTTCAATTCGAGCAGTCTCTTGATCATCTTTTGCGTGATTTAAAACATGCAGTTACCACTAGTGTTTCAATTGATGAACTATGGGACATGTTCGAAAAGAGCTTTATCCAAGCTATTAACTTATCGGTTCCAACTAAAGAGATAAGGAATGAAAAACATTTGTGGTTGAATTATAGTATAAGGAGAAAATCTCGTAATCAGAAACGACTTTGGAAGAGGTTTAAACAATCGGGTGATAATTTTTTGTTGCAGAAATACAGAAATGAACAAAGGAAGTATAGAAAGAGTATACAAGTAGCCAAAAATGACTATCTAAAAACTAAAGTTTTTGCACCATTGGAACAGGGTAATTCTAAACCCTTTTTTAGACATATTAAATCTTTGAAAACCAATACATCTAGCATTGAGTCTCTTGCCCAACCAAATGGCGAGTTGACAGAGAACTTGCCACAGATTACAAACCTGCTTAATGATTTTTTTCAGCAACAATTTTGTCAGTCTGAACAACTGTTGCATGTCGAACAGTGTGAAAACTGGGCCGCCGATATTACAGCCTTGGGCGTTTTAAAATTGATTAACGATCTTAAAATCAAAAAAGCCCCCGGTCCAGATGGTATTAATGGTAATATGTTGAAATTACAGCCCGAAAAAACTGCAGACTGCCTAACTATTGTTTTTAACGAGTCATTAAGGCTTGGTAAAGTTCCCACAAGATGGAAAGAGGCTAATGTGGTACCCCTTCATAAAAAGGGTGACAGAACAGTTCCAGGGAATTACAGGCCCATATCACTGACAAGCATTCCATGCAAGATTATGGAACACATCATTTTACATAAACTGAATAGCGAACTAGATCAAATAATTAGCACCTCTCAACATGGTTTCCGCGCTGGGCTCTCCTGTGAGACTCAACTGACATCTACCATTCACTCAATTGCAAAAGCTTTGGATAGAAAAGTACCAACTCATGCTTTAATTTTAGATTTTAAAAAAGCCTTTGACAAGGTCCCTCACATGTTTTTAATTAATAAACTGAAACGCTACAATCTTAGTCCTTTTTTAGTTGACTGGATTAAACATTTTTTAACCGGGCGAACTCAAAGAGTTACGATAAAAGGGGTAAATAGTGAGAGTCGTTGTGTTACAAGTGGGGTACCCCAGGGTTCTGTCTTGGGGCCTAAATTGTTTTTATTGTATATTAATGATTTGTCTGAATGTGTTGATTGTAATATTAGTTTGTTTGCGGACGACACTATAGTTTATGCCTCAATTGATAATTCCTTTACTGTTGTCGACTTTCAGAATAGCATAAACGCTGTCTTCGATTGGTCTCAGAGGTGGAAGCTAGAATTTAATATTGAAAAGTGTAAGGTGATGTGTTTTTCAGGTTCTGCATGTTCTGACGACCAGTTGCCATATTTTTTAAATGGAAGTTTGTTACAGTTTGAAACCCATTCACTATACTTGGGAGTGTGGCTATCTAGTGACCTTTCGTGGCAGTATCACATCGATTGCAAAGTTAAAAAGGCCAGTCAAATGCTAGGATTTTTAAGGAGATCTATATCTAGTGCACCTAAAGCTCTCAAACTACTTGCATATAAATCCTTTATTAGACCTATTTTGGAGTATGGATGCCAGGTGTGGGACCCGTACAAGAGATACGAGGTTGACCAGGTTGAGGCGGTTCAGAGAAAGGCTGTAAGATTTATTTGCAATGTTAAAGGTCGCGATATTGGTATAACTGGCTTAATTAAAGACATGAACCTGGAGACGTTAGAGGAACGTAGAACCAACTTGCGTAAATGTTTGTTATATAAAATGATCAGAGACGCCTGTTCCGAGTCTCCAGGAGCAATATCACACAAGTTTCCTGAGCTTTTTAGTAAAAATAAAAATGAAGATCATTGTACCACTAGAAGTCAGCGTGCCTCGCAGCCCATGAATTTAACCGCAAATAACAACAAGTACCATAATAGCTTCCTTCCGAGAACTATACGAGATATGAAACTCGGAGATATATATGTCATACAGTAAGCTTTTTTATTTTTTGTTTTTGAGGTTGTAATTTTAGTCTATACTTTTGATTGTACAAACTTGAGGCCTGCACAATATATTCATATGAATATCTGCAGGATCTATTTATACCGATACCGATATTCTAAGAAACGTAGAGTTAGGTCTTAATATATGTAAGCTATAAATTACTTCAAAACTAAAACAATGCTAGTTCTGTGGCAATGTTAACTTTTAGTACCGTATCACATGCTAATATGTTCCCTTTCACGTATAAATCAAGGAGGGACTCACTTCTCATCGTTGCTTTCTTGGAGTTGCTGCAACTTGCTAATTGTGTTTCCAAAAGCAGAACGAAGACCATATATTTTATTACGATCATCACTTGAAAGACGAGCCAAATTACTGCTTGCACGCTCTGGGGTCCTATCTATTCTTCTAAAATACTGATCGTCTTGATTTGGATCGTCGCTTTTCGACGCCATGACACCATGTAAACAACTTAGTGTGGAGGCTATGTTGAGGCCGTTTGGCGGCACTCAAACAATGTAAGTAATATTAAAAATTAAAGATTAAAAAATTTATTATTAAATCAACAATTTTTTTAAAAACAACTAGCTTGAGCATTAGACTTTTTGCATACTGCGGTGAGGTCGCTTGCTAATCGACCTAAACGCGTACAATCGTCTTATCGAGGATCACATCACAAGTGTAACATCGATGCTATCTCTTTTCCCAATCATTCTGAACAATTTTTTTTCATGTGTTAATTTTACAAAAGTACTTTATTTTTAAATTATTGCGCCTGATAGCTAAACCATCGTATATAAAATCGAATATTAAATCACATTTCTTTTCACATTGTGAGTTATGTGCACATGACTACAAGAAATACTCCTATATATGTACGTACCCTTAAATCACCAAAAAGTTTATACCGGTATTTACTGGTACACGTACCCTATATCTATCCAGATCTACTACCGTTTTGTGTTACCAAGCTAACTAGCAAATAGAAACTATTTCTATTATTTTTAAAAATAAAAAGATACCGAACTAACGTTATTCGCTACAATGAATATGCTCGCCCAATAGGATCCGAGTAAACAAAAACCTGCCGTGTTTGACTCTCGATTTGAAAGAAGTAGCTACTATCAATAATTGTTAAACAGACGTTCAACTGAAATGGATACTTATAGTGACACTAATTCGGGTCCTCCTGATTATCCGGAACAATCTGTTGGAAGTTCCGTTTCTTCGAGGTATTAGTGAATCTTGATTCACATTTGCTAATGCATTTAGAGGTTTGACAAGCAGTGCTTACTATTGAAATAACCGCAAGTAGTTGTCAGGCCCTTTTGTTCTATTTTTTCCTTTTGCAGACTGCAAGACGAGTACGAAGAGCTATTGAAATATGCGGTTGTTGTTCCAAAAATTGATGTTGATGATTTGCCGAGAGTGTTGGCTGATAGCAAGAGGTCGCTTACCCAGTCATATAAGCAATCTTCTCCGATTGTTGAATCTGGAACTAGTGAATCAGGTACATGATAACAGTTGCATAATAGCTTTTGCTAAATTTGTAGTTTATCAAGATTGCACATTCAAGTAATACTACTAATACTATTTCAGTGAGAAATCATTCAAGATGAGACAAATATGCCTAATGATATTCTTACAATTACCCATAATGCAGTGTTTGTTGTTGTTTTAATTTGAATCTTCTCATTTTTATGAGTTTTGTAGCACCATTAGTGCTGCAGAGTTCACGGGTGTGAGATGAATGGAAATTAGTCTTACCGTGATGCGTAGGAGGTAGGAAGTAGTAGTGTTACCGCACTAGGGGTGGTAATAACTGAGGGGAGTTGTAGTGTTTGCCAAGAATCATTTAGCATAAATTCTCTTATCATAGCAACTCAAGTAGAAACTCTTGCTCAATCCTTACAACAAATACAAGTTTCATGTGATGCTTTGTTTTTGTGAAATAAATGCACAGGTATTGCAAAACTCACCATGTATCTCAATAGTGTCATCAGAGAGTCATGCTGAGTTTTTTGCAATACTCGATGCAATACTCGAAGCCAGGATTATGTTCTCATTTATCCACCTTTTATTCTTTGCTGAGTCTTTATTCTTTGCTTATTTGTTCAATTATATCATGATGTTCGCTAGCCGTGATCTACTCTGTATTATATACTATGATGATTGGGATTTTGCTACTTTACTTGCAGATACTGATGATGAAGAACCTGATTCCGCTGCGCAAAAAACCCGACCGCTGCGTCAAGTTGTAACAGTCAAGCAAGGGTTGGGCAGGATCATTTCTCCAGCGAGAAGGAAACTCATTAAAGGTAGCATACCATCTGTATCTAGGGAATACTCCCTGTTTCAGTCAGATTTTGGCTTGTTAGGTGGTTGGTATCTAGGGGATACTGTCGGTGGTTTAATATTACCTTTATCATTAATAATAGTACCATTGCCTTCATTCTGTTTGATGTCAGGTGATTCAGTGTTCACATGTATGATTATTGGACATGTTTGTTAAACGTGCTGAGATGTTTTTTATTTATCTGTTGACTGTTTACAGATGTGATTGCTAAAAAATTATGAAAAAATGTTTTTTATATAAAATTGAAATTTTTATTTTTTGGGAATATTTAAGTTTAAGTTTGCTCCCAATTTTATATTGTTAAATATTGTTAATATGTTATAGATGCATTTTCAATTAAAGAAGCCTGAATATGTAGATATATATACCCACAATACTTATGTACTTTTATCAATTATATCGGTACTTTTATCAATTATATCGGTACTTTTATCAATTATATCGGTACTTTTATCAATTATATCGGTACTTTTATCAATTATATCAGTACTTTTATCAATTATATTGGTACTTTTATCAATTATATCAGTACTTTTATCAATTATATCAGTACTTTTATCAATTATATCAGTACTTTTATCAATTATATTGGTACTTTTATCAATTACATCAGTACTTTTATCAATTACATCAGTACTTTTATCAATTATATCAATACTTTTATCAATTATATCAATACTTTTATTAATTACATCAATACTTTTATCAATTATATCGGTACTTTTATCAATTGTATCAGTACTTTTATCAATTACATCAGTATTTTTATCAATTACATCAGTACTTTTATTAATTATATCAGTACTCTTATCGTATATATCAGTACTTCAGAGTCTTGGCTTTCGAATGAGCCTATTTTCAATACACAAAGAATAATAGAACTATGAACAACAGGATGTCAAAAGTATGTCCTGCAAAAACAAAACACTTGGTTGTGGTTCCGACAATGTGATGTCATAATTATCATTTAGCCTTAGGTCGTCGATCCCTATCGCTGCCATTGAGGCTGTGCTTTTCTGTGACAATCGGTGCCCTTAAACCCAGAGAGCGCTAATAATAAACTAGCATTCTAGATAATCAACAATGCCCGGGGATCGCGCTAACACCCGACCAATAAAAACACATGTTCTGGGCTAAATGATTTCGGGTGATTGTTAGAGTTTACTTTTTTCATCCTTTCGTTCATTTTAAAGAATAGATAAAGCATAATATTATTATGCTTTATTATTTATCTTGAGGTATTGACTGATGTTCTACAAACGAATCAAGGAGATTGACCCACTAGAAGCTGAGATATAGCCAGCGAAACACAGGTCTACCAAAAAATCCATGAAATCGACTTGAATGAAATCGACTACCATGAAATCGACTTGTGTGCCATTGGTCAATTAAGCCAACTAATGCGCTCTCCTATAACAATCACGGCGTTTTAATTGGTTTAATCCCTGGAAGTATAGAACAATCAAATTGGGCCTAACAATCATTGCTCTGAGAATTCTGAACCAGTCCCTCTGACGTGTAGATTAGTTTTAGCATAAAATAATTACACACATTTATTATTTCGCAACATTTCGCTTTCTTGCTAGTTCAGCTCAGTTTTGTTGTTCTCCTACTTAGCTTCCCTATTCAGACTCATCTTTAACGTGTTCAGATATTTTTAACTATAGCTAATAAATGGAATCAATTAAATCAACCATCAATCTCGGTTATCATTTGGAATTTTCTACTAATTATATTAGTTACATCATTGATTCTATACGCAGTTATATTATTATTTTGTATAACATGCATTATGATTATTATATTAATCATAAAAAATAATCATAGATAAGATAATAGATCAATAGAAAAATCAAATCAAAAGTTATCGTTTTCTTTTCTTACCGCAAGAGCAGCACGGTCAAGTTATTCTTTTTAAAATTATGGCTGTAGTGAACTTACCTTCTGTTAATAGTGACGATAATCATGAAATTCAACTGAATGCTGCAGTAGGTACACAGTAGAAAAATAATGAATGAACAAAAATTCACATTCCCATTTCTTATTCTAAACAAACTGCAAATCGCGGATGTCGCATATAGACTATACACGCGCCGTTCGTTGAACAGAGGATCTTCGGAGCATATCCGTGGAGATCGAGTTAAAATTTGAAGCACAATAGTCAAAATTTGCTCTTCTGTTTTGAAAAATCATGGCGAGGGGTTGTGGGCAAATGCCTTTACCACACGTTTGCTTGATTTTCCTGAGAAACCAGAGCTAGTCTGTAAATTCGTTACTATCACGAGAAGCATTTCACATCTCGTAGCCAAAACAATCATTATACGTAACGGTGGTAAGGGTGCGCAACTCCGGCACATGACCAATAAGTCGATTTCATATGTCACAATTCTCGGGATTTTCGAAGGGTTTTCCTCTGATTCTTTATTAGGTAGACCTGTGTTTGGCTGGCTATATCTCAGCTTCTAGTGGGTCAATCTCCTTGATTCTTTTTTTAGAACATCAGTCAACACCTCAAGATAACTAATAAAGCATAATAATATTATGCTTTCTCTATTCTTTAAACATTTATAGTAATTAATATCACATCATTTTATATGATGTGACATACAGAAATTTGTCTGGTGCAAAAATGATTAATAACTTTATTAATAACTAATTAGTAATTAGACATCAATAAGAAAAAAATATAAAAATTAAAATATTTATATTGTATTCGAATAAATTATATGGAAAATAGAAAACAGGTATATTGGACAGTTAAATTAATCACTGTGTATGATACTAGCTTATAGGCAGATTAAGTAATTTACAGTAGGCTTCTCTATTCTCCAACGATTGATTTAATTTGATTGACTTCTACAACAAAATTAAACAAAAATGGAAATGACTACTAACAACATACCTGGTTGTTAAACACCCATGGTGGTAAAGGTAATGAAATCACATCGATTCATTTGTGACCTGCAGTGGCGTGGCCCTAGGACTATATGTAAATTGCACTCTTGCGAGATCACCCAATGTTTGAAATTAATTAGCCTCAGTCATGCCCCTCAACATCACAATAAAAAGAGAGGGCTAGTGCATAAGATCATCGGGAAAATGCTGTATGGTGCTTGGAATCTGAGTTATTTATTATAAAAATAATCTGTACATGGAGAGCTAATGACACTGATTCCTTTGCCATCTTCATTGGTTCTCTGGAGTTGTCCTACCTTCATCTGCCACTAGCGTCATTATCGTAGTTGATAAATATAAGCGGTAAGAGCACACAACACCGAATATGAAAATTGTGATGTCATAATTTGCGGGCCTATACCATTGAAGATTTTTGCGGTAGAGCTCTGGGGAAATCTTATAAACACCAACAAATGTCTGTCTCACCATGTCAAACAATGGCTCATTTGAAAGCCAAGATATTGAAGAACCTGAATAAGCTAAAACAGTACTTATGTAATTGATGTGCTTTAAAATATCATTTTCTTTAGTGTCGCGCACTAGAGAGGAAATGACGCGTACGAGTTATATACTTTTATATATACTAGTACCCTGGCAGTCAAGCGTCATGAGAGACCATCAAGAGTGCTAATAAAGCAGAGATACACGTACAGTGCACCTTCGAGATACGATTACCCTGATATACGATTTTTTCACCTTACAAAGTTGAATATCGTGAGATCTTCACCTCGCTATACGAATTTTTTTTCACCATACTATTTCGAGAAAAGTTTCGCTCGAGTTAAAATTTGGCGGTCGGTGTGCTCATAAAGCACGTCGAAATTACAAATACGCCGAAATGCTGTTCGCCGAAAACATTTTTACAGCGTTTTGAAAAGACATGATGACCGATTTCTCTCAGGTCGGCATTCCGCGTGGGAAACTTTGTGAAAATAACTCAAGCAAGTGCGAATATTTATTTCTAACGTGATACTCATATTTATTATAAATTTTTACTCAGCATAATTATATTTTTAAAACTACATATACATACAGTACATAGTTAATTCGTTAGCAATGGATTCGGCGACCAGTACAAACATTACAGGAAGGAAGAAAATGATTTTCATGGCAATGAAACTGGAGATAATAAACAAATACGAAGGAGGCGCCCGTATCATTAGTATTGCTAAAGAGTAAGGTCACAACCAGTCAACGATTGACTATCATTAAAAACAAACAATCTATTAAAGCAAACAAAGCTTCCAAGGGCATGACTGTTCTTGTCAGTAATTGATGTTCAATCCACAACGAGATGGAGAGGCTCCTTCTATTATGGATTAAAGAAAAGGAAATACGTGGTGATACTATCACGCAGTCAGCAATTTCACACAAGGCGACAGCCCTTTTTGATGATCTCTTGGAAGCCCAAAGAGACGGTGGAGGTGAAGGAACGTCACATCAAACTGTTTCATAGTTCAAGGCTTCTAACGGTTGGTTTGAACGGTTTAAGAGGAGAACTGGGATCCACTCAGTGATTAGGCATGGAGAGGCTGCCAGTTCGGACAAGAAAGAAGCCGACAACGTTTTGAAGAAGTTTGAAAAATTAATTTCTAATGAAAGCTACATTCCTGAGCAAATTTTTAATTGCGATTAAACTGGCCTTTTTTGGAAAAAAAACTGCCTCGTCGCACATACACCACAGCTGAAGAAAAAAAAACTTCCTGGCCATAAACCGATGAAGGACAGACTCACTCTTGCACTTTGTGCAAATGCCAGTGGAGACTTGAAGATTAAGCCGCTACTAGTCTACCACTCAGAAAATCCTCGTGCATTCAAGGCACACAAAATCACAAAGGATAGCTTGTGGTATTTTGGAAACCTAATAGCAAGGCCTGGGTTACAAGAGCCATATTCATTGAGTGGATCAATGTCTGCTTTGGTCCTGCTGTAAGGGAGGAATATTTAGACACGAACAATCTCCTTCTGAAATGTCTTTTAATACTTGACAATGTCCCTGCTCACCCTCCTGGTCTGGAGGAAAATCTACATTCAGACTTTTCTTTTATCAAAGTTCTCTACCTGCCGCCAAACACCACCCCACTCCTCCAGCCTATGGACCAGCAAGTAATAGCTAATTTCAAAAAGCTTTACACAAAACAATTGTTTAGAAGATGCTTTGAAGTTACTGAAAGCACTCAACTCACCCTGCGTGAGTTTTATAAGGTTCATTTTGACATCGTTCAATGCCTGAAGGTGGTTGAAAAAGCCTGGAATGAGGTTTCGAAGCAAACCTTAAACTCATCATGGAAAAGGCTGTGGCCTGGTGTTGAGGCAAATCAAGACGCTGAAGATTCTCAAGAAGAGGCCATCATAGATCCTACCTCTGAGGGTGATGTTACAGAAATAGTTTCACTCGGGATGGCTATGGGGCTTGTTGTAGATGAAGCTGACATTGATAACCTTATTGAGAAGCACAGGGAAGAGCTCACAACAGAGGATTTAAAAGAGTTAGAGGCAATGCACAGCATCATAGTTCAGGAGGAGCAACAATTCGGTGGTGATGAAAAGAGATAAAGGAAGCATTAAGTTGGTATGAGAACCTCACCAGATTTATTGCAAACAAACACCCCGAAAAAGTACCCACAAGCCGTGCTATGGACAATGTTAACAACACTTGCTTGAGCTATTTTAGAAACATCCTGAAGAATTGTCAAAAACAGACTCGTTTGGATAAATTTTTTCAAGAGAAAAGTATTAAAAGGCACAGATGATGACAGTAAATGTAACAAAAGAGCTAGAAATGAAAGAGCACCTGAAGAAGTGCTATCAGATTAATTATTTTAAAACGATTTTTTAATTTTAAGTTTCAAGTTTACTGATCTGGAATGATACATGTAAACAATACGGTATAATGCAGGTATAATGCATATCATTATTTATCATCCATGTGTGTCATGCATGGTTCATTTATTTCAGTTTGTTTTATTTTATATCATGTTTTATTTATTTTCTTTTTGTTCTATTTTATATTTAATCATGTTTTGTTTACTTCATTTAGCTTTTCTTTTATTGCATGTTTGCAGACAGGCAGGCCTGATTTTTACTACATAAATACAAATCATCGTATGTACGTATGAAACTCATTTACATCTAGCTACTCAAGATAGCTGACACATCTACAATTACCTTCTAGAACTTGCTATAGCCATGCCCTCTAGGGTATAAATACATACAAACTTCCGTATGTATGTTTACATTGATTCTTGTGCACATTTCATGCAAGACAAACTACAAAGTTCTCTGGATCTTTTTTTATAAGTGTTAGCTAGCTAGCAACTGCCTGCATTGCACCAGCATTTACAATGCACCAGCAAGCATCATCCTCAGTAAGTGATCACATAGGCTGTCTTTTATATTGCACTAAGTTAGCTTGTTTTCTTCGAGCACTCTCTGTACCAGCAGGAAAGCTGTGTTTTCCTGACGATTTCTGCTTTTCAAGACCCAAAAATAACAAACTTCGTTTGAAAACTATTAAAAAATTTGGAGTTGTGATCTCTTGACAGGACCAGACAACTTTATTCAGCCTGCTAGTAAACTTCATTACGTATTAAATTTATTTTCAAGTTTAATCACATAATTAGCATTGATACGCTTTTGCTTTCTCTCTGCTCGTTACATGCACCAGCTCAAATCACCTTACTCCAAAGGTATGTACGTACACTACATGCACTGGAAAGTACATGAATAAAAATTTATTTTTTGATGGCCATTAAATGGTCAAGTGTACGAGAGGCCGCTTTTGAGAATTGCACCGCACAACTTTTCTGGTCGAATTATGTTGAAAAGGGTTTAACCAGACTCGCTAAGGTTTATAGTGAAGTTTAGTGAAATAATTAAAAATACATACTAAAACTCCACTTTTTTCAGTTTTAAATGTGTGTTTAGTAAACTAAACTTATTTGAAATGAATTGAAAGCTTATGTTGTGCGTAGGTCTTGAAGGTAAGAACTCCTTACCGTGCGTACTGCATTTCGTGCACACATTATGTATCATGTTGCATTTTACAGTATTACAGATCATAATCACTAGGTACACTTAAAACAATGCAGCTACTGTAGGTAACTATAGTTACTTAAGTTAACATACTATTTTGTTACTAATTTTCAATTTTTATAAAATTTTAGACGATTTTTATCATTTCCTTTTGCAATTTATAACTACAATGGTTTCTATACCCCGATATACGATTTTTTCACCATACGATGTCAACCTTAGAACGGATTAACATCGTATCTCGAGGGTGCGCTGTATAGAGGTATATATATTATATATACGTATAGAGGTATATATATTATATATACTAGTAACCTCACATGATAAATCGTTCCCATGTGGTGTGCTGATAAAGCAAAGAGAAGAAGTACATGTATGTGCACAATTATTCAGAAATACACAAAGGTGGCTGATTGGTGGAGGTCTTAGAGTGTCTACCAATCTGAGTTTTATTAATTGGAGTCTAATTGAAATCAATCTCCTATCTTAACCTTTAACCCTGGCATATAAAAAAATGGGCGGACAGGCAGACATTGCTTTTAATAGTGAATATATATTTTTGTTTTACATTACTTCAGACATACAACTTTTATCTTCTTGTGCACTAGACCTTGCTGTCTAGAAAAATTGAAAGAAATCGATTTAAATTTGACGTTGAAGGCGTGCACTTCCCTTAACTTGATATAAACTCACCGTAATCACGACCTCTAAACCAAGTGAAAGTGATGAGAAAAAAGAGAAAAGTTTTCAATACAAACCAGTAATACCAAAGTTAGGATAGGCCTACACTGGCCTAAGCAATCAAACCACACTATCTAGTGATTGCGCAATTATTCAATATAAGCAGTTTAGTTTGCTAGCTTGGCCTCAAATTATAAATGCACGAATTGTTTAGTTTTTTGCATCATTATATAGACAAAAAAGAGTTTTATTACTATAAGTAACTTTTTTCATATTTGGCAAAGATTTGAAGACTTATAATGGTTAATTTCTTTTGATTGGCAAACATCTTAAATATTTCAAACGTGGCTTAGGCATTCATACCACACTAACCAGAGTTAATGGGTTATGAATACCTAAATGGCATAACAAACAAGCTCGTGGCAACATTGTATTATAATTAACCACAAGAAAACAGCACATAAAGAAAACAGAACAAAACTTATTTCACACAAGGATTAAAATACTAATTCTTACTAAACAATCATTAAATTAAAAAGTTAGGTTTAGTTTTGTTTCATTCGTAGGATTGAAGGAGTTAGGACTATCTTGGAACGGATTAGGATTTGTAGGATTGGAGGAGTTAGGACTATCTTGGAACGGATTAGGATTTGTAGGATTGGAGGAGTTAGGACTATCTTGGAACGGATTAGGATTTGTAGGATTGGAGGAGTTAGGACTATCTTGGAACGGATTAGGATTTGTAGGATTGGAGGAGTTAGGACTATCTTGGAACGGATTAGGATTTGTAGGATTGGAGGAGTTAGGACTATCTTGGAACGGATTAGGATTTGTAGGATTGGAGGAGTTAGGACTATTTTGGAACGGATTAGGATTTGTAGGATTGGAGGAGTTAGGACTATCTTGGAACGGATTAGGATTTGTAGGATTGGAGGAGTTAGGACTATCTTGGAACGGATTAGGATTTGTAGGATTGGAGGAGTTAGGACTATCTTGGAACGGATTAGGATTTGTAGGATTGAAGGAGTTAGGACTATCTTGGAACGGATTAGGATTTGTAGGATTGAAGGAGGAGTTAGGACTATCTTGGAACGGATTAGGATTTGTAGGATTGGAGGAGTTAGGACTATCTTGGAACGGATTAGGATTTGTAGGATTGAAGGAGTTAGGACTATCTTGGAACATCTATTTTACTGTTCGTCTAACATCAAATCCCTGTAACGTAAACGTTCGCGGAATAGATTATTTATATTGAAGATGTATCTACTGTACATAGATTAAATTGATTGTGATTCATATTGTCAACTCCGACATACACAAACTATGTAGGAACATATCTAAGCTATACAAGTTTGTGGCGCTATTCGTCTCAACATGATTTCTCTGGTATTTTATAGAAACAGATGTAGAAGCTCTGACCTCCTCTCCTATATACAAGCATCGAGCAAGATCTTCTCCATCCACGGATTCTGAATCGGAAACAAATGCAGCGTGTGAGAATCAGAACAACCATGCTGTTGCGAGTGATCGAGAGAGTGAGAGTGAGGGCATGTTCAATCGAACTTTGCAGCATTCTTATGAAATGGCCCCGAGCAGCAGTGATCTCTCGGACATAGAGAGGAAGCTTGACGTGTGGAGCAGACAACTCAACTCTAACATCATGGTAAGGGAAAGATTTGTCTTACGTTACTTAATGGCTCATTTGTGTGTCCTTTTGTTAGCGGGCTGATTAGAAATTGCAAGCATTGCAGATTTTATTTGAGATTTTTGGCAGAATGTAACGGTATGCCTAGTCTCCTATATTAGGTATGTGTCTTGCGCTGACTCAACCGTCAGCTACCTTTATTATATGTCCTGCGCTGACTCAACCGTAAGCTACCTATATTATGTGTCCTGCGCTGACTCAACCGTGAGCTACCTATATTATGTGCCCTGCGCTGACTCACCCGTAAGCTACCTATATTATCTGTCCTGCGCTGACTCAACCGTCAGCTACCTTTATTTATTTGTTCTTCTGCTGCGTTTTGTTTATTTTTGATGTGCAGATTTTACCATGTTAGACCTGTTTAGCTACCATGTTAGACCTGTTTAGCTATCATGTTAGACCTGTTTAGCTATCATGTTGAACCTGTTTAGCTATCATGTTAGACCTGTTTAGCTACCACGTTAGACCTGTTTAGCTACCATGTTAGACCTGTTTAGCTATCATGTTAGACCTGTTTAGCTATCATGTTAGACCTGTTTAGCTATCATGTTAGATTTGTTTAGCTAACATGTTAGACCTGTTTATCTATCATGTTAGACTTGTTTAGCTACCATGTTTGACCAGTTTAGCTACCATGTTTGACCAGTTTAGCTACCATGTTTGACCAGTTTAGCTAAAAGCTGGTTCCAGTCAATTTCAAACACACCCTCTCCACATCATACAATGTTGTAGGATTAAAATATAATTTTTATGGAGGTTTCATTGTAGAGTGCGCCCATGGGTTACGATGGGTTACCATGGTTACCATGCCCCTGTCCTATGATTTCTTCAACTTACGCTGTGGAACATGGGTTACCATGGGTACGATGGGGTACCATGCCCCTGTCCTATGATTTCTTCAACTTACGCTGTGGAACATGGGTTACGATGGGTTACCATGGTTACGATGGGTTACCATGGTTACGATGGGGTACCATGGTTACGATGGGTTACCATGGTTACGATGGGTTACCATGGTTACGATGGGGTACCATGGTTACGATGGGGTACCATGGTTACGATGGGTTACCATGGGTTACCATGGGTTACCATGGGTTACCATGGGTTACCATGGTTACCATGGTTACCATGCCCCTGTCCTATGATTTCTTCAACTTACGCTGTGGAACATGTTTTTTTATTCCTACATTTTTTTGCCATACAATATGAACAAAAATTTCTCTTGAAGTTAAAATTTGGTAGTCGGTGTGCTGAATAAGTCGAAATAACGAAGATGTCGATATGCTATTTGCCAACATCGCTCCTTAGAACGCCTGAAAGAGATACGATGCTCGCTCTCTCTCAGTTCAACGTTATAAGTTATTATGAAAGCATAACTGGAAACAAATATGTGATAAAATTTTAGCCGTTGACAAAGTTTAAATTTAGTCAAATAGTTAAAAAATATGTACTAAAACTTAGCTTCAAGTATGCGTTTAGTGGGTTCAAAAGTTAACTTCAACGTTCATGTTAGATGTATGTGTCGAAGGTAAGAACTCCCTACAGTACTTACTGCATATAGGTAGCTCATTGTAATGCTATATTTTATGGCAGATCCACTAAATACACTAAAGGTACTAATTTTCAATATGTGCAGTACGTAAATAAATGTTTGGGACTTTTATCAATGGGTGTCTGCAGTGAATAATTACTATGAGTTTTTATACCTCTTTGATATACCCCTCTGTACAACATTTCCGCTTTACGATGTCAGCACTGGAAAGAATTAAAGTCGCATAGCGAGGGTCGACCGTATAATAGTGATTGAACACATGCGGTAGTATCAATATATATATACATGTATATACATGTATATTGCCTGCATAGATTAACACTTGGCTGGTTGGGCTTACTATACTACCACTTGTATGTTGTGTCGACTTCCCTGTATTTGTTTTGGTTTGAAGAAGCGTCAAGTTTCTCATTGGGTTGTTGTAGGATGAGATCTCTCGACTGAAAATAAAACTGGTGGAGACGTCCCGTCACCAGATCCAGACCACCGAATCCAGGTAGCTATGCTGGTTCAGTTAAAAACTTAGATATGCATTTGGGAATTAGAATGCATGGAATCTAGGTGTGCGTATAAGTGTGTTCACTCCATAGAAACAGAATATTCCCTATATATAAGTGTGTTCACTCCATAGAAACAGAATATTCCCTATATGTAGGAGATATAATGGTTAGTTAGTTTCTTTTTGTTTCCCAACAACTGCAATTTTTAAGAAAGAACAACTCTTTTGTCTTGTGATACATATATATGTATATATATATATATATATATGTATATATATATATATATTATATATATATCTCACAAGCCATATATGTATACTAGCTGTGCTACCCGGGTAATTAAAAAGTCTTTGATCAGAACATTGATTTATATTTAAAATATAACAACATTTGCCATTCTAACGTTCAAACAACATATCATGAGAAAAGTGTTAGTTGAAATAATTTATTAGGAAATAAAAACAACTGTTAAGGTTTTCAAACTTTGTCAAACAACTTTTAAACTAATATTTCTTCATATCGTGAGGATTGTGTTGTATACAGGTCAAATAAATTAAAAAACAAAACATAAAATGACGACTGTAAAATGGTTTAGATGTACAATTTAAATGTGAAATAATTAGCAAGTATTCGCTAAATTAAATCGGTCTTGCTACGGTAATGATACAGTTAATACAAACTGAGAAAACAAAATAAAAATCCTGAATATGTAGAATTAATAATAACAATTATTGCATAGAAGTGTGTGTGTATAACAAAGATTATTGTGCCACCAGAAGTTATCCATAAAAACTTTGAATACGGAGACACTCCTCTACGGAGACTCTGCTATTCTTGCTATTCAGTGGTAGACATGATGATATATTGTAGCTTATATTCAGTGATAGACATGGTGATATATTGTAGCTTATGTTCAGTGATAGACATGGTGATATATTGTAGCTTATATTCAGTGATAGACATGGTGATATATTGTAGCTTATATTCAGTGATAGACATGGTGATATATTGTAGCTTATATTCAGTGGTAGACATGGTGATATATTGTAGCTTATATTCAGTGATAGACATGGTGATATATTGTAGCTTATATTCAGTGATAGACATGGTGATATATTGTAGCTTATATTCAGTGATAGACATGGTGATATATTGTAGCTTATATTCAGTGGTAGACATGATGATATATTGTAGCTTATATTCAGTGATAGACATGGTGATATATTGTAGCTTATGTTCAGTGATAGACATGGTGATATATTGTAGCTTATATTCAGTGATAGACATGGTGATATATTGTAGCTTATATTCAGTGATAGACATGGTGATATATTGTAGCTTATATTCAGTGATAGACATGATGATATATTGTAGCTTATATTCAGTGATAGACATGGTGATATATTGTAGCTTATATTCAGTGATAGACATGGTGATATATTGTAGCTTATATTCAGTGATAGACATGATGATATATTGTAGCTTATATTCAGTGATAGACATGGTGATATATTGTAGCTTATATTCAGTGATAGACATGGTGATATATTGTAGCTTATATTCAGTGATAGACATGGTGATATATTGTAGCTTATATTCAGTGATAGACATGGTGATATATTGTAGCTTATATTCAGTGGTAGACATGGTGATATATTGTAGCTTATATTCAGTGATAGACATGGTGATATATTGTAGCTTATATTCAGTGATAGACATGATGATATATTGTAGCTTATATTCAGTGATAGACATGGTGATATATTGTAGCTTATATTCAGTGATAGACATGGTGATATATTGTAGCTTATATTCAGTGATAGACATGGTGATATATTGTAGCTTATATTCAGTGATAGACATGATGATATATTGTAGCTTATATTCAGTGATAGACATGGTGATATATTGTAGCTTATATTCAGTGATAGACATGGTGATATATTGTAGCTTATATTCAGTGATAGACATGGTGATATATTGTAGCTTATATTCAGTGATAGACATGGTGATATATTGTAGCTTATATTCAGTGATAGACATGGTGATATATTGTAGCTTATATTCAGTGATAGACATGATGATATATTGTAGCTTATATTCAGTGATAGACATGGTGATATATTGTAGCTTATATTCAGTGATAGACATGGTGATATATTGTAGCTTATATTCAGTGATAGACATGGTGATATATTGTAGCTTATATTCAGTGATAGACATGGTGATATATTGTAGCTTATATTCAGTGATAGACATGATGATATATTGTAGCTTATATTCAGTGGTAGACATGATGATATATTGTAGCTTATATTCAGTGATAGACATGGTGATATATTGTAGCTTATATTCAGTGATAGACATGGTGATATATTGTAGTTTATATTCAGTGATAGACATGGTGATATATTGTAGCTTATATTCAGTAATAGACATGGTGATATATTGTAGCTTATATTCAGTGATAGACATGGTGATATATTGTAGCTTATATTCAGTGATAGACATGGTGATATATTGTAGCTTATATTCAGTGATAGACATGGTGATATATTGTAGCTTATATTCAGTGATAGACATGGTGATATGTTGTAGCTTATATTCAGTGATAGACATGGTGATATATTGTAGCTTATATTCAGTGATAGACATGGTGATATATTGTAGCTTATATTCAGTGATAGACATGGTGATATATTGTAGCTTATATTCAGTGATAGACATGGTGATATATTGTAGCTTATATTCAGTGATAGACATGGTGATATATTGTAGCTTATATTCAGTGATAGACATGGTGATATATTGTAGTTTATATTCAGTGATAGACATGATGATATATTGTAGCTTATATTCAGTGATAGACATGGTGATATATTGTAGCTTATGTTCAGTGATAGACATGGTGATATATTGTAGCTTATATTCAGTGATAGACATGGTGATATATTGTAGCTTATATTCAGTGATAGACATGGTGATATATTGTAGCTTATATTCAGTGATAGACATGGTGATATATTGTAGCTTATATTCAGTGATAGACATGATGATATATTGTAGCTTATATTCAGTGATAGACATGGTGATATATTGTAGCTTATGTTCAGTGATAGACATGGTGATATATTGTAGCTTATATTCAGTGATAGACATGATGATATATTGTAGCTTATATTCAGTGATAGACATGGTGATATATTGTAGCTTATATTCAGTGATAGACATGGTGATATATTGTAGCTTATATTCAGTGATAGACATGGTGATATATTGTAGCTTATATTCAGTGATAGACATGGTGATATATTGTAGCTTATATTCAGTGATAGACATGGTGATATATTGTAGCTTATATTCAGTGGTAGACATGATGATATATTGTAGCTTATATTCAGTGATAGACATGATGATATATTGTAGCTTATATTCAGTGATAGACATGGTGATATATTGTAGCTTATATTCAGTGATAGACATGGTGATATATTGTAGCTTATATTCAGTGATAGACATGGTGATATATTGTAGCTTATATTCAGTGGTAGACATGATGATATATTGTAGCTTATATTCAGTGATAGACATGGTGATATATTGTAGCTTATATTCAGTGATAGACATGGTGATATATTGTAGCTTATATTCAGTGATAGACATGGTGATATATTGTAGCTTATATTCAGTGATAGACATGGTGATATATTGTAGCTTATATTCAGTGATAGACATGGTGATATATTGTAGCTTATATTCAGTGATAGACATGGTGATATATTGTAGCTTATATTCAGTAAACTTTGTGCATCATCTTTGGTAAATTACCTGTCTTATGTAGGGTTGAATATTTGTTAAAAGATTGTATCACAACATTATCATAACTAGATATTGGCTATATATCTTTTGGAATGCTCCGGTGGCAAGCTCAGATAAGAATGTTTCTTTTAAAAGCTCTTTTTGTATGAACTCTAGTCATTCATTTTACAGTTCAAGGAAGAACTAGTGATGCTAGTAATTATTTCATGTTTTACATTTATAACTCTCATTTAAAAAGCCACCAAAGTTTCACTGTTGTAAATATATTTCGTATCTGAATATTTATTAAGGTACAATTTATGGTCAATATTTGATTTGCTACAAAAAAACTTTTAAATTTTATTATTGGAACGATGTAGAAAAGTTATGCTCAGATATCTTATGATATGCAACTTCACAAAAAACACTATCTATAGTTTTGTCCGTAGTCTATATTTTATAGTATCTATATCTATATTTACTACAGGAATCCAGCTTTGTAAAAAGCTTTTTTAAAACTTTCATTTTCTTCGCCGCTAGCAGTTGGTGGTAATAATCGTTAGTAATATTTTATGATAAGATAAGAAAGAGCAGATTATTAAATGGTATTCAGTTAGTAATGTTCTATGATAAGATAAGAAAGAGCAGATTATTAAATGGTATTCAGATTTAAAACAAGTTTTTCTGTTCTATAAAGACTTATGAATGCATAGATTTGCCTGCTATGACATCCACTGCAAATATTGTTTCTACTATTCATAGATTTGCCTGCTATGACATCCACTGCAAATATTGTTTCTACTATTCATAGATTTGCCTGCTATGACATCCACTGCAAATAAAGTTTCTACTATTCATAGATTTGCCCTCAATGACATCCACTGCAAATAAAGTTTCTACTATTCATAGATTTGCCTGCTATGACATCCACTGCAAATATTGTTTCTACTATTCATAGATTTGCCTGCTATGACATCACATCCACTGCAAATAAAGTTTCTACTATTCATAGATTTGCCTGCTATGACATCCACTGCAAATAAAGTTTCTACTGTTCATAGATTTGCCTGCTATGACATCCACTGCAAATATTGTTTCTACTATTCATAGATTTGCCTGCTATGACATCCACTGCAAATAAAGTTTCTACTATTCATAGAAAGCTGGCTTGATTTTTACATACAGAGTAGCTCATCAAGAACAAGGGTTTGTAGAAAATAAGTTTTGAAAAATGCAATCATGACAGGCATGCTGGAGAGATGAGCAGCCTCCAGTCGGAGCTGGAGAGTCTCAAGGAATTACTTCGCACTTACGAGGTCTCGATTGAGCGTAAAGATGGAGTCATCGCCAACCTCACCCGCAGTCTTCAGAACCAAAAGGAGAAGTATAGCACTCTAAAGACATTTGCTGAATGGAAGATTCAGTTTGCAGCAAAGAAACAGGAAGTATGTGTCATAGTCAACAAGCTGAGTGTTTTAGCAGCTTTTTCGATATTTAATACTTACTGTAGTCTCTATAGGTAAGATTATAGGTGTTAAAGTTAGTTGTCTCTATAGGTAGTATTATAAGTGTTAAAGTTAGTAGTCTCTATAGGGAGTATTATAGGTGTTAAAGGTAGTAGTCTCTATAGGGAGTATTATAGGTGTTAAAGGTAGTTGTCTCTATAGGGAGTATTATAGGTGTTAAAGGTAGTTGTCTCTATAGGTAGTATTATAAGTGTTAAAGTTAGTAGTCTCTCTAGGGAGTATTATAGGTGTTAAAGGTAGTTGTCTCTATAGGTAGTATTATAGGCGTTAAAGGTAGTTGTCTCTATAAGCAGTACTATATGTGTTAAAGGTAGTTCTCTCTATAGGTAGTATTATAGGTGTTAAAGGTAGTAGTCTCTATAGGTAGTATTATATGTGTTAAGGTAGTAGTCTTTATAGGGAGTATTATAAGTACTAAAGTTAGTAATCTCTATAGGGAGTATTATAGGTATTAAAGGTAGTAGTCTTTATAGGGAGTATTATAAGTGTTAAAGGTAGTAGTCTTTATAGGGAGTATTATATGTGTTAAAGGTAGTTGTCTCTATAGGTAGTATTATAGGTGTTAAAGGTAGTAGTCTCTATAGGTAGTATTATAGGTGTTAAAGGTAGTTGTTTCTATAGGTAGTATTATAGGTGTTAAAGGTAGTTGTCTCTATAGGTAGTATTATAGGTGTTAAAGGTAGTTGTCTCTATAGGTAGTATTATAAGTGTTAAAGTTAGTTGTCTCTATAGGTAGTATTATAGGTGTTAAAGGTAATAGTGAAATGTCAGTGTCTTGAGTACTCATTGTTTGCTGCACATAGTTGCACCATCTCCATATTTGTGTACACTCTTGTCTTTAGGTGCATTTTGTTGGATATATATGAGTGTTTGTGGCAACTATTTTATGTGTTTACACTTTAAAGGGTGGCTACGGCATGTGCACATTTGTTTCGATGGAGCCATATTCACTTAGATTGATCATTGCGTAATTATGTTTGTCTATGAGTGACTATCACATGTGATGATAGGGTGACCGTGGCATGTCATAGAGTATGTTCATAGATGTTACAACATTATAGTGTGTCAACATGATATTACATATTTTTGTTTGCAGGGCTATGGCATGAAACTGGCGAAGCACCACCATAACATGACAATGAAGAGGAGATGCTGGAGGCTCTGGCACATGGTCATCGTAGAAAAGTGGAGGAGGCGTGTCGAGAAGGCATGTCAGGCAAAGGCACAGGAAGTCTGTATATCGCTCACAAATGATTATGAGACAAAACTGCAGTCGGTTAGATGATTTACTTTGCTGTTCATTATTTCCTTCACTATTCATTCTTGGTATACTTGGATGCTGTGTTCACGCAGTGGTGGCGGAGTGTGTGTGCATGTCCGTGCATTGATAAAAAAGGTGTACTCTTGATTCAAACATGAAGATTTGGCATGAGTAGAATTACTATCCCGCTTTACCAATGTGATATGGGACCTTGAAAAGCATCTCTGGTAGAATTACCAGATATACTCATGTACTTTGTGACGCTTTTTTCATCAATTTTTTAAGCAAAAAATAGGTTCCACCCTACACAAGCATCATTTTTACAAATTACAAATCTATGCATTGTCTGTGACCATTAATTTTCAATGTTAGTTCTTGTGCATCGCGTCTGTGCATCGCGTCTGCGCATCGCTTCTGCGCATCGCTTCTGCGCATCGCTTCTGCGCATCGCGTCTGCGCATCGCTTCTGCGCATCGCTTCTGCGCATCGCTTCTGCGCATCGCTTCTGCGCATCGCTTCTGCGCATCGCTTCTGCGCATCGCTTCTGCGCATCGCTTCTGCGCATTGCTGTTGTAATATGATTTTGTTTCAATATAAAATTACTTAAATTGCTCAACATTCAATTTTGGTCTCTGAAGTGACTCGAACAAATTCTTATATGAATATTTGCTTAGTGAATAAACTTTGTATGTCAAGCTCTGGCTATACAGTCAAATCTTGATTAACGAGGTTGCTTTGTTCTAATAATTGCTTTGTATGTCGGCATTGTCTTTCGGTGAAACTAATATTTCCATACGAATGCTGTATTTTGTTCGATTTGTTTCAGAGTCCAAAAAGAATGATATGGGTTTCAAGTAATTACATCTAGCATTAAACACAGCATTAAACGCATAGCATTGAGCACATAGCATTAAACACATAGCATTTAAACACATAGCATTTAACCACATAGCATTAAACACATAGCATTTAAACACATAACATTTAAACACAGCATAAAACACATAGCATTTAAACACATGGCATTAAACACATGGCATTAAACACATGGCATTAAACACATAACATTAAACACATAGCATTAAACACATAGCATTAAACACATAGCATTAAACACATAACATTAAACACATAGCATTAAACACATAGCATTTAAACACATGGCATTAAACACATGGCATTAAACACATGGCATTTAAACACATAACATTTAAACACATAGCATTAAACACATAGCATTTAAACACATGGCATTAAACACATAGCATTTAAACACATGGCATTAAACACATGGCATTAAACACATGGCATTAAACACATAACATTAAACACATAACATTAAACACATGGCATTAAACACGTAGCATTAAACACGTAGCATTAAACACATAGCATTAAACACATAGCATTAAACACATAACATTAAACACATAGCATTAAACACATAACATTAAACACATAGCATTAAACACATGGCATTAAACACATAACATTAAACACATAACATTAAACACATGGCATTAAACACGTAGCATTAAACACGTAGCATTAAACACATAGCATTAAACACATAGCATTAAACACATAGCATTAAACACATAACATTAAACACATAGCATTAAACACATAACATTAAACACATAGCATTAAACACATAACATTAAACACATAACATTAAACACATGGCATTAAACACATAGCATTAAACACGTAGCATTAAACACGTAGCATTAAACACATAACATTAAACACATAGCATTAAACACATGGCATTAAACACATAACATTAAACACATAACATTAAACACATGGCATTAAACACATAGCATTAAACACATAGCATTAAACACATAACATTAAACACATAGCATTAAACACATAACATTAAACACATGGCATTAAACACATGGCATTAAACACATAGCATTAAACACATAGCATTTAACTAATTAGACTTTATAAAAATATGCAAAGCAACTAAATTTACAAAAAGATTATATGTCAAAACTGAGTGGACATATATTTAGTGAGTGATAAAGAAAAAGGCTTGTTGTCATAAATATATGTTAAACACTAGTGAGAAGAAGTGCAGGCTAGGCAATGCCCGAGTCCAGTAGTAGAGGAAATGTGGTAGAAGCATAGATATATATACCTATAGGTATATATATCTATGGGTAGAAGTGATACTAGGATGCAGCATGATTTCCTAAATATACTTCAACTTTTTACTTCCTAATGCTTTCGTGCAACACTTTTCAAGAAATTTTGGATGCTATGTGTTGGCACTTACTTCATCTGTAGGGACCAATATTCACTTAAATTTCTCGCCGATGGTCGAAGAGTTTGTATTCAGAAGGGATCATAAACTGAGGTTTTGCTGTATTTTCTCACTATTATCTACTCGTCAGCGTTTTACAATAACATTACAATAGTTTAGCGATTTAGTTCATTTGCAGTTTATGCTAAGCATTATTAACCTCGTAAAAGTGAGTGTTGCATTATTTAGCTAGATGAAAAGTACATGGCAAGCCGGGAGGAAGTGATGTCACTGCAGCGAGAAAGAGATCACTATGAGGAGAATATGAAGAAGGCCTTCATGCGTGGTGTCTGCGCGCTCAACATGGAGGCAATGAACATGTTCCATGAACCCGATCCGGACAGCGCTGACCTTCAGACTCATTTGCACCCTTTTGCACAGAGTAGGTTGTCTTGTTGTTCATAGTGTGATTCGTGTTACTCATAGCTTTACTAGCTCTACTTATGCACTAACATTGAATAACTGCCACAGTTACTCATAGCTTGACCAGCTCTACTTATGCACTAACATTGAATAACTGCCACAGTTACTCATAGCTTGACCAGCTCTACTTATGCACTAACATTGAATAACTGCCACAGTTACTCATAGCTTGACCAGCTCTACTTATGCACTAACATTGAATAACTGCCACAGTTTTATATATAATTCGTCCGTGTGGTTAACCTCCTTTTATAATATTAGTTTTATATTGCGTTGTAAAGACATTAAACTTCTGATTACTATAATAGTGTTCAGTTGCGTTGTAAAGACATTAAACTTCTGATTACTATAATAGTATTATATTGTGTTGTAAAGACATTAAACTTCTGATTACTATAATAGTATTATATTGTGTTGTAAAGACATTAAACTTTTGATTACTATAATAGTATTATATTGTGTTGTAAAGACATTAAACTTCTGATTGCTATAATAGTTTATATTGCATTGTAAAGACATTAAACTTTTGATTACTATCATAGTGTTATATTGTGTTGTGAAGAGTTTAAACTTTTGATTACTATAATAGTATTCTATTGTGTTGTGAAGACATTAAACTTTTGATTACTGTAATAGTATTATATTGCGTTGTAAAGACAGTAAACTTCTGATTACTCTGAGTATTCTATTGTAGTATCAAAACTGCATTAACCATGGAATTACTAATAGCCTGAGGCCGTTATTAATCATGTCTGCAGTGTTGTGTTCGAAGTTTCAATGAAAAATGCGAGTTGGAAAAAAACGTATGTATATGGTATGTATATCTACGGTATGTATATATATATATATATATACATACAGTCAAACATGGATAACTCGCCCACCGATAGCTCGAACAGATGGTTAATTCGAACGGTTTCTTTGGTCCATTCCCACGTAATGATAAATTGCTATCGATAACTCGAACTCAACACTGTTAAGTCGAACTGTTTTTGCCCAACGGCTACCAAAACGGATGTTATCGCTTCAGAAAATCACTTTATTCCAAGCCATAGAGGTAAACCTCATCCTTTCGTAATTCATAAGTGTCGTTATTACCACCATCGGCAAAATATTCTGTCAACGACTTTTCTAAAGGTTTGGTGAAATTTGATTTATACCAAACATCCGCTTAGCGATCGCCCTTCGGAAGCGAGGAAAGTATTCGTTAAAAGCAACACTCCGAGGCAGTTCAATTAGAAGTTTTATGAGGTTTTACGGTACATTGTATATCACTCTATCACTCACGCTTTTTGAATGGATACTTATTGAACGTACATGTATTCTGTGTTTAGGTCAAACGATGAATAGTTTTCCGACGTTGATTCCGTGTTGAATCAACGTCGGAATGTTGAATGTTTAAAACGTCTTAAAAATTGTTGTAATTAAACGTATACATTGACTTAGCTAAAAAAACTATTCATCGTTTGACCTAAACACAGAATACGTGTGTACATTCAATAAGTATCCATTCAAAAAGTGTGAGTGATATACAATGATTCTTTTGAGCATTTCAACAACGATCAAGTTTTGTCAATGTCAATCTAAAAAAACGTCCCGGCAATAACATTACCTCAAACAACAAACCAATCTCAAGTGATAGCAAAATCTCTATTCTTTTTGTTAAAAACGTTTTAAACTTTACATTAGAAGCATTTAATTTGAAACAAGCCATTTGTGCTTTTGATTTATATTATAGTTTGCATATGTACATGTATCTACTAATAAATAAGTAAATACATGGACTTGTGACAGTGCTCTGATAACTTGAAAGCTCTGATAATTCGAACACTTTTGCTCAGTCCCGTGAAGTTCGAGTTATCCATGCTTGACTGTATATATATATATATATATATATATATATATATATATATATATATATATATATATATATATAGATATATGAAGACCACAATAGAAAAACCAGTGTTGTCACATTTAGGGTTTTTTTGGTGTTTTTGCTGCCTATTTGTAGTTTTGGCACTGTAGAATTGTATGGTTAATTAAAAAGTTGGAAAAACCAGTGTTATCTAATGGAAATCTGTGTTTAAGTTTTATGCTCAAATGAATAAACAGGAGGTGTCCAAGCCGTAATATGGATAAGTCCATCAGCTAACCACTCAAACAGCGTTTCACTCGTTAAAGGTTGACTTGCAACAAAATTCACATTACAGCTATTTGGTATCAAAAGATTTGCTATGTCTTACTCTGTTGTGTGGTAGGTGCCAAATATGTGGAAATGTGATTAAACGCTCTTAAAAGCTCAAAAACAAAAAGCCGCCGTAGATTGGAATCTCTTGATTTCGATGACGTATCCGCGGATTTTGGTTATTGTCTTGTCAATTGAAAGGCCGTGAATTGAAAGGCCAATACAAAGCTCAATATCAAACTTATCGTAGCAGTAGTTTATGACGAACACTGCGGGTTTTACCTAAGACCCCGTATCAAATATAGATGCTCGCTACTTTACAGTTTCAGCTTGGTCATTTCGTCCGACTATTCAACATACGCGTCCGAGTTGCGATCATAAAAAATGTCAAATTCTGAAGAGTTAAGACCCTGGCGTTTCGAGCCTGATGCTCTATCTGAAGAAGATCCTCAACAGAATCAAACTTCCCAGCAAGTAAGCACCGCCACTAGCCAGCTCTTATGTGCCAAGCTAGCTAGTAGTAATAGTTTTAGCTTGAGAACGATAGAACGAATATTATTATTATATATATGTATATGATTTAAATAATGATAATTATCGCTTCATATTGCGAAAAAATATTTTCTCGAATGACAACATTAACAATTTTAATATTTAAATCTAGTGCTGCATTGATATACTGTTGGATAACATCGACCTGATGTATTAGCTATGGTTGCATAGACATATCTGTTCATTTCTTTAGGAGCTAATACCACCGGCTACAGAGTGGTGTGTCTGCAAGCGCTGTCAAAACATGCCATCTCTTCTTGAATGTTTGTGCTGCCATGATGCTGAGTTTGCGCATCGTCTCCATGACCGGGGGGAGCATGAATGCCTGTGTATGCATCCTGGTGTGGACGAACTTGTGGCGGCCACCCCTTGAGTTGGGGTGGAATAATTACCTGCGATATCATAGTGAGTTGGATTTTCATTTAATGCCAATAACACCAAAGCTATGCTAATGTGTCATGCATTATCTACAATTCTTGTGTTACACATTTAATGCATCGGTTGAACACACATATTCTGAACTAGTGGAACACAAGGAGAATTGTTATATTTGGCTTGTACACTTACTACAGTAAAGAGTGTATTAGTTTTATGATTTTATTATATAAAGAGCGAGATTATTTTGATCAGCAATTATTGTTTTTCAATAATTGTTTTGGTAGATAATCTATTCCCATTTGGAGAGCCATCGCCAAATGCTCGGAAAAGGTTGTGTGCATACCGCAATCTTGTGTTTTGGTTTATGCCGCAAATCTTGTTTGCAAGTCTGCAAACTCTTCTTCATCATCCATTGGTGGGAAAAGAGCCCGAATCTTAGACACCAAGCAGGCAGGTAGAGGCCGTCGCTCACCGCGACGAATTTGCGGCATAAGCCAGAACACAAGCTTGCGGTATGCACACAACCTTTGTAACAACATGCGTTGTAATGGACCTCACTCTCAGGCCGTGGAAAATTAGATCGGACTGGCATCGCTTGAAGCCTTCCAGCTCCATGGCATCAGAACTGGTGGTTTCCGTTGACTGCAAAGTAAAAATGTTACGACCAACAATCACTTTCACATTGTTTGAATGAATTATTTAGCTAGATCAGCAACTTCATGTTTATGTATTAATAACTACTAAACAATTTCGTTTTTGTCAGGCTGTGAAGTAAAAACTGTCAAAGTTTTACCTTGACAAGATGGCGGCTGACTATTGAACCGCAGCTCTGATCCATCATAGTGTAGGCCCCGTATAGTGCGCAATGCCCCCGACTATCACATCTACTGTCACCTGCCAAATCAAGCTCCCAATCGATTGCTGCCATCAGTCCCTCGTTATGCAGGGTGTACTGCTCAGCAATACACTGTAAAATATTGTAAAACTTCATTATACAAGATTAATTTGTATCATTATCATTAGTCTAAGAATGTAGAATGCTCTTCCCCCTTTTTGTGTTATATTATGATGAAGAATCAGATTTCAAATTATAATATATTTCGCTTGAAGGATAACATATTTTCATTTCAAGAAAAAAATTGTTTCTACATGTCGTTATTCAGTTAGTGTGCCTAGCTTTTACTCACATTTCCCAAGTTTATGGGTAAATATTAACACTCACACCATGTAAGTATTCTCTTTATTGGTAGAGGCAAACGCTGTGGCTTGGTATCGCGATGTTCAGGAGCGACAGAAAACGGAGGTTCTGCGTAAGGCATCCGCCAGAAAAGAGTGATGCAGCTGCCAGCAGGGGGTTGATGACGTGAGCTCTGTTCACCCTGGCAGTTGTTTCCCAAGTGTACGATTGGTGACAGAAGGCACATGTAACCTTGAACTCTACCCATCCGCCTTCTCGAACCATCGTGAATGAGCAGGGAGGGCACAGGCGTGACAGTGAAATAGTTGCTGGAGTGCTGTCACACTTACTATTATTTTCTCCTCTTTGAAGGATTCGGGTCTAAAATCACAACACAATAGTTGACTTGCAATGAGATTTGTACAACATCATTTCCTGTTATTATATCATATTTGCTTGATCAGAAAAAGAATAAATATATAGCCATGCAATCATGACACAGATTTTACAAGACATCAGAATCCATGATATTGTAAACATAAAAATGTGAGTAATAACTCTATGGATATTCTTTATATTTTGTCAAGTTTGGTTAAGTTCAGCTCTATCTTACATGTAATTGGAGAGTATTTGACGCTGGCCAACATAGCGCTCAAACTCTTCCCAGTCTTCAGTGGTTGGCACAAACTCTTCATCATCTAATACTAATAGTAATCATCTAATAATACTAATATGCTATTAACGATGATACCAGAAAATGACAATAACTATTTTATATAACATATCTATAAGTGAGTGGGGTTAAGAAATTTGGCGAAATTAATCGTGAAACTTATAACATTATTTTATCAATTATAGATTAATATATTACGTTTTACAGATAGATATGCAGTATGAATTAGTTTTGTTATTATAATAAGAATAATACACGTAATTAAAAAGATAAAATACTAATAATATCATATTACAATTAAATGATATTAATATTGTAATATTAAATATAGATTAATACAGTAGTATTAGGAGAATACTAGAAAATAACCCGAGTTACTACTACTAATACAAGTGGTTCATAAAATAAATTACTCACGTGCTGTGGTGGAATGTGGAGTATGCAAACAGGTTAGAAAACATGTCGTCTTTTAAATGGCGAAAACAAAGGTAAGAGTAAGCAGGCGAATAAATAGTTTGTCACATCCAGCTTCACCCAGTTGCTCCACGCCCGGTGAAGGTCTGGTCTTTTCTCTGCTCTTGGCTAAGAAAAAAAGGTGCTTCTCAGCTTGCCAGCTGCACAAACATGATGTGGCGCGTTAGAGATTATGACGAATTGAAATTAACATGTTTAATACGAGAAAGCGTATCTGTTATTTGCGATAGATCAAACTTGAACTGAAACTAACATTATCTGATCATGTGACTTACAATTCCCGCCATATGGCGTGAACAACTTCTACAGAATTTTTCGACAATCATAGCGGACCAAAAGGCTCATCATTTTCATCAGAGGATGATATGCAATCGTTCAAGATAAGTTTAAAAAATTAAACATATTTTTATGCTATGTTTTGAGATATCAGTGCTCAAAGTTGCAGCATTACGATGCCGATAAAATAGACGCTTAAGAACAATAGACATGGTTTTTATCGCAAGCGTGAAGTATGTTTGTGAAAATAGTTCGACGAATAAGGATGCATGAAAGTGTAAACATAAACCATCTGGCACACATACGTCACATTTTAGCCGTTTTGGAAAACGAATCCAAACTAGGGCAGTCTCGTGTCGCTGCGATTTTCTGTTCGGTTTTGAGCTTTTAAGAGCTTTTAATCACATTCCCACATATTTAGCAACTACCACACAACAGAGTAAGACATGGCGAATCTTTTGATACCAAATAACTGTAATGTGAATTTTGTTGCAAGTCAACTTTTAATGCTGTCTTGCATTGTTTAATGTTGCTTAGCTAGCATAAACACGTAACACGTGCTCGTTCGTTAAATTATTATGAATAATGATGGCATCTGGAGATAAATTTGAGTAATCAGAATAAACTGAAAAGCCTAGAAAACAAAGATAATATGGTATTTCACAAAATAGGCTAAAAAGCAAAAGGCTTCTAGCCACACAACAGGAGAAAATTGCTTATAATGCAAACGATAAAAATGCTTTAAAATTGTGTGTGTAGCTGACAGGCAAAAATTGTTTACTGATTTTAATCAATTTCACACCACAAAGAATCGACAAGACGCTGTCTTGTCGATTTACTTACTTTACTAATAACTGTGTGTAAAGTGGAGAGAAGAAGGCCCCATTGAAAGTCACATTGGTCCCGAAGTAGTGGAGTGAGATTTGTTCTGTGATGGATAACAAAAACTATACACTCATTCACTATTTTTATTGGCTTGTGCATGAGAAAACTTTTTAACAAGATTGCAAATAGCTATCTAATGCGTGGACAATTGCAAGTAAAATGTAGATCTACCGTCTGATTGGGTAAAGTTGTTTCAAAATGCTCGCAAATATCCTAAACCCTTTAATGTAATTCATCTTAACAGTTCAAAATTCTTTAATAACACAGAATGTTTTAAACAGATGTACCAGACAATTTGCCACCAGCCCATTGCCAATCAGCAAAGCAAAACACCAGGATTTGCAGGTCCTTATACAATTTTGCAAATTAGAAAATCAACCATATTTTGACAATTTTACAACCAGTGATGTTGTGACAGCAGATAGTGATGAAATTTAGACATTGTAGTAAAACTTTAAACTGCTATTAATTACTGGTTGTGTTACAGTACTTATATTATAGTTATATTATAGTTAAATATAGTTTAAAGTTAAAAAGATATCATTTTTTATTGAGCAAAACCTCTTTAGTGCATTAAAATGGAAAAATAGTTGATGTCCGTTGCCAACATGTCCGTTGCCAACATGTCCGTTGCCAACATGTCCGTTGTCAACATGTCCGTTGTCAACATGTCCGTTGTCAACATGTCCGTTGTCAACATGTCCGTTGCCAACATGTCCGTTGCCAACATGTCCGTTGCCAACATGTCCGTTGCCAACATGTCCGTTGTCAACATGTCCGTTGTCAACATGTCCGTTGTCAACATGTCCGTTGCCAACATGTCCGTTGCCAACATGCATGTTCATTTTTGACAACTGAATTACAAAAAACGAATATCTAGAGATAAAAATGTTATTTTATAAGCAACAAACTATGTATTTGTCAACAAATTTACTTATCTTTGTCATAAACTGTATTTTCATTGCATGAGCCAGTCTCAAAACTTGAAAATTTATTTTCTCAAAACTGCAAGTGTGACATCACTGGTTTTTCCATTGTGGTCTTCATATATATACATACCGTATATCCATATATATACGGTATGTGTATATATATACATATCATATATATGCTGTATGTATATATACATACCACATATGTATGGTATATATTTATATACATACTGTATATATATTTGGGATGTATATAGATACATCCTGTATATATACAGTATGTATGAATATACATACCATATACATGTATATGCTCTATGTGTAAATACATACTGCATATATACAGTATGTATATATACATACTGCATATATATATACATACCGTATATATACGGAATGTATATAGATACATACTGCATATATACAATATATATATTTATATATACATGCTGTATATATACAGTCTGCATATATATATACATACGTATATATACGGGATGTATATAGATACATACTGCATATATACAATATATATATTTATATATACATGCTGTATATATACAGGGTGTATATAGATACATACTGCATATATTGTATGTATGTATATATACATACTGTATATATACAGGGTGTATATAGATACATACTGCATATATATGGTATGTACATATACATACTGTATATATACAATGTGTATATAGATACATACTGCATATATATTCTATGTATATATATATACATACCGTATATATGGATCTAGATCTCTAGTCTCTCATGCTGAACTCGATAATTGGCTGCCGATTATTATTATGATCCAGCATAAAACTTCATAACTTGTATACCAAATGTTCAGCAAACCAGGAAATTTGCATTTAGCATTTTAGTGAACTGGTCATGTATATATAACAAATCATCATATGCGAGCCTCAAAATACGTAATCATTGGTTACCTCCTGTTGCATCTTAACTATCATTAAAAAGGGCTTACAACCTTTTACATTGTTTTGTTGTATTAGTAGAGCAGGAGGGCATCAAAAAGCTGTCAAAAAAAGTGATGTATTCCTTTTGAAGGTGGGCTATGTGGTAAGAGTGGCATCTAGATCAGAATTTTGAGCTGATTTCAAATATCTGGTTTCTACACCTTGCAGATTTTCCATTTTTGAGCAATTTAATTAATATATTATTTTACTTAAATAAATGCCTGTAATGTTTCATGTGCTTCTACCAACAATGTAATAATGAAAATGGCATATAAATACTAAATAATTAGCAAGAACCTAAGTTGGAATCAATTCTGATAACATTAAAATATTTATTCTTCAAATATTATAATATTAGAATTGTATTATATAATATTATGTGTTCCCAGTTTAGTTGATATTGTGGCAGCTTTACAGTTTGTCCTTGTTATTCCGCAACTCATATATCATTACAGATCTGCAAAACAAAATGAAAAGTATTTTTAAAGGCTCAGACCATGTATATATAACATTTTAGTATACATATATTCATCATTAATGCTTATTATGTTGAACCGTTTACTTTATTATGCGAGTGAAATCGCAATTAGTCAGTTTTTTATACGGTGTGACACATATGTATTCTAATCAAACATGAAGTGCACCTTTGGTTACAATACCACTCGAATACTAACCTTCTAATTCACAGTCATTGAGTCTTTTGCATCACTACTTTCATCTCCATCCTCTTTATTTCTATTGCTACAGCAGCTGCTTCTGCTTATGTTCGTACACTTGAGATTTGTATTGTTGCACTGACAGCGATGAGACTGGCACCCAGTTTTGCATCGACAAAACATGTCCACGAGCACATCAGGAGGTGCTGGTTGTTGTGTTATCCATCTAGCTTTAAGCTCTCCTTCTTCCATAAACCATCCATGTTGCTGGGGAATGGGGCATTGATGACGATTTGCTTGACTCTTCTCCATATCGCGGCCTGATAGGTAGCCTTAGATATAAGGAGATTTAACTCATCTAGTGTGGGTGGTAGGTTTGGTTGTGATGTGCGAGACAGTGAGCAGAAGATCTTATACCTTGCTTCATTGATGGAATTTGTCTCTTCACCATATAATCTGCATATGAATGTCTCAATAGATTATCTTATTGCACCATCAACTTCAAAATCTGTTCCCAATGATTTCAGTGTGTTACAGAACTCAAGATTGTTCTTTAGCAGCTTGAAGAAAGTTGTCTTTCCGTTGGAATAGAATGCGCTTACACTGTCGTATCCACTTAGAGCATGGAGCCCGAGCGGTGCTTTGCATCGTTTGGATGTGAGAACAGTAGACAGACAGCCTGTTTACATATCTCAACTGCTTCTTACCACAGCAGAAAATGAGTTTTTGTGATGGCAGCTCATCCACTAGAGATAGACAGCTTAGGAAAACATCTGTGTCCTGGCACTTGACCAGAACTTTTGAGCTGGGTTTGTCTTCCACTATCTTTGCGATATGTGATAACATGCGCGTATCTGCTTTCTCGTGGTCTAGCGTCAAACTATCTTTTTGGCTTACAGTGATTGATCCATCAAGGTCATAGCTGATCATGTGGCATTCTTGAGAAAAAGCTGTTACAAGATCTAGTTTCTGCTTCACAGTTGACTTCCTCCATGTATCCTTTAAAAATTTCACGAAAGCAGTTTTTTTAGCCATCTGCTAAAAATTCAGACCTTTTTGGCACTGATTAGTTCGGGCTAAACACAGCAACCTTCTTCCTTCCTTTCACACTTCTATGACTTCTCTCACCTCCTTTGATGCTGATATCAGGGTATGTGTCACAAACAAAATCCACATGACATGTGTGATATACGTTTGCAATACTAACTATCCGTTGCAAAAGTTGACTTGCAACCATGCCAAAATTTGGAGGAGCTTTCAGGGTCTGAATTTCGGCTATAGCATCAACCACAACAGCGTCAAAGATTGGTAGCTGATCCCTGTTAACATAGATTGATGGCTGATCATCAACATCTTTCTCAACAGCAGCCATCAGAGCCGACTTGGCAGTCTTCAATATAGAGCCATCAGAGTTAGACAGGGACCAGCTGATGTTGCCAAGAGAGAATGATAACACTTTTCTCAAATCCAAGTTACGCTGTTGGCTGAACACCAACAAATTCTCAAACAGTCTGTGCGAACACTCTAGGACTTTTTCTTTTGATTTTTTTTAGCCGATGGTAATGTGGGGAAGGTTTTGAGCTTGTTTGACTTGATGGATGCATTGAAATCAATCTCTTGGGTGCTTAACCTCCTCTGGACAAATTCTGAAAGCTGTTTCTCTCCTATCACATTTGCCATTTCAAGATCCTGCTTCGCTTCAATGGAGGCTTTTGCACCACTGGTAATATGTAATAGCTTGGTGGTTTGAAACGCAAACAGATTTATTCCTGCTGTTATGAGTCTTTCATGGCTTCCCTCATTTCCTCATCAGCCTTCCATGTCTTTTCACGCATCTCATAACTTGCGGCATCCGAATCACCAGGCACTAGCATTTTCTTCATGTCTGTATGTACAGCTGTTCGTTCCGGGTGAGATAGAGTCCAGCATTGAGAGGCCGATGATTCCTGGTAAACCCTATGATTCCACCGTGAGACTTTGAGTCTCTTTTCACTGTTTGCTCAATAGATTGATCACAAGCGATAGAGCTGAATGGACAGTGATGTCGTGATTGATAAGTAAAATACCCCTCCTTCATAAGGGCCTCATACACCTTGCTACACCATACTTTCAGATTAGTCATCTCTGCATAGTACAGCATGCCATATCAGTACATCATGCCATATCATATACATGTAAGTATAGCATGTGTAGTTTGTGTGGTCATATGCAAAAAACCAAGGAAGGATCATACATGTAATTTATCTATAAATTTATGTCCAAATCGTTGGCTATAACACGTCATGTAAACTGCAAAGAGTTAGTTTTGCTGCTCACAAAATGTGCAGCCAAAAATTAACATGTTTTCTTTTTCTCCCACCAAAATACCTTCATCATGGAGTAATCATCATGAATTTGTAAAGCTATAAATATCTAACCTCACCTCTTCTGCTGTATCACATTCTTTCTGTCTCTTCTCATGTCTTTTCTCAGCTCTTTCCATAACGAGTTTGTTACAATACTTTTTATAACAGGCATAATGACAACAAGTATGAACTCTCATCGAAGTTCTCAATGCTTAGTACTTTTTGAGCAATTTCACATTGAATGCTCTCTTCTTTAATATCAACCATCTGTTTGAATACTGTTTGGCTGTCTCATATTGAAGTTTAGTCACTCCGACTAGGGTTTCATTGACAGACTAATCAAGACAGCGAAACAAGCGGTCTTGCTGCATCCTTGGCATGGGTTAAGGAATGCTGAGAATTGACTCACTTAATCTCAAATAAAAGCATTTATTAATTTTTGAGATTATAAAATAGTTTTCTTTGTCTAATATGTAAGGTTTTCCAGTCAAACTTGGGATTTGCCCTCTCCCATTTCGAAAGTGCTCTCTAGCTCAGAAATGTGCAAACACAAAGGTGTAGAAACAGTTGAATTCAGCATAAATTTCTGACTATAAAACATCTTAGTTTGAGTAGCCCACCCTCTGAAGGAAAAGGCTGAAAGATAAGTTTATGTTCCTGCTCTACTATAATCCTTAGCTCATGAATGCTTGTCCAATTCACTTGTCCGATTCACAATTGTAACAATTTTTTAAGGTGCAGGTCAAAGAGTTGTCTAATGACGGATGTACTTTTTAGAATAGTGCAACAGGTGTTTCTTTTTGTTCGTATGTCATTTCAGTTTGAGATGGCAAACTAAAAAACATTAGATATTGTGGATATGATTGTAAAGTTGATTTAAAAAAGTAGTGATGGGAAATTTCATTGCCGCTTGTTCTTCCTAATCAAGAGCTTATGCAAAATCTGACTGGTGTGTGTTTTAGTTCTTTGCCTTTCAGTATTCTGACTATGGGAAGACAACTGACTCAGTATTGATGTGAGATGTTTGGCCCATTTCGGATTTACCTAGAATATTGCTGCTTCTTTTTATGCTGAACAAACTCTATATCGTGTTTTCAGGAAATCGGGAGAATATGACTCCACCACCAACTTCTGCTCATCGCTCTGAGTCTATGGCAAAGACTCAGTCTAATATGTCAGTGCCATCACCTATGATATCTAGATCATATACAGTGCAACACGGACCAGCATACACAAGTGACGCTGAGTGTACAACACTGCCAGCTAGGAAAGCGAGGTGAGCACAAACCAGTATTACTATCATTTTTAGCATTATTGTTTCAACTGTGAGACATCTACAATGTGTTTAGCCTAGCTGGCAGCATTCAAACTGACTACTTCATTACTATTGGGTGGAGTTTCAATATTATGTTAAATTATTTCAAGTAAATACTGGTAAGCTGTATGGTTACTATCAGGTAGAGTTTCAATACCATGTTATAATATTTCAAGTAAATACTGGTAAGCTGTATGGTTACTATCAGGTGGAGTTTCAATAGTATGTTATAATATTTCAAGTAAATACTGGTAAGCTGCATGGTTACTATCAGGTGGAGTTTCAATACAATGTTATAATATTTCAAGTAAATACTGGTAAGCTGTATGGTTACTATCAGGTGGGGTTTCAATACTATGTTATAATATTTCAAGTAAATACTGGTAAGCTGTATGGTTACTATCAGGTGGAGTTTCAATACTATGTTATAATATTTCAAGTAAATACTGGTAAGCTGTATGGTTACTACCTGGTGGAGTTTCAATACTATGTTATAATATTTCAAGTAAATACTGGTAAGCTGTATGGTTACTATCAGGTGGAGTTTCAATACTATGTTATAATATTTCAAGTAAATACTGGTAAGCTGTATGGTTACTATCAGGTGGAGTTTCAATACTATGTTATAATATTTCAAGTAAATACTGGTAAGCTGTATGGTTACTATCAGGTGGAGTTTCAATACCATGTTATAATATTTCAAGTAAATACTGGTAAGCTGTATGGTTACTATCAGGTGGAGTTTCAATACTATGTTATAATATTTCAAGTAAATACTGGTAAGCTGTATGGTTACTATCAGGTGGAGTTTCAATACTATGTTATAATATTTCAAGTAAATACTGGTAAGCTGTATGGTTACTATCAGGTGGAGTTTCAATACTATGTTATAATATTTCAAGTAAATACTGGTAAGCTGTATGGTTACTATCAGGTGGAGTTTCAATACCATGTTATAATATTTCAAGTAAATACTGGTAAGCTGTATGGTTACTATCTGGTGGAGTTTCAATACTATTTTATAATATTTCAAGTAAATACTGGTAAGCTGTATGGTTACTATTAGGTGGAGTTTCAATACTATGTTATAATATTTCAAGTAAATACTGGTAAGCTGTATGGTTACTACCTGGTGGAGTTTCAATACTATGTTATGATATTTCAAGTAAATACTGGTAAGCTGTATGGTTACTATCAGGTGGAGTTTCAATACTATGTTATAATATTTCAAGTAAATACTGGTAAGCTGTATGGTTACTATCAGGTGGAGTTTCAATACTATGTTATAATATTTCAAGTAAATACTGGTAAGCTGTATGGTTACTATCAGGTGGAGTTTCAATATTATGTTATAATATTTCAAGTAAATACTGGTAAGCTGTATGGTTACTATCAGGTGGAGTTTCAATACTATGTTATAATATTTCAAGTAAATACTGGTAAGCTGTATGGTTACTACCAGGTGGAGTTTCAATACTATGTTATAATATTTCAAGTAAATACTGGTAAGCTGTATGGTTACTATTAGGTGGAGTTTCAATACTATGTTATAATATTTCAAGTAAATACTGGTAAGCTGTATAGTTACTATCAGGTGGAGTTTCAATACCATGTTATAATATTTCAAGTAAATACTGGTAAGCTGTATGGTTACTATCTGGTGGAGTTTCAATACTATGTTATAATATTTCAAGTAAATACTGGTAAGCTGCATGGTTACTATCTGGTGGAGTTTCAATACTATGTTATAATATTTCAAGTAAATACTGGTAAGCTGTATGGTTACTATCTGGTGGAGTTTCAATACTATGTTATAATATTTCAAGTAAATACTGGTAAGCTGTATGGTTACTATCTGGTGGAGTTTCAATACTATGTTATAATATTTCAAGTAAATACTGGTAAGCTGTATGGTTACTATCAGGTGGAGTTTCAATACTATTTTATAATATTTCAAGTAAATACTGGTAAGCTGTATGGTTACTATCAGGTGGAGTTTCAATACTATGTTATAATATTTCAAGTAAATACTGGTAAGCTGTATGGTTACTATCTGGTGGAGTTTCAATACTATGTTATAATATTTCAAGTAAATACTGGTAAGCTGTATGGTTACTATCAGGTGGAGTTTCAATACTATGTTATAATATTTCAAGTAAATACTGGTAAGCTGTATGGTTACTATTAGGTGGAGTTTCAATACTATGTTATAATATTTCAAGTAAATACTGGTAAGCTGTATGGTTACTATCAGGTGGAGTTTCAATACTATGTTATAATATTTCAAGTAAATACTGGTAAGCTGTATGGTTACTATCAGGTGGAGTTTCAATACTATTTTATAATATTTCAAGTAAATACTGGTAAGCTGTATGGTTACTATCAGGTGGAGTTTCAATACTATGTTATAATATTTCAAGTAAATACTGGTAAGCTGTATGGTTACTATCTGGTGGAGTTTCAATACTATGTTATAATATTTCAAGTAAATACTGGTAAGCTGTATGGTTACTATCTGGTGGAGTTTCAATACCATGTTATAATATTTCAAGTAAATACTGGTAAGCTGTATGGTTACTATCTGGTGGAGTTTCAATACTATGTTATAATATTTCAAGTAAATACTGGTAAGCTGTATGGTTACTATCAGGTGGAGTTTCAATACTATGTTATAATATTTCAAGTAAATACTGGTAAGCTGTATGGTTACTATCTGGTGGAGTTTCAATACTATGTTATAATATTTCAAGTAAATACTGGTAAGCTGTATGGTTACTATCTGGTGGAGTTTCAATACTATGTTATAATATTTCAAGTAAATACTGGTAAGCTGTATGGTTACTATCTGGTGGAGTTTCAATACTATGTTATAATATTTCAAGTAAATACTGGTAAGCTGTATGGTTACTATCTGGTGGAGTTTCAATACCATGTTATAATATTTCAAGTAAATACTGGTAAGCTGTATGGTTACTATTAGGTGGAGTTTCAATACTATGTTATAATATTTCAAGTAAATACTGGTAAGCTGTATGGTTACTATCAGGTGGAGTTTCAATACCATGTTATAATATTTCAAGTAAATACTGGTAAGCTGTATGGTTACTATCAGGTGGAGTTTCAATAGTATGTTATAATATTTCAAGTAAATACTGGTAAGCTGCATGGTTACTATCAGGTGGAGTTTCAATACAATGTTATAATATTTCAAGTAAATACTGGTAAGCTGTATGGTTACTATCAGGTGGAGTTTCAATACTATGTTATAATATTTCAAGTAAATACTGGTAAGCTGTATGGTTACTATCAGGTAGAGTTTCAATACTATGTTATAATATTTCAAGTAAATACTGGTAAGCTGTATGGTTACTATCAGGTGGAGTTTCAATACTATGTTATAATATTTCAAGTAAATACTGGTAAGCTGTATGGTTACTATCTGGTGGAGTTTCAATACTATGTTATAATATTTCAAGTAAATACTGGTAAGCTGCATGGTTACTATCTGGTGGAGTTTCAATACCATGTTATAATATTTCAAGTAAATACTGGTAAGCTGCATGGTTACTATTAGGTGGAGTTTCAATACTATGTTATAATATTTCAAGTAAATACTGGTAAGCTGTATGGTTACTATCAGGTGGAGTTTCAATACTATGTTATAATATTTCAAGTAAATACTGGTAAGCTGTATGGTTACTATCAGGTGGAGTTTCAATACTATGTTATAATATTTCAAGTAAATACTGGTAAGCTGTATGGTTACTATCTGGTGGAGTTTCAATACCATGTTATAATATTTCAAGTAAATACTGGTAAGCTGCATGGTTACTATTAGGTGGAGTTTCAATACTATGTTATAATATTTCAAGTAAATACTGGTAAGCTGTATGGTTACTATCAGGTGGAGTTTCAATACTATGTTATAATATTTCAAGTAAATACTGGTAAGCTGTATGGTTACTATCAGGTGGAGTTTCAATACTATGTTATAATATTTCAAGTAAATACTGGTAAGCTGTATGGTTACTATCTGGTGGAGTTTCAATACTATGTTATAATATTTCAAGTAAATACTGGTAAGCTGTATGGTTACTATCAGGTGGAGTTTCAATACTATGTTATAATATTTCAAGTAAATACTGGTAAGCTGTATGGTTACTATCAGGTGGAGTTTCAATACTATGTTATAATATTTCAAGTAAATACTGGTAAGCTGTATGGTTACTATCAGGTGGAGTTTCAATACTATGTTATAATATTTCAAGTAAATACTGGTAAGCTGTATGGTTACTATCCGGTGGAGTTTCAATACTATGTTATAATATTTCAAGTAAATACTGGTAAGCTGTATGGTTACTATCAGGTGGAGTTTCAATACTATGTTATAATATTTCAAGTAAATACTGGTAAGCTGTATGGTTACTATCCGGTGGAGTTTCAATACTATGTTATAATATTTCAAGTAAATACTGGTAAGCTGTATGGTTACTATCAGGTGGAGTTTCAATACTATGTTATAATATTTCAAGTAAATACTGGTAAGCTGTATGGTTACTATCAGGTGGAGTTTCAATACTATGTTATAATATTTCAAGTAAATACTGGTAAGCTGTATGGTTACTATCAGGTGGAGTTTCAATACTATGTTATAATATTTCAAGTAAATACTGGTAAGCTGTATGGTTACTATCGGGTGGAGTTTCAATACTATGTTATAATATTTCAAGTAAATACTGGTAAGCTGTATGGTTACTATCGGGTGGAGTTTCAATACTATGTTATAATATTTCAAGTAAATACTGGTAAGCTGTATGGTTACTATCTGGTGGAGTTTCAATACTATGTTATAATATTTCAAGTAAATACTGGTAAGCTGTATGGTTACTATCTGGTGGAGTTTCAATACTATGTTATAATATTTCAAGTAAATACAGGTAAGCTGTATGGTTACTATCAGGTGGAGTTTCAATACTATGTTATAATATTTCAAGTAAATACTGGTAAGCTGTATGGTTACTTTCAGGTAAAGTTTCAATACTATGTTATAATGTTTCAAGTAAATACTGGTAAGCTGTATGGTTACTATCTGGTGGAGTTTCAATACTATGTTATAATATTTCAAGTAAATACTGGTAAGCTGTATGGTTACTATCTGGTGGAGTTTCAATACTATGTTATAATATTTCAAGTAAATACTGGTAAGCTGTATGGTTACTATCAGGTGGAGTTTCAATACTATGTTATAATATTTCAAGTAAATACTGGTAAGCTGTATGGTTACTATCAGGTGGAGTTTCAATACTATGTTATAATATTTCAAGTAAATACTGGTAAGCTGTATGGTTACTATCAGGTGGAGTTTCAATACTATGTTATAATATTTCAAGTAAATACTGGTAAGCTGTATGGTTACTATCAGGTAAAGTTTCAATACTATGTTATAATATTTCAAGTAAATACTGGTAAGCTGTATGGTTACTATCAGGTGGAGTTTCAATACTATGTTATAATATTTCAAGTAAATACTGGTAAGCTGTATGGTTACTATTAGGTGGAGTTTCAATACTATGTTATAATATTTCAAGTAAATACTGGTAAGCTGTATGGTTACTATCGGGTGGAGTTTCAATACTATGTTATAATATTTCAAGTAAATACTGGTAAGCTGTATGGTTACTATCAGGTAAAGTTTCAATACTATGTTATAATATTTCAAGTAAATACTGGTAAGCTGTATGGTTACTATCGGGTGGAGTTTCAATACTATGTTATAATATTTCAAGTAAATACTGGTAAGCTGTATGGTTACTATCAGGTGGAGTTTCAATACTATGTTATAATATTTCAAGTAAATACTGGTAAGCTGTATGGTTACTATCAGGTGGAGTTTCAATACTATGTTATAATATTTCAAGTAAATACTGGTAAGCTGTATGGTTACTATCGGGTGGAGTTTCAATACTATGTTATAATATTTCAAGTAAATACTGGTAAGCTGTATGGTTACTATCAGGTAAAGTTTCAATACTATGTTATAATATTTCAAGTAAATACTGGTAAGCTGTATGGTTACTATCGGGTGGAGTTTCAATACTATGTTATAATATTTCAAGTAAATACTGGTAAGCTGTATGGTTACTATCTGGTGGAGTTTCAATACTATGTTATAATATTTCAAGTAAATACTGGTAAGCTGTATGGTTACTATCAGGTGGAGTTTCAATACTATGTTATAATATTTCAAGTAAATACTGGTAAGCTGTATGGTTACTATCAGGTGGAGTTTCAATACTATGTTATAATATTTCAAGTAAATACTGGTAAGCTGTATGGTTACTATCTGGTGGAGTTTCAATACTATGTTATAATATTTCAAGTAAATACTGGTAAGCTGCATGGTTACTATCAGGTGGAGTTTCAATACTATGTTATAATATTTCAAGTAAATACTGGTAAGCTGTATGGTTACTATCAGGTGGAGTTTCAATACTATGTTATAATATTTCAAGTAAATACTGGTAAGCTGTATGGTTACTATCTGGTGGAGTTTCAATACTATGTTATAATATTTCAAGTAAATACTGGTAAGCTGTATGGTTACTATCTGGTGGAGTTTCAATACTATGTTATAATATTTCAAGTAAATACTGGTAAGCTGTATGGTTACTATCAGGTGGAGTTTCAATACTATGTTATAATATTTCAAGTAAATACTGGTAAGCTGTATGGTTACTATCAGGTGGAGTTTCAATACTATGTTATATTTCAAGTAAATACTGGTAAGCTGTATGGTTACTATCTGGTGGAGTTTCAATACCATGTTATAATATTTCAAGTAAATACTGGTAAGCTGTATGGTTACTATCAGATGGAGTTTCAATACTATGTTATAATATTTCAAGTAAATACTGGTAAGCTGTATGGTTACTATCAGGTGGAGTTTCAATACTATGTTATATTTCAAGTAAATACTGGTAAGCTGTATGGTTACTATCTGGTGGAGTTTCAATACCATGTTATAATATTTCAAGTAAATACTGGTAAGCTGTATGGTTACTATCAGGTGGAGTTTCAATACTATTTTATAATATTTCAAGTAAATACTGGTAAGCTGTATGGTTACTATCAGGTGGAGTTTCAATACTATGTTATAATATTTCAAGTAAATACTGGTAAGCTGTATGGTTACTATCAGGTGGAGTTTCAATACTATGTTATATTTCAAGTAAATACTGGTAAGCTGTATGGTTACTATCAGGTGGAGTTTCAATACTATGTTATAATATTTCCAGTAAATACTGGTAAGCTGTATGGTTACTATCAGGTGGAGTTTCAATACTATGTTATAATATTTCAAGTAAATACTGGTAAGCTGTATGGTTACTATCTGGTGGAGTTTCAATACTATGTTATAATATTTCAAGTAAATACTGGTAAGCTGTATGGTTACTACCAGGTGGAGTTTCAATACTATGTTATAATATTTCAAGTAAATACTGGTAAGCTGTATGGTTACTATTAGGTAAAGTTTCAATACTATGTTATAATATTTCAAGTAAATACTGGTAAGCTGTATGGTTACTATCAGGTGGAGTTTCAGTACCATGTTATAATATTTCAAGTAAATACTGGTAAGCTGTATGGTTACTATCTGGTGGAGTTTCAATACTATGTTATAATATTTCAAGTAAATACTGGTAAGCTGTATGGTTACTATCAGGTGGAGTTTCAATACTATGTTATAATATTTCAAGTAAATACTGGTAAGCTGTATGGTTACTATCAGGTGGAGTTTCAATACTATGTTATGATATTTCAAGTAAATACTGGTAAGCTGTATGGTTACTATCAGGTGGAGTTTCAATACTATGTTATAATATTTCAAGTAAATACTGGTAAGCTGTATGGTTACTACCAGGTGGAGTTTCAATACTATGTTATAATATTTCAAGTAAATACTGGTAAGCTGTATGGTTACTATTAGGTGGAGTTTCAATACTATGTTATAATATTTCAAGTAAATACTGGTAAGCTGTATGGTTACTACCAGGTGGAGTTTCAATACTATGTTATAATATTTCAAGTAAATACTGGTAAGCTGTATGGTTACTATCTGGTGGAGTTTCAATACTATGTTATAATATTTCAAGTAAATACTGGTAAGCTGCATGGTTACTATTAGGTGGAGTTTCAATACTATGTTATAATATTTCAAGTAAATACTGGTAAGCTGTATGGTTACTATCTGGTGGAGTTTCAATACTATGTTATAATATTTCAAGTAAATACTGGTAAGCTGCATGGTTACTATCAGGTGGAGTTTCAATACTATGTTATAATATTTCAAGTAAATACTGGTAAGCTGTATGGTTACTATCTGGTGGAGTTTCAATACTATGTTATAATATTTCAAGTAAATACTGGTAAGCTGTATGGTTACTATCAGGTGGAGTTTCAATACTATGTTATAATATTTCAAGTAAATACTGGTAAGCTGTATGGTTACTATCTGGTGGAGTTTCAATACTATGTTATAATATTTCAAGTAAATACTGGTAAGCTGTATGGTTACTATCTGGTGGAGTTTCAATACTATGTTATAATATTTCAAGTAAATACTGGTAAGCTGTATGGTTACTATCAGGTGGAGTTTCAATACTATGTTATAATATTTCAAGTAAATACTGGTAAGCTGTATGGTTACTATCCGGTGGAGTTTCAATACTATGTTATAATATTTCAAGTAAATACTGGTAAGCTGTATGGTTACTATCCGGTGGAGTTTCAATACTATGTTATAATATTTCAAGTAAATACTGGTAAGCTGCATGGTTACTATCAGGTGGAGTTTCAATACTATGTTATAATATTTCAAGTAAATACTGGTAAGCTGTATGGTTACTATCAGGTAAAGTTTCAATACTATGTTATAATATTTCAAGTAAATACTGGTAAGCTGTATGGTTACTATCTGGTGGAGTTTCAATACTATGTTATAATATTTCAAGTAAATACTGGTAAGCTGTATGGTTACTATCAGGTAAAGTTTCAATACTATGTTATAATATTTCAAGTAAATACTGGTAAGCTGTATGGTTACTATTAGGTGGAGTTTCAATACTATGTTATAATATTTCAAGTAAATACTGGTAAGCTGTATGGTTACTATCAGGTGGCGTTTCAATATTATGTTATAATATTTCAAGTAAATACTGGTAAGCTGTATTTCTGAGTGGCTTAACGTAACTGAGAAGTTTTTTTAATATGATACAGAAACAGTTACGGCCTATTATAATTATATAGTGTTTGGCTTTCTGGGAATTGTGTGTCCGAAACACTTATTCGTATGAACGTAGAGAAGGGAGTAGTTACTAAGGATGTACAGTGAAACACGGATAACTTAAACTTCAAGGGACCTAGCAAAAGTGTTCGAGTTATTAGAGCGTTCAAGTTATCAGGACAGTCATAAGTGCACGTATTTATCAGTAGATACATGTACATATACAAACTATATATCAATCAAAAGCATAGATTGCTTGTTGCAAGTTAAAGGGTCTCTCGTGTGAAGTTTTAAATATTTTTAGTCAGAAAGTATAAATATTTTTCTATCACTTGAGATTTGTTTGTTGTTTTAGGTGATGTGACTGCCAGGACATTCTCAGATTATAATAGGCAAAACTTGATCGCGGTTAAAACGCTCAAAAAAAATACATACGTATTTTTCTGCCGAGCGTTTTAACCAAGATCAGTTTTGCAGTAAGTCAGTTATTACAAAACTGCTTTACTATTAAAAACCCATTATCGATTTTGCCGATATACTTTAAAGTTATTCAAATTTTATCTCGCTTTTCTTGCTTTCGGAGGGCTTATCGCTAAGTGGATGTTTGGTAAAATTTGATTTTTGCAAACCTTTAGAAAAGTCGTTAATGAAAATATTTGCCGATGTTGGTAATAACGAGGCCTAAGAACTACTAAAAGTCGATGTTTATCTCTATGGCTTGGAATAAAGTGATATTCTAAAGCGATAGTAACAACCGTCTCGGTAGCCGTTTGGCAAAAAACTGTTCGAGTTAACGGTGTTTCGGTCGAGTTATCTAAAGCCATTTTTCATTGCGGGGGAACGGACCAAGCAAATCCATTCGAGTTAACCATGTGTTCGATATATCCGAGGGCGATTTATCCGAGTTTCCTTGTATTTGGAAAGTAATGGTTATGTAAATGTTGTTGCATCGTGATGAAGGATTTCACTGAAACACATTGCTGCAAATATGAGTTGCACTCAGGTTGCTGTAAGGCCATAAACATTATGAAAAGTTGGTAGAGTTCGGTTTTATTGGCATCAGCAATGTCTTACCACTCATAATATAAAGCACTGTTGTAAGGAGCTTGAATGACGGTAAGTTTGATAAGAGTAGTTGCTATCATAAATATTTGCATAACTAAAATTGAAATTTAGCAATTTATCAACCATCAATTTACGGTCGTGTGAAAAATAAATGGACCGCCCTAGAATTTAGACTAGTTTTCGTAAATAGGTTGTCGTAGTTGCTAGGCAATGCTTTGAAGTTGCATCTATTATATATCAAAATGAGTCTTCTCTCTTCAAATATGTTATTAAAAACACATTTGAATTAGTTTGTTACTCAAAGTGCAAACTTGTGTTGCTTATTAGTACAAAAAACAGCAATTTTTTGATTAGTAAGACTGTTTTGATAACATATTTGAATAGAGGAGACTGATCTTCAGTTTGATACATAATACGTGCAACTTCAAAGCTTTGGCTAACAACGACAACACATTTAAAGGCGACAATATATTTAGTCAAAATTCGTTTTCAAATTAGTAGAAATGTTAAACTAAAGTTAGTAGCTCAGTCTTACAAATTTTTCCAAAACTAGAAACATTTAAAGCACGTCAATTATTTCAGTACTTTTATCATATATTTTAGTACTTCAGAGTATTGGCTTTCGAATGAACCTATATTCAATACACAAAGAATAATAGAACTATGAACAACAGGGTGTCAAAAGTATGTCCTGCAATATAAAAAACACTTGGTTGTGGTGCCCACAATGTGATGTCGTATTATCATTTAGCCTTAGGTCGTCGATCCCTTTGCTGCCATTGAGGCTGCACTTTTCTGTGACAATCGGTGCTCTTAAACTCAGAGAGCGCTAATAATAAACTAGGATTCTAGATAATCAACAATACCCGGGGATTGTGCTAACGCCCGACCAATACTAAGACATGGTCTGGGTTAATTAATTTCGGGTGATTGTTAAAGTTTGCTTTTTTCATCCTTTCGTTCATTTTAAACATAGTAATTATTATCACATCGTTTTATATGATGGCATCGTTTGTCCCATACAGAAATGCAGTAGTAGTATTATTATCATCTGAAGAATTTGTATCGCTTTCCAAGTTGCATTCTAAATATGATTATGCTTAATAAATATACTGTCATTGATAAAGGTAATGAAATCACCTCAATTGTGACCTGCTGTGGCGTGGCCCTAGGACTATATGTAAATTGCACTCTTGCGAGATCACCCAATGCTTGAAATTAATTAGCCTCAGTCGTGCGCGTCAACATCACAATAAAAAGAGAGGGCTAGTGCATAATATCATCAGGAAAATATAGTATGGTGCTTGGAATCTGGGCTACTTATCATAGAAGTAATCTGTACAGGAAGAGCTAATGACACTGACTCCTTTGTCATCTTCATTGGTTTTCTGGATTTGTCCTACCTTCGCCTGCCACTAGCGTCATTATCGTAGTTGATAAATAAGCGGTAAGAGTGCACAACACCGAATATAAAAATTGTGACATCACAATAAGCGAGCCTTTACCATTGAACATTTCTGCGGTAGAGCTCTGGGGAAATCCTATAAACACCAACCAATGTCTGTCTCACCATGTCAAACAATGGCTCATTTGAAAGCCAAGATATTGAAGAACCTGAATAAGCTGAAACAGTACTGATATAATTTATGGATATATTGAACTCTATAAATAGGCGTTGGTCGTAAAGCACTGACACGCAGGGATGGATCGAATTCTATAAATAGGCGTTGGTCGTAAAGCACTGTCACGCGGGGATGGATCGAACACTATAAATAAGCGAAGGTCATAAAGCACTGTCACTCGGGGCTGGATCGACCGCTTTAACGTTGGTCGTAAAGCACAGTCACACGGGAATCGAACTCTATAAATAAGCGTTGTTCCCGCTATTTCTTTGACTTTAACCCTCCTGCCGACGCGCAATCATGAATGACAATAGGCTTAGTGTTTCATTTACTACTTTATTTTATAAAATAAAGTGAATATTTTATTCGCTAAAGATACGTCTTCCAATTAAACACTAGTTAATTGAGCATGACCTAACCAGTTCACTTGTCAGATTTAGAGCTGCAGTTGCTCCGGCTGCTTGTTGTAATTTCCCAACGTGAAAGAGTACTTGTCTAAACGGATGCAGCTGACCTAGTATTATTATTATTGGTATTTTTAGGCTACGTAATTCCACAAGACTCGGGAAGAAGTGTGATGTTGAGTTTAAATCCTCTATCCTTAACTTTTCCAAAGAATCTGTGTATACACAAAAGTTTAATTCTCACTGGCCGCTTGTGACCCTCTGTATCTTTTTTTTATAACAATAGTTTTAAATATAGTCAATTTCAAGCATCTGCAACACTTTTTCTAATTTTGGTAGGAATTTTGTTGGTAAAACTGTCATAGTATTTATTAAAGCCTATTCCTCCTCGCCAGCCACGTAAGGGAGGGTTGGGAGACTCCCTCATCAAAATTACAATTTAGAACCAGTACAGTAGTATTCTTTCCATATTTTGAGCATATTTTGAATATGCTTTTATCAAGAAAGGCATGTTAAAATCCTATGGTTAAAACTGATGTTTTCCCATTCCGGTATATATGTATAAAAAAAATGTACTGTATATATATATTAGATGAATGCCAGGCATTTCCTGGATAATATAAGTCTTTGCACAAGAAAATTTTTTTTAACATATATATAACATAATTATAACATAACATATTTAACATATAGCAACAGTTGCCATTCTAACTTTCAAACTTCATGTCATGAAAAAAATGCTTTTGTGCTATTAAAATAAATTAAGGGAAAAAATAAAACAACTGTGAAGGTTTTCAAACTTTGTCAAACAACTGTAACTTTCCCACTTCATACCATTAGGAAAATGCTTTGTGCAGGTCAAATAAATTAAGAAACAAAATAAAACAACTATAAAAGTGTTTAAATGTAAATGTGAAATAATTAGCAAGGAATAGCTAAATTAAGTCTGTTTTGTTACGATTACAATAACAGATGATTTGGTAATGATACAATTATTATGAACTGAGAAAACAATAAAAATCCTGAATGTGTTGAATTAATAATAACAAATCGTGCACAGAAGTGCGTGTGTGCGTGTGTAAAAAAGTTACTATTCCAGTGGAAGCTATCCGTCAAAACTTTGAATACGACGATACTGGTATATCTCGATAGTTATCAAACTATCAGTTAGATATCAGACTGTCTTTGTCTGGTACTTTGTCTGACCGAACGGAGAGAGAATGTAAAGGCTATTCCTACTCAAGATAATGCGATTGTCTGCGTGAAAAGTATTAGCCTTCACCGATTTAGCAATCGAAACTTACGAAAAACTAGAAATAATAGTGTAACGGCACATTTGGAATTAAAACTGCTCATTTAAAAATTACAAATTGAAAAATAGGTAATAGTAATAAAACATTAGTTTTTGAACAATTTAAAAAAATAAGAAATGCAAAAGCTGTGTAGCTCAGCGGTCTAATGCAATCTCTGTGAGTTCAAATCCAGCACGCAGCAAGCTTTTACTCCAAGATTTTAATAGCTATAGCTGGACGAACCGAAGACACACATTATATATATATATATATATATATATCTATATATATATATATATCTCTCAAAGTTTGTATGTTCAGCTATAGCTATTGAAATCTTGGAATAACAATTCCATATTGCAGAAGATTTGATCTTGAACTTTCCGAATCGTCAGTCAGACGCGTACCAACTCAGCCACATGAGCTCGATAATTTAACTAGGCGATATATGTCACTATATTGGAGCAAATGGCTTTGCGTACTACACAGGGTGATTGCGTAACGTCACGGAGAGGGTAGCTCCTATTAGTACGTTTAGTCAAATATGCATTGGCAATGTGCCAGGCTAATAGCAAGTGGCAGGCAACTCTCATTACTTCTCGTTGTTTATAAGCCCAGTTTCATTACCCGGGCAACGCCTGGTAGCACAGCTAGTAGATATATATATACACCAAATTGGGTCAAACATCGGTTCAAAGCATTTGAACATGTCTTTTTTAATAAAAGTGTGTTCAAAATATGTTATGGAAAGAATACTACTGCTTTGGTTTATATACAATATATATATGTTATATACTTATAATATACCTATAGGGCCTATTAATTTCGGCAGACATAGATACACAGAGTGCAACAGCAAATTAACAATTTTTATGTGTTTTCAGCTTTAATGAACACTAAATATTTGTTTATATACATGTTAAGCTCAGAAATTTTTATTATGATTTATGCTTTCAGTTTTGTCTGAGGATGTGACACTAATAATATTTTCCACTCAGAATGTTTTGTCCCGACTGTGATTATGCTATACCGTTTCAGTTGCTTTCCATCTCTGGTTCACTGGATCCAATCAGATCTGAGAAGCGTATTCCTATTTATAGCTGTCGCCAGTCTTTGATATGACATGCGCCTGACTTGCTCCGTGGCGCCAGCTCGTCTGGTGTTGCTTGTATCACTTCTGCATTTGCTGCTCAGAAATAGCTTGCATATTCCATTACGTTTTTCCATGGCCAGGCATTTGAAGTGTATAATCGTATTTGACTGCACTCTTATCTGCCAATCAGAGTTAATAAAAATAAACACTCTTGTTGCAAACACTGGTCTGTTCTCTTGCTGAGCTGTCCAACTGAATGACAGTGCATAGTTTTGCCTGTTAATTGCTCTACATTGCTCATATCTCTGTATGTTGATCGCTGCCAGTGTTCTGGAAGTTACCTTCGTCGGTGTGCTGAAACAGAGAGGGATAACACACTGTTTTGGGGCTATTCTGTGAGGATTAGAGAACTGTTCTCAGGCCAGAGTATCAGTATCAGACCAGGGTTACGGCAGTGTTCTAAGGCTATTTTGGCAGGGTTATAACACTGTCCAAAGGCTGTAATCTGAGGATAGAGCACCTTCTCGTGCTCCGGATAAATTTTAATGATAGAGCAAGGTTAAGTGGCCACAGTAACAGGTCAAGGTTGATTCAGTTGAACTCGAGGAGGCTGAAGAAAGGGGGGTTTCACAAATTTAGCTTAGGTCGTTGGCTTAAGAAATATGAAAGTGAGGCCTCTGTAGTATTCACTTTTGCTGGCCGTAAATTCCATAGACATGTGGTGTTTACATAGATCCTTATGTTTTGTCACCACCTGTTGTGACACAGTCATACGTTGTTATGAAAATTACAAGGAGTGTATTCTCAGAAAATTATTTTTGATGGTTTTTCAGAGCACGAGCGGATATCGGACGTCTTCCCAAGAAACTGTCAGCTACAGTGACAGCAACTGGCAGCAAGCCTGGCAAGCCAAACACGGCACGAATGATGAGTCAGCCACGAATTTTAGTACAGAGACATGACAATGGTAGCGGCGATACCTAGAGACAGCTCTTCTTTCCTCTAAACTTGACTCCCTTAGAATTTATTTAGGTCAACTGCTTTATCATATTTATGTCGAGTTATGTCGAACATTCGCTACCATTTTAGATTTTTAGATGTCAACATACTTTTAACATAGAAATCTCATAGTGAGCGGATAAGATTTTTTCTCGCATTGTTCGCCTTTTGTGCTTGTCCCATGTGTCTGCTTTTGGTGATGCTTTTTTTTACAGTAGTTGTATATCTGATATCTGTTTGGTAGTCGCCTTCAGAGATGCAGCTTCCAGTTTTTGACGTTTCATGTATTCTCAAATACAAACATTTTACACTGGATTAGTAACAGACTAGTGAAGTGTTTGCTATTTCAATTGGTTGTTTATCTGTACAAAGAAATTTTGTACAGATAAATTGGATGGGGCTTGGCAATTCTTTTTTGAATGATTGTGTCATATTCTCACTGTGATATTTCAGCTTGCTGTTTGGGTGTTACAATAAAGCTAGTCAGCTAGTCATGATAAGCTAATTTCCTTGCTTCCTTTTTGCGTCAGCTTGTAATGCAATTTAAAGGGTCAGCATATAATGTTGCTGTGATTGGTCAGTGTGATGTAAGAGAGCTGCCTTCACTGTAATCACGTTTGTGCGTAATACTCATTTGTCTCACCTACCCTGGCAGCCTTGCCTTACTCTTGTCGTTTCTTCATCGAGGGTAAATCATTTGAGCAAGATTCAGGTGGTTGCTGGAGATGGTATGTTACCAAGTTGGTTGTTCGATGTCCACCTGCCAAACTGCAGTTAAATCAGCCAAACCCTGAAACAGCATTATACGTAGTGGGCAACAGTCAGACCCTAAAACAGCATTATAAGTAGTGGGCAACAGCCAAACCCTGAAACAGCATTATAAGTAGTGGGCAACAGTCAGACCCTAAAACAGCATTATAAGTAGTGGGCAACAGCCAAACCCTGAAACAGCATTATAAGTAGTGGGCAACAGTCAGACCCTGAAACAGCATTATAAGTAGTGGGCAACAGTCAGACCCTGAAACAGCATTATACGTAGTGGGCAACAGCCAAACCCTGAAACAGCATTATACGTAGTGGGCAACAGCCAAACCCTGAAACAGCATTATAAGTAGTGGGCAACAGTCAGACCCTGAAACAGCATTATAAGTAGTGGGCAACAGTCAGACCCTGAAACAGCATTATACGTAGTGGGCAACAGCCAAACCCTGAAACAGCATTATACGTAGTGGGCAACAGTCAGACCCTAAAACAGCATTATAAGTAGTGGGCAACAGCCAAACCCTGAAACAGCATTATAAGTAGTGGGCAACAGCCAAACCCTAAAATATCATTATACGTAGTGGGCAACAGCCAAACCCTGAAACAGCATTATAAGTAGTGGGCAACAGCCAAACCCTGAAACAGCATTATAAGTAGTGGGCAACAGTCAGACCCTAAAACAGCATTATACGTAGTGGGCAACAGCCAAACCCTGAAACAGCATTATACGTAGTGGGCAACAAATGCAAATGATGCTTTGAGGCCTGAAATATCCTCATTTCATGCTGTTATAGGAATGTTCAGAGTCGAATGAATTAAAAGAATACTTTTCATTTTGTGCATCTCGTGTATACTCCTTCACAACAGCTTCATGTGAAGGCAACAAAACTTGAGTACAGGTTTGGTAAGGAGTTCACAGGACAAGGAGAGAAATAGAAGCAAATATTGCATACTGAATTATTATAGGCTAGATGCACGAATCTAATAAGATCAACATAAGATGCATTGTGTGGAAGCAAGGAGAAGACAATTTTGAAGTTGAGTTATTGTGCCCTAGAGTTCACATACTTTATATGGAAACACTATAAAACGAGCCAGCCACAAATGTGGTAGCTACTGAAACAAGAGGGTATAATACATGAGCCCCACAAGTGTGGTAGCTACTGAAACAAAAGCTATATTGGGGGAATGATAGATTAGCCCCGCAATTGTGGTAGCTACTGAAATGAAAGCTATATTGCGGGTATGATACACTAGCCCCACAAGTGTGGTAGCTACTGAAACAAAAGCTATATTGGGGGCATGATACATTAGCCTCACAAGTGTGGTAGCTACTGAAACAAGGGCTATATTGGGGGTATGATACATTAGCCCCACAAGTGTGGTAGCTACTGAAACAAAAGCTATATTGGGGGAATGATACATTAGCCCCACAATTGTGGTAGCTACTGAAATGAAAGCTATATTGCGGGTATGATACACTAGCCCCACAAGTGTGGTAGCTACTGAAACAAGGGCTATATTGGGGGTATGATACATTAGCCCCACAAGTGTGGTAGCTACTGAAATAAGGGCTATATTGGGGGTATGATACATTAGCCCCACAAGTGTGGTAGCTAGTGAAACGAAAGCTATATTGTGGGTATGATACAATAGCCCCACAAGTGTGGTAGCTACTGAAACAAGGGCTATATTGGGGGTATGATACATTAGCCCCACAAGTGTGGTAGCTACTGAAACAAAAGCTATATTGGGGGCATGATACATTAGCCCCACGAGTGTGGTAGCTACTGAAACAAGGGCTATATTGGGGGTATGATACATTAGCCCCACGAGTGTGGTAGCTACTGAAACAAGGGCTATATTGGGGGTATAATACATTAGCCCCACAAGTGTGGTAGCTACTGAAACGAAAGCTATATTGCGGGTATGATACACTAGCCTCCTGTGTAACCTGCATCAGTACCACTCTGCTAATTATGTGTGTAAACTGTAGACCACTGCTTAAAGTTTTGTGCTATGACTTCAATGCCGCTATCACTGAGCAATCATGTTTTGTATTATTTTATAGTACGTGTCAACAGAACTCAGTTGAGAGTTCATACACACGCAGGAGGCCCGCATATGTACTCTCAACTGGGTTACGTGTATGAACTCTCAACTTCAATACGAGGCCGTGTTACAGCATCTTTAGACAGTGGGCCTGGATCCCTTGGGTCACTTTCAGTCCATCAACAGAACACCCCTCTTACCAAGATAAGCGTGTTCATGGATACACTTCATGGATACGCAAGCTGTGGCTTCTCAATTGTGCCTGGTTCCTCAAGCTAAATTGTGCCTGGTTCCTCAGGCTCATCCCATTAATTGCATTAAATCTTTAAATAATTCTGTTACTGGAGAGGCGAATAGGCAATAACAAAGAGTGCTGGTCACCCATCTCACACGCATTTATCTCAACTAGTCTCCTTGTTTTCTGCTGTGAGAATAGGGCTGTGTATTGTATAGTAGGTAAGCTCACTAGAATAAAACATTCTGTTATTTGATTTGTGAGTGACTGCCTAAACTGGTAATACTTTCAATACTGGCAGCATATCGGTGTTCATATGATTCTCTTTCTCTCAAGTAAAAGTCGCTGAGTTTGTTTTGGATTTAACAGAAAAAACCTGCCAAAACTACAATTCTTTTGTGTTTCTCGAAAAACTCATAACATAAGAATTCTAGAGATATCCAGGTTTATATGAACATGTATACTTGTAATAGTCAATTGAAAAACTACATCATTTTATAATTAGAATCATATAGGTTTGCATGTGCTAAGTCATTAAGACAAACACAAGTAAGTATTTTTCCAAGTATGTTTCACCCTTTATCTATTCTGCTTCTTTAATATTTGATTTAGTTTATTTGTATATAATTTAATATATTTAAAGGTACTTTTTGTAAACCACGCTTATTTTGATGAATTGTTTCGTAGTCATTTTCAGCCTTTCTTATCCCTTATTATGAACAAATGGCATCAGTTGTAGAAAGACTGTTATGAGGCTTGAAGTAAATTTTATTCATGCTGTAACTTGTTTCTCTTTACACTCGGGAGGCAGCGTTGCTCTGCTGCCAATACTCTTCAGTAGTGCTGCTGTCAGTTCAATAAAGTCAGCTATAATTTTACAGCAAGCGGTTTAAGCTAAGCTTAGTTAAACTGTGTGCTATCATTTAAAAGCACTTCAAACTGTCAAGGTCGTTACAGTAATAGAGCACCAGTAATAAGAAGTCTCATGGGAAGTGCTATACCACATAATTTAGAGACTGTATCTAATATCAGTGCTGCTAGTTTAGTGTGTTGAAGCTCTGCTAGGGAGATATTCTGGAGGTGCAATGATAAGATTAAATTTGACAACTCTATGTAATAATGCAAAAGCCATATATGGCCATGTTCATCACTTTATGTAATAGTATCAGATAGCAGCAGATATGTATTCATCATTTTATGTATTAATATAAACTAACAGGAGAAACTTGCTCGTCACTCTATGAATTAATATAGGATATTAAGAGATACGTGTTCATCACTCTATGAATTAATATAAGATATTAAGAGACACGTGTTCATCACTTTATGAATTAATATAAGATATCAGGAGAAACTTGTTCATCACTTTATGAATGAACACGTGTCTCATATAAGATACTAAGAGACACATGTTCATCGCATTATATAATAAAACAAAATACAAAAAAAAGTTTTTTTGCTGATAAAAATAGCAATCGTCAACCCTAAGTTGTTTCTGATAATACCCTAAGTCAAGTTTTAACCCTGTGCCCTGGCACTGGTAATTATTTTATATTACCATAAACATTCTTTTTCATTTGCAAGAATTTTTCGGCAAGAGAAAATTGAAAGTATTGCTTTACGTCAAGTCTTTCTCATTTGTTTCCAGTTTCGCACTGTTTAGTTCATGCAGTTCCTAAGTGCCAACAATAGTTTCTAATCATTAAGTAAAGCCTACACCCTTTACTCAGTAATTGTTATAAACTCCTTGGTCTCATTTTAACAAATGAGACATACTAATAGCCTACCGAGTGGCAGCTCTGGATATACATAAAAGAGCTGCCTTCAATGACAGCCAGATAAACTCATCCTCTTCGCATGGATCTTTATTGCAAGTTGATTTGTCTTGTGTCTGCAATTCCTTAATTATGTAAGATTTGCTGTCAGTCTGGTTGGACATTTACTTAGACAAAGATGGCAGACAGAAGCGAGTTGGTTTTTGTGACAAATAACCGTGTATTTAGGTTTTAGATTACTCATAAACCTTCTGGGAAAATCAATCTACCCGTAGTTTGCTGTTCATTCTATTTCAAGTGCTGATTAAATTGGTCTAAACTGTAACTGTTCAGTTAGTAGCGTTTTTGCCTTGAGCAAGTAATCTGGTTAAACAAATCTAGCCAATCATTTGAACCTTCATAACTTGGCATCAGAGCCATTGAGTAAACCCTGACAACTAAAGTATATGTTATGTACAGGAGTGATTGTAGTATGTACATATTATGACTAGAAGCATACATATCCAAGTGCTGATTCAGTTTTCAGATACATGAAGTTTGTGTCTTAGTGTCTCATCTTATCTTCATGGCTTCCACCTGAATAGTCTAGGGACTAGAGGCTAAGGTTTCTATATTGTCGAGGGACTAGAGGCTAAAGTTTCTATACTGTCGAGGGACTAGAGGCTAAAGTTTCTATATTGTCGAGGGACTAGAGGCTAAAGTTTCTATATAGTCGAGGAACTACAGGCTAAAGTTTCTATATTGTCGAGGGACTAGAGGCTAAAGTTTCTATATAGTCGAGGAACTAGAGGCTAAAGTTTCTATATAGTCAAGGGACTAGAGGCTAAAGTTTCTATATTGTCGAGGGACCAGAGGCTCTTTGCATCAACAATAATTATTTGCATTGTCTACAAGCCTTTATTAGTCTATTAGCCTTTATTATTAGTTGCTTGACTCATAAAATGAGGTGCCACACTACAAATTATACCTCATTGCTTTCTTGCCATGCTTTGAACTATAAGCTTACATCTAAAGCGTTTCCCACTAGTAACAGCTAGAGACATATTCCCTCATTTTGCTGTCTTCAAGCTAGCTAAGATCTCAGGCTATGGCATGAGCAACAACTAAAATACGACCAAACATGTTGTTGAGCTGGCAGGTCATGATTTTGACTGTTGTGTCTACAGTCTCTGTAGAGAAACAAGTGCCTGGGAGGCTTTCGTTACTTATATGGTATGAAGAACTTATAAGCTGTAACAAGGCAAACACTTTTTATATTAGGTGTATGCACAACTAAGAGGCCTGTGTGCAAGCTTTAAACAGTTGGGCCATGTATCAGTTTAGACTTCTGATGATATTGATGCCGAGAGTATAAAAGTGCTCTCTAAGTCTTCGTATTGTATTTACAGTTTACTGCTGAAGAGCATCTCTCTTAAAGATCATTGAGCCAGCAAAGGATGCCCAACAGCACGGACTTCCAGGATAGTTTACAGGGCGTCTATGGAACAATTGGTGGAGCCGCAACTCTAGATTTCTATGCACAACGATTGATAAACTCATTTGGTAAGTTAATCAGTTAACCTGATTGCCCAAAGTATAGTGGACTGTTATGTTAGTTAATGGTGTGCGAGGATGTAAAACTACAGCGATTTCTATGACTCATTCAGTCGTGTACCTGATTGTTCCAGCTTGATGATTTAACGCTAAAAGGATGACTTGCAACAAAATTCACATTACAGTTATTTGGTATCAAAAGATTCACCATTCTCACGCAAGTTGAAAGGCCATTAAAAAGCTGATATAAAACTTATCGTAGCACTAGTTTATGACAAACACTTCGGGTTTTACCAAAGACCCCGTATCAAATATAGATGCTCGCTACTTTACAGTTTTGTTTCGGCTTGATCTAATAGTCAAGTCGTAATCTGATAATGTGACTCACTACTTCGCAAATGATTTCTGCAGCACTTTTCGATTATCACAGGTGACCGACAGGCTCGTCATGATTATCAGACAATGATATGTAGCCTACTCCTTCGAGCTAAATTTTAAAAATTAAACGAATTTTTATAGTTCTAAGATTTATTTTTAGTTATAAGATATCAGCGCTAAAAGTGACAGCATTACAATGACGATAAAACAGACCTGTAAGAACACTAGACATGGTTTTATTGAATGCGTGAAGTATATTTGTGAAAATATTTCGACGAATGAGGTTGCATGAAAGTGTAAACAGAAACCATCTCTCACAACTACATCACATTTGAGCCGTTTTGGAAAGGGAATCCAAACTACGGCAGTCTCGTATGGCTGCGATTTTCTGTTCGTTTTTTAGCTTTTAAGAGCTTGTAATCGCCTTTCCACATATTTTGCATCTACAACACAACAGAGTAAGACATGGTGAATCTTTTCATATCAAATAACGGTAATGTGAGTTTTGTTGCAAGTCAACCTTTAACTTTGTGTATTCTATTGGCTAAAAATTTAGTGCCGTTATAGACAATTCAAATCTACCTACACTCTCCCATACACAGTGTTAATTACAGTATCCTATACACAGTGTGAACTACAACATCCTATACACAGTGTTAACTACAGCATCCTATACACAGTGTTAACTACAGCATCCTATACACAGTGTTACCTACATTATCCTATACACAGTGTGAACTACAGCATCCTATACACAGTGTTAACTTCAGTATCCTATACACAGTGTGAACTACAGCATCCTATAAACAGTGTTATCTACAGCATCCTATACACAGTGTTACCTACATTATCCTATACACAGTGTGAACTACAGCATCCTATGCACAGTGTTAACTTCAGTATCCTATACACAGTGTGAACTACAGCATCCTATACACAAGTGTTAACTACAGTGTCCTATACACAGTGTTAACTACAGCATCCTATACACAGTGTGAACTACAGCATCCTATACACAGTGTTAACTACAGCATCCTATACACAGTGTGAACTACAACATCCTATAAACAGTATTATCTACAGCATCCTATACACAGTGTTACCTACATTATCCTATACACAGTGTGAACTACAGCATCCTATGCACAGTGTTAACTTCAGTATCCTATACACAGTGTGAACTACAGCATCCTATAAACAGTGTTATCTACAGCATCCTATACACAGTGTTACCTACATTATCCTATACACAGTGTGAACTACAGCATCCTATGCACAGTGTTAACTTCAGTATCCTATACACAGTGTGAACTACAGCATCCTATACACAAGTGTTAACTACAGTGTCCTATACACAGTGTTAACTACAGCATCCTATGCACAGTGTTAACTACAGTATCCTATACACAGTGTTAACTACAGTATCCTATACACAGTGGTAACTACAACATCCTATACACAGTGTTAACTACAGTATCCTATACACAGTGTTAACTACAGCATCCTATAAACAGTGTTATCTACAGCATCCTATACACAGTGTTACCTACATTATCCTATACACAGTGTGAACTACAGCATCCTATGCACAGTGTTAACTTCAGTATCCTATACACAGTGTGAACTACAGCATCCTATACACAGTGTTAACTACAGTATCCTATACACAGTGTGAACTACAGCATCCTATACACAGTGTTAACTACAGTATCCTATACACAGTGTTAACTACAGCATACCTATACACAGTGTTAACTACTAACATTAGCTGTGCTAGGCAAGGGGTAAACAGGCTTTACTGAGACATATAGTAACATCAGTGATCATACACCACTTTACTGAGATACCGTAAAACTTCTAATGGAACGCCATGGCGCTCTATTTTTCAACCTTTTTTATAGTGGCGGTCAATTAGAGACGGTGCTCAAATAGAGGCTGACCGTCTATTTTTCAACAAGCTTGGCAGAATTTTTGGAAGATAAATTTAGCCCTATTACGGGCGAAGCGAATGTCGCCCATATTTTGCTCACTTTTCCGGGCGACTGATATTAGACATTTTGACTGCAATAAATCTGCTAACTTACCTTTAACTTGTCAAAGATCTCATAATAAATGTGCATCAAAAACCAAAAAATATCTCTACCAGATGATATCTGCTGCTCGCAATTTACCTGCGATGATATTATAGCCTGTGTCCTTCTTTGCTATTTGTTGGCATTTTCAGAATTTATTTCATTCTAAATTTAAAGACATTTTTATTTCTCTACATGTTTAACATTGCTGAATAAAAGCTCATTGCACTCACTGATATGTTTGCTACAGTTTGCTGCCAAAACTAGCTTTTTATGTGCAATGGAAGTGGAGTTATGAGCATCGATTCATTGTAAGCGGTGTTAAGATAGCCACAAGGATGCAAAAACGCTATATTTGCATATTTAGAAGGTATACAGCAATAATCTATCAAATGATACAAATATATATTTATGAACAAGTGACATAAAAGAACCATACTTATATTACATGCAGAAACAAAAATTAACGTTTTTAAAACAGAAATATTTCCATCATGTGCTCGGATAGCTGCGTTCTGATTGTTGCTTTCGATGGAACGAACATCTTCTACAGTGGTTGTCCAATACCTTCCACAATATCTTCTGACCTCAACTCTTCTTCTGCACACCTGAACTAGTCGATATTAGCGTACAAACTATTTTTGGGAGAGCAAACTTTTACGCACTACATTAAGCACTAATGCAAAGCGCAAAAGTTTTACTCGCAATAAACATAACCTCTGGTCAAAAACTTTGGAACCGGTGTTATATGCATGTCCTTCGAAGTATTAGGACCACATTAAACAAAAATCTACTATTAGCCTAAGACAGTTAGTAGTAATTTCTATGACGTTGCTTTTAAAGTTACATCTACCATCGTAAATTTAAACCGTTTGTTTGTACTTTTTATAACATTACTTCGAAGTATCGGGGCCGCGTTAAACAAGGAACCACTATTAGCTTGAGACAGTAATTATTTCTATAGCGTTGCTGTGAAAGTTCATCTAACATCGTTAATTTGAGCCTTTTTTTAGTAAACGTAGGATACTTCGAAGTAGAAAGACCGAGTTAAACAGAGAGCTACCACTAGCCTGAGACCGTTATTGATTATTGGTACGGTGTTGCTTTCAAAGTTTTAACGAAAAAAAGAAAAAGCTTTGGAATTGGACAATGAAAGAATTAGCTGATATTAATATAAGCAATTCATTATTACCCTAGAACGTTAATGTATTCGCCTCATCTAACTTTCGCGTTTTCACGGAGTCATCCTCTCGCGAAAATTTCATCAGCGAAACTAAACTTTCATAACGAACGAGCGAAAACGCAGAATTAAATAGCTTTGTTCATTGTTAGTCCAAGAAACAAATGGCAGCAAGCGATCAAATTGCATTATCAATCTCGTCCACACAATTCTACCTGCGGTTCACAATTACAAGCTAGTTCCAAATTGAAAAAATTTTCTTACCAGTGAACCGAACCTGAGGAATCTAATTATGTTTGTTCCACTGCATTTATTTTCACATCACTATATTTTTGCACTCATCAAAGATGCGAAATTAAGTTGCAGCAAAATTTTACTCTGTATGCTAATCACGAAACTAAATACTAGCGAAATATAAGTGTATAAGTGTCCTAGGGTAATACGATTTTGTGGAAACTTTTCTGCTAATCACTTGATATTATAGGCTTGTAAAGATCAAATAATGTCAAAGTGGCGGTCAAATGGAGGTGGCGTTCAATTGGAGAGTGGTGGTCTATTTTTCAACCCTTTTCTCTGGGTGGTGGTCAATTGAAGGTGGTGTTCAAATAAAGGTGGCGTTCAATTAGAGGTTTTATGTTATGTAGCGGCGTCAGTGATCATATAGCACTTTACTGAAATATGCAGTAGCATCAGTGATCAGTGTATGAGTAGTTTGACTTGGAGCTACCGATTGTCTATACAAACTGAGTACTGTACATATTGTATGATTAGTTCGACTTGGAGCTACCAAATGTCTATACAAACTGAGTATGTACATATTGTATGAGTAGTTCGACTTGGAGCTACCAAATGTCTATACAAACTGAGTACTGTACATATTGTACGAGCAGTTCAACTTGGGCTACCAAATGTTTATACAAACTAAGTACTGTACATATATTATGAGTAGTTCGACTTGGAGCTACCAAATGTCTATACAAGTTAAGTACTGTACATATTGTACGAGCAGTTCAACTTGGGCTACCAAATGTTTATACAAATTAAGTACTGCACATATATTATGAGTAGCTCTACTTGGAGCTACCAAATGTCTATACAAATTAAGTACTGTACATATATTATGAGTAGTTCGACCTGGAGCTACCAAATGTCTATACAAACTGAGTACTGTACATATTGTACGAGCAGTTCAACTTGGGCTACCAAATGTTTATATAAATTAAGTACTGTACATATATTCCCAGGGCTGATACTCCCCCCTAAAAGACCCTTTAGGTTCGGCCCAAAATCACGTTTTAGGGGGGGGGTTTCAGACCATGGGGCACTGTCAGTGAATTTGCTCCTTTAGGGGTGGTTTCTACAACCAAGCTAGTAAAAGGGCTCATGCTCATTAAGGTTTTATTCAGCCAAAGTAATACCAAGAAATTTCACCGAAATTCCAGTCTTCATTTTAATGCAGATTGCTGCTTGCTTGCTGATGGAAAAGGAAGGGAAAAGAGACAGTCGACAGTGCATCATCTTAGCAACCCTTTATCAATATACTCAGAACGAATGATATGATATTTCTTTCATTGATATTCACTATGTTTTCCTTTGTAAATGAAAATGATGATTTGATGGTTGATGTGTGGAATCAGTTTTATTAACCCTTTTGCAGGCATAGGCGACATTTTGTCGTTTTGCGATACTGACGTTAGTGGGCAGCGCGACTATTATGTCGCCACACAAATGTTTTTGTAAATTGTGGTGGAACACAAAGTTTCTATCCTTCTTGTACAGTTTCTAACTGGAGTTATGTTCTCTTTTTATCCTTTTGTAGCCACGCCCCTAAGGGAGGCTGGTCTTAGCATCTAATTTGCATAATTTGATGTACTTAAGGCAGGGCCTCGGCTCTTTATGTTCGTTCAATACATGCAGTACAATTGAATCATACTCTTTCTGCTACCTTAAGCGCTACCAGAACCACCCCGGCATATAGCTATCTCCAAAGACCTAGTCTATGGACTGTGCTGTGGGGATAGACTCATAAGAACACTGTCGACCTCGTCGACCTCCGGTCGACCTAGTATAAAACCTCTTTGGTGCAAATCTCTTGTGTAAGGTGGTTAATGTTGACCGGTGGAGTAAGCCGACCTAGTCGCCTCTGCGTATTGGTCACGGGAAACCAGTACACAGCCCCTGTGAAGGGTGAATGCAGACCGGTAGAGTAAGCCGACCCAGTCGCCTCTACGTGTTGGTCGCAGGAACCAACACACTGGTGGCAGCAGTGGGATCTGACTGCTGTAACACGGACTTCTAAGACAACCTTTGTAACCATGCCAAGCAGCCGACGGAATGCTACCAGACATCTGGCTGAGGCAGAGCTACAACAGGTCGACCAGATTGGTCAGATGACAGAGGCTATTACTAGAGCCTTACAAATGCCTAGGAGGGAGGCTAGCTTCAAGCCACCAAAATTCGATGGGAGTGAAGATGTGGAACTATTCATCTCCCAGTTCGAAGAGGTTGCAGAAGCTAATGAGTGGAATGAGAAGGCCACTCTCCTCCACCTGCGTGAGACATTGAAAGAGGAGGCCAGAGGTTGCAGTCGAGGAGATTCACCTGCCTCCATCTTCTCGGCCTTACGCACCAAGTACGGGCTCTCCCCGAGAGAGGCTAAGAGTAGGCTCCACCTCAAGAGGGAGCCAAAGACTAGCCTCCAAGAACACGCAACGGAGATGGAGCGTCTAGTGAAGATAGCATACGCTGACCTTCCGGACTCCTACCAAGCTAACATGGCCATGGATGCGTTTTCCCTGACTCTAGGAAACACGCACCTCCAACGCCATCTTTTGGCAATAAGAGCCCAGAGCTTAGAGGAAGCGGTGCAGACAGGGAATGAGTTCCTGCAAATTCAGCCCACTATTCCTCGGCCTGGTGCTCGACCCCTAGTAATGACAGTGGAGGAGGAAGAGACTACCCCTGCTACAGTTGCCCCCATCCACTCAGATCCTCCATCAGCCACCCTGAATGACGTCCTACTGGCTATAAAAGGGTTAACAGATGGACTAAAAGAAGGAAACCGATTGGGGCGACGAGGAGCGGAGAAAAAGGACCCTAACTGTTGGGGCTGCGGCCAGACAGGGCACGTACAGCGCCGGTGCCCTCAAGCTATCCAAAGACAACCACCTCAAGCCACGAGGTCGGGAAACGGTTCCCATCCACAGCAGTAGGGGGAAGTGCTGACTGTGGATCTACTATACCAATGCAAGACCAGTGGCAACGGCCGCGACGGACTAGGCGACACAGGCTCCCCCCTGGTCGCCACCGGTCCCCTTGCATAACCAGTATCAGCCCTTACCTGAGTGTGCAGGTCTCCCACCCTCAGAAACCAAGGAAGAAACATACGTCTGGCCAAAGCCGTCTCGGCCTTCCAAAAAAGGCCTCCAGAGAATGAGCGAAGCCGGACGAACTCATGGAGATGAATTGTGGAAGCCACATAATAGCAGCTATTTCTTGCCAGGTCGCATCGGAGGGCAGCTTGTCCAGTTTCTCGTGGACACCGGATGCACGTCTAATCTGTTGGGACGGCATGTTTTTGAGCGCTTACCCAAGGATGTCAAGAGCCGATTAGAGGTTCGAGAAGACTATGGGCGGATGGCAGATGGTACACGGCTGCAATTTCACGGACTCATCACTCTCCCAGTCAGAGTCAGGAGTGTCCAAGTCACTGTATCTCTAGTGGTGTGTGCCCTGAAGGAGGATGCCATCCTGGGCATGCCATTCTTGGTCGACCACCACTGTGAGATGAATTTTCAGCAACCCACGTTGGTGTTAAATGGGCAGAAATTGACTTGCACTGACAGAGAGGGTCGACCCCTGACAAGTGGAGTTCAGATAATGCGAGCCACAACGCTTCCCCCTCGAGCCAAGGTCCTAGTTGCTGGGCGTCTCATGTCCTCATCCTATCAGCCAGTAGGGTTAATCGAAGGAGTAAGAAGCAGTTATATGGTGGCCGCCAGCCTACATCAACCTGGTAAAAAGGGGAGAGTGGCCATCCGCTGTATGAATCCTACCGACCATCCAGTCCGCGTGACGGCAGGGACGATTGTGGGACAATACACTGGAGTAGGGCCGGACGAAATAGGGGTTCCCTGGACAGCAAAGGAGGATGTCGAGACTCCTAAGGAACATCCCCCTTCTCCTTCAGGCGTGCCCCCCCACATGCAGGACTTGCTCCAACAAGCGGCGCCGCATTGCTCGTCCCCTACCGAGCACAGAAGGATGGAAGACCTTTTGGTTTGTTATGCGGATGTGTTCAGCCAAGGAAGCGAAGACGTGGGGCGTACCACTCTGGTACAACATGAAATCCCCCTTCTCCCAAAGCCACAACCCATCCGTCAACCCCCATATCGAGTAGGACATGAGAAAGAAGCCGAAATCGAGCGACAGGTTTCGGCTCTTGAGAAACAAGGCATGATTGAGCCCGCTCACGGGGCCTGGAGCTCTCCGGTGGTCTTGGTGAGGAAGAAGGACGGGGCGTGGCGATTATGTGTGGACTATAGAAAGCTCAATAGTGTCACTCGCCAGGACGCCTACCCCTTCCCCGGATTGACGAGAGTTTAGATGCCTTGTCCGGCAGCAAGTTTTTCAGTACCCTGGATATGATGAGCGGGTATTGGCAGGTACCTCTCTCTGCCGAGGCCCCGGAACGGTCAGCATTCACCACACGCAGTGGATTATGGAGATGGAAGGTGCTCCCCTTTGGGCTGACCTCCGCTCCGGCTACCTTCCAGCGGCTAATGGAACGCGTCCTCCAAGGGCTACACTGGAAAACTTTGCTGCTATACCTAGACGACATCATCGTCATGTCGGCAGACTTCTCTAGTCATGTAACTAGGCTGGCAGAGGTGTTGGAACGATTGAGGCAGGCAGGATTAAAATTGAAGCCCTCTAAATGCAGTCTGTTCCAGACCCAAGTCAAGTACCTGGGCCACATAGTCAGCGACACTGGAGTGGCTACCGACCCTGAGAAGATTCAGGCCATCAGTGAATGGGCAGCACCACAGGATGTGACTCAATTAAGATCGTACTTGGGTTACACTGGGTACTACCACCGATACGTACCTGCCTACGCCTCGATCGCCAAACCTCTCACCCTGTTGACAAGCGAGGGGGTCCCCTGGAAGTGGGGAGAAGATGAACAGGAAGCTTTCCTTAAGCTCAAGTGGTCACTGACGCACGCTCCAGTACTGGCATATCCTGATCCCTCTTTACCCTACGTACTCGATACTGATGCTAGTAACGTAGGGACCGAAGCTGTGTTATCCCAGGTCCAGCAAGGCAAGGAGCGACCTATAGCCTACTATAGCAAGACCCTCTCCTCTGCCGAACGCAACTACTGCGTGACTAGAAGAGAGCTGCTGGCAGTCGTGCTAGCTGTCCGACATTTCCGGCCATACCTATATGGCAGAGAGTTTACTATCCGGACAGATCATGCCTCCTTGGTTTGGCTGCACCGGAGAAAGGAACCCTCTTGCCAGGTGGCCCGGTGGCTAGAGAGCCTAGCCGAGCACAAGTATCGAATCATCCATCAAAAAGGCGTTAAGCACGGTAACGCCGATGGGTTGAGTCGACAACAGTGCATCGACTGCCGGCAGTGTGCTGCCATTGAGAAGCGGGATCGGGGGCCAACTAGGTCACAAGTGTGTGACTCTCTAGTACCCCCAGGGACTAATTGGGAAACTACCGTACCAGTGGACCAAGTTCCAGTACAGCCACCAAGAGGTACAGGAGGACCCAGTCCTAGCGCCCACCAGTTGGACGAAGACGAATGGCCTCGACTACCCAGCAGCAGACATACATCAGGGCCCAGCCTCCCGACTCCCACACCAGCCAGCCTAGTTCCAGTACGGCTGCCATGCGGTGCGGGTTCACCCAGAGTGTTGGACAACCCCCTCAGAAAGTCTCAAAACCCTCGGTTACGGGCCATCAAGGTGGCAGGTGAGCCAGGACTCGTTGTGGAGACTGACCAAGTTACAGTACGATCAGACGCTAGAGCCACGAGTTTAGATATCTCACCGCCAGCTGCCCCAAATGTCCCAGAATTGTTGACAGTAGTACAAACTTCACTAGATGAAGTACGAGCATTGCAACAGAGACCCGCTACCGACCTAGGGATAATTTACCAGGCCGTCAGGAACCGGAAAAGAGTCGAAGAGGCAGAATTGCAAGTAGGCAGCTCCGAGTTGCAGCGGTTGGCCCGGATGTTCCATCAGCTCCAGATTGACGAATCAGGTGTATTGACCCTTCATCTCATTCAGAATGGGCGAGAAAGGGTGGTGGTGGTATGCCCCCAAACTCTGCGACAGGAGATCCTGTGGAAGGCCCACGAACAAACTCACTGCGGTGTGGAAAGGACCCTGAAGCGCGTCCAGTTGGATTGGTACTGGCCGGGTATGACTGGAGATATCAGGAGGGCAGTTCTCTCCTGTGAAGTTTGCCAGCGGGCTAAGACGGGAAAGGCCCGAACCTCCGGGAATCGACAACGGTTGTACGCTGGGAGGCCATGGCAACGTCTAGCAGTAGATTTAGTGGGACCCCTACCTCAGACACCTCGAGGAAATAGCTGGGTGTTGGTACTCACTGACCATTTCACTCGGTGGTCGGATGCCTTGGCTATCCCTGACGCTACAGCTCCAACGGTGGCCCAAGTCTTGGATGAAAGAGTATTCAGTTACTTCGGTCTGCCCGAAATTATCCACACCGACCAGGGGAGCCAATTCGAGTCCTCTTTGCTTCAAGAGCTATGTGACTTGTGGGGAGTCGACAAATCTAGGACCACTCCGTACCACCCCGAAGGAAATGGTGTGGTTGAAAGAAACAATCGAGTATTGGGTGACTCCCTACGAGCACTTTTACTGGGCAGAGGACAAGAGGACTGGGATCAACTATTGCCACAGATCATGCGGACGCTGCGAGGGCTACTGCACTCCGCCACTAAGGAAACACCCAATTATTTGATGTTGGGTCGAGAGCTTCGTCTTCCTGACCAATTGCTGCATGGAAATAGGTTGGAGTCGTTTACGAGCACACACGAGTATGTCCAGACTGTTCACGACCGGTTGATACAAGCTCATACTCTCCTCCGAGATAGACAGAAGGAAATTGTATCAACCGATGTGAGAGAGCCTCCGCTGTTCAATGAGGGTGACCTCGTATGGTTGCTAAGCAAGCGGCGAAAAAAAGGGGAAAATCCGAAATTAGCGGCCAAGTATGTGGGGCCCTATCGCGTACTAAGGAGTCACGAAAATCATACGTACGAAGTAGAAAGATATGGACAGCGATCCACTCAGGCCGAAGGAAGATTAAGGCTCTGTCGCCCTAGCCCTGTGCAACAAGGTCGAGCCCCAACTGAAGTCGAACCTGCCCGACGTCCCAACATGAGAGGTTATCCCCGGAGACGAGTATCACAGAAAAACGGTAATCCAGATGCTGTTATTTCCGAATCACTTCTGCCTAGTCGATTAATAGATTTACCAATACCACAATCGCCAGGAAGATTGGAACCACCTCGGCTCCCCAGCGAAGATTTTTTGGTCTCTCCAGGTGAACACAACTCTGACTCGAGGGCTGGCCTCGACACTGGCTGCGAATTGGCGACCGAAGAAGCAAGAGCTACGGGGAATGAAGGAGTCCAGGCTAGTACCACTGGGACCGGAAACACCACGCGGCCCCAACGAATAAGAAAGCCCCCTGCGTATCTAGCGGATTACGACACCAATACTGTCCAATCAGGAGAGGCCAGAAGGGGTCAAGGCCGAAGGGCGGGCATTTTGGAAACCAAAGAAAGCTCTCTCACTGTTTGTTATCAGCTCGACATGCACACACACGCATATTTACACCCTCCAGCCATAGAAGTGATTAAAGAGACCATTAAGGAAGCTTCTCCAATTACCGGAGCTCTACCCTTGCTATCGGAGCTAGTGATTCCATTAGAACTACACCCGGCTCCCAATGAAACGTTGGATGGTATGGATTCCGACTCGACAAAGGAAGATTCCTCCCCGAGCTCTCGACTACCGACCAAGTGGGTCTCAGAGGAGACGACCAGGAAAATAATGAAGCTATGTCAGAAAGACGGTGTCCACTGTCCGTTGTGCCAGCAGTCATTATCCACCCCCTGAAGGCGCCGGATTCACATTGCACAACACTTCACGAGGTTCTTCTGCAAATGTGGGAGAAATTCTACCTCGAGAGATACGATAGCCAAGCACCAATCGAGGATGAAGGGCGTGGAGAACCGGAAAAAACCACGGCAGAACGGGCGTTAAGATCTACGAGGTCGACCGCGCCAGCTATCCCACATGGATCAGGAGGGTCCAATTAATCAACCCACCGGCCTTCGAGAAACCTATGCCTTATGGTCCGGTTAAGATGAAGCCACCTGTGAGGAGAGGACCGCAGGCACCCTTTCCCTCTCCCCCGAAGGAAAAGCGGATAGATCGGAAAGGTAGTCCGCTCAAGAAGGGGAAGCCCATACCTGCTCCCAGGAAGTCGCTAACGACGGTGGGGAGCATCCAAAGTCGACTGGGAGATGTCCGACCCCGAGCCACGGTGGACGCCCTTCGAGAGGAGGCCTCTAGCCTCAGACGAATGGCCCGTCGCCTGGAAGAGTTGGCTAACCAGATGTCGACCAAGTGAAAGATTGCGACACGAATCCCGTTAAAAACATTGACTATCCCTAGCAACCATTATTTACACATCCCTATCTTGTAGTATATTCTAGTTCGTTTGTGTTTTTTTTATTATTTTTATTTTTTTTTGTTTTTTTATTATAGCCGATTGCTGTCTATAGGGGCGGCGTGTGTGGTGGAACACAAAGTTTCTATCCTTCTTGTACAGTTTCTAACTGGAGTTATGTTCCCTTTTTATCCTTTTGTAGCCACGCCCCTAAGGGAGGCTGGTCTTAGCATCTAATTTGCATAATTTGATGTACTTAAGGCAGGGCCTCGGCTCTTTATGTTCGTTCAATACATGCAGTACAATTGAATCATACTCTTTCTGCTACCTTAAGCGCTACCAGAACCACCCCGGCATATAGCTATCTCCAAAGACCTAGTCTATGGACTGTGCTGTGGGGATAGACTCATAAGAACACTGTCGACCTCGTCGACCTCCGGTCGACCTAGTATAAAACCTCTTTGGTGCAAATCTCTTGTGTAAGGTGGTTAATGTTGACCGGTGGAGTAAGCCGACCTAGTCGCCTCTGCGTGTTGGTCACGGGAAACCAGTACACAGCCCCTGTGAAGGGTGAATGCAGACCGGTAGAGTAAGCCGACCCAGTCGCCTCTACGTGTTGGTCGCAGGAACCAACACAAAATTGATTTATGGTTAGCTAATTGCCTTTTTTGTTTAATTTTTTCACCAATAGTAAACTACAATACATTGGTCTCTGTTAGCAACAAAGAAATAAGCCGTTTGCAGAAGAATAAACGATCGTTTTTGCAATATTAAACAAACGAAAAATCCGAAATAAAAACGTATTTAAATAAAATTAGGAATTTTGTTTTTAGCTTTTTTCTGCTTTATTAATGCATGAATCATATTGGGTGTTTAGCGGTGTGTGGAACCTGGGCGCCTTCTAGGGAACTCTCAGTGTTTAGGGGATGCGTTTCAAATTGACCAACTGGGTGATTGGGGGTACAATATCCAAATTCAAATTGACCAACCAGGGGATTGGGTTACAATATCTAAGTCTGGGCCTATCCAGATGGGTGTTTCTTTCAGAGTATCAGCCCTGGGCATATATTATGAGTAGTTCGACTTGGAGCTACCAAATGTCTATACAAATTAAGTACTGTACATATATTATGAGTAGTTCGACCTGGAGCTACCAAATGTCTATACAAACTAAGTACTATACATATTGTACGAGTAGTTCAAATTGGAGCTACCAAATGTCTATACAAGCTAAATACTTTTGTTTCAGATTTTGTTTTGCCTTTATAAAACTTCAACATGATATAAAAAGCTCTGTTTTATTCACCCAAAGATGCTGTTAACGGACAAGTAAATTCGAGCCAAGCTTCGTTTGTTATGATAATCCTGCAAATGCACCCTTGGTTTACCACTTCTCTGGAGTTTTTCCAAACCATCACCCAAAATGCACAGCTAGCTATGTTTGACTTGGATGAGAAAAGGATAGGAACAGCACAGAATTTTGAGGTAACAGCTACTAGTGAAGCTACTATCGGTATCATCCTTAGACTCGTCATAATCTAGGGTCTTCTCAACTTTTCTCCATTTAACTTGCAATGCTTATACTCTTACATCATGTTTGTAAAAAACCTCACAGTTATCTGACAGTTATCTGACAGTTATCTGACAGTTATCTGACAGTTATCTGACAGTTATCTGACAGTTATCTGACAATTATCTGACAGTTATCTGACAGTTATCTGACAGTTATTTGACAGTTATCTGACAGTTATCTGACAGTTATCTGACAGTTATCTGACAGTTATCTGACAGTTATCTGACAGTTATCTGACAGTTATCTGACAGTTATCTGACAGTTATCTGACAGTTATCTGACAGTTATCTGACAATTATCTGACAGTTATCTGACAGTTATCTGACAGGGCCTGTTAAATAATTACGGAACACGGATAACAAATCGTCTAGATCGTTTGTAGCCTTCATTTTTAGTCATTGCGCCTAAAACCAAAGTTATTGTAATCAAGTGTAGATTTGTAGTATTGCTTTGCGCGATGCACTGTATTGCTTTGAACTGTATGTACTGTATGCACTGTTTTGCTCTGAACTGTATGTACTGTATGCACTGTATTGCCCTGCACTGTATTTCCCTACACTGTATACACTGTATAGACTGTATGGACTGTATTGTCCTGCACTGTATGCACTGTATGGAATGTATTGTCCTGCACTGTATGCACTGTATTTCCCTACACTGTATGCACTGTATTGCCCTGCACTGTAAGCACTGTAAGCACTGTATGGACTGTATTGTCCTGCACTGTATGCACTGTATTGCCCGGATACTCATTGGTAATTTCTTAGGCTGTAATACTTATTAGAGTCTTTCCCTCACCTGTAATGTTATAGGAGAGTGTATGTTATATATGTTATATATGTTATATATGTTATAGGAGAGTATATGTTATACATGTTATAGGAGAGTATATGTTATATATGTTATAAGAGAGTGTATGTTATATATGTTATAGGAGAGTATATGTTATATATGTTATAGGAGAGTATATGTTCTATATGTTATAGGAGAGCTGATGTATCGTTTGTCTTCACACCTTTGCTCACTTTCTATCATAATATTAAAGTACTGTTCTTTTTACTATTTCTTTATGTTACTAAAATCCACAATTTCTATTGAGGTTATGACTAAAAATCACTTTTCCTGAAGCGACTGGAGCCGTGTTCGTTTCACATACGCCAGATAGCCAGAAGAATCCAAAAGTCTGTAAAAAAATCTTTCATCGAATACAAATGTGGCCGAGTGCTTAGGTTATCAATAGACTAGCATCTGTAGCGGGGTTTAAAATTTTATTCTAGCCAACATGAGCAAATACAAAATTAAATATAAGCCAATAGAGCCGCGTAGGACTAGACTTTTATCGCAAATAGCCGATGTGAATACGAGATATATTGACAGATATATCAAGCGTGACATCATTTTGGGCAAGTCTGGGCATGTTTTTTGGTCTGAGCGTTTTCACCGCGATCAGATTTTTTCGATTTTAATCTTCAAATATCTTGGCAATGAAATCGCCTAACACAACAAACAATGTATCAGCTGATAGAGGAAAAAAATGCTCTCATTTACGATCAACTCAAATTTGACGCAACCAAATCTTTAAAGATCGATACAGTGACTGAAGAACAATCAGAGTGATTGAGGACATCAGCATCTGCATGTTTATTAAAGCATTATGGAGAGGGAAGGAGTTATCAAAGCATTTTATGGGGAGGGAGGGGTTTATTAAAGCATTTTAAGGGGAGGGAGGGGTTTATTAAAGCATTTTAAGGGGAGGGAGAAAGTTATTAAAGCATTTTAAGGAGAGGGAGGGGTTATTAAAGCATTTTAAGGAGAGGGAGGGGTTTATTAAAGCATTTTAAGGAGAGGGAGGGGTTTATTAAAGCATTTTAAGGGGAGGGAGGGGTTTATTAAAGCGTTTTAAGGAGAGTGAGGGGGTTATTAAAGCATTTTAAGGGGAGGGAGGTGGTTATTAAAGCATTTTAAGGGGAGGGAGAAAGTTATTAAAGCATTTTAAGGAGAGTGAGGGGGTTATTAAAGCATTTTAAGGAGAGGGAGGGGGTTATTAAAGCATTTTAAGGGGAGGGAGAAAGTTATTAAAGCATTTTAAGGAGAGGGAGGGTTTATTAAAGCATTTTAAGGGGAGGGAGAAAGTTATTAAAGCATTTTAAGGAGAGGGAGGGGTTATTAAAGCATTTTAAGGAGAGGGAGGGGTTTATTAAAGCATTTTAAGGGGAGGGAGGGGTTTATTAAAGCATTTTAAGGAGAGGGAGAGGTTTATTAAAGCATTTTAAGGGGAGGGAGGGGTTTATTAAAGCATTTTAAGGGGAGGGAGGGGTTTATTAAAGCATTTTAAGGGGAGGGAGGGTTTATTAAAGCATTTTAAGGGGAGTGAGAGGTTTATTAAAGCATTTTAAGGAGAGGGAGAGGTTTATTAAAGCATTTTAAGGAGAGGGAGGGGTTTATTAAAGCATTTTAAGGGGAGGGAGGGGTTTATTAAAGCGTTTTAAGGAGAGGGAAGGAGTTATTAAAGCATTTTAAGGGGAGGGAGGGGTTTATTAAAGCATTTTAAGGAGAGGGAGGGGTTATTAAAGCATTTTAAGGAGAGGGAGGGTTTATTAAAGCATTTTAAGGAGAGGGAGGGGTTTATTAAAGCATTTTAAGGGGAGTGAGAGGTTTATTAAAGCATTTTAAGGAGAGGGAGAGGTTTATTAAAGCATTTTAAGGAGAGGGAGGGGTTTATTAAAGCATTTTAAGGAGAGGGAGGGGTTTATTAAAGCATTTTAAGGGGAGGGAGGGGTTTATTAAAGCGTTTTAAGGAGAGTGAGGGGGTTATTAAAGCATTTTAAGGGGAGGGAGGTGGTTATTAAAGCATTTTAAGGGGAGGGAGAAAGTTATTAAAGCATTTTAAGGAGAGTGAGGGGGTTATTAAAGCATTTTAAGGAGAGGGAGGGGGTTATTAAAGCATTTTAAGGGGAGGGAGAAAGTTATTAAAGCATTTTAAGGAGAGGGAGGGTTTATTAAAGCATTTTAAGGGGAGGGAGAAAGTTATTAAAGCATTTTAAGGAGAGGGAGGGGTTATTAAAGCATTTTAAGGAGAGGGAGGGGGTTATTAAAGCATTTTAAGGGGAGGGAGAAAGTTATTAAAGCATTTTAAGGAGAGGGAGGGGTTTATTAAAGCATTTTAAGGAGAGGGAGAGGTTTATTAAAGCATTTTAAGGGGAGGGAGGGGTTTATTAAAGCATTTTAAGGGGAGGGAGGGGTTTATTAAAGCATTTTAAGGGGAGGGAGGGTTTATTAAAGCATTTTAAGGGGAGTGAGAGGTTTATTAAAGCATTTTAAGGAGAGGGAGAGGTTTATTAAAGCATTTTAAGGAGAGGGAGGGGTTTATTAAAGCATTTTAAGGGGAGGGAGGGGTTTATTAAAGCGTTTTAAGGAGAGTGAGGGGGTTATTAAAGCATTTTAAGGAGAGGGAGGGGGTTATTAAAGCATTTTAAGGAGAGGGAGGGAGGGGGTTATTAAAGACTTTAGGAGGGGGTTATAAAAGCCCTAAGGAGGGGTTATTAAAGTATTAAGGAGAGGGAGGGAGGAGGTTACTAAATCATTAAGTAGAGGGAAGGAGGGGTTTATTAAAGACTTAAAGAGGGGGTTATTAAAGACTTAAGGAGGAGGTTATTAAAGACTTAAGGAGGGGGTTATTAAAGCATCAAGGAAATAGACATCAGACTGATCTTCTGAATACATCAAATAAAAAAGATGTGAATAAAAAAACAGATAAGCTGTTGATAGGGTTTTATGAAAGGTCTCTATCTATGTACTTTAACACAGTCTCTATCTATGTACTTTAACACAGTCTCTATCTATGTACTTTAACACAGTCTCTATCTATGTACTTTAACAAAGTCTCTATCTATGTACTTTAACACAGTCTCTATCTATGTACTTTAACACAGTCTCTATCTATGTACTTTAACACAGTCTCTATCTATGTACTTTAACACAGTCTCTATCTATGTACTTTAACACAGTCTCTATCTATGTACTTTAACACAGTCTCTATCTATGTACTTTAACACAGTCTCTATCTATGTACTTTAACACAGTCTCTATCTATGTACTTTAACACAGTCTCTATCTATGTACTTTAACAAAGTCTCTATCTATGTACTTTAACACAGTCTCTATCTATGTACTTTAACACAGTCTCTATCTATGTACTTTAACACAGTCTCTATCTATGTACTTTAACACAGTCTCTATCTATGTACTTTAACACAGTCTCTATCTATGTACTTTAACACAGTCTCTATCTATGTACTTTAACACAGTCTCTATCTATGTACTTTAACACAGTCTCTATCTATGTACTTTAACACAGTCTCTATCTATGTACTTTAACACAGTCTCTATCTATGTACTTTAACACAGTCTCTATCTATGTACTTTAACACAGTCTCTATCTATGTACTTTAACACAGTCTCTATCTATGTACTTTAACACAGTCTCTATCTATGTACTTTAACACAGCTTATGATGTTTTAGGTGGCAGACAGCAGCTGCATCCGCTGCACTTGCAGTGATCTCCAACTAAGGAGACGAAATAACAAGTACTTGTCCAGGATCATGTCTGATGAACCATCATTAGGCTCATCAACTGGAACTCTTAGTAAGGCATCAGAGGTGAACAATTTTGAGTTATTGCTGACAGCCAATGATTGTGTTGCGAATGGAGCATTAACCTGTGGTCCCGCATACTGCTCCGCTCTACACCCAGCAAATTGTCGCAAGGTGTGCTTTGCCTTAAAGTGAGTACGACAAGATATTTTTACAGAGCATACTGGTTAACGTGATACAACTTCAAATTTCTAGAAAGTCAGATTTCAAGCGGGTCATAAACATTAGCAGGATAAAAGGTTACTAGAAAATGATTGCACTTCTCGGATATTCACACAGTAAATTGCGTTTGAAAGGTAACTGGACATAACAACAACACTGCAGTTATGGCGGGCATGGTTTCTGATTGTCATAGAAGAGTTGACGCATGGGCAATCCCTGAGAGAGCCCTGTATTGTTGCACAAATAATGTATTGCCTTTCAACTGTTACATGTGCCAAGAGAACCTCAGCAACTGACAGCATGCCCAGTCACAGTGCTGTGTATGAGAGGGTCTCGTGAACCAAACAAGCTATATGACTAGCAATATGGTAGTTTCCAATAAAACAGGTCATTTTTATAATCTTGACTGGAAAGACCACAATGTTGACAAACAAAAATACATTCCATTTGCAGCAGCTTTATAATTGGTTGCTTTATTATACACGAGTTGATAGAGGATAAAACTCGTTACAAGGTGATGCCAATAATTTCCTAATTTAAGGCAAAACAGCCCTTATTAAGCTCAAGTCAAAGCACAAGTCTTACTTATATTGGCATATAACTCAAATTCTGTTTATTATATACAACCAGATTTTGATTTGTGTTTCTTTAGGAACTATATTTTTGACATCTTTGTAAAACCTTTAGGCGCTGCTAAACAGTCAAAAGATATGACAACCAGGTTTCTGGTCAATTAATAAGGAGCAATAATAATTGCATCAAGTTATTCATTAAATTATCAATTAGCAGTTTAATTTAAGTTAATGCTGAATTCTTAGGTGTGTTAATTCAAAATTTAATAATTCATGCGGTTTTTCCTGCAAATACATTATTAAATCAATTTTCAATAAAGTTTACTCAAACACTTATTTTATAATTTAGCAGGTAATTAAGCTTTTAGAAAAGTTAATTCACTAACTCAATCATGATTGTGCTTATTTGCTAATCTAATTATTAATTGAATTTAAACAAAATAATTTGTTAATTCAATTAATAATGCAAATTTGCAAACCCAAAATTAATTAATTAAAGTAATAATTCATTTAAAAACTACCGAATAATATATATATTTACATTTCTCAAAGTTGGTCGTCGTATGTGTATTCATAGGTATGATTGTCCGGATATAGATCTTAAAATCTTGGAATAAAGATTCCATAAAGCGAAGATGATTCGAACACGGACCCTGCCATTTGTTAGTCCGACACCCTACCCAGTACTACAAAGACTGAATTGCTAGCTTGTCAATATAAGTCATTATACGAGAGTAAATAACTAACGGCTTCGCATACGATGGATGCAGGTCATAGCATGACGTCACGAGAAGCTGTTCGCTCACATTATTAAACGTACTGGCGCTTAGCGCGCTGGCTAATAGCGAGCAACTCTCACTACTTTTTATTGTTTATAAGACAAAACACTTTTCCCATGATATGTAGTTTGAAAGTTAGAATGGCAAATGCTGTTATATGTTAAATACAAATCAATTTTCTATGCAAAGACTTTTTTATTACCCGGGCAACGCCAAGTAGCACAGCTAGTTATTAATATAATTTAATAGAAATTTCTGCCGTCACTCCGACCCTGATAACAACATAGTTGCTGGTGGCAATATTCCTTTGAATACTTATGTAATATGCTTAATGACTGACGCTTGGTAGCAGTGTTGTTTTCACAATTTTACTTTTAACTTGTTTTGTAAATTTGTTAACTTTACATAAAAAACTTTTTTAAATTTGTGTTGGTATTTGAAAAATTTAACTTCGCAATGGAAACCGATTTTTTGTATTCACAATTTAAACTCTGAGCGGTATTTTATATTCATAGTGTTTTTGCACTTAAATTTTGTTCCTAAATATCCTTGAAACATTTTGTGCTAACACTTTGATTGCAATTGCTGTTGTACTCTTGCTTGTGTTGTGTTGTTTGCTGGTCAGGGATTCTATACTACTAGGTAATGACTACACAGTTGATATTGATTGCTTAAACCATTAGTAGAAAAGATCAGCTCTTCCTTAAAAACTGAAATTGAATGCAATCGGTGTAATGAAGTGTATAATTGTACAAGTCGGGCATGTAGCCTCCAGTCTTGTTTACGGGCAGTGAATGTAGCAGGTTTGGTTTACCACACGCCTGCTGTAATTTCTTGGCCGATCAGGATTATGGGAGTCAACGATCAAGCCTTGCAAAGTGTTACCCTGACAACTGACAGAAATTGCAATCGAGAAAATTGCAACCGAATTCCAGTTTCTAGATAGAATTCAACCCTTTTGGCCTCAAAAAATCTCTTATGATGCTAAAATAATGCTAATTGAAATAATAATAATGAAAAAAAGAAAGGGTAATGAGTAAACGGTGTGACTCAATTGGCTATAACTCAGCATCATAAGCAGTCCACATAAAAACTATTGAGAAACTGTCACAAAGCGCAGGCTTTTATAGACAAGCTACCAGTGGATATATCGCAAATAAGGTGCAGGCTTTTATAGACAAGCTATCAGTAGAGATATCACACATAAAGTACAGGCTTTTATAGACAAGCTACCAGTAGATATATCACACATAAGGTGCAGGCTTTTATAGACAAGCTACCAGTAGAGATATCACACACAAAGTGCAGGCTTTTATAGACAAGTTACCAGTAGAGATATCAAATAAGATTCGTGGCTGAAAACGGAGGGAGGTTCAGATGAGTAATTGAAAGGCATTCATCCGAACTAAACTGAACTGTTGATTCAGGTTATTTTACTGACTTACAAATTTACTATTTATATGAAAACATCACATATTTTGCCATTTTATTGTGAGGCTTTTTAAGGGACTCAACATAACAGTGGCTGTGTTATACAATGTAACAGACTTAACAGTAGTTGTGTTATACAATGTAACAGAATAAACAGTGGCTGTGTTAAGCAATGTAACAGACATAACAGTGGCTGTGTTAAGCAATTTAACAGATATAACAGTGGCTGTGTTATACAATGTAACAGATATGACAGTAGCTGTGTTAAGCAATGTAACAGAATAAACAATGGCTGTGTTAAGCAATGTAACAGACATAACAGTGGCTGTGTTATACAATGTAACAGACATAACAGTGGCTGTGTTATACAACGTAACAGATATAACAGTGGCTGTATTATACAATGTAACAGACATAACAGTGGCAGTGTTATACAATGTACCAGACATAACAGTGGCTGTGTTATGCGACGTAACAGACATAACAGTGGCTGTGTTAAGCAATGTAACAGACATAACAGTGGCTGTGTTATGCAATGTAACAGATATAACAGTGGCTGTATTATACAATGTAACAGAATGACCCTCCCCCCTTAAACTTCCCTTACCAGCTATAAGTTCATGGCATTACATTTGGTATCTAAAAACAGTTTTTTTGCTGTGATGAAAAGCATGAGTGAGCGGGCCCAACTCTTGCGCTTTCATAATGAAACCTATTGTAAGATACATCAATACCAGAGAACAGGCTTTTGTTCTTTAAAAACTATGTGGTCTGTCGATCGATGTATAAGACAGTCTCTGCTTCTCCAATCTCTAGATACTGGATGCAAAAGTTTCCAGTTCACTTTGAGCCAGGAACAGAACTCTCTGAAGCGGCCAGGAGATTTCGAAAGACACTACAAAAAGAATCATCTGAGTTATACAAGCTCGTATCATCAGGTACTATTTGAAGCCAGGCATAGTTTATGTTTTGCAAAAAGCTTCGAGTCTAGACCTCGTTCTTTGCTCTTCTATTTGATTATATTGGACATAATTAGATCGGAGTAGTTTACAGAGGCCACATCGCTGGGTGAACCCTGGAAGGTCACCTGACCAAAGGCGTCCAGGAAGAATACTTGAGGGGTTTGATGGGTTCCAGAACTGCTAAGAAATTCCTAGCTTTGACTTTCGAACAAGAATTTGAGCAATTTAAGTGAAGTTATAGAATTGATGAAGATGTGTTTGCTCCAAGGCTAGATTGATAGCCAGGTTTATATGATTAGATAGCTCTAAAGATTTAACCTTCGTGTTTCTTCGCAACTCACTCCTAAGATACTCTTGAAGTTTTCTCTTTGCCTTTACAATTGATCTTCAACTAACCGACTACCAAGGAGTTAGTTTCTGTTTGCACGTTAATCAAATAACATCTGTTATGGAGAAATAGTTTGAATTGTTCAATGCATTCCTAATATCTGTGAATATGACAGTAATACATGTAGATTGACAATTTTAATTGCTTCTTACTGGCTTAAGGTCAATGCTTACTATATTCAATTTTTGCCCTAAAAATATTTTACCAACATTACATGACACACTCGACTTTACCATTTTACTGTAGATGATATCCCGTCATATGATTGGATGAGGAAGATAACTGCAAAGATTTCTGGTACTCAGAGAACAGATTCTCAAAATAAGATATCTTTGGTGTTTCATCATCTGAGCTCTGAGGAGCTAGCTAAGCACCTCAGTTATATAGATTATAAAGCCTGTCGCCGCATCCCGGTAAGTTGTTTGCATCGTCTTAATTGGGAGTTGTCCTCTCAGTTGTTTACTTATTATTTCTACATAACCTTACCAACATATCTTTCATTCTTCTACCTTTTCATATTTCACTGAGAGATTATTTTTGGTATATCTTTATTTTTTTTAGTATTTCATTAAATAACGGACCTGATATACTTTTTACTGTTCAAGTATTGTTCTCAAAATAACGTGACAGGTATACCCTTTGTCTTTTCGAATAGCGAAGCGAGTGCCAACTTCTGTCTTTATCTGTTCAGCTGTGCTTGAAGAGTTACTAGTTTTATACTACAATAAGAGTGCTATACATATGGAAGTGCATATGTACGTATACGCATACGACATACGCATACGACATATGTAAACGCTTTACGTATACATAAAACATATAAAATTGCTTTAAAAATATCTTCTAGTTTTTTCTCATCTACTTAAAGTATCATAAAACGTTAAGCAACTGAGAATGACAAAAACATGTAAACATTTTGAAGAACTTTTTTAAAATTTTTGATTTAGTCTTTGATATTATATAGCATAGTATTGTACTATTGCATAATGTATACTGCTGTGCTGCTGTACTAATAAAATAATATTTTATAAATGTCTTTTATAGACTCCCAAGTAGAATACAAATTAATAATGAGCACATAACTCCAGCAGTCTGTAAAGCAATAATCTCACGACCAAACACGAGCGAAGCGAGTGTTTGGTCGTGAGATTATTGCTGACAAGCCTGACAAGCCTCTTCTAATCAAAATTAAGACCGGCCAACAAAATGCCAATAAAGCTGTGCGACAGATAGTAGAACTATTATGCAGTGTGCATTTCACGAGAAAAACGTGGACTTCTCACCAGTCTATGGCATTGTCCAATTGCCGAAGGTTTCTGTAATTAATGTAGAAGTACTGAAAAGTAATCGTTTCTTTTTTGCCAATTATAAAATTATCTCTGACATTTTGGACACTTATAATAAGTACTTTGGTATTCCAACTGATGTCCAAAGCAGTGAAAGTGAAAGAAATGACGATGATATTTGTTTATTGATTCTTATAAGATTATTACAATATTTAATTATAAAAATAATTGTTCGATTTAATGGGATTATTATAAGATTTAATTATATGAATTAAGCGCTACTATATCATTTGAATTTATGTAATCAAAGTATATAGTGACCGATGTTGGGCAATATGTTACTATTATTATTTTTCTAAAGATTTTGTTGATGATACTACGGCTGTGCCCAATATCGCAGTAACTGCCAAGCCGTTTTTAATATCTGCAAAATTAAGTTATAGGCCTACATTTTCTTATAGATATACAACTATTTTTATGACAACCAGCTAAAATCTGTATAGATTTTTAAATTCAGCAAAATTTTTTGGATATAAATACTGAAATCTAGACAAATATCACAACTTCTTGATATTGGTTGCTATGACGTTTTGAAATGTAAACAAAATTGTGCATTGGTTTTTGTTTCTCAAACTTTAACACCAGTTTTCTCATAACTATGTTTTCGCACTAATGGTAAACATGCATTTAGTATATTGACCATAAAATCTGCTGTAATTAAGCTGGAATAAAAAATTTGTTTGCAAAATAACTGACAATTTTCTCCTTTTGCTAGTGTAGATAACTCTAAATCTCACACATCCGAATTGACCATGGTTTCTGTGATCATGACCCATTTTTTCATTTTGCTCCAGTTTGCAAAAAACTTTCAGACACACATGAATGCTAATGCTACATAATATATATATATATATAATTATACTGATGAAGAAGAAGGTTGCAGTTCACTAGAAGAGAGTGCTCAATATTAAAATAGAGCATTTATATAAACTATATTAAGAACTGAAAACTTTTAAAACATTTTACAACTTAAAGTTTCATGGTTGCTACCATTCATCAGGTAAAATTAAAATGATTTGAAGCTCATATGACTGTACGTAAAAACACATCGAGTAGCTTAACAATAAAGGCCAGCTACATATATGGTAATACAACAATTTAATTGGTTCATGTCACAGCATTGCAAATTAAGTGCTTATTTGAATGTCTGCACTTTGACACAAGCTATATATAATTTGACACAAGCTTTGACACAATTATATATAAACTTATATTATTGTATTTCTCCTATTGCAGGGGAAAGATATAAACATATAATCTTTTCTTTTCATTATTGCTGTTTGTTGTACATAATAACACCCAGTACATTACAGCTACCATTGCAGCTACCATTGCAGTTCTCCTATTGCACTGCAGTGCCATTTGACTGCTAATATTGCATTTCTCAACCAGCAGTACCCTTTCTTTTTTCCAATATCACTTTGGTCGTGGGCTGTATGACAGGGGAATTTCTAGTACCTATATTGCATAGTTCATAGTTGGTGAGTAAATGATGTTTTATTTCAAGTTGGCTGAATACAAGCGGTATGCTCATTCTGGCTTTATGTCCGGCTGCAGCCAGCTCGAAAGGTCTGTCACCATACTCAATGGTCTCACCCAATGGGTTCAGCTCATGGTGCTGTCCAAAACACACCCTCGGCAGCGTGCTGCCGTAATCTCAAAGTTTATTCAGGTCTCTCAGGTGAGATTTTGCAAGATTGTAAGATTTTCCAAAAATACTTTCTAAAGAGTTTACAGACCTGTTGGGAAAATCAAATGAAAGCTTTAATTTGTCTATTTTTAAAACAGGTTTTTCCTCTAGCAATGATCTTAACCTGTGTGAAAATTGACTCGCTATTAGCAATGATCTTAACCTGTGTGAAAGTTGACTCACTGAAATAGATTAGCTGACAACGTTAGTTTAAGCATCACTAAAAACAGCGTCGCTAGCTGACTGCATTTCACGGATGAAGGTAGTATTTTATTACCATACTACTATAACTGTTACAGCACTTGGTAAACCTGAAATCTTTCAACACGTGCATGGCTGTGGTTGGGGGCATCGGTCACAGCAGTATAGCCAGACTACATAAGACTTACAGCTGTATTAGCGTCGATTCCCTCAAGGTGAGTTGTCAGTAAGTAGGTAGATAATTACAACTTAATTACTTACCTCTTGCCTTTTTTACACTTTAATTTCCTGCTATAATTTTCTGTCAGCAAATTGACAATGAAATAGAGATTAATTGCTGCCTCGCTATAGATTCACATTTTTTACAGGCTAGAATATGGATGGTACCAGCTGTATTAGATTAAGCCATGTTGCGATTCTGTGCATCTTTATTAATGAAGCTGCTGTAGTTCGTAGGAGATGTTAGAATTTTCAGCAACACCTAGTATCTCTAATAAGATCATGTAAACCCCATCTGCTAGTAGCCAATTATACCTTATGAAAACCTTTGCCTCTGGGTGTCTGTTAGTCAACATTCTTCTTTAATTCATTATCCAGCTCAACTATGACAAACATATTGTAACAATTCTAACCAGTAGTATCAGGGAAAATGAACTAACCAGGCAGTAGATTTACAATGTATATTATTGCTCAGGCGTTAATTCTGGATAGGTCCACAACATTGAATGGTTGCCTCTAGCAGTGATTATCGGTATTTGGATGTCAGTAAAGAGTTGTCATCCCATGAGTGCATGCACATTGTTAGCCAATTCTGCATTGTAGAATAAATCTAGCTTTTCAAGTAATGATTTGATACACAAAATGACTGAGTGAGTCCGTTGAGCTGAGATAAAATAATAATAAGTTGTGGATTTGCTTCGTCGGTCTTTAGGGATGGTTACAACTCAAAAGGAAGTAAAACAAAAGATGGCCTATTATAATATACTACATGAGTGTCCGACGTTGCACGGGTAATAAAAAACAGCTCATAAACAGTGGCGAGTAATATAGCTGCCATTAGCTAATTTGAGTAATCTAGTATACGTATTGCTAAGCTTAGTGAAAGCTAGGTTGAGTGACGGTGCGTGTAACTCACCATTAGTATGCGTATTTTAGGCCTATATCTTATACACTAGCTTTAAACACAGATGAAAACAGAAAGATTAATACACAAAAACTGAGATTTACATAGAGAAATAAATAAACAATTATGACCTATTATAATATATAAACAAATAAATATGACCTGTTATAAAAAGTAAACAAATAAGTAAACAAATATACTTACTTTTACTTATTTTACTACACTTATTTACGTTTTACTTTACTTATTAAAGTAGATAATAAGTGAAGTAAAACTAGTTTGCAAAGGTTTTTGCCGTCATTTGAAATAAAAAGATGTCCTGGAGAATCAGAAAATTTTTTACCCATGTTGTATACTCATATCATTACAGCTAAAACATCACATCTCTATTAATTGCACACTCATGTGGTATACTCATATCATTACAGCTAAAACATCACATTTCTATTAATTGCACTCTCATGTGGTATACTCATATCATTACAGCTAAAACATCACATCTCTATTAATTGCACTCTCATGTGGTATACTCATATCATTAGAGCTAAAACATCACATCTCTATTAATTGCACTCTCATGTGGTATACTCATATCATTAGAGCTAAAGCATCACATCTCTATTAATTGCACGCTCATGTGGTATACTCATATCATTACAGCTAAAACATCACATCTCTATTAATTGCACTCTCATGTGGTAAACTCATATCATTAGAGCTCAAACATCACATCTCTATTAATTGCACTCTCATGTGATATACTCATATCATTACAGCTAAAACATCACATCTCTATTAATTGCACTCTCATGTGGTATACTCATATCATTAGAGCTAAAGCATCACATCTCTATTAATTGCACGCTCATGTGGTATACTCATATCATTAGAGCTAAAACATCACATCTCTATTAATTGCACTCTCATGTGGTATACTCATATCATTACAGCTAAAACATCACATCTCTATTAATTGCACTCTCATGTGGTATACTCATATCATTAGAGCTAAAACATCACATCTCTATTAATTGCACTCTCATGTGGTATACTCATATCATTAGAGCTAAAACATCACATCTCTATTAATTGCACTCTCATGTGATATACTCATATCATTACAGCTAAAACATCACATCTCTATTAATTGCACACTCATGTGGTATACTCATATAATTAGAGCTAAAACATCCCATCTCTATTAATTGCACTCTCATGTGGTATACTCATATCGTTAGAGCTAAAACATCACATCTCTATGAATTGCACTCTCATGTGGTATACTCATATCATTAGAGCTAAAACATCACATCTCTATTAATTGCACACTCATGTGGTATACTCATATCGTTAGAGCTAAAACATCACATCTCTATGAATTGCACACTCATGTGGTATACTCATATCATTAGAGCTAAAACATCACATATCTATTAACTGCATTCTCATGTGGTATACACATATCATTAGAGCTAAAACATCACATCTGCCTCAGGAATAACCCTAGATATATATACTTTAGACAAGTCCAACAGAATAAGCCCAGTTATACAGTATACACTTTAGACAAGTCCAACAGAATAACCCTAGTTATATATACTTTAGACAAGTCCAACAGATTAACCTTAGTTATATATACTTTAGACAAGTCCAACAGAACAACCTTAGTTATATATACTTTAGGCAAGTCTAACAGAATAACCTTAGTTATATATATTTTAGACAAGTCCAACAGAATAACCCTAGTTATATATACTTTAGACAAGTTCATCAGAATAGCCCTAGTTATATATACTTTAGACAAGTCCAACAGAATAACCCTAGTTATATATACTTTAGACAAGTCTAACAGAATAACTTTAGTTATATATACTTTAGACAAGTACAACAGAATAGCTTTAGTTATATATACTTTAGACAAGTCTCTCAGAATCGCCCTAGTTATATATACTTTAGACAAGTCCAACAGAATAACCTTAGTTATATATATTTTAGACAAGTCCAACAGAATAACCCTAGTTATATATACTTTAGACAAGTCCATCAGAATAGCCCTAGTTATATATACTTTAGGCAAGTCCAACAGAATAACCCTAGTTATATATACTTTAGACAAGTCCAACAGAATAACTTTAGTTATATATACTTTAGACAAGTACAACAGAATAGCTTTAGTTATATATACTTTAGACGAGTCTCTCAGAATAGCCCTAGTTATATATACTTTAGACAAGTCCAACAGAATAACCTTAGTTATATATATTTTAGACAAGTCCAACAGAATAACCCTAGTTATATATACTTTAGACAAGTCCATCAGAATAGCCCTAGTTATATATACTTTAGGCAAGTCCAACAGAATAACCCTAGTTATATATACTTTAGACAAGTCCAACAGAATAACTTTAGTTATATATACTTTAGACAAGTACAACAGAATAGCTTTAGTTATATATACTTTAGACGAGTCTCTCAGAATAGCCCTAGTTATATATACTTTAGACAAATCCAACAGAATAACCTTAGTTATATATACCTTAGACAAGTCCAACAGAATAACCTTAGTTATATATACTTTAGACACTAGAAGAGCTGACAAATCTGATATCTGCCAGGAATAACTACCAGAATTACAGGAGAGCTGCTAGTCAAGTTGAAAATGATTCCTACAGCCTTCCTATAATGTAAGTCCTTCTTATAAATGAGAGACTTTTATGATATTTAAGACCACTGATCTATCTATGCTTGTCGATAGATTAGTTGAGTTGAAGCGAAATAATTTTTCCAAACCAGCTATCAATGGCTCAGAGGTAACAAGTATTAAGTTTCCATACAACGATAGTATAGCCACACACCCCCATATGGAGCTGCAATGCCATCATGGTAACAGTCGTGGCTCATTTTGTTGTCATGGTAACAGTCATGGCTCATTCTGTTGTCATGGTAACAGTCGTGGCCCATTCTGTTGTCATGGTAACAGTCGTGGCTCATTCTGTTGTGATTCAGTTACACTGTTTGGAAGTAAATCACCGGTGTGATGCGCCATCTTTGTGCGATGGAAATGGCCGTAGCAACCAGCGTCGCTGCACATATGAGCGCACATAGGTTTTAAATGAAGTTGTACACCCATTGCTCTACTATAGGGCCATCTGGGATTATGATCTGCTTGTCAGTTCAGCGTAACGCTGCGGCACCAACGCGCCCAGTTGTCACACTATCGCTGTCGGGAAACTTTGTGAATATGTGCTCTCTGTTTAGTAAAGTTTATATTCTTAATTACTATATTAATGTTGTTTTCACCTACCCAAGGGCAAAAGCGCATGTTAACTCATTTATTTAGTAAAAGATCTTTCCAAATCTCTGTTAGGGTTGAGTTGTTTTTTGCCTGGACAAGTATAGAACTTATGTTTTTCGACATATATGACGGAGAAAATTGTTATGTTAAATTTTTATAAAATTCTAAGATTCATCAGCTTACTTTTAAATATTGATTTAAAAATCACAAATGCATTTTATTATTTAGTTAAAAACCAAAATGGTTTTTGAATCTTTTCAAATTGTGTAGCCTGGCGTCGTTGTGAGTTAAAACTTATAACAAGAATTCCGTCAAACAACTTGATTGTATGCTGCTGATGCTTCTACCATAAGTTATTTTTGTAGAGGAGTTCACCTCAAAGACTTAGTAGCTATACACACAGGGCACCCAGATACAGTAGAAGGAGAGCCACAGCTAATTAATTTTCCAAAGTTTGTGCAGCTTTCTAATGTCATTTCCTGCTTGACGAAGCTACATGATAACCTGCCTGACTACAGCATCAACTCTGATCTTATAGCAACCCTCAAGCTAGCCTTAGACATCTTTTACTCAGAAGAAGAGATCTTTGAGCTTTCCTTAGCCCGAGAGCCGAGAGTTAATGTTGGAATAACAGCGGTTAGTGTTAAATGATTAGTGTGTTCATATCGCATGATCGATGATCTGTTATAAGAATTGCAATAGGTGTGGTAAAGTGTGTGTTCTAGTAGTTAGTAATAATTTTCAGGAGCTGTAGACTAAAGGTTCAACACCTATCTATAGCTGAGAATCTTTTTCATGTTTAGTGTCTGCGTGAACATTCAAAAAATAAAAAATACTATATTCAGCAAAAATACATAACCGCTCAAGGCAAGTGGAGTTATTAAAATAAAATTGTTACGTTTACACTCACTTTAAATGTTGAAGATTTGTCTACACCTTATAATAATCAGTCCCTGTATCGCAATAGACTCGATCAGACAGAGCTGATAGTCAGTCCCTGTATCGCAATAGACTCGATCAGACAGAGCTGATAGTCAGTCCCTGTATCGCAATAGACTCGATCAGACAGAGCTGATAGTCAGTCCCTGTATCGCAATAGACTCGATCAGACAGAGCTGATAGTCAGTCCCTGTATCGCAATAGACTCGATCAGACAGAGCTGATAGTCAGTCCCTGTATCGCAATAGACTCGATCAGACAGAGCTGATAGTCAGTCCCTGTATCGCAATAGACTCGATCAGACAGAGCTGATATTCAGTCCCTGTATTGCAATAGACTCGATCAGACAGAGCTGATAGTCAGTCCCTGTATCGGAATAGACCCGATCAGACAGAGCTGATAGTCAGTCCCTGTATCGAAATAGACTCGATCAGACAGAGCTGATAGTCAGTGCCTGTATCGCAATAGACTCGATCAGACAGAGCTGATAGTCAGTCCCTGTATCGCAATAGACTCGATCAGACAGAGCTGATAGTCAGTCCCTGTATCGCAATAGACTCGATTAAACAGCAGCTGGTAATAGTTCAAAGCTAGAAGCAATAATCAACCAATGTCAAATGTTATAACATCCAAAACTGTTTGCAAGAAGTTAAATTCTAGACGACAGGCCAGTGCTGATTAGATGTTCTGTAAGAAATGTCGATACTAAGGAAAATTTCTACGACTGGAATAAGCTCATAAGCTAATTGGTGAACTTACTATTCAGAATCTAGTCCATCAGCTGATTGGAGGTTTTTGAAGATGAATACTATAAATAGCATCTACAAATAGTCGATGCCTCAGGTAGCTTTAAAGGAGAAACATCAGGATATCATCTTTGCTCAATATATATATATATATATATATATATATATATATATATATATATATATATATATATATATATATATATATATATAGCAGTATATGTATGCAGTAGAAATACTCTACTATCTATATATATATATATATATATATATATATATATATATATATATATATATATATATATATATATATATATATATATATATATATATACTCATGCTACAGACAGTACTGTTTCGGCTATTGAAGCCTCATCAGTGCAGCTCAGAGCTTAGGCAAGGGACACAAATCCCATTACCAATGAGAGTTGACTTCCTGCCATGAAACAACTAGGTTGTCTCACAGACTATATATATACATATATATGTATATATATATATATATATGTATATATATATATGTATATATATGTATATCTATACATATATATACATATATATGTATATATATGTATATATATATACATATATATATACATATATATATGTATATACGTATACATGTCCACTTATGTAAGTGATATTGCAATTACAGGCTGGAGGGAGCGAAGACCTCAAATCTGTGGATCAGCAAAATCTCTTATCTGAATGGCAGACAGGGTTGAAACCTCCTGACAAAGACACAGTCAGCAAGCATGTGTCCAACATGGTCACAGTAGGTTTATCTATTCTTTTTGTATCTAATTTAGGATTTAAACTTTCTGCTTCAAAGATTCCAGTGAAGGAGTTGATGAATGAATAAATGTATAGATTTATGAATACACAGATAATAGCCCTAACAATGAATTGATGAATGAATACACAGATAATAGCCCTATCAATGAATGAATGAATGAATGAATGAATGTGTGAATGAACAAATAACGAGTGAAAAAAACTAAGTGGAAAAATGCAGAATAACGTTAATTTTTTGGTGCTTCAAATTTATTAAATGAATTTACTTCAATATATTCTATTTAAACAAGAAGTAGCTATTCTCCTCAATTATTGTTGTGTATAAGTTTTGAATTGTAGCTTTTTAATGAATTTCGTTAGCAAACTATGGAAGAGATGGAAACAGCCCAACTTATGGTAGCATCTGTTGATCAAAGAAAATTTCAGCATTAGTTTTTTTTAGATGAAAAAATGAAAGCACGACATACATGTGAATGTTATTAGGAAACACATATTGTTATGTTTCTCAGGCAATATTTAAAAACTATGACTTAGACAGAGACGGCTACATCTCAGTAGAAGAGTTTGAGACAATTTCCAGCAACTTTCCTTTCATAGAATCTTCCTTTTGCATTTTGGATGTCAGCGAGTAAGTTATTTTTTGTTCTATTGTTTGATATTCCTAAAAAGTTGGTTCTTGTTATTTATTTTACTATTTGTGATACTATATTTAGAATCGTGTTCACTTGCTTGTATCAGCACAAACTATTTATGGGAGCTACTATGATAGTAGCTCTTTAACCTATTAGTAAGGCATTTTATTCTGTTTTGATCACATCAACTTGTAAAGCTGTCTTACTTTACTAGCAATGGTCTGCTAAGTGAAGGAGAGATCAAGAAATACTTTATTCTAGCCAAATGCAGCTCTTTAAAGAGATCATTCAAACATAATTTCGCTGAAACAACATACTTTAAGTTGACATACTGTGAGCACTGCTCAGGTCTGGTAAGTTTTTACCACCTTTATCATATACTTTTACTATTGTAATTATAATTTACAAGCTTTCTTTATTAAAACTTATTATACATGTACTTGTACAATCATCTATTTTCAAACACTGTCGGAAGCAACTGAGGTGATTATACGTTTGGAAGATCAAGTTAAATTTCAGCTAGTCTAACAACAGTTGTTTGTAAATGTAAAGGAAAGCAGAAATCTCAACTTGTCTGTAAATCTGTAAAAACCTATGAGGAAAACTCTACCTTACATCTTAGCAGAGGTCTGGTAGTACTTGTCTTTAGAAAAGTGGTTTGAATGTCGGATGGGAAGCCTTTAATTTGAGTAGCTTACTAACGAGGATGCTCAAGAACTAGAGATTTCTCCACTGACATATTCATTATGTAGTGGCAATTTTTTTTTGGTTCGGTCTGTGAGATGCATGAGCTTATTGACAAAAAACTTAGGTTAGACGAGATTAAATAACATTAAATGATATTACTTGATGTTGCATATTTTTATAATTATTCAAAAGTTAGCAAGAATGCAGTATTTTGTGCCTTACCCAAAAGTATTCCTTATTATGAACTAGGTGTAGATGACAAACAATCATAGACTAATAACTTTTTCTTAACTATTTTCAAATCCTTTTAAAACTTCCACCTCCTTTTTGAAGACAGAATATGGAGGCACATGCAAAGTTGCATGTATATTTCACTCCTACCATATCTTTTAATGCTGTTATAGCTTTGGGGACTCATCAAACAAGGTTGGAAGTGTCGCGATTGTGGGATAAATGCCCACAAATCCTGCAAAGATAGAGTCGTTATGGATTGCAAACCCAAGGCTGTTAATAATGGGCAGCCAAAGAACACATCAGCTCTTATTTGTAACAGCGCATCGAATTCCACTCTATCCTTACGTATGTAGGTAGTCCTGTTATGTCAATAGCAAGCCTTTGGTAGTCTACCGTGTCCCACCATGACGCATGCTCTCCTCGAGACATGAACAAGTCTGTTGGTAGTCTACGGTGTCCCACTATGTGCTATGCTTTGCTTGAGACATGAACAGTTCTATTGGTAGTCTACTGTGTCCCACTATGGGTTATGCTTTGCTTGAGACATGAACAATTCTGTTGGTAGTCTACCGTGTCCCACCAGAGCTTATGATTTGCTTGAGACATGAGCAAGTCTGTTGGTAGTCTACCGTGGCCCACCATAGCTTTTGCCTTGCTTGAGACATGAACAAGTCTGTTGGTAGTCTACTGTATCCCATTATGGGCTATGCTTTGCTTGAGACATGAACAAGTCTGTTAGTAGTCTACCGTGTTCCACCATGGGTTATGCTTTGCTTGAGACATGAACAATTCGGTTGGTAGTCTACCGTGTCCCACTATGGGTTATGCTTTGCTTGAGACATGAACAAGTCTGTTGGTAGTCTACCGTGTCCCACTATGGGTTATGCTTTGCTTGAGACATGAACAGTTCTGTTGGTAGTCTACTGTGTCCCACTATGGGTTATGCTTTGCTTGAGACATGAACAAGTATGTTAGTAGTCTACTGTGTCCCACTGTGGGCTATGCTTTGCTTGAGACATGAACAAGTCTGTTAGTAGTCTACCGTGTGTCACCATGGGTTATGCTTTGCTTGAGACATGAACAGTTCTGTTGGTAGTCTACTGTGTCCCACTATGGGTTATGCTTTGCTTGAGACATGAACAAGTCTGTTAGTAGTCTACCGTGTTCCATCATGGGTTATGCTTTGCTTGAGACATGAACAAGTCCGTTGGTAGTCGACCATGTCCCATCATGGGTTATGCTTTGCTTGAGACATGAACAAGTCTGCTAGTAGTGTACTGCCTCTCACCATAGCTTATGCTCTTCTTGAGACATGAACAAGTATTTTTTGTTGATTCAGTGGAGTCTCACCAAGGATTAGACGTAGCAGTGAAAAAGACTGTTTACGAGGCAAAAAATCTTTGGCTGTTGGTGATGTTTAACTTCGTTAGCATTGTTGCAAATATAGAGTAGCTCACATGCAAGATCAAACTACACAGGCATGAGTCTACCCTACATATAATTAAAGACCATCTGAATCATGCAAAATATCTAATTTTACTAAGAGAGTTACTTTTTATTTGTTGTGTACTGATTGTACAGCAGTGCAGGTTAATCGGAAGAGACTACGTTGGTGATATAAAAAAGTTAGTCAGCCGATTTCATTCTTAGCAGGTTTAAACAGTCGACAAATAACAGCGACCAGTGAGTTCATTGGCTAAAAGGTAGGGGTTTTCGATACACTATTCATAGATGATGAATTGCGATAGACAGTGATAGCTCTATGAATAACTGGAACAGTTTGCTCTCTTGCTTGATTGGCTTAGCATTCAAAGTTATACACCAATCAGATGCTTCATGTCTAGATTAAAGGAAACCTAAATATTGATATAATATTCATCCGGATGCATTTTCACAGCCTCTTCACCGCAAACTCCTTCTACGCCAGAACTTGTCCACCTTGAGCCAAGGTTTACTTTCAGTAGACTAAGTACTAAGGGTGTCTCACCTTGCAAAGCTACAGCTACTCCAATTTCTGACGAGAGTTGTTTTTCACTCATGGTAAGTATTGGCAAAAGACAGTTTCATTAGCAGTTTTATGATGTTTTACAGCCAACTACTTTCAGCATCATATAAACCATTCATTTCATTGTTTAACATTACCACATCTTTTATTTGTGTTGCTTTATTGTGTTGTTCTTTGTAGTAAAACAACTCATTACAAATTAATCTATAAGAGCAATTTTGGCGTAATCAAGCACATACAAAGATTTAAGAAATGTGCATTTCTACTAGGTAAAATTGATGTTCAATTATTTAGTATGCTGCTCCATTACATAAAATGTTCCTAATTCCTATTACAATAATACTAATGATGATAAGAATGATATTATTGCAATGTTGATATAGTGTCTGATCATGCAACCACTGTCCTTATCTTCCAGAATGATGAATCCTGTGGCACTTATAGATCTACAGCTACTTCAGAGTTTGCCACACCTTCATTGTCTCAAAGCTATTTGCAACAGCTTGGCAGTGATATGGCAACAGATTCTCAGCTTCTCACAATGAAACTTTCAGAATACCAACATTTGCTTTTTGCCAAGGATAAGGTAGGAGTTGATGGTCTTGTTAAGTGTGATTGGACAATACCAGAATCTTCACTATAGGAAAAGCTCTGTCTGTTCATCCGGCTGTGAATTCGGCTTTCTTTCCGTCGGTCCATTCGGCTCTCTGTCCGGCTGTTCGTCCATCTGTCCGTCCGGCTGTTCGTCCATCTGTTCGTTCATCTGTCCGTCCAGCTGTCCAAAACTGCAGTTGGAGATTGAGAAAAAATATTTGAGCTCATGTCATTTGAATTGACAGACTGGCACACTACCAACTGCCCTAATTGCTTGCAGTTCAGGATTTTAGAATTGTTGTGTTAGATTATACTTAATCTCTGCACCTTATAGACATGCCTGATAATCTCCCGCAGCGCGTGTACTGCCAGTGTATAATGTACTACAAACAGTAGTAAAAAATGATTTCCTGAATGATTATTCGAAACAAGTGGGAGTGATTTTTTATAACAATGGAGAGCAACACAATATTTTTGTTAGTGAACTTTATTGATTTTATTTTGGGGGAAAATTAAACAGATTTTGATTAAAATTTAATGTTTTGTGAGTTAGGAAATGAAATGCTTTTAAAATTGCAAAAAAAATAACTGAAAATGTTACAAAAAATATGTTTTTGAATTGCTCATTTGTTATATGTGTAAACAGTATACGTATAAACAGTATACTTATAAACTGTGCTATTAACGGCTATTTTATTACATTATAGAAAAAACCTATTTATTCTAAACAAAGTAGGCTCAAAAGATGGAAATATATTAAGTTTAAATAATTATCATTTTGGCTGAGCGAGTAAGTAATTAGCTAAGCTTGTAGTTCTCTCATCATGCGCTTATTTTTGTGTTACAATGTTTTCACTTTTACTTTCATCGTACTCTCAAACCAGCTTACTATGAATACAAAACCAGTTAACATTTAGCTTGGGTTGTGTGTGCCTGTTTTTATCCAACTATTACAGCAAGTCAGCATGCCTTTTTCTAACACGTATCCATTAACGTTTCACAGGAACTTCACAAAGAACTAGAAGAGAAACGGCTTTTGCAAGATCGCTGCCTCAACCAAAGTCATGAAATTCTGGCTTTAAAGCGACAGCTTTCAGAAATGAAAACAATCGCTGCTAAATCGTGAAGGGAACTGAGGATTGAGTGACCTTTTTTGCCCATGACCTTAGCAGTGCTAGTTGTCGTAAAGTATCCGTGGCACATGCTTCCTGTTGGAGTCATTTTTGCGGCAATGAGACGACTATCTAGTGGTGAAGTTAGAGAATTTAATAAAGCATTTATTATGTTTTTTCTGAGTATGTTTTTTGTATTATGGTTTCCTAGTTTTTTTTCCTGTTTTTTCTGCGAATGGATGCTGCTTTCCTTTTTCAGATGCAATTACCTTACCAAACTAGGTGCCTGCTACTGAACAAGGAATGAGTGTAGATATTTTTACCTCTTTAGTGCAAATCGCTTACCCATGCACTGATTTATATGAGCAGTAAATCCTACTTATCGAAATTCATTAAACACGCTGCAGTTTTTATTCATTAGAAATCTGGGCATTCTCGGTGTTCATGAGATATTCAGTTGCATTTGGGTGCATTTCGCAAACTCCAATTTGACTACCATAACCTTTACAAGCTAAGCTATGCTTAAAATAACAAAATACTAATTGCACAGGACCATATTATAGGAACCTCGAGTTTTTATGTTGGAGTTGTCAGCCCGATATCTTTGCAGCTGTCAATTTTGTAGTTAACCAAGGACTAATGTCGAGGCATTATTTTAAAACAAGCTACCATAAAATTTCTATTTGAACGCCATGGCGCTCAATTTTTCAACCCTTCCTCTCTAGTGACAGTCAATTGGAGGTGACATTTAAATAGAGGCTGGTGTTGTATTTTTCAAATAGCTCATCAGAATTTTAGGAAGATAAATTTAACCCACCTACAGGCGAAGCAGATGTTGCCTATGTTTTGCTCTTTCCTTCGATCAGAGCGACATTAACCATTTTAGATACAGGAAATCTGCTAACTTACTTCTAACTTGTTGTAGATTTCTAAATAAATATGTATTGGGAAGCCAAAAAATATTTCTACTAGTTATATTGCTCTAATAAATCAGTGATGATATTATAGCCTGTGCCCTGCTTTGCAATTTGTTGGAGCTTTCAATTTTTTATTTCATTTTTAATTTGAAGGTACATTTTTATTTTATAACTATATTTAACAATGTTGCATAACAGCTCATTGCACTCTTTGATATGTTTGCTAGAGTTTGCAGCCAAAACTGTCTCTTCATGTGCAATAGAAGAGTTAATGAGCGTCAATCCATTGTAAGCCGAGTTAGGATTACGACAATGATGCTATTAAATAATATGCTATAAATCCGCAAATTTATAAGCTATGTAATAATTTATCAAATGCTACAAACATATATTCAAAAACAAAGACTCAACCCATACTTATAATACATGCAAAAACCAAAATTAACATTTTAGAAACAAAAATATTTGCATCATTTGCTCAGCCAGTTGCCTTCTGAATGCTGCTTTCGATGAAACGAACATTTTCTGATTGTTCATTACCTCCCACAATGCCTTCTGACCTCAACTCCTTTTCTGTATCGCTGATCTAGTCAATATCATCATCCAAACAATTCTTTTAACAGAGCAAAACTTTTACGAGTGGCATTCACACAAATAATGATTAACTTTTAGCCTCGTGTGAGCTAAGCATAACTTTTAGCCTAAACTAGTCATTAATGTACCATCATAAATGTGAACCATTTTTTCACATACATCAAAGTATCAAGACAGCGTCAAACAAACAAACTACTACCGTATTAGCCTAATACAGTTATTAATTATTTCTACAGCGTTGCTTTCACAGTTTTAACAAAAAAAAACAAGATCTTTAGAGTTGGAAAATGGAATTCAATGAACAGAAACAATGAAAGAATCGATTGCTATTGATGTAACCAAGTCATTATTCTATTATTCTGTATTATTTTTATTATTTTGTGGACACTTTTTTACTGGTCACTTGATATTATGGGTTCGTAAAGATCAAAGAATGTCAATTTGGCGGTCAAATGGAGGGTGCGGTCAATTCAAGGGGGCGCTTTATTTTTCAACCCTTCTCCTATAGTGACGGTCAAATAGCAGTGGCGTTTATATAAAGTTGACATTCAATTAGAAGTTTTACAGTGCGTATATCAATGCTGACAGTGAATAAAAGGATAGGGGCGCAGTAAGATGTTTTGTGGCATCCAAAAGACTTTTTTTGTCTATAAGTCCTCATCATATGGGTGATATCACAAAACGTGATAACACAAAACATAGATATCCCAAAGTTGTTCTATGACTGCAGGTGACTGCGGTCATAGAACAACATAGGTCAACATAGAACAACTTGTCAATAAGGTTGGTTCAAAGCTTCTTTAATAGTTCAAACGGTAGAAAATTGCACACATCCTTTGTAAATTATCATTGAATTGTAAGTCACAACAACATCTTTAATCTGTTAAATATCATTTTTTACTTTTTTTTGCATGATCATCATAGCTTAACGTAAACACAAACTGCATTTGACCTACAAAGTCTTATGGATCGGGTAATACGTTGACATCTGAAACAATTCACCGCTAGAAAGACACTGAACTACTGCTGACAGACAGACACAAATCTCTTAACCCATGGTCACCGAATCTACAGTTCATATGTTGGTTGCTTTATCATGCGCCCACTCATTAGCTCGGTAATTGTCCCTGATGGTAAAGAGCCAGAAGCAGTTGTTGGTTGCCCACCACTCATGTTCATCCTGTCTTCAATAAATCAGTTACTTAAAGCATGTATTCATCTTCCCCACCAGGATATGGTGATTGGCAGCTGATATTAACCCATGGTCAGTGAAGTATTTGTGTGGGTTACTCGCAGCTCTCTAAAACACATGGCGGATGTTTTACTGCTGAGGCTTCATAAAGAATCTAATTGCTAGTCAGAGGTGATAGTCCAATGTTCTGGCAGTTAAAACTAGCTGAGATCGTGACACACCCCTCAACACGTGTGAACTGTTTGCTTTCTCATGTAAATGTATGTCATCATGATATAAGACATGACATATCATGGTGCTCCTCATTCACTTTGTTATCTATAGATAGCCACCTGCCATTCTACACCATTATGGCAGAGATATGATAAGGGCAGGATGAAAAACTGACAGCATTCAGTTTACTGGAGAACATATACATATGTATATATATATGTATATATGTATACATGTATATATATATGTATATATGTATATATATATATGTATATATATTTATGTATATATATTTATGTATATATATATATATATATATATATATATACATATATACACATATGTATGTATATATATATATTAACTAAAAGCAAGTGCAAAAGCATATAAAAAGAGAACTCTACACTAAAAATCTAAGAGATTATTAGTGGAGTATGAAATATTTGAAAAATTATTGCGAAAAAAGTAAACTTTTAGTATTTGCGTTACAAATTTGTTTCGTGCGAGCACTCCTCAGACGCAATAGTACTAAAATGAAAAGCTTTACCGAAAGTGCCAAAATATCAGAAATGGGCTCGCTGTGTTAATCATGTAATTTAGTGCTAAGTGTAACCGAGAAGATAACTCCTAGCATGTCTGCAATTAGAAGTCAATTCATTTCTTTTATTTAATGTGCCTAAGTGTGGTTTGCATATTATGAAGTATTTTTCAAGTAAACATAATTTGCACCGTTTTGTTTTGTTTGTATATGGTTGTGCTTGAGCTAATATTTTCCATGTTATGTTGTATGTTGAGTTGTTTTCTTTCAACTTCCAAATGTGTTTGCTCAATTCTGTGTGGTGTTGTTTGTTTTTGTGGTTAAACGAGGCTTTCTGATATTGAACTTTAACTTTAAAAACGTATATATATATATATATATATATATATATATACATATATATGTATATATATATGTGCAAAGATGCCCCTGAGACCATCCAACACATCATCAGTGGATGCAGACAGCTAGCAGGGAACGCATACACTGAGCGGCATAATCATGTCGCAGGTATTGTGTATAGAAGTCTATGTGATGAGTATGGCCTTAATAAACCACAACACTGGTGGGAAGCTCCTGGTAAGGTCAATGAAAATGACCGCGCTAAGATCCTCTGGGACTTCTACATCCAAACTGACAAGCATGTCCTAGCAAACCAACCAGATATAGTGGTGGTAGACAAGGAGAACAAGAGGGCTACTATAATAGATATAGCAGTACCCAATGACTACAATATAGCCAGCAAAGAAAAAGAAAAGGTAGAAAAATATCTCCCTCTTGGAGAAGAAATTGAAAAATGCTGGAATGTAAGAACAACCGTAATCCCAGTAGTCATTGGGGCACTGGGCGCAATAACACCGGCGCATAAAATGTGGCTTGCCCAAATACCAACAACAATCAACTCAGGTGAGTTGCAGAAAAGTGCGCTATTGGGAACAGCTAAGATCTTGAGACGAGTGCTCAAACTCCCAGGTCTCTGGTAGGAGACCCGAGTTAGAGCAGAATTTACCACCCATACGGGGTATCCGGGGTGAGGAAACAATTTTTTATATATATATATATATATATATATATACATATATACATATATATACATATATACATATATATACATATGTATATGTTCTCCAGTAAACTGAATGCTGTCAGTTTTTCATCCTGCCCTTATCATATCTCTGCCATGATGGTGTAGAATGGCAGGTGGCAACACATTGACTTTCTTAAAGTCTGCGAGGCAACTTAGTTGTTTCGTGGCAGGAAGTCAACTCTCATTGGTAATGGGATTTTTGTCCCTTGCCTAAGCTCTGAGCTGCACTGATGAGGCTTCAATAGCCGAAACAGTACTGTCTGTAGCATGAGTATATATATATATATATATATATATATATATATATATATATATATATATATATATATATATATATATATATATAAACCACAATACTGGTGGGAAGCTCCTAGTAAGGTCAATTGAAAGGGACCGTGGTAAGGTCTTCTGGGACTTCTATATACATCCGGACTGGCAAGCATATCCTAGCAAACCAACCAGATATAGTGGTGGTGGACAAGGAAAACAAGAGGGCTACTATAATAGATATAGCAGTACCCAATGACTACAATATAGCCAGCAAAGAAAAAGAAAAGGTAGAGAAATATCTCCCTCTTGGAGAAGAAATTGAAAAATGCTGGAATGTAAGAACAACCGTAATCCCAGAAGTCATTGGGGCACTGGGCGCAATAACACCGGCGCATAAAATGTGGCTTGCCCAAATACCGATAGCAATCAACTCAAGTGAGTTGCAGAAAAGTGCGCTATTGGGAATAGCTAAGATCTTGAGGCGAGTGCTCAAACTCCCGGGTCTCCGGTAGGAGACCCGAGTTAGAGCAGAAATTACCACCCATACGGGTTAATCGGGTGAGGAAATCATTTATATATATATATATACATGTATATAAATATATGCTTGTCTAGAGCTGTTATATATATATATATATATATATATATATATATATATATATATATATATATATGCTTGTTTAGAGCTGTTGTTTCTGTATTCCTTAGAACCAAAGCTAAAGATAGTTTATCGGTAACCTTAGTACCTACACAAACACAGCAATAAAATATGCAAACAAAAAATCAGTCCTTGGGCTCGCATCGCATTGAGGTTGTTAGGTGACTATTTTGAAGGTTCACTCAATGACAAACAATGTTTTATGTGTTCAAAACATCTGTCTTCATCGGGCTCGATAAGTTACTGTTTAATAAAACATGGTAGCAACTACTGTTAGGAAGCTACGCATCACTTAGGAATTAAGTGACAGCTGAGAGATAACCTTGACCTTATCACATCATGTGATAGTATTTGTCATCATAGTTTTACAGATAAAAAGAAAGTTAAAACCATCATCACTTAACGCCACTCACTATTGCGGCACAAGCATTTCATCTCACTACTGCTGAGCATGATGAGACTTTGTACACTCGCGGGTGCCGTCCTTCTTCTGACAGGTATGAGCTTCCTTGGACTCCTATTCCTCTGTTTATATCTATATAGTTTACTCTAACTGTATTGCTGTAACAAAATTAAAAGTGTACTTATTTGTAAAGTAAAATTTTTAATTCACTTACGGGTACTTTTTGTTTTACAACCGAGCTAGCGATGTTGCTGTTGCTAAGAAGTTATTCCTTTCATTTAAAACAGCGTTCGGAGGAAGTGATGCCATCCAGTGCTACCACTGTAATAGCGAGCTGGATCCCGCGTGTGGTGACACTCTGTATAATAACTCCTTCAAGCTCCATCATTGCGGTGACAAAACTACAACATGTCTTAAGAAAAAAATAATTTACTCTGTGAGAAGTGACAGCTTCAAAAGTAAGTTCAATTGTGTTAGCTCTATATTATGCATCATTTACACCAAATCAAATAGTAAGTCATCATAATAGGTCAACAGTCAGTCATCTCACCGACTTTGGAGCTGCATTAACTATTTATTGCTAAGCTTAAACAATCTAGTTATTTGCCCAGACGTATTCTCATAATCATCTACATACATGTCTAACTGCTTGGAGGTGGCTGCGAAGTTGTCTTGTCTTAAAGTGAAAAGCGACGCCAGACATTTTTTTAAACATAGCTGTTGCAGTTTTGAGCCCCTCATTTAAAAACGTTCATTTTTAAAACTTACTGTTTGTCTGAGACGAGTGTTATAGAGCTCTAATCTGACTGGCTGGTTCAGATCACATTATATTTGATCTCACATTAGGCGTTACCTAGCAATACCAGCACAACTGGCACCCAAACATCTTAGTGCCTCTTTCATATGCTTACCCACACTTTAGTATCCTACTGAGGCTACTTTAGTGCAATTGGTAACTGTACAACATAAATAGCTAACAGGCCATCGGTGTAATGATGCCTAAGGCTGAAGCCTTAGGCCTGGTTCCCATATTGATTGCGAGACTCAGGAGGTAACTTGCGCAGCAAAACGTTTGCGACGTTAGGCGCGGCAGCATATGTTCACATATAAGCTGTATCGCTAAACTCAAACAAAATGTTCGCTCACCATGCCATTTCTATAATGGTGACCTTCACCCGTACAGTGCATTTCGAGAAGGTTTTTCCTGCAGCCTTTTGCGAAATTTGAGCAGCGCTAAACTATTGTGATGCCGCCGGCAGCTACCGGTGGTCCTCGGCGGTAACCGGCGCGCAGGTTCCCATTTCACCGCTAATAGCCTGCGGTGCTATCACCGGTGCTTTGCGACGTATATGGGAACCAGGCTTAAGGCTAAGGCCTAAGGCTGAGGCCTACCGCTGAGGCTTAAGATTGAGGTCTAAGGCTGAGGTCTACCGCTGAGGTCTAAGGCTAAGGCTCAAAGCTGGGGTGTGAACTTTAAATAAATAGGAGGCTTTGCAAAATGCTAGGACTGGTGTCAGCCATGCAATGATCATTTCGTCCATACACACTATACTTACTAGTTGCTAATGTGCCCTTTATTATTTGAATTATTCTTTTGGTATGCGTTTAATAATTATTTTTCTAATGATTTTGTTGCTATATAATAGTGAGACCATCTTTAGTTCAACTCAAATTATTTCTTATTAATGTTTTTCAAATGTAATTTCGAAATATACTTGCTAATAATACAGCTATGTGCATAAATATCAAGTCCTAACAAACTGAAATTCAATGACGCTTGTAATTCAAATTTGTCAGCAAAATTTTTCAGTAATTTTTAAAAATTAAATTAAAATTTATCAATTTTTACAAAACCATAGTGTTTACCCAAAGGTTTCATTTCAAAAAGAGTATGTAGCAAGCAGCTACACTTACACACTTTCAAATAACCATAACATTATTATAATATATATACACTAAATGTTCAACACAGTGTAATAAGTTGCAAAACAGTATTTCGTTAGTTTAGTTTCCATAATGATGACTATGTTTCTATGATTTCTATTTGCCATAACAATTAGTTTCTCATCAAAAGCTGTTAACTTAAAGCATTTGGTAAAATTGCTAGTTTCGTTGTTGATAGGATGGTTTTGTTACGAAGGTAATTTCCATGAAAGTTAACCAGGAGGCTTTATCTACAGTTGCAATGTGAAAGTTTTGATTTTAATATCTTGTAGTGATATGATACTAGATGGTAATAGGTAACAATTATGTTGGATTTCAATTACGAAATGGTACACTTTCTGAGTGCCATTTTAGAAATTCACCTATATACAGTTTAGGTTCTCCATTCCAAGAACTAATTGCAACTAGTCACATTTATGTTTAAAAATAAATCAAAATTAATGCAAAGAATGGTTTTGCAGAAGACCTTATACTACGAACCTGCGGCACACCGGAAGTAGAGACGGGATGTTCAGAAACAGAAATTAGAGGACAAAGGACAATATCATGTGTTTGCTCGGGTAACAGTTGCAACAGATCTCCTTTTGGAAAAGCGGCGTATAAAAGCCTGTCATTTGAAACGAATAAGAATCGGGCTGCTATGAAGAAAAGATCAGCAAGTCTAATGGCACAACCTACCAAAAATCCTGCAGTACCAACCAAAAATCCTGCAGTACCAACCAAAAATCCTGCAGTACCAACCAAAAATCCTGCAGTACCAACCAAAAATCCTGCAGTACCAACCAAAAATCCTGCAGTACCAACCAAAAGTCCTGCAGTACCAACCAAAAAGCCTGTGGGTTCAACTAAGAAAATAGCAATACCAACCAAACGATCCACGGCTCCAAGCAAAAAATCAGCAACACCAACCAAACGATCGAAGCCACCAACTAAAAAATCCTTAAGCCCAAGTAAACGAACGGTAACACCAGCCAAAAAACCAGCATTACCAACTAGTCCCTCGACCAAGACAAGAGTGACAGTGACAAGGAAAGCAGGTACAACTAAAAAGACAACAGGAAAACCAGTGACAAGGAAAGCAGGTACAACTAAAAAGACAACAGGAAAACCAGTGACAAGGAAAGCAGGTACAACTAAAAAGACAACAGGAAAACCAGTGACAAGGAAAGCGAGTACAACGAAAAAGACAACAGGAAAACCAGTTCGAACCACACAAGGAGCAGCAACTGTAACAACAACTTTCACTCTTCTCATGGGATCTATTTTGATCCTCTACATATGACATTTGAGAGCGGCGTATAGCATCATATTTACTGACAATTTTCACCATACTTTTTAGCACACAACAGTATTAATAAATGGGCACTTCTCTACCGAGAAGCATACCATAGGAACCTCCCATGGTCAGAAAATATCATCACATTGTTATAGACACTAGTAGGTCTTAATGTTTGGCACTACTTTATGGAGGTGTTTCGAGTTGCACAAGCCTTGGTAAAGTAATTAATGTTTACAAAATTTTTAAAATAAATAAATTTTTACTGATTTTCATAAATTAATCTGAATCTATTTAAGTTGTTTTATGTACTATTAGCAATTTTAATGGTGATACATCAAGATTAGGGCTTTATGCACTCGAGTTATAACTATCATGTAAAATGTGTGTGCTATATATGGACTGATTTCAATAGAGAAACTAAACTGGAGTTAGTGAATTTGTAGCTATTTTTGTCACTATAAAATGAGGTTAAGTTGAATATTGTATGTGACTTGATAACAGAAAACAAGTCTTTAAAATGGTGACAAAAATAGCTACAAATGAACAATTCCAACAAAGGGTATTAAGGAATATATTGACTTGTAAATCATCGAATCATATTGGTATATGGTACATGCTGGTAGCCATTCAGGTGTTTGCTTATCACAGTGCAAATAATTTCTTAAATGGGTGGCCCTGATTCAAATTATCTCTAAGGTGATTCCATCTTATCAACTTTTAAATACAGGTTTGAGTTGAGCAATCGTGAAATATGAAAACAATATTTCTATTCTGGAGAATCTACAAGTGTGAGCTCTCAAACAACAAGGTGCACTCTAGTGGTTAAAATAATTCAGATAATACTGCTAAACAAAGTTATGGGCAAAGAGATAACAAGACAAAGGTCGGGTCTTTGCACAAACTATGGATAAGAAAAGAAACAAGTAGAGAGGGATGTAAATATCAGATAAGGCTTGACAAAGCAGGTGCTTCGAGTAAGATCAAATTGCATAAAAGTAGGTCATCAACTGGTGAGGAATCATCGCAAGACTGTTTCTGCACGTATTTAGCACTGACATGAGATTAATGTGCATATCGCATAATTTGGCTTTTTATTGTTAATGCTTTTTAATGGCTTCAAGAGTCACCAACAGCATTAGCATTAATCTTTACTATGATAGGAGCGGTGTTTGTCTGTCTGTCTGTCCATCTGTCTAATGCCACAGTTAGAGGCTGAGATTTGAACTTGTGACATCCAGTCTGGTAGCCCGACACTAACACCTCAGCTAATCATCCACCTTACAACCTTCTAGAATTATTGTGCACATATTTAATCTCTGCGCTTTATTGACACTCCTGATGATCTCTCATCGGTGCACTAGACTGCCAGGGTAGTAACAACATAATAATAATAATATTAGTAACGGTTTTAATTAAAAATAACAAACCAAATTTAAAATAGTTTTGAATGTCTCCTAAATATGTCACAATGTCTATGATGGCAATTACATACAAGGAAAGCACCAAGAAGAAAACATTATCATACAATGTGGGCTTGAGAATACTTTAAGTCATAGGCAGAATAGCCTTGACTAAACTTGAGAATACTTTAAGTCATAGGCAGAATAACCTTGACTAAACTTGAGAATACTTTAAGTCATAGGCAGAATAACCTTGACTAAACTTGAGAATACTTTAAGTCATAGGCAGAATAACCTTGACTTAACTTTTGTGCGCAAAAACATAGAGTTGTGTCTCTACAAACTAGCAACTGTTTAAGTTTCTGCCAAAGATTGTCGGCCCAAAATTTTTTTACTTGGATGATCTTTGACATTCCTATGAGTATGTCTATGAGTATGTCTATGAGTATGTTTATTAGTATGTTTATGAGTATGTTTATGAGTATGCTTATGAGTATGCTTATGAGTATGTATGTGAGTATTTATATGAGTATGTATATGAGTATGTTTATGAGTATGTCTACGAGTATGTCTATGGGTATGTCTATGAGTATGGCTATGAGTATGTTTATTAGTATGTTTATGAGTATGTTTATGAGTATGTCTACGAGTATGTCTATGAGTACGTCTATGAGGATGGCTATGAGTATGTCTATTAGTATGTTTATGAGTATGTTTATGAGTATGTATATGAGTATTTATATGAGTATGTCTATGAGTATATCTACAAGTATGTCTATGAGTATGTCTATGAGTATGTCTATGAGTATGTCTATGAGTATGGCTTAGCAAATACTCTAAGGAAAAATGGCAATTTACGCGCATGAGGCAGACAGTTTTCTATAAAATTAGCAATTGTATATATTATAACTATGCAATTTGGTTTCAATAGCACGATTTATTTGTATAAAAATCGTTATTATGGGTATCACAAAGTAAAAGAAAAAAAACTTACAACAAGTACAAATAATAAAAAAATTTTTTGGCTATTTAACAGTAAGAATTGCTTTCTCATTCATGCATTTCTAACATTTGATATACATGTATTTACATGGTTGGAGCAACCACAGACCTTTTTAGTATTAAAATGATACTACTTGCTCTGTAGGCCTGACATAAAATAATATTTGAACACCTATCAGTTACGCTTCTCAAGATATGTAGACTTTATTATTTAAAAAACTAGACCATCAACTTGAGCTCAGAAAGATTGGGTGAAGAACAAAAAGGCTTTTCACGTATTTACCAGAATTTTATGTTATTCATTCTGTTTTATGCTGCTTCAAGCTGATATCCCTTTGCGTCAAAGGTTGATAAGGTAAAATTATGTTATAAGGTTAGGCGACCTGATAAGTACAGTTACGATCAGCGTCTCAATGCCCGTAATGCTGTTTCGTGATAAAGATATTTGCTGTCTAAAATACTCATATCGTATCTCCAATCTGCCTGAACATTCATTAAATTTTTACTTGCGCCAAAAAGCCACTAAGCCTTATACCAGTCAACAGCACCTTGCCAATTTACTAGTAATAATAAAGTTCACATCTATCATGCCAGACTGTATCTGACCGGAGTTATCAGTACTTTTCTGTAGAGTTTGACAACTCCAGCACATACAGAAGACTTCTACAATGTAAATAATCTGTTCCAGGAACGTTTACATTATGGGAATTATACTCCACACAAACAGTAAACTACATGTAAATTGCTTAGTTCATTTCAACACCTTTCCAAACTCACCCTTTTGGCAAGACAAAAAAGAAAAACTAGACTTAACTTTTCAATTTGTTGGTTGTAACATAACTGCAGTATTTTTAGTTTGCATCGACACCTTTTTTCTCTGATCAACTCGACTGGTTTTATAGACTATGATTGCAATAATTTTACAACAAGTTGATGGGATAGGCCCATCTTCAAAATCTATTTACAACGATTTGTTTATTTTTTTGAGACAGCGAAGTCTATTCTGCAAAGTAAAACTAACAACAAATATTTTATACGTCTAAAATATAGCAAAACAAAAAATATTTTTTTACAGAAATAGCGGTGTCTACCTGTTCATCGCTTATCTGTACCCAGGGGTCAAGGTTAGGATAAAAGAGGACTTTTGACGGTACTCCGACTCATGACATTCAGATCGGTAGATCGACGCCGTAATACCTGTGCCAATTGATCGCATTTAGGAACAATTTTGCTGCTACCAATTTTTTGTTTTGTCCACACATCTGATGACCTATCACCATGAACTAAAATGACATGGAAGTTTTATGTATTTATAGATACAATGCTATATGTATGTTGTTTTGTTCTAACATGTGCGACGAAATATGTTACCATTCAATTTGAATTGGAGAAGTTGCCGCGACTTGACATGTTACGTTATATGGAATTTTTTATGTAATGCTAAAGGGAATTGGTTTAAATTCAGAGATTTTGCTCCAACATTCACGGAAAATAGCCAGCAAGCGTAGGCAGTGTCTTGTATAGAAGCGAGAAAATATTTGTATTATGATTAACACAATTGCAGTAACGATAACAACAATGTTATATAGGTACGACCGTAGTAATGCAATAAGAAAATGATACGTAGTAGTTGTGATAACGTCGGTGTAAGCTGTGTGATAAAAATCTAAAGTTACTCAAGAACGGCACTTTTCTGTATATCCAGTCTTGAGCTCTTCAGTCCGGGTGGATAAATGTAGATTAAATACGAGTGGATATCATGCGTTAAATAAGAGAGTAATGCGTAAAGAAATTGCCATCGCCAGATTAAAAATAATTATAAAAGGTACTTACGGCTATACTATTACAATAAAAATAATCAACTGATACTATATGATAGTCTAGGTTGAACAGCACCATCTAGCAGCCCTATCCTATCGTTACTACTACACAATTGTTCGTTAAAGGGCGATTTCTGGTAGACAGCCGCACAGTCTTTATCTATTTTACTGTTATCATCTTTAGCTCTCCAGGCAGATCCTCTATCGAAAGTTGTCCTATCTCTATAATTTCACTTCATCGCAAAGCAAAAACTTTGCATAAATTTTTGCATTATTTGAAATTTACATCATAGGAGGTATACGTGAGAGGAGCAACCACTGTACTGCATTTGTACTCTTCTAAAGATGAGGCGATTAGAAAGGAACATGGGCAATATTATAAGCCGCAATCTTAGAGAAACACGAAGAGTGAACACATGCTCTCTGGCATGCCTAGAAACCTAATGAGCCTTTAGGCTGGATCAGAGCCGTATAGCTTCACAGAGTCCCATGACCAACGGAAGCGTATATGAGAGCTAGTTAGTTGCCAAACAAACAGGCCACACCTGCTATATTTACATAAGTTATAATGGAAAGACCACAACATTAACAAAGAAAAGTAACCCCATTTGCAGTTGCTCTAAAATTGATTTTTGTATATATATATATATATATATATATATATATAATAAATAAGTGGTCAGGCCTACTGCTAACAGCACTCTACGCTCTAAAAAGTGCGGAGTGTTATAACTAACTAGAGTGTGGAATAGGTTAATTTTACTTATCTTTATTCCAGATTGATGTTTTATTCTGGGTGACCCCAGAATAAAACATCAATCTGGAATAAAGATAAGTAAAATTAACCTATTCCACACTCTAGTTAGTTATATATATATATATATATATATATATATATATATATATACCATTTGAAAAAGGACAAAATTCTCTACAATATGAGGTCAACCTATATAAATCTCAAGGTCAATATGAGGTCAACCTATATAAATCTCAAGGTCGGTGTGTATGTGTGTGTATACGTTCTTCGGTAAGTTTGGCTATAGTTATTAAAATATTGGAATGAAGAATCCTTATGACAAAAGATTTGATCTCGGAACCTCCCGTTTACCAGATGATACACTAAACCACTGAGATACATGAGATTATTAGATTCATAAAGCTATGGGTTACCCATCATGATTAAAGTTTGCTCTAATGGCTTTTATTATTAAATTATTAGCCTACTCAAATAAGCCAATGGCAATGTGTCAGGCTAATGGCAAGTGTTAGGCAAATACATTACCTGCCACTATTTTATAAGCCGTTTTAATACCCGTGCAGCATTGGACATTCCGCTAGTAATTTTATAATTTATTGTAAAAGAACCTTTTTGAAGCTCGAATTAAAGCACAAATCTTACCTAAATTGGCATAAGACTAAAATTCTGTTAGGTAGTCTCAGTAGCTTTTTACGCATGAACTGTAGACGTACCGAGACAAATTCTTTGCCAGACGATGCCCTAGTCAATGTTAGCCCATCATTTGAGGATGACAGTACATGGCACCCTGCGCAGAGTTCTAACAATGGTTAGTCAATGCTTCCGCTATTTTTGGCCTATGGATTGCTGCCTCGTAGGCACTTACAGCTACTTCCCATTGCATAAGCTCAGCAAAGAACTCATCGCTCACCTCAAAAAGGGCACCATCTTTAAATCTCCAGCTGGGTGAACTTTTATTGGTTGCGATGGCAGCTGTCTGCAACTCGGAGTTGGTCTGTGCAGGCCTTGGACAGTTGCAGCAGTTTCATCAACGATTGAATGCAGTATACGTTGAGGTAATAGAGGGACTGCTGGTCAGCTTCAAATAAAACAGCTTTGGTTCTGAATGCTAATGGAACCTGAACAGCAGTCTTCATCGACCGAAGGCATTAAATTAGCAGGCAGAAAGGCTTCTAAATACTGACATTCATCGATCGCATAGTCTCGAGTTTTGACTTCTTTTAAATACTCTGTATGCGATGCATACCGAGCGATGCATACCGAGCGATGCATACCGAGCGATGCATACCGAGCGATGCTTACCGAGCGATGCATACCGAGCGATGCATATCGAGCGATGCTTACCGAGCGATGCATACCGAGCGATGCATACCGAGCGATGCTTACCGAGCGATGCATACCGAGTTATGCATACCGAGCGATGCTTACCGAGCGATGCATACCGAGTGATGCATACCGAGCGATGCTCACCGAGCGATGCATACCGAGCGATGCTTACCGAGCGATGCATACCGAGCGATGCATACCGAGCGATGCATATGTTCTTCAAAGTATATTTAAAGCCGCACAGCAATGGTGCAGAGTTTTTTCTGCAAATAATAAAAAAGAATTTCTCCGCAGTTTTGTGTCAGCTGTGATGTTAACAGGAACAGCAACTTTCGGTGTCAGTTTAAGATCTTAATTTTCCTGGAATCTAATGAGATCCTCAATATCACCTACACTATAGTTTCACTTTATTCAATATCACCTACACTATAGTTTCATTTTATTCAATATCACCTACACTATAGCTTCACTTTATTCAATATCACCTGCACTATAGTTTCACTTTATTCAATATCACGTACACTATAGTTTCACTTTATTCAATATCACGTACACTATAGTTTCACTTTATTCAATATCACCTACACTATAGTTTCACTTTATTCAATATCACCTACACTATAGTTTCACTTTATTCAATATCACCTACACTACACTTTCACTTTATTCAATATCACCTACACTATAGCTTCACTTTATTCAATATCACCTACACTATAGTTTCACTTTATTCGCAGGCAGATTATGCTTGTTGATTGTGGTAGCAGAGATTGTTATTGCACTGTGATTGAGGAAAACATTGGCAAGGTTTTGGCGACATGAGACACATCAGCGGTGAACTCAGTATCTCTGCCTGTAATGGCTAATAGCAAATGCTAGAACAACTTAAGGCCTTTTGGTTGCCTTCTATCGGGGATGTTGACAAACTCTGTTGTCTCACCCTTAATGATATGTAACTGAAGAGAGTTGTAGAGTTTTGTCCAAAGACTCCAAACTGTCCGGAGACAGTTCGGAGTCACCAGGAAGATGAACAGTTTAATTACATCTGAATTACTTTACAGCTTCCTTCAGTTACATATCATCAAGGGTGAGACAACAGAGTTTGTCAACATCCCCGATAGAAGGCAACCAAAAGGCCTGAAGGCAACAAAAGTAACATACAGTATCCACATACATGTAGGTATACTAAAATGATCTCTGATGGCTGGGTACATTTTAACAAACAATATCAGATAGGAGCAAACACCATCAGTTCATACGTTCACAATAAACGAAAGTTTGACAACTTATTGCCAGAGACAACTAGAGTTATTCGCATTTCTATAGGTGATTCAATCATGACTGAATTCCTCTACAAATAGATAATGCTTCAGCTTCCATGTTTATAATAAGAATTTTTCTCTGGGCAAAGACTATTGTTTTGAAAACTTAACATACATGTACGTGTAGATACCTTTGGGCTCAAATATTCCAACACTGAAGGCAGCACACTGAGATAAATTTATATGTTGCACATGATGTTTTAGAGTTTGTATGGAAGGAAGAAAAAAGGCCATGGCTAGCAATTTTGTGTAGCCCATTGTTCAACATGCAAAGCGTAGTTTTAAAGACTTCTTAACAGTCTCCAGCTATCAAAAAAGACAGCAAGTGAAGTGTCGAGATAATGCTCACAATTGGTCCTTCTTAAATAACATGCGCATTTTTAGCTTGTGGTGAAGATTGGCTGCATCTTCCCTTCTTTCTTTCTGCGACTAAAACAAAAAGATTATGAACATAAACCAAGCACCAAGCAAACGGAAGTATTCTAGGATACACATTACAAAAATACATGCACGATTTAATGCGTAAAAACACCAACTGCAACAATAGGACCAAAATGGAAAAAAATGTTATTCATTAAAAAAATGGTAATATGTATATATAAAATATACAATTAGCTGATTTAGTTTTTTTGTGAAGGTCAATAATCTTGCGTTTGAGTTGATCAATCTCCGAATCACTGGGATCATAGACTAGACCTAGAAAAGAAAATGAACAATAACGAATAGGCATGAAGCTTCTTTATAAAAACATGAAATATTCAATTACTCAGCTTTTACTTTAAGTCCTTTGCTTCTCCTCCTTCTGTCTAAACATATGATCTTGGGCTGAGAAACCGATATAAAGACCAGCATTTTGTTCAGCACCTGCTGACCAGTAGGTGCTCAGCTGGCTCTGAGAAAGCTGGTAACTCATGTTTAAGGTAGATAAAAGGTTTTATGACAAAAACGTTACAGATGTTAGTATTTTATTAGCATTTTTGTTAGCAATGTTAGCTGTTGAGTGATATGTTAGCTGTTTGGTGATTTGTTAGCTGTTTGGTTATATGTTAGCTGTTGGGTGTTATGTTAGCTGTTGGGTGATATGTTAACTGTTGGGCGATATGTTAGCTGTTTGGTGATATGTTAGCTGTTGGGCGATATGTTAGCTGTTGGGTGATATGTTAGCTGTTGGGTGATATGTGAGCTGTTGGGCGATATGTTAGCTGTTGGGTGATATATAAGCTGTCTGGTGATATGTTAGCTGTTGGGCGATATGTTAACTGTTTGGTGATATGTTAGCTGTTGGGCGATATGTTAGCTGTTGGGTGATATGTTAGCTGTTGGGTGATATGTGAGCTGTTGGGCGATATGTTAGCTGTTGGGTGATATATTAGCTGTTGGGTGATATGTTAGCTGTTGGGTGATATATTAGCTGTTGGGTGATATGTTAACTGTCTGATGATATGTTAGCTGTTTGGGTGATATGTTAGCTGTTGGGTGATATGTTAGTTGTTGGGTGATATGTGAGCTGTTGGGTGATATGTTAGCTGTCTGGTGATATGTTAGCTGTTTGGTGATATGTTAGCTGTTGGGTGATATGTGAGCTGTTGGGCGATATGTTAGCTGTTGGGTGATATATTAGCTGTCTGGTGATATGTTAGCTGTTGGGCGATATGTTAACTGTTTGGTGATATGTTAGCTGTTGGGCGATATGTTAGCTGTTGGGTGATATGTTAGCTGTTGGGTGATATGTGAGCTGTTGGGCGATATGTTAGCTGTTGGGTGATATATTAGCTGTTGGGTGATATGTTAGCTGTTGGGTGATATATTAGCTGTTGGGTGATATGTTAACTGTCTGATGATATGTTAGCTGTTTGGGTGATATGTTAGCTGTTGGGTGATATGTTAGTTGTTGGGTGATATGTGAGCTGTTGGGTGATATGTTAGCTGTCTGGTGATATGTTAGCTGTTTGGTGATATGTTAGCTGTTGGGTGATATGTGAGCTGTTGGGCGATATGTTAGCTGTTGGGTGATATATTAGCTGTCTGGTGATATGTTAGCTGTTGGGCGATATGTTAACTGTTTGGTGATATGTTAGCTGTTGGGCGATATGTGAGCTGTTAGGTGATATGTTAGCTGTTGGGTGATATGTGAGCTGTTGGGCGATATGTTAGCTGTTGGGTGATATATTAGCTGTTGGGTGATATGTTAGCTGTTGGGTGATATATTAGCTGTTGGGTGATATGTTAACTGTCTGGTGATATGTTAGCTGTTTGGGTGATATGTTAGCTGTTGGGTGATATGTTAGCTGTTGGGTGATATGTTAGCTGTCTGGTGATATGTTAGCTGTTTGGTGATATGTTAGCTGTTGGGTGATATATTAGCTGTTTGGTGATATGTGAGCTGTTGGGTGATATGTTAGCTGTCTGGTGATATGTTAGCTGTTGGGCGATATGTTAGCTGTTGCGTGATATGTTAGCTGTTGCGTGATATGTTAGCTGTTTGGTGATATGTTAGCTGTTGGGTGATATGTTAGCTGTTTGGTGATATATTAGCTGTTTGGTGATATATTAGCTGTTTGGTGATATATTAGCTGTTGGGTGATATGTTAGCTGTTGGGTGATATGTTAGCTGTTGGGTGATATGTTAGCTGTTGGGTGATATGTTAGCTGTTTGGTGATATGTTAGCTGTTGGGCGATATGTTAGCTGTTGGGTGATATGTTAGCTGTTTGGTGATATGTTAGCTGTTGGGTGATATGTTAGCTGTTTGGTGATATATTAGCTGTTTGGTGATATATTAGCTGTTTGGTGATATATTAGCTGTTGGGTGATATGTTAGCTGTTTGGTGATATGTTAGCTGTTTGGTGATATGTTAGCTGTCTGGTTATATGTTAGCTGTCTGGTGATATATTAGCTGTTTGGTGATACGTTAGCTGTTGAGTGATATGTTAGCTGTTAGGTGATATGTTAGCTGTTTGGTGATATATTAGCTGTTGGGTGTTATGTTAGCTGTTGGGTGATATGTTAGCTGTTGGGTGATATATTAGCTGTTGGGTGATATGTTAGCTGTTGGGTGATATGTTAGCTGTTGGGTGATATGTTAGCTGTTGGGTGATATGTTAGCTGTCTGGTGATCTGTTAGCTGTCTGGTGATATGTTAGCTGTTGTGTGATGTGCTAGCTGTTGGGTGATGTGTTAGCTGTTGGGTGATACGTTAGCTGTTGGGTGATATGTTACCATGCATTTCAGGGTGCAGGAAGGTACAATACATGATAGTATTAATTGTGATTGTAGCAACAATCTATTGCTGAAACAGATGAATCACATGCAATATTACCTCTGCACACACTTTTGTATGCTGCTATCTACAACATGCACAGCAGTTACATACTTGAAATACCTACCAGTTTGTTGAATCGGCTGCATGCGTTTGTACATGTGCATGTATGTTATGTTTTATTGCATGTAATCTATAATGAAATGATAATGAAATTAACAAAATTACAGACAATAAAGCAAAAGAGACAGTCCGATAGTTTGAGACTAGTAACAGGACAGTTTGAGACTAGTAACAGGACAGTTTGAGACTAGTAACAGGACAGCCCGGCTGGTGGTTTACAAGAGAACAGAGACAGTTATGAGCGAGTACAAGTAACACTACCATAACTGGCTGCCCACAAGAGCTCCACAGTTTCACTTTATAACATTGGAAGCCAAGTCATAAAAGTCAAATAAATATTTACTGAATAATTTAGCTGCAGCAAACAACATAGGGCCTAAATAGCAAAACATGCCTAGACATGACCTTTACTAGTTTTAAAGTATTGTACTTTATAAGCATGGCTTGTCTTCTCTATCTCGCTTGTTCTACTCTCATTACCTCTCATTGTTTAAAGCTGATTTTTAATACCCTGGCAACGCAGGGCATCCAGCTAGTCACTAATATTACAGCACAATTACAACTAGTCACCAACAGCACAAAATTGCTACTAAATCACGATTATTATTGACCAACACCACCTAATATGAAAAAGACTAACTGGCTACAACTATTACTGATGGCTGAAGCAAACAACTATACAGAGTGTCAAGCACAAGGTATATCACCAATACTACAAGAGCCAGCTAGATATATGACTTGTTGGAACGAAGTAGCAGTCAGCACGCACCAGATCAGCAACCAGTCATCAGCGAGACAATTATTTCCAACACTTTATTTAGTATATTTAGATATAGCTTATAACATCATTTTTTTCTATAAAATGTTGTATTGTATAGCAGTAGAAAAATATAGCATACTTTTCATTGTTTAAGATATTGTATTTTATGTAAATAGATTGATGTGGCTGTAAAAATAATGGCATAACATGATAACATTTTTTCTTGCTTAATATAAGTTAGCTAACTAGTAGCGTCTTAGGAAGAGGATTACAGCAAAAAAAACGTGCTACGACTAATAGTTTTTGAGTTATGGCCAGTTTGGTACAATTTGTTACCAGACTTAAATAATTTTACGCGTGTCGTTGCAGAATTCCAACATCAGTAAGAAATGTTGGCTCACTGCAGTGACTCTGAAATGGATATTCCGCAAAGAATGACACAAAAACTGCAAGTAGAACACAACCAACCAATAACATTTGGCAATGACTCAAGACAAGGACAAGTATAAAAGAGAGGGAAATCAACGGAAAAGCAGCGAGCTAAGGAGGCATGCGCAGAGAGGAGGCGCACAGAGAGAGGAGCCAAAACAGTGGAAGACTAACAGAAGCCCAAGATAGCCAAGGAGCCGGGAGCAAACAGCTTGCCGAGGATCGACTCGTTTAGAAGGAAATACACAGTAAATACAACTCACCGAAAGAAGTGGCAAGCCAGGAAGCCATAGAGCCCTGAGAGAAAAGCGTTTATTCAGCCCCTGCTAATAGAAAGAGCTATCACTACACGCCTAATACATAGACACATACTCATTTAGCCTAGAAAGGCCACAACAAATAGGGCTAAGTATACAAGCATATTGTAACTTTTGCTTGGGCTAGTGAGTATTGACAGAATAATTGTTATTTTGACTTTTTGAAGAAAATAGAGTTTACCGACACTTGGAAATAAACCACTGGCGTGTTGTTATCCATTGTGTCCATTATAAAATAATTACCCACAGACAGTTCGAGGCCTCGCAATCCTAACACTACTTTTTGTGACCATGGATACTTGGGCTTATTATTGGCAACATTGCGATACTGTCAAAACACAATTTTAAGGAAAATTATAGCAGTGCCTATCTACATCAATTGATTTATTGGTTGAATTTTGCTTTATAGTAACTGTCTGATTTTTGTGAAGCAGAAGTGCCACTTTGTCTGCCGCCAAAATTTGTCTTGGAAGAAATTGAACTTAACGTCCAGCGGCTAACCATTACACAATAAAACCAAATAACCATTTACTATTTTCACTAAAAAAAAACACAAAAACAATACATCTTTATATTAACATTACAAAATTAAATAGTTAAATATATCATTATACATTATTACATACAAAAATAATACAAAATTTCTCGCTTGATAAAAGCCATCTCACAGGGTAAAGTGTGTTGCATGGCTTTAGATTTTAGATGCTCTTGGGTTGCTGCTTGTGTTGAACCTATTGACATTTTGAACACAGGCTATTTTCAAAGCACTGCCTCGTGGTAGACAGAGTTAAATTTCTCTATGCTAAAAGAAGTGCTTCATCGCGAGTTCAGACTCTAGCTGAAGCTAGTAACTATTCTTATACTAGTTAGGTATACATCTAGTTATAAATAAAGAGGCCATTTTAATACTCAGAGATTAAGAACACAAGGACTATATTAGAGCAGAGTAAGGAGACTGTTTATATTTTATCCACATAATGGAATGAAGATAGCCCGATATAAGTGTTGGTTTATGCTGGCATCTATGAAAATCTGATGAAATCAGTAAGTCATGTCGTTCTGTGTGAAGTGACAAACAGTTTTCTAACTTTCAAGTTTTTAACTTGAGTTTGACCCAAGACTAACTGTAAGTGGGTGCAGCCTGTCATCACCTAGTCTCTTTTATGCTGATATTCTGGGATTTAATATGGACTGACATTGGTCCTGATATCCTTCTGTAGAGATCGCCAATTATTAATTAATAGCTTGTGATTTCAGAAATGATGATCACCAGAGACTGCGAAACATCAAATGTAAAAATAGGTTGTCAAGGGAAAATAACTGCTAAATGGAAAACGATAACGTGCTTCTGCTCAAAAACTGGATGCGTTGAGGCTTTTCGCACATTATCATCAAACGGGTTGCTCGAAGAACTTCAAAAACTAGACAAAGGCCTAAGATGACAATTGCTCGGACGACAAAAAAAATCAACAGCAAGCAAAATGAGAACACAAACCACAGCTAAGAAAAAGAAGACCTGACGCAACATATCTGTGTGTGTCCACAATTGTTCTGACAACGACTTCTGTGTATATATCTATAGACAAATACATGTCATCAATGATCAACAAGAGATGGGTGAAACAGATGATCAACAAGAGGTGTGAAACAAATGCTTGTTGAAAGTTAAAAAGTCTAATGTTTTACCCACTCTACTCGGCTATCCCTCAGTTTGGCCTTTTTTGCTGTCAATTTCTTTTACTGTTTTGGCTTAAACAGGCTCTTGTTAGAACTCTCCAAAAATCCTATGCTTGCTATAATCGAATCTAAGAGAGCTGCCTTACTCTTGAGCTATATATCTACTGGATTATCCAGTGCGTCATGCATGGAAAGACCTAAAATCTAGGCGTAATGTAATATTCTCAGATTTGAAGTAACTGCCAGCGATTTGAAGTGATGATTCGGTAATGATTTTTTAGTCATCACCAAATTTTTCTCACTTGTTAAAGGTGATAAAAATGGCTAACATTAGACTAACAATATCTAGACCAGGCGTAACAAAATATCTCAAATTTAGATTAAGACTTTATTACGCCTAGGTTCGACAATTCGTAAAAATATATAAAGGATTATCAGTTAGAGATTTTTTGTACATATTTAGAGTTATCCTCTCTATAGTGATAATTATTATTAGCTTTAAACAAAAATTAATGAGATAAGAGAATATAATTATAAACATTCTGCAAAAAGTGTATTATAATTTTTATTACCTAAAGTATTAAAAATAAAATGTTGCAACAAGTCTTGACTGAAGAACTGTGCTTTGACAATAGACATTGCATAAATCTTAAAGCAAATTACTTTTATGTAAATATCAGTCTTTAACAAGGAGCCATTTTGCCGTGTGATTGTAAATAGTTTCAAAAGAGCTCTATTTAAAACTGCGAAACATCAAATGTAAAAATAGGTTGTCAAGGGAAAATAACTGCTAAATGGAAAACGATAACGTGCTTCTGCTCAAAAACTGGATGCGTTGAGGCTTTTCACACATTATCATCAAACGGGTTGCTCGAAGAACTTCAATAACTAGACAAAGGCCTAAGATGACAATTGCTCGGACGACAAAAAAAATCAACAGCAAGCAAAATGAGAACACAAACCACAGCAAAGAAAAAGAAGACCTGACGCAACATATCTGTGTGTGTCCACAATTGTTCTGACAACGACTTCTGTGTATGTATCTATAGACAAATACATGTCATCAATGATCAACAAGAGATGGGTGAAACAGATGATCAACAAGAGGTGTGAAACAAATGCTTGTTGAAAGTTAACAAGTCTAATGTTTTACCCACTCTACTCGGCTATCCCTCAGTTTGGCCTTTTTTGCTGTCAATTTCTTTTACTGTTTTGGCTTAAACAGGCTCTTGTTAGAACTCTCCAAAAATCGTTAAAAGGATCGTGTAGGGAAAGCATGTGTAGGGAAGGCATGTTTAGGAAGGCATGTGTAGGGAAGGCATGTGTAGGGAAGGCATGTGTAGGGAAGGCATGTGTAGGGAAGGCATGTGAAGGGAAAGGATGTGTAGGGAAGGCATGTGTAGGGAAGGCATGTGTAGTGAAGGCATGTGAAGGGAAAGCATGTGTAGGGAAGGCATGTGTAGGGAAGGCATTTGTAGGGAAGGCATTTGTATAGGGAAGGCATGTGTAGGGAAGGCATGTATAGGTAAGGCATGTGTAGGGAAGGCATGTATAGGGAAGGCATGTGTACGGAAGGCATGTGTAGGGAAGGCATTTGTAGGGAAGGCATGTTTAGGGAAGGCATGTGTAGGGAAGGCATGTGTAGGTAAGGCATGCGTAGGGAAGGCATGTGTAGGTAAGGCATGTGTAGGGAAGGCATGTTTAGGGAAGGCATGTGTAGGGAAGGCATGTGTAGGGAAGGCATGTGTAGGGAAGGCATTTGTAGGGAAGGCATGTGTAGGTAAAGCATGTGTAGGTAAGGCATGTGTAGGGAAGGCATGTGTAGGGAAGGCATCTGTAGGGAAGGCATCTGTAGGGAAAGCATGTGTAGGGAAGGCATGTGTAAGGAAGGCATGTGTAGGGAAGGCATCTGTAGGGAAGGCATCTGTAGGGAAAGCATGTGTAGGGAAGGCATGTGTAAGGAAGGCATGTGTAGGGAAGGCATCTGTAGGGAAGGCATCTGTAGGGAAGGCATCTGTAGGGAAGGCATCTGTAGGGAAGGCATGTGTAGGGAATCTAAAAGCACCTTTAAACGATCTGTACTGGCTTCAGAAGTATTTGCTCACAAAAGCGTTTCATGTTATTAAAAAAAAACAGATGCGTAAATATGACTTCTGTTGGTAATGATTCTTTCAGAGGTTATGTTCCCTTGTGAGAATATAGCTTCCACAGTAACCATATCAACAGTAGAATTACCTATGCTCACCTGTCAAATCTATCTAATTGTTATTTTGACTTTTTGAAGAAAATAGAGTTTAACGACACTTGGAAATAAACCACTGGCGTGTTGTTATCCATTGTGTCCATTATAAAATAATTACCCACAGACAGTTCGAGGCCTCGCAATCCTAACACTACTCTTTGTGACCATGGATACTTGGGCTTATTATTGGCAACATTGCGATACTGTCAAAACACAATTTTAACTTGTGTTTTAGCTTAAACTTTGACATTTAAGCTGATGATGCCAGAAAACTCATTTTTGAACTCATCTGTTAATGAAGTTCACTGTTTAAGCATAAATATAACAAACACTCGCTACGCCAAAGATGGTAACTATGGTGACAAATCTATTTAAGTAACAAAACCTACCAAGCTTCTTACAGCCTAAAAATGGAGAAAAATCTCTTTTTTATTAAACGAAATATAAAACTAATACAAATGAATGCAAATTGAAATAGTTAATGAAAGCATCTTGTTCAAGGTAGCATCACTAAGTAAATTGAATTCTCCATGCCAAAAGCCCATGACTCTCGAGCTCCTCGCTGGCAAGCTAATTATTGTAACTCCAATCACAAATTATCCTATAGCTAAGAATTTGGTAAAAAAAACTGGTTGTTTATGTGGATATCAATGTCTATGTAAATGATTAGGTATGTATGGATGTAAAAGCTTTTATCTATGTAAATGTCTATATAAATTTCATTTCAATGATGCCCATGTAGTTGTCTATGTAATATTGTGATAAGAGAAAGGGGAAGCTGTCGGCTTGAGATTACAAAACAGAAAATAGGTAAGAAGATAAGAGTAGACTGAGCATAGTAGAGGAAGCACAGCTATTTATTGACTATATGTAAATTGAAGAGAAAAGCTAATTACACAAGTTTGTTTCTTCTTACTTATCCTGCTGAATAAATTCAATCAAAACCAAATTTAACCGCATTTAAAATAAAAGAATAGAAAAAATATTTCTTTGTGTCACAATTTCAATTGAAGAGAACTAATGAAACCACAACTGCTGCCAGCAGCGCGAATACAGATGCTTTAGCATAGCCCGCTGAGTTGCATCCATCACCCGTGCATCCGCAGGTTTCTGTGGTTACACCCGCCAAAGAAACAGAATTGCAGGAAGTTCCAATATTGCCACAAGTCCTCGCAACTACAAACATGAATGAATTCTTATTGGTTGGTAGTTACGGCCACCCACAGAACAGCTTATAATAACTGCTGACTAGAACCCATGTCCGCAGTTCTTCTTTAACAATATAGCAAAATATTTGAAAATACTTTGGTTAATACTGAGCCATGGCTTATGCAGCATGTGCCTTGTCATGCGACCTTCCATGCCTGTTGTTGTTTATACTTGAATCAATATTGATAATAGCAATACCTATACAGTTTCATATCAAGAGAAGATAATGCGCAACAAAGGAATACTCAAAAATAAATTTAATGTTTGGGTCAGTTGTATTTACGGTGCTTTAGTATTCTCCACACGCAGAAAGTATGTGAAAGGAAGGCATGTGTTGGGAAGGCATGTGTTGGGAAGGCATGTGTAGCGAAGGCATGTGAAGGGAAAGGATGTGTAGGGAAGGCATCTGTAGGGAAGGCATGTGTAGTGAAGGCATGTGTAGGTAAGGCATGTGTAGGTAAGGCATATGTAGGGAAGGCATGTGTACGGAAGGCATGTGAAGGGAAAGGATGTGTAGGGAAGGCATGTGAAGGGAAAGCATGTGTAGGGAAGGCATGTGTAGGGAAGGCATTTGTAGGGAAGGCATGTGTAGGGAAGGCATGTGTAGGTAAGGCATGTGTAGGTAAGGCATATGTAGGGAAGGCATGTGTACGGAAGGCATGTGAAGGGAAAGGATGTGTAGGGAAGGCATGTGTAGGGAAGGCATGTGAAGGGAAAGCATGTGTAGGGAAGGCATGTGTAGGGAAGGCATTTGTAGGGAAGGCATGTGTAGGGAAGGCATGTGTAGGTAAGGCATGTGTAGGTAAGGCATATGTAGGGAAGGCATGTGTACGGAAGGCATGTGAAGGGAAAGGATGTGTAGGGAAGGCATGTGTAGGGAAGGTATGTGTAGTGAAGGCATGTGTAGGTAAGGCATGTGTAGGTAAGGCATATGTAGGGAAGGCATGTGTACGGAAGGCATGTGAAGGGAAAGGATGTGTAGGGAAGGCATGTGTAGGGAAGGTATGTGTAGTGAAGGCATGTGAAGGGAAAGCATGTGTAGGGAAGGCATGTGTAGGGAAGGCATGTGTAGGTAAGGCATGTGTAGGGAAGGCATGTGTAGGGAAGGCATGTGTAGGGAAGGCATGTGAAGGGAAAGGATGTGTAGGGAAGGCATGTGTAGGGAAGGCATGTGTAGTGAAGGCATGTGAAGGGAAAGCATGTGTAGGGAAGGCATGTGTAGGGAAGGCATTTGTAGGGAAGGTATGTGTAGGGAAGGCATGTGTAGGTAAGGCATGTGTAGGGAAGGCATGTGTAGGGAAGGCATCTGTAGGGAAGGCATGTTTAGGGAAGGCATGTGTAGGGAAGGCATGTGTAGGTAAGGCATGTGTAGGTAAGGCATGTGTAGGTAAGGCATGTGTAGGGAAGGCATGTGTAAGGAAGGCATGTGTAGGGAAGGCATGTGTAGGGAAGGCAGGTGTAGGGAAGGCATGTGTAGGGAAGGCATGTGCAGGTAAGGCATGTGTAGGGAAGGCATGTGTAGGGAAAGCATGTGTAGGGAAGGCATGTTTAGGGAAGGCATGTGTAGGGAAGGCATGTGTAGGGAAGGCATGTGTAGGGAAGGCATGTGTAGGGAAGGCATGTGTAGGGAAGGCATGTGAAGGGAAAGGATGTGTAGGGAAGGCATCTGTAGGGAAGGCATGTGTAGTGAAGGCATGTGAAGGGAAAGCATGTGTAGGGAAGGCATGTGTAGGGAAGGCATGTGAAGGGAAAGCATGTGTAGCGAAGGCATGTGTAGGGAAGGCATGTGTAGGGAAGGCATTTGTAGGGAAGGCATGTGTAGGGAAGGCATGTGTAGGTAAGGCATGTGTAGGTAAGGCATATGTAGGGAAGGCATGTGTACGGAAGGCATGTGAAGGGAAAGGATGTGTAGGGAAGGCATGTGTAGGGAAGGTATGTGTAGTGAAGGCATGTGTAGGTAAGGCATGTGTAGGTAAGGCATATGTAGGGAAGGCATGTGTACGGAAGGCATGTGAAGGGAAAGGATGTGTAGGGAAGGCATGTGTAGGGAAGGTATGTGTAGTGAAGGCATGTGAAGGGAAAGCATGTGTAGGGAAGGCATGTGTAGGGAAGGCATGTGTAGGTAAGGCATGTGTAGGGAAGGCATGTGTAGGGAAGGCATGTGTAGGGAAGGCATGTGAAGGGAAAGGATGTGTAGGGAAGGCATGTGTAGGGAAGGCATGTGTAGTGAAGGCATGTGAAGGGAAAGCATGTGTAGGGAAGGCATGTGTAGGGAAGGCATTTGTAGGGAAGGTATGTGTAGGGAAGGCATGTGTAGGTAAGGCATGTGTAGGGAAGGCATGTGTAGGGAAGGCATCTGTAGGGAAGGCATGTTTAGAGAAGGCATGTGTAGGGAAGGCATGTGTAGGTAAGGCATGTGTAGGTAAGGCATGTGTAGGTAAGGCATGTGTAGGGAAGGCATGTGTAAGGAAGGCATGTGTAGGGAAGGCATGTGTAGGGAAGGCAGGTGTAGGGAAGGCATGTGTAGGGAAGGCATGTGCAGGTAAGGCATGTGTAGGGAAGGCATGTGTAGGGAAAGCATGTGTAGGGAAGGCATGTTTAGGGAAGGCATGTGTAGGGAAGGCATGTGTAGGGAAGGCATGTATAGGTAAGGCATGTGTAGGGAAGGCATGTATAGGGAAGGCATGTGTACGGAAGGCATGTGTAGGGAAGGCATTTGTAGGGAAGGCATGTTTAGGGAAGGCATGTGTAGGGAAGGCATGTGTAGGTAAGGCATGCGTAGGGAAGGCATGTGTAGGTAAGGCATGTGTAGGGAAGGCATGTTTAGGGAAGGCATGTGTAGGGAAGGCATGTGTAGGGAAGGCATGTGTAGGGAAGGCATGTGTAGGGAAGGCATGTGTAGGGAAGGCATTTGTAGGGAAGGCATGTGTAGGTAAGGCATGTGTAGGTAAGGCATGTGTAGGGAAGGCATGTGTAGGGAAGGCATCTGTAGGGAAGGCATCTGTAGGGAAAGCATGTGTAGAGAAAGCATGTGTAAGGAAGGCATGTGTAGGGAAGGCATCTGTAGGGAAGGCATCTGTAGGGAAAGCATGTGTAGGGAAGGCATGTGTAAGGAAGGCATGTGTAGGGAAGGCATCTGTAGGGAAGGCATCTGTAGGGAAGGCATCTGTAGGGAAGGCATCTGTAGGGAAGGCATGTGTAGGGAATCTAAAAGCACCTTTAAACGATCTGTACTGGCTTCAGAAGTATTTGCTCACAAAAGCGTTTCATGTTATTAAAAAAAACAGTTGCGTAAATATGACTTCTGTTGGTATTGATTCTTTCAGAGGTTATGTTCCCTTGTGAGAATATAGCTTCCACAGTAACCATATCAACAGTAGAATTACCTATGCTCACCTGTCAAATCTATCTAATAAAGCTAATTATCTAACTTATTTGATTATAATTTTATGACATTGATCAAATCTGAACAGCTATTTCCATCCTTTAAAGATGGTAACGATTCTCAGAGTCCATTGCTTCTGACTATTCTGGTAGTTTGGTGGGTCAAAAACCTGAGTACATCCTCACTGAGACTGCAACCTATATAAAAATGCTTGGCTATGTGACATAAGTTGTTTAGTAAGTGATTGATAATATACTTTCTTACCAAGATCATTAACCTTGCTTTTCTGACACCCACTGATACCGCTGCTACAGTCTTGTAAAAGGCTTGAGTCCTTCTTGAAAGGATCAGCGCATGATGAACTACTGCTAGCACACACGTAGCACTTGACCGCTTGGCTCACACCAACCAAAACTGTAATAAAAATATTGATTCAAAGCTATCTGCATAATATGACTTTGAACAGATTAACATTGTCACCGAGGCCAGTTTCTAAAACATTAGCTGGTTCCTATTTTTGTAAATAGCAAGTTTATCTTTTTTTAAGGAACTAACAGTCAGCCTTAAGGAGCTATTGATGTTATTGGTCATACAGTCTCTAAAAGTTAAATGTAATATTTATGAATATCTGTAATGTAATATTTATGAATATCTGTAATGTAATATTTATGAATATCTGTAACGTAATATTTAATAAACTGAAAAAGTTAAAATAATTTCAATTCTGTTTTATTAAAAAACTGAAACTAAAACATTTTTGCAAAGAAATAGTGTTTCTAGTGTTATAAATCTTATGTAAAGTTTTTACAGTAAATATAATGTAATAATATAATAAATAATATGTTTTAATTTTTTGATACACTGTAGTTTAACTAATTAAATAATGTTATCTGATACTTTTGATACCAAATTATAATGGTAGACAGATAAAATATACATACAGAAAAACGTTTCAGTTACACATACTAAAATTCTATTTTAATTTGTATATTTTACATGACAAACAGAAATCAGAGACTTTAAACTGCTACGATATGGAAATGAAGCTAGTCTGGCAATTTTGTCAAAATATTATATATGTTATTTTAGGAAATTTTTTGAGACGTTTAATTTTGCAAATACACCTGTGCACAATATTGATAATGTAAAAATAATAATTACCATACAATAATAATAATATTGATCATAAAAACATTTATAATACTGAATATAATAGCAAGATTAGAAATGATGACTATTATAACATGATAATATCTATTATTGATATAAAAGGTAAAAACTGTAATCTCTCATCACTGATACACACAATCAACAATCGTCATTCACAGCCTAAAAAATAGTCCAAATTGATACACTTTAAATAAAACCCTGCAAAGCAGCATCAGATTTGAAAAACATTTTAAAATGCTTTTAGTGATCTACCTGCAAGAGCAACAACGGTGAAAAGGATTTTGCTCATACTGTTATGTTAAAGAGAAAGAAAAAAGAGTCTGATCCGGCTGAGGCTGAGGCTTGAGGCTGAACTGATCTATTGAAACTTTGTTGGTGTGAGATCAACTTTAATCATTGTCCTGTTAGTATTTGAGCAAGCCAATAGGACAGTTTGTTGACCAATGAAATCAGATCAAGTTAGTTTGTGATGCTTGGTAACCAATGAAAGCTATTATACAAAGATATTTGAATACAGTGTGCTAATGCTAGTTGTGGTACAGATCTCTTAATTGTCAGACCAGTCGGAAGGTTGGAGTAGTTTACAAGAATATTGTTCAAGAAACATCAAATACAATAATTGTTTTGCAAATGTTTAGTAGAATCAATTACTCCAAGTGTATTATTAATAATCATTAACCAATAATCGAATTTTAATTTTAATTTGTGTAAAGATCTGTGAACTAAAGAGAGCTTTGCCTTGGTCTTCAGTAAAAAATTTTAATAGCCACCACCTTGCACACTAGCAACGTTTTACTGCAAAACATTTACAATTAAATACACGTGCATCTTACTCCAGATTATTAACATCTGTCAGGGCACACAGCCAACTGACACTTGAACTCGTTCTTGCACACAGCAACAAGTTCACTACTTAGTTATACTAAGTAACAAGTTTATCTTGCGTAGATGCGAATAAGTATATTTGAGTACGTATATACAAGCATTAGTGAAGGTTGTATACAACAGACTGCTGCATATAAAAAGTGTATTGCCTTTTATAGGTTTGGCAATACCAAAAGTATTTAGGCATCAGATAAAAATAACATCTGTCAGGATGTTGTAAGTATAATATGAATTTGTTATGAATACAAGAGCAAGTTGCGAGAGACATATACATAATTAATTTGATGTATGAATTTAGTTACAGACACAAGAACAGACAATATCAGTAGAAATCCAGTTGCAAAACAAAGCGCTAAACAGGTTATCAGTTGAGTGGAATACCAAGAGATAACAGGTGTCAAACAAACTATAAAATGTTATTATTAAATATTCCAATGTGGGGAGATAAGCGGATGGGTGGTCTGACAGGTGAATTGGTGATAAGTAACAGCTGTTGATTGCGATGTTTTTCATTGAACAGAATAAAGGTCATTGTTGGTCGTTTTGATTTAGTTGTATTGTTCGTGAGGTATAGCTTGTAGCTATACCTTACACATGTACAACTTACTACAGATTATTACCAATTAAATACATGTACAATTTACTACAGATTATTAACAATTAAATACATGTACATCTTACTACAGATTATTAACAATTAAATACATATACATCTTACTACAGATTATTACCAATTAAATACATGTACAACTTACTACAGATTATTAACAATTAAATACATGTACATCTTACTACAGATTATTAACAATTAAATACATGCACATCTTACTACAGATTATTAACAATTAAATACATGTACAACTTACTACAGATTATTAATAATTAAATACATGTACATCTTACTACAGATGATTAACAATTAAATACATGTACAACTTACTACAGATTATTAACAATTAAATACATGTACAACTTACTACAGATTATTAACAATTAAATACATGTACAGCTTATTACAGGTTATTAACAATTAAACACATGTACATCTTACTACAGATTATTAACAATTAAATACATGTACATCTTACTCCAGATTATTAACAATTAAATACATGTACATCTTACTACAGATTATTAACAATTAAATACATGTACATCTTACTCCAGATTATTAACAATTAAATACATGTACATCTTACTCCAGATTATTAACAATTAAATACATGTACAACTTACTACAGATTCTTAACAATTAAATACATGTACATCTTACTACAGATTATTAACAATTAAATACATGTACATCTTACTACAGAGTATTAACAATTAAATACATGTACATCTTACTACAGATTTTTAACAATTAAATACATGTACATCTTACTACAGATTATTAACAATTAAATACATGTATATCTTACTACAGATTATTAACAATTAAATACATGTACAACTTACTACAGATTATTAACAATTAAATACATGTACATCTTACTACAGATTATTAACAATTAAATACATGTACATCTTGCTCCAGATTGTTAACAATTAAATACATGTACATCTTACTACAGATTCTTAACAATTAAATACATGTACATCTTACTACAGATTATTAACAATTAAATACATGTACATCTTACTCCAGATTATTAACAATTAAATACATGTACATCTTACTACAGATTATTAACAATTAAATACATGTACAACTTACTACAGATTATTAACAATTAAATACATGTACATCTTACTCCAGATTATTAACAATTAAATACATGTACATCTTACTACAGATTATTAACAATTAAATACATGTACAACTTACTACAGATTATTAACAATTAAATGCATGCACTATCTTTTCTGCCATTATATATGATGCTTTGAAATTTGAACAATAGGTTGTTGTGCATGTCTGAGACATACAGAAAATGTTATTGATAACAAACTAGCTTGCAGCCACGGAAGTTAGCAGAGTTCCAAAGCCATTCGTTCTGTTTGTATTGAGCGATAATTCCTACTCTTGAGAGACCACATTCTCGTTGACTTAGTCACAGTGCCTGACTACACTGTCTGTTATAGCAACACCTCTCCCAAAACAAATATTATTAAGATATGCATGAAAGTCTAATCTCAATTCTACTTATCTTAATCACTTAGTAACATTTGAGCCATTACAACTAAAGGTGTTTGTCAGACGCTTTGTCTCAGCAACCAACCTGACAGAAAAACAAGGAATCTACCTTGCAAGATGCATTTTATTATCACTAGGTTCGGGTAAAGGCAAAATGTGAGATCTATTTGTTAAACAAAGTTCTCGCTTCATCTTGTTCTGTTTCAGTCAAACACGCAAGTTTTGTGTGGATTAGGTTCAACAGCCCTCAGATTAAGATAGACCTTGTTGTTGTCACATAAGGCTACATACTTTTGAGTAACACTTGCTTTGCTAAGGAACTGGTCGCAACAGTTCGCTGGTGGCAACATTAAAGCGTGATAATAACTATATTGAAGCACTGAAATGGAAATCTTAATTATTATTAATATCTCTTTAGCAATGATTGTCTTATTGTTCAAATGTTAAGACTGATTTCCATGCAGCTCTGTTTTCTGTCTTCTCTGACCAACTGTTTGTGTCTCGTTCCTCAACTTCATGTTACGCTCAGGTCCTTTTTTGTATCTCAGCTTGAGTCTGCACTGATTCTTCTTTTCTTCACAAAGTTGTGAATATAATAACTGTCTTGGCAATAGCTCATGACCCATCCTGTGTACATGTCCTAGCCATATTGGTAACCGCTTATGGCCCATCCTGTGTACATGTCCTAGCCATATTGGTAACTATACTCATGACTCATCCTGTGTCCATGTCCCAAACGTCTTGGTAACCAGTCATGACCCATCCTGTGAACATGTCCTAGCCATCTTGGTAACCACTTATGGCCCATCCTGTGTACATGTCCTAGCCATCTTGGTAACCACTTATGGCCCATCTTGTGTACATGTCCCAACCATTTTGGTAACCGCTCATGACCCATCCTGTGTACATGTCCCAGCCATCCTGGTAACCACTTATGACCCATCCTGTGTACATGTCCCAACCATCTTGGTAACCACTTATGACCCATCCTCTGTAAATGTCCCAGCCATCTTGGTTACCACTTATGACTCAGCCTGTGTACATGTCTCAGCCATCATAGGCTTTTCTCTATCAGGACGTTTGCCATAGATAGATGGCCAGCCCATTTTAATATTTTTGACCTCATCTTTTTAGGTGAGATTGATTATGCAAAATATTTGTCTCATGACTGCGTGCAATCTCTTAACTTGCATTTGCTACAATGTCCAGGTTTGTGTTCTATATGGAAGGGCTGTTAGAACGATTTCTTTGTATTTCTTTGTATTTCTTTGTACCCTTAGTTTAATTGGTTACGCACTTGTTCCTTCACAAACAGTTCTAAATTTTCCTAAAGGAAGTACTGGCAGTTCTAATTTTATATAAGACTATATAAAGACTATATAACTATTTTGGCTGAGAAACTCCAAATAGATTGGCATCGTGTCTTGTTTGGATATAAACTCTTTCGCTGCTTGTCTTTAAAATCAACTTCAAGCATAGCACCGAGATAGAGCGAGAAAACTGTTTGTCAGAACACAGCCCTGCTTGACACCATTTTCTACAGAAAACTCTGAAGCATGATTTGCCTAGAATATTTGAGCCTGCATGCCGTCATTCCAAAATCTTATCAAATTTATCATCTTCTTAGTACAGCCTAGCTTTTCCAGAACTATCCAGAGACCTTGCCTTAAGACTATACAAAAGGCCTAGGTGAAGTCAATAACAACAGTATTCAAAGACATGTTTTGTTTCATACATTTTTTCCTGTACTTGATGGAGGCTGAACACCATATCCATTGTATGAAATTTGGTGATATCACTTCATTGATTCTCTCAGATAGTACAAGGGCCATAATCTTTACAGAAATTGACAGGAGAGAAATGCCTCAATAATTCCTTTCTTAAATATAGGTGGGGTGTTAGCGTCTTTTCAGCCCTGTAGCATTTTTTCCTTCTCCCCTATATCCCTAATCAGTTTGAATTCTGTTTCTAATAGCCGCTGACCATCATATTTCCATACATCTGTTGGGATCATCCAGATGCTCTATTTTCTTTTGTTATGGCGACTGCAGAGATGACTTCCGCTTCATCTGGTAGTTCATCCAAATCGTTCATGAGTGGTCTTTACACGAAGCAATCTAAAGCACAACTGATCTGGCATTCTCGGGGTATTTAGGAGCTCGTTGAAATGCTCGGTGAAGTGATCTAGAATCTGTTTCTTGTCCTGTAGGACTGTTTATTCATCAAGTGTTCTTACCCAGACTGTTCTTCTTTTGTGTAAGCTATATAATTCTGTACTTCTATCCTATAGATATACATTAAAATATTTTATACATACACCATACTTATTTGAGTATAAGTTGCACTTTTTTGTACCATATTATTACCCAAAGAATCAGGTGTGACTTATAGAGGTGGAACGAGACACGAGACGTCTCGAGTATCTACTTGTCTCGTCTCGTATCGGTCTCGTCTCGACTTAACTATTGCCAAACTCGAGACAGGAAATAAAACTAAAGCACCTGCGCACGGTTGTTAAAACATGGCTTCTTGCGGTAGCAACAATTCCATGTATTGTAATGGATTGCGGGCAACTGCCTTTAAAGTTATACCCGGTTCGTTACTACCTGTTTCTATTGATTGTGTTGGCCACTGAGTCTAATCATGTAGTCCGGACAACGGACTACATGATTAGACCTGTTAATATATTTTAGTTCGGTTCTGTGTCCAGATACCGGGTCGTATCTAATTACTCTTCGGATAATCCAATTTAATCAATAAGACTTTTGCGGGTAAAATGTCTGTATTTTATCGTATCGTGTCTAAACACCAACTGCCTTTCATAAAATTCGGGCCTCCTTTACGTATATACTACCAATCGCAGGTAAAACTTGCCCGGACACGGAGAAACGAACGAAAGGCCGTGTCGACCATAGTCCGTGTTCGGTTAACAATGACGTTTTGTTAGCTCAATATAAGAGTATACATGTGCATGTATACAGTAATTAATATAATTTCTTGAGTACAATTTAAATATAATTCGCATACTACAGTTAATACATAAACAAAACTTAACATTAATGAAACGATAAGAATAAAAGTGTTATCGTGTGTTCTTTTAGTTGCGGTATTTCTTTGTAGAGCGACGGCTATCGGTTTCATTACACATTACATTAAAAAGTAAGACCTATTCAATAGATGGTAAAAATATACATGTACAAAGCAATATGTTTATAATAATTATGATCAATCAAGCTCAAAATTCTCAGAATATATAACTTCGGTATTTTAGAGCTGTTTTTGTCACTTTTGTTTACAAAAACTACATGCATATCACTATTAAAATGTTGTATTTAAATCGTTTACACCAGGTGAAAATTCAATTTTTAAAATGGTTTTATTAATTTTATTTCACCAAGTAGCTAGTACTTGTGTAGTGAAATCATCACCAAATGCTCATTATTTTACTGTCTCGTGTCTCGAGTCTCGAATTTTTACAAGACAGTGTCTCGAGTCTCGTCTCGAACTTAAAAAACTTGTCTCGTTCCACCTCTAGTGACTTATACATGCATGCGTCTTATACTTGAATAGATACAGTGTGTGTGCCTGTGTACAAATGCATAGGCATGGGCATGCAGCTTGCACCATCAACCATGCACATATATATACCTATGTATATGTACACATACAGTATATATATGTACATATACATATATGTATATGTACATATACATGTGTATGTTTATGTATATGTACAGGTATATATGTATATATACTTGTACATATACACATGTATTGTACAAGTATATATACAAACGTATATGTACATGTATATATGAAGATATGCATATTTGTTCTAGTCAACTAGGACTAAAGATCCAGCCATTTTCATGGACATTTGCATTCTTCAAGAGGCTGCATTTATAGTACATACAAATGAGACAAATTGTAGGCCATATACATGTACATTATACATGCGTAAGCACTTCAAACCTGTACATCCAAGTTACTGTGTGCATACTATACATTAGCATACGTATGTTGTCAAAATGCTGGTTTTAAAACTCATATGGAGTCTGAATAGATACATTTGTGTTAGGTAAGCTTTCGCTTGATGAATTTAGAGATATGAAATTTCTTTCAATTCAAATAGAGTTGAGCTGTGCATTATCAGAATGCCAATTGTAACGGTACTTCAATTTTCAAAACGTTCGTATTGAAAATTTTATTTTTGTCACTGAATTGAAAGTTAGACTTTAAAATTACCTTCTGTTTCCACTTCCACTTATCTGAGAGTCATCTAATAATAGTAATAATGCCACTAAACTATATTTATTATAATATATATATGTTATATTGCATATATTATAGCCTTCAGACACTGACAGGTTATTAATTTGTCACTGACAAACATGTACTATATTGTTAAATGCTCTCTCCATATTCTCTTGTTGGTTGGCAAGTCCCAGGCTCTGTCACATTTTTCCTTGTACTGCTGTTGGTACTGGGAAAAGGTTGGTATCGGTGAATGTTTTCGTGTTAGTGCTCTACTCTGAAAAATTGCCATTTTATACTTAGACTAATGTATAACAAATTCAATCCTACATGTTGGTCTTTAGTTTCCGCTCTTCTCACCTAGTAAGTATTGGTAGATTGATATGTTATTACTAAACTGTCCAAGTGCTGTCTTGAATTCTATTATTGCACTCTCTGACATTTCATCTCCTTTAAGATTCTAAGTACACCCTATTGCTAACTATCATTAATAAACTCTTGATTTGAATTTTTCAAGCATACCAGTAGTGAGTATGGTTACCAGTAGTGAGTATGGTTACCAGTAGTGAGTATGGTTACCTGTGGTGAGTATGGTTACCAGTAGTGAGTATGGTTACCAGTAGTGAGCATGGTTACCTGTAGTGAGTATGGTTACCAGTAGTGAGTATGGTTACCAGTAGTGAGCATGGTTACCTGTAGTGAGTATGGTTACCAGTAGTGAGTATGGTTACCAGTAGTGAGTATGGTTACCAGTAGTGAGCATGGTTACCAGTAGTGAGCATGGTTACCTGTAGTGAGTATGGTTACCAGTAGTGAGTATGGTTACCAGTAGTGAGCATGGTTACCTGTAGTGAGTATGGTTACCAGTAGTGAGTATGGTTACCAGTAGTGAGTATGGTTACCAGTAGTGAGCATGGTTACCAGTAGTGAGCATGGTTACCTGTAGTGAGCATGGTTACCAGTAGTGAGTATGGTTACCAGTAGTGAGCATGGTTACCAGTAGTGAGTATGGTTACCTGTAGTGAGTATGGTTACCAGTAGTGAGTATGGTGCATAAGAAATAAAAAGTTAATCAAACAAATTATAGTTGTTGTTCAACAGCATCCTCGTAATTGCGTTTGTGAAAGCTTGAGATCCGCAGCTGGTCTTTTTTCATGATATTTCAAAGCACAACTGTACAAGCATACAGCTGAGTCAGTCTGTCTGTATGCCTGTCAATGTGGCTATTAAAAGCCAAGTCTATAAGAACATCTGTTAGTATGTGTACTTTTTCAGATGTCACCAGTAGTCATGTCAGATGTCAATTGTTGCCAGTAGTCATGTCAGATGTCACCAGTAGTCATTTCAGATGTCCCATGTCACCAGAAGTCATGTCAGATGTCAGTAGTTACCATTAGTCATGTCAGATGTCACCAGTAGTCATGTCAGACATTACCAGCAGCCATGTCACATGTCCCATGTCACCAGTAGTCGTGTCAGATGTCACCAGTAGTCATGTCAGATGTCCCCGTGTCACCAGTAGTCATGTCAGATGTCACCAGTAGTCATGTCAGATGTCCCATGTCACCAGTAGTCGTGTCAGATGTCACCAGTAGTCATGCCACATGTCCATTTTTACCAGCAGTCGTGTCAGATGTCACCAGTAGTCATGTCACATGTCAAATGTTACCAGTAGTCGTGTCAGATGTCACCAGTAGTCATGTCAGATGTCATCAGTAGTTGTGTCAGATGTAACCAGTAGTCATGTCAGATATCACCAGCAGTCATGTCATATGTCACTAGTAGTCGTGTCAGATGTCACCAGTAGTCATGCCACGTTTCAATTGTTACCAGTAGTCGTGTCAGATGTCACCAGTAGTCATGTCAGATGTCATCAGTAGTTGTGTCAGATGTCACCAGTACTCATGTCAGATATCACCAGCAGTCATGTCATATGTCACCAGTAGTTGTGACAGATGTCACCAGTAGTCATGTCACATGTCAAATGTTACCAGTAGTCGTGTCAGATGTCACCAGTAGTTGTGTCAGATGTTACCAGTAATCGTGTCAGACGTTACCAGTAGTCATGCCTGATATCACTAATAGTCATGTATCTTACTAACCTCTAGATACATCTCATAAGGTTCCTCAAGAGGCCTGCTGATGCTCCGGTGTCCAGTATAAGTTAGGTAAGTGTACAACTGGGTTTTTTTTACGCCGAGTAGTTCTCTAATATTAGCTGAAATTTTCTTAAGATGTTCAAAGTCGGTAATGCCTAACTTAACCAGGTTGTGCAGTTCTCGAAAGTAAATCAGTTTCACTCCATTTATTAAGTTATACTTGAAAGAATTCTACAAAATGCAGTTCAGCATATACAATAGATATACAGTATTTAATAAAAAATACAGCTCAGTATATCTATATATATTTCTCAAAGTTTGTGTGTGTCTGTGATTGTGTATGTACTTGTGTTTGTGTATGCCCAGCTATAGCTATTAAAATCTTGGATTAAAAGCTTGGTGATTGTTGTAGTTGAACTCATGGTGTCTTCAATCCTGATCTTCTAATCCATGCCCTTAGTCACTGAGCTATATAAACCTTATCAACATGATGTACTTATCATATAGTGTATAGCGTACGCGCGCGTATATGGTGCAAAAGTGCACATCAAATATGCCCTTTAGATTGTTAACCAATATTACCTTTTGCATTTGTTAATTTTTGAAATTGTTGAAAAACTATCCTTTTACTACCATTACTTATTTTTTTAATTTGTAAATTTTAAATGTGCTATTTCAATTTCAAATGTTGGTTACACTTGTATTTCCAGTTTTTCGTAAGGTTTGATTGTTAAGTCAGTAAAGGGAAATATTTTTCACGCGAATAATTGTATTATCTCGAGTAGGAATAGCCTCTACATTCTCTCTCTGTTCGTTCAGACAAAGTACCAGAGAAAGACAGTCCGATATCTCATTTTTACATTTGTACCAGTATCGAGAGGTACCAGTATCGTTGTATTCAAAGTTTTAATGGATAGCTTTTGGTGGAACAGTAATCTTTTTTTTATACATGCACTTCTATGTAAGACTTGTTATTATTAATTCAACATATTCAGGATTTTATTTTGTTTTCTCAGTTCGTATTAATTGTATCATTACCAAATTATTTTTTATTGTAATCATAGCAAAACTGACTTAATTTAGCTATTACTTGCTAAATATTTCACATTTACATTTAAACACTTTTATTGTTGTTTTGGGTTGTTTCTTAATTTATTTGACCTGCTCAAAACATTTTCCTCATAATATGAAGTTTGAAAATTACAACTGTTTGACAAAGTTTAAAAACCTTTACAGCTGTTTTATTTTTTCTCTTAATTTATTTAAACTGCACAAAATAAGTTTTTCATGGTATGAAGTTTAAAAGTTAGAATGGCAAATGTTGTTATATGTTAAATAAAAATAAGTCTCTGTGCAAAGACTTGTATTACTCAGGCAATACCGGGCTTTCATCTAGTACAATGTGTATACAGTATACAGAAAAAGCAGTTCAGCATATACAATATATACATAGAAAATAGGAAACACAACTCAGTATATATAACATATATAGAGCATATAAAAAATATGGCTTAGTATATATAATATATATACAGTATATACAAAACACAGCTCAGTGTGCACCATATATATACAGTATACATAAAACTCAGATCAAAATATACAGTATATATGCAGTATATAAAAAGCATAGCTCAGTATATGCAATATTAGCCAAATGCATGGCGCTGCACGACTATTAAAAACGTTTTATAAACAGTGGCAGGTAATGTAGTTGCCTGCCAGAGGCCATTAGTCTTGCACACTGCCAATAACTAATTTGAATATGCTACTATCTGTATTGCTACACTTACTAATAAGACCCGTGAGAGCAAGCTATGGGGACGTTGCGTGATGCAAAGGGCTATGCGGATTTTAACCGAGATCAACGAGATTATGCTCATATTGCTTAATGAATCCATTGCACCTCGCGTAGCTTAATTAGTTAGTTATCGTCAGATGAATGGAAGGTTCTAGGATCAAATCCAGCCGGACGTGGATCTTTCATTCCTAGATTTTACTAACTATAGCTGAAAAGACCAAACAACAGACTTTGAGATTTATGTAAATATATATAGTATATACAAAACACAGCTCAACATATGTATACAGTATATATAAAACCAAATTTAGTATATACAATTTTGTGTGGTGAGACACAATGCAGCATATATTAAATCCAGTTGTGATGGAAACATGTAAAAACAAAAAACTAAAAACAGCCATCTTTTTCAGATATTGCTCCTAGGATGAAAACTCTTTTGAAATGACTGATGAGCTTTATTTATAAATGACTGGTGAGCTTTATTTAAAAATGACTGGTGAGCTTTATTTAAAAATGACTGGTGAGCTTTATTTAAAAATGACTGGTGAGCTTCGTTTAAAAATGACTGGTGAGCTTTATTTAAAAATGACTGGTGAGCTTTATTTAAAAATGACTGGTGAGCTTTATTTAAAAACAAAAATAATTGTTAGAAAAGAACAGACAAACCTTTATATAGTGTCAGATTTTATGCAAGAAAAAATGCAAAAATGTAAAAAAGCAACTTTAAATTGAATTTCCAACAATTACGTGTATTACAAGTTTGTATTCTTTCAGTTTGGCTCGTTGCTGTTATGTTCAACACATCTGTTTATTTGCCAGTGTTTTTTAGTTTTAATCACAGTACAGCTAAAATGAAAATCTGTGAGTGTTAATCATTTATGGTGGCATTTAGACACTGATTGTTTATGATAAACAAAAATTGATATATTCTCACAAGCACTTAATTACTGCTCTATTTCACTGTGAAGGTAAACAAAACATTTACCACATTGGGTACCAAGGTATGCTTACTTAGCTATTAACAAGGGTTTTGTACTTGTCTTATTGAGTATATGTAAACATTGTTTTGAGCTAATAGGAGATACTGTATATAGACTTAGCAAACAAGCTCAAAAGCATTTAAATGTCAGGCACTTAAAACATTAAAATGTAAGCCTTCTTCTGATATTCTGAAAAGAATGTTAGTTATGGAATAACTGCAGGTTCTGTACAGGTTTAAACACAGGTTCAGGTTTTTGTACATGTAGAAGTTCTGTACAAAAACCTTGTGTTCTTATTTCTCTAAAAGATGAAGCCATGACAACAAGTGTCTTACAGTGTACTAAGGAAAGTGTCTTACAGTATACTGCGGGAAGTGTCTTACAGTGTACTGCGGGAAGTGTCTTACAGTGTACCGTAGAAAGTGTCTTACAGTGTACTTAATAAAGTGTATTACAGTGTACAGGGGAAAGTGTCTTACAGTTTACTGAGGAAAGTGTCTTACAGTGTACTGGGGAAAGTTTTTTACGGTGTACCGGTGAAAGTGTCTTACAGTGTACTGGGAAAAGTGCCTTACAGAGTACGGGGGAAAGTGTCTTACAGTGTACTGAGAAAAGTGTATCACAGTGTACTGTTGAAAGTGTATTACAGTGTACTTGGAAAAGTGTCTTACAGTGTACTTGATAAAGTGTCTTACAGTGTACTTGATAAAGTACACTATAAGACAGTGTACCTGTATTACAGTGTACAGGGGAAAGTGTCTTACAGTGTACTTGATAAAGTGTATTACAGTGTACAGGCAAAAGTGTCTTACAGTGTACTTGATAAAGTGTATTACAGTGTACAGGGGAAAGTGTCTTACAGTGTACTTGATAAAGTGTATTACAGTGTACAGGGGAAAGTGTCTTACAGTGTACTTGATAAAGTGTATTACAGTGTACAGGGGAAGTGTCTTACAGTGTACTTGATGAAGTGTATTACAGTGTACAGGGGAAAAGGTCTTACAGTGTACTGGGGAAAGCCTATCGAGCGTATCCAATCGCAAACTTTAAAGCATGACCACGTTAGCGCCTCGGGCCCAGCATCATCTTCTGGTTTAGAGGCTACTTGTATTGGAGTGAAGACCTTTGGCTTGGCTAAGTATGCTTCAACAATCGACATTGACCTTCAACATTGACCTGAGCATTTTAGAAAGGTATTATTATTGTGATTCACTTGTCCAGCAGTTATTTATTTATTAATAATTCGCTTGTTATAGAAGCTAATTTATAACAAGAAGATAAATGAATTAAGCTGTAACTGTATCAAAAATACTTGTATCTACTCGTATCTTTGCTTTGACTGTGAAAATAAAACAGCACATTTTGGCCATGTTTAAATGAATTAATAGTTCTATGTTCTGCTACGAGCTATTAAATTTTATCTGTTAATTATTTACTAAAATTATTATATTAACTAGAAATTCCCCTGTCATACAGCCCACGACCAAAGTGATATTGGAAAAAAGAAAGGGTACTTATGGTTGAGAAATGCAATATTAGCAGTCAAATGGCACTGCAATGCAATAGGAGAACTGCAATGGTAGCTGCAATGGTAGCTTTAATGTACTGGGGGTTATTATGTACAACAAACAGCAATAATGAAAGGCAAAGATTATATGTTTATATATTTCCCCTGCAATATAGGAGAAATGCAATATTAGAAGTAAAATGGCAAGCTGCTGTGTAATATACACAGACTGCATGGGGGGCTGTATATCATTGGTCATACATGTAGCAACCAATATCAAGAAGTTGTGATATTTATCTAGATTTCTGTATTTATATCTAAAAAATTATGTTGAATTTAAAAATCTAAACAGATTTTAGCTGGTTGTTATAGATATAGATGTATATCTATAAAAAAATGTAGGCCTATTATTTAATTTTGCAGATATTAAAAACGGCTTGGCAGTACCGCGACATTGGGCACAACCGCAGTATCATCAACAAAATCTTTTGAAAAATAATAACTGTAACATATTGCACACCATCATTCACTATATACTTTGATCTTGTAAATTCGAATGAATATTCTTATAATTAAATCTTATAATAATCCTATAAAACTAAAAAATTATTCTTATAATTAAATATTGTAATAATCTTATAAGAATCGTTAGAAACATATCATCGTCATTTCCTTTACTTTCACTGCTTTGGACATCAGTTGGAATACCAAAGTACTCATTATAAGTGTCCAAAATGTCAGAGTCCGGTAGAATCGGCAAAAAAGAAATGATTACTTTTCAGTACTTCTACGTTAATTACAGAAACCTTCAGCAGTTAGACAATGCCATAGACTGGTGAAATGTGCACATTTTTCTCGAGAAATGCGCACGACTTAATGGTCCTACTCTTTGTTGCATGGCCGATCTTAATTTTGACTTAAAAAAGCTTGTCAAGTTTTTCTCACGATTTTATGCCAAACTAATCTGTCTATTTATGTATAATCCGATCAGATGGGTTAGTTTTAGGATATTGCAGAAACTTTTCAAAGACTTGGTAACATATTTAAATATGTTTATATGTGTTTTGTATCATTATTATACCTAAAGGTTGACTTGCAACAAAATTCACATTACAGCTATTTGGTATCAAAAGATTCACCATGTCTTACTCTGTTGAGTTGTAGGTGTCAAATACGTGGAAATGTGATTACCAGCTCTTAAAAGCTCAAAAGCAAAAAGCCGCCGTAGGTTGGAATCTGTTTATTTCTCTGACGTATTCATTACAGTTTAGTTATTGTCTTGTCACGTGATGTTCTCACGTGAATCGAAAGGCCAATTAAAAGCTCAATATAAACTTATTGAAGCACTAGTTAATGACAAACACTTTGGGTTTTACCGAAGACTCCGTATCAAATATAGATGCTCGCTACTTTACAGTTTTGTTTCGGCATTATTCAATCGTCAAGTCGTAATCTGATCATGTGACCCAATACTTCGCAAACAATTGTTGCAGCTCTTTTCGATTATCACAGGTAACCAACAGGCTCGTCATAATTATCAGACAATGATATATACTCCTTCGCGGTAAGGTTAAAAAGTTTAACGATTTTTTACGGTAAGTTATAAGATATTAGTGCTAAAAGTGACAGCATTACAATGACGATAACACTGACGGGTAAAAACAATAGACATGGTTTTATTGAATGTGTGAAGTATATTTGTGAAAATATTTCGACGAATGAGGTTGCATGAAAGTGTAAACAGAAACCATCCTGTAACAACTACGTCCCATTTGAGCCGTTTTGGAAAGCGAATCTAAACTACGGCTGTCTCGTGTGGCTGCGATAAACTGTTCGTTTTTGAGCTTTTAAGAGCCTGTAATCACATTTCCACGTATTTGACATCTACAACACAACAGAGTAAGACATGGTGAATCTTTTGATACCAAATAACTGCAATGTAAATTTTGTTGCATGTCAACCTTTAAACGACTCTACACAAAAATAGTTAAATTTTTTGATGGGATTATTGTACAAGGGTTTGGTAACGGCCTTTGACGGATAATTTTTCAGGAGTTGTGTGCGCATATGCATTTATCATAAAGCTCCTAAACATTCGCTTCGCTGGTGTTTGATCGTGGGATTATTATCGATTAATATTTATTATTGAAAATTTAGTATATATACAAATTGATTGATTTTATCTTCTATTATCTACACTATATACTATACTATGTACACTTGGACCCAATCACTACATTTAACCTTACCCTGGAGCTAAATCTAGCTTTTAGTTTTTTGCCGTGTCCATCGACAATCATGTAGTTTGACCGGTTGACTGCAAAAGTATTTACCAGTCATTGTTGCTTTGTCAGTATACGTGCTAACAAAATTCTTGTCAGCATTTATAGCATTTCATGAAAATTCTATCATCATTAATGCTTTCCTATTGCATAAATGAATTATTATTTTATTGTAATTTCTACGAATTAATGTAAACATTACATATAATTGTAATTAGCTACTACGTGGCTTACTCAGAGTTGGGGGTGTATCGTTGTTCGAGCTCTTCTGGGGACTCTCCATAATATTTATAGCCAGCTCTTCGCTCCAGTGAGATCTTGTGGGTGTGTATGCTAGGCAAACTTGATGCCTAGTATAAATCAATGATTTATAATGCAAAAATGAATGAGAAGAAGAGAAACATTCTAACCAAATATTAATAGCCTTGGCTTACTTCGGCAATATTTTTTAAATAACAATAACACGCATAGACTGTGAAAACACTAAACCATAACAACACTAAACCATAATAACAATAAAAACAGTGATAGTAATAATAGTAATAACAACATTAATGACAAAAGTGGGCATGTCCTTTTAAACTATTTAAAGATCAAAACTTCTAGGAGCAGCAAAGACTCCAAGAAATGTGCTCATAGAATCGATAATAATAACGATAATGATCGCAATAACAATAAGATCCAACATGTTCTTAGAAAACATTCAAAAATTGGCACATGCAGAGGCAGCCTAGATTCTGAAATGAGCTCTCAGGTAGCATAACTATAGCTGACAACCCTTCAGTTCTTAAATATGACCCAACCTCATCTTAAAATAGATCGATGAGGGTCTGTAAAAGCACTCTACCATTCGATACAAATACAATTATAACAATAATACTACCAGCACTGTAACTAGGGTATGTCGCATAAGAGAGAAGAAGAGGGGTGAACTAATAACAAAGGAATGTGAAAAAGGTAACCCCCTTTATTACCTCTATTATTAATTGAAGGATAAATGGATTAAAAAAAAACGTAAAGGCTGTTAGTATTTAGGTGGTAGCTGTTCTCAAATATTTATGAGAATAGATGGGTAAACAAAAATTGAATGGAAAAAATAGACAGAAATACAAAAAGGTAGCGGATAATGAATGGAGCATAAGAACGACAAGCAGACATACGACAAGCAGACATAGCCAGGTTACATGCATTAACACTATTTTAATAGAGAAAACGAATGAAACAGAAGAATATGGGGAATCAGATGACAGGAAATGTAGAGAAAAAATACATGGTAAACAACTATTAGCATCAGTTGCTAAAGATATATGATAAGTGACTATTAGCATCAGTTGCTAAAGATATATGATAAGTGACTATTAGCATTAATAATTAAACTGGCTTACACACAAGAATACTTGAATTTATCAAGTACGTTCTACCTATTTTTTACCTACATGCTCACCTAGTAATAACAAATTGCAACAGTTTTAAAATAATAATTATTTGAATGATGTATTGATACCACAACTCGCACCAATACAGATTTTATGGGCAATTTGTCGTTTGTATTTAATATATTACCATGGCAACAAGAAAAGTAAGAGTCACCCAGTTTGGAGTATCATTACTCATACAGATATAATGACATGACTGCACAAACACTCAAGTATGTCAAAAGAGCTAATCAAATATAACTGGCTTCATACAAAGATATAGATTAGCATTCTCACAGGCTTCAACGCTTTGTCATGTTTATGTAGTTGTCTTATGTCTGTTGACTCCGCATCATTTCCTCTTTTGTCGCGGTAGCTCTCCACCACCCTCACCTAATGTTGGCATAAAAATTGTTATTAGGCATTAGTGTCACGGTATCCAATAGCAAATAAGCTCATGATAACACATATTCGCTCGCAAACAAAGCCTAACATAAGCTAGCTGTATGAGTAAGTAAAGACGTATGTCAGATCAACCCCTTATCTAGTCAGCTGACCGGAAGACTATAAAGATAAATTAACATTTCAAAAGCGTTGTTTGCAGTCATTTTGTGTTTAAATTTAGTCATGAGTCGAAAATCAACCTTTTTTATTTTTCGTAGTCTAGATACATTTCACAAGATTTATATGTTTTTTTTAATTCACACTCTTTTAACAAGTTATAATAAAATCTGGCATACTATTACCTTTTATTATTAGCCTTATATTATTACCTCTTATAAGTAAAAACTTACATATGTAAACTAGTAGATTTTTCACATCGTAATAGTAAATTTCAGTCTCTTTGTCTGCTGCCAAGTTCTAATTGAAATCGTACATTTAAACAGGGCTGAAGAGCTATATGACTGTGGCAGAGGGAATTGTAACATTTGGCCACTAGCAATGGGATGTATATTTTATAGGAATGACATAAGTACATTACTTATACAACTCTCTCGCTTCTATTGCTCTCAATATTTAATTGAAGATGAACCTACACAAAATCTTAGTATGTTTTGTCAGAAAGTGTGGGTATTTTTCTATTATTTATGATTGTTTGTGATGTTTGAAATGGTTCGACTGCCAGAATGTTTCGCGATTAAAATTAATAACACTTGAATCTTGTTTCACAGGCTCAATTCAAGCAAACGTGTGGTTATGACTTTCATCGTTGCTCTTCGGAAAAGAGACTGACAGCATAAAAACGTGTGATACTGCAACTTGAAAGCGTTAGCCGATATCAATAACTAGTGAGACAGACAGACAGACAGACAGCCGCGCAACTACTGACGTCATTTCGACACAAATTTTTCTTCTGCTTTAACCGCGATCAAGTTTTATCAATTTTAACCTTGAAGCATTCTGGTAGTCGGGTCACCTCAAACAACAAAACTAACCGCTATTGATAGACAAATACCAATACTTTCTGATGAAATCAACTAAAATTTTGTCTGAGTTCACCTTTTACAACAATAATAATTGGATGCAAAGAACTGCCCATTGCTGAGCATATTTGAAGCTTTCATAATTCCTACCTGCTATTGCTAGTTCCTACCTGCTACTGCTAGTTCCTACCTGCTATTGCTAGTTCCTACCTGCTATTGCTAGTTCCTACCTGCTATTACTAGTTCCTACCTGCTATTACTAGTTCCTACCTGCTATTGTTAGTTCCTACCTGCTATTGCTAGTTCCTACCTGCTATTGCTAATTCCTACCTGCTATTGCTAGTTCCTACCTGCTATTGCTAGTTCCTACCTGCTATTGCTAGTTCCTACCTGCTATTGCTAGTTCCTACCTGCTATTGCTAGTTCTCAGCATAAAACCTTTGTCGACAATTTCTTTTAACCACATCAGCTTTTCTCGCTGTCTTGCTTAACCTTCGCGTAAGCTTATTGTAACCTTATTGCAACCTTTGTTTTACGAGGATTGGTGCTAGTGAGAATACCCACTAGAAGATCTCTGGTCATGTCCAAATTCGAAAAATATCCCATGCCCAGGCAACTATTAAATTTGAAGCTAAGTATATATGCTATTGTACTATCTTTATGACCAAAGTGCAAAATACAAAAATACACCTTGGCTTTTTCCGGTGACCCACACTTGGGTTTTCGACAAGTGCTTAGGAAGTAAAACTGAAACGTTGTTTGTGATAAAACTGCTTTCTAAAAAAACAACTGCGAGTATTCGTTTTCGTTCTTTGCTTGAATCGACTCACTAGCGGTACACCAACTCAGGTGCATGCCAAATATTTAAATTACTCCACGAGTGTACCAGCAACTGATGAATACGATGTTACATATATAATTTACAGGATGTTGACAGTTGTTTATTGTTCAAACACAGATCTATGAGTAAAAAATACTTCTTTTTATGCCCATTTCGTTAAGGGCCACTGAAGGGTCATCACCAAGATTAGAAGGTAAAAGTTTGAATACAAACCAAACCATAAAAATAATATGCCAAATAAATTCTAGGGATTGCTTGTATAAAACGACATCAATTCATGCAACTTTTCAACATTTAACTCACCAGAGCCATGTTCTCGACTTGTTAAAAATTTTTAGCTAGTTTTTACGTCTGCGCTCTTAATAAGTAAACAATGCGTTAACAATGCTAGCTGCCAGGTTATCTCATCACGTCAGCGGTATGACTATAAACTATGCGTTAACAATGCTAGCTGCCAGGTTATCTCATCACGTCAGCGGTATGACTATATAAAATTTTTTGGTCCCTCAAAGCTCATATCATCTGCAACAATAGTAGAGGGAACCAATAGCGGACAGCTTCAACAGTACAAATATTTAACCATTTAGTGATTATTTGATGAGCATCGAGGCAAACAAGTGTAAGTAGATCTCTCTTGGTAAAGCCTGAAAAAGATCTCTAGAAATCCTTTATTGCTCCACGTAAAACCAGCTGCTTGTTCAAGTAATTTATTTATCCCACGACCAAACACGAGTGAAGCGATTGGTTTGGGAGATTTATGATAAATGCACATGTGCACACAACTCCCGAAAAATTATCCATTAATGGCCGTCACCAAACCCTTGTAACGAAATCCTATCAACAAATTTAACTATTTTTCAGTGAAATCGTCTAAGTATAATAATAATACAAAACGCATATAAACCTATTTAAATATGTTACCAAGCCTTTGAAAGGTTACTGCAAATTCCTAAAACTAACCCATCTGATCGGATTAGACATAAATAGGCAGATTTATTTGGGCGAAAATCGTTATTAAATCTTGCTAAGCCTCACTTTTATTAAAGTTAAGAGCAGAAATTAAAACGCCGAGCGACAGAGAATAGAACGATTAAGTCGTGTGCATTTCACACAAAAAATAACATGCACGTTTGACCAGTCTATAGCATTGTCGAATTGCCGAAGGTTTCTGTAATTAAGTTAGGAGTACTGAAATCGTTTCATTTTTGCCAGTTTCAAAGTAACTGACATTTTAAACAATTTTGAGTACTTTGGTATTCTAACTGATTTCCAACGCAGTGTGAGTAAAAAAAATGACGATGATATTTTTTCTAACGGTTCTTATGAGATTATTACAATAATTAATTATAAATTTGGATGACTTCAGAACAATGACTACGTAGTACAGAATTTCTAAAAATCTATATAAATATCACAACTTCGCGATATTGTTAGCTATGACGTTTTGAAATGTAAACAAAATTGTGCATTGGTTTTATATTATTACTATATTAATAATATTGGTTATCCTAATAATATCAGTGCACTTTACTTCTAATATTGGCCAATATTGCATTTCTCCTATTGCAGGGGAGAGATTTAAACATATAATCTTTTCCTTTCATTATTGCTATTTGTTGTATATAATAACACCCACACCCAGTACATTACAGCCACCATTGCAGTTATCCTATTGCACTGCAGTGCCATTTGACTGCTAAAATTGCATTTCTCAACCATCAGTACCCTTTCTTTTTTCCAATATCACTTTGGTCATGGGCTGTATGACAGTGGAATTTCTAGTCTATATATATCTATATATATATTTCTCAAAGTATGTCGTATGTGTGTAGGTTTGCCGGCTATAGCTATTATTAGAACAGCTGAGCTGGACAACAATGCAGACTCAAAGTCATGGCTTACTGTAATTGGAAGCCTAACCTTATTAACTAGCTTAGTGGAATTTTCCATTGGCAATATGCCAGGCTACTAGCTTGAAAGGTACAGTTGTTTGACAAAGTTTTAAAACTTTCACAGTTGTTTTTATTTTTCTCCTAATTTATTTCAACTACACAACACACTTCTCTCATGATATGTAATTTGAAAGCTAGAATGGCAAATGTTGTTATATGTTAAATACAAATCAATTTTCTGTCCAAAGACTTCTATTACACGAGCAACGCCGGGTGGCACAGCTAGTATATATATATCACTCAAAGTATGTTCGTGTGTCGTATGTCTGTCTGCATTTCAGCTATAGCTATTATTAGAATAGTCTAGCTGGACAACAGTACTGACGCAATGTCATTGCCTACCAGCATTTGAAGCTTACTAACTAGGTTAGTGGAATTTTCTATTGGCAATGTGCCAGGCCACTTAGCAATGGCCTGCCACTTGCTGGAGAGTTGCCTGCCAGCGAATGGTAAGCAAATCTCATCACTTCTCATTGTTTATAAGCTGATTTTTAATACCCGGGCAACGCCAGGAGGCACAGCTAGTATATATATAAATCTAATTGTTTGTCGTTTGTTCGTCTGTCATCTGTATGACCAACCAATTGTAGCGATAGTTATTGGAATGAAAAAACCACTTCGCACTAGCATTGAACTCAAAAACAATGGAACAATAGAACGCAGGAACAATGGAAACAACTCGGCAGACAAGCGTGTTATCTACTACGACACACAGCCTAGTCGCAACACTGGAATTACTAGCACATTTGAATAATTCTAGCATGCTTGAAGATCATGATTGTGTGAGAGATTATGAATACCTCAAAATATATTCATGAATACCTAAAAACTCATAAATTACTCAAAAAAAATTTTTTATTACCCATTCACCTAGTAATAAATATATTTGTCTCAACATATTAATGCACTGTAGAGTACGTAACATGTATATACAACTGTCCGCATTGAAACTTTTTATTGCTCTGCCCTCTTGGGACCTGACACCTCCCTTTTATACTGGCAGCTCCATGTTCTGTTTTTCCCGGAAACTGGCCGGCCTCTCTAGCACTAGCCAGCACTCCGCCGGTTAGCCGAATCAGTCGGTTCTCTCGACCCTGTGATGTCGAGCAGTCTATCTCTCAGTCTGGGGACCTGAGCCATCTCCTTGCCAGTCGAGGAGGGCAGAGGCTGATCTGTTGGGTGTTCGGTCAAGATGTCAGTTGGCTGGCATACTTTACAAACCTAATTGATCTTATTCTTAAGTAAATTATCAGTTAGCAAAGTTGCCTGCCTGTAGAGAATCCTCTATCGTTTTCTCAGGGCAGATAAAATCATCTAATTGATATGTTTGCTTATTTTATAGTCATGAAATGCATTGGCTACTGTCTAACTACATGCTAAGCTATAATAAGAAACAAGCTGAATAGTAGCTACCACACTCTCCATTCTAAAGCATTTCTAATTGACGAATAAGAAATAATTCATGTATATTATATTTTGATTCGTAGAAATAAGTGATCCTCAGGACAGGTTACAATTTCTATTGTAATTCCGTTTACCTGAAATCAGCTTCATTCGAGATTCATTTAAGAGACTTGCAGATTTTTAGAGTTAATAAAATGTGACTTTTGAATCAATGTTAAATTATCAGAAATAATAAAGTGCTGTATAATATCTAAACCTTTTATTTTTTGTTACAGTAGTCGTCGTTTAAAACATTCAAACTTTTAAGCAATCACAAAACTCTGTACATGCAGTTAATGAGACAACTCAAATGTTGACAAATATAAACCCATGACATTCACCTTATTAGCCTGAAACTCTAACCAACTGAGCTGATCGGCCAATTTACGGCAGCTCAGAATAATTGTGCTAACCTTTGTCCTCCTTACTTTGTGACAGAAAAAGGAAACATACGGACGAACAATGACCAATAATAATCAAAAAACTGAATACACATTTGTAAGAATTTATTTATGAGTTCTACTCAGACTGAGAGAGTTGAGTAAGAAGTTGATATTTATAGTTATATTTGCTATTGATGGACATCATCTAACATCCTCAGCAGTTTGTTCAACAATAGATATCCATCCAAGAATATTTCAAATGTTCCACATTTGCTTTGATAACCCGGTGTGTGGAGGAAATTTAATTAATGGGGCAGAAGCTTTTTGTTTAAATTGTTTGCTAATTTTTAAGAAAGACTTATTTTGTTTGAAAAAGACCTTTTATTACACCTGATGCACCGGTATACACTGGTATAGCTCACTAATGCAGTTTTCTATTTTTGACTTTTGCTAATTTTACTCTTAAGTTTTGTCATTTTAGAAATGCAGTTACGTCTATAATTCACGTCTATAAAAGCTAGCTTTGTTTAAAACTGAGATACTGTGAGAAATAATTATTGTGATAGCTTCAGCTGCCTGGATGGGTGCCCAAGAATACAAAAACTGACTAGTAATTGTATTCCCATTCTCTCCTTAGTTTTCTAAGCAGCCAATTGTGTTAGGAGGAAGTTACTCAAATACTAACTCAGACTAACAACTATGGTCAAGGAGTGATTAATTCCAAGTCAGTTCTTAAATATCAATGCAGACATGAGGCTGACAAGCAATCCACTTAGACCCGCTATTGAGGTGACTAAATAATTAGAGTCAACTAGTATAAGTGGTATTTACACCTTCGGCAAGGTTATAACTTGTCATATAACATTATAACACATCGTTAATAGGATATATCAATATAGGGCTATATCAGTATAGGGATATATCAGTATAGGGATATATCAGTATAGGGATATATCAGTATAGGGATATATCAGTATAGGGATATATCAATATAGGGATATATCCTATATATAGGGATATATCAGTATAGGGATATATCAATATAGGGATATATCCTATATATAGGGATATATCAGTATAGGGATATATCAATATAGGGATATATCCTATATAGGGATATATCAATATAGGGATATATCCCTATATTGATATATCCTATACTGATATATCCTTATACTGATATATCCTTATATAGGATATATCCCTATATCGGTGTATCCCTATATCGATATAGGGATATATCGATGTAGGGATATATCAATATAAGGATATATCAATGTAAGGATATATGCTCTCATTTTATCAAGTTTCCATTGGAAGGAAGCAGGCGCTAGATATGGGTGGCTGCTTACTGCTTGTCCTCGCTGCCACGGTCCTATGTTTGGCCAAAAGCGGCCCAGAATTGTCCTACTTATTGGAAAGTGTTGCTGTGAAGCTAGTTTATAAATTTGAAATTTTCATGACACAACGTAAATCTGATAAGATACCCCCCTAGCATACAACACTGATTCAACGAAGAATTAACTGTCTTAAATTGAGGCAAAGATCAATATTTTATTTTGTTAAAATTGTTGGCATGCCCGTTTTGATTTATACAGTTACAGGAATTGATTGATTTACTTTATTGCTATTATTTCCACATGAACAACTCTTGATTGTTCTTTTAAATTGGCAGGGACAACGAGCCCTTGGTTTGGGCTCCTTAAAACAACAACAGAAAAATTGTTTAAAAATAAGCTTGGTCTTGCAATTTGCAATAATTATTACTAAAATAATGTGAAATTCTGATTAAAACAAGACCCTATTTTGCAGTTACATTAATGCTCTATAACTTTTTATTAATCACAAATATTTTTGCTAGTTTGATATAAACATGGCTTTACCAACTTGTAAAAAGCTGGCTACCAGATCCTCTAGTTCTCCAGAACTTCCTGGCTGCAGAACCTCCAGTTCTCCAGAACTGCCTGGCTGCAGAACCTCCAGTTCTCCAGAACTGCCTGGCTGCAGAACCTCCAATACTGCAGGTTGCCTGTAGAACTGGCAGTCTAATTACCAGGCTAGTAGAATCAATTCTATGACTAACAACGTAATAATGACTGGCATATAGACCTACATTTAAAGATTTTGTCTATTTCACTTTAAGACTGAAGCCTGGGCCTAAGATCATTCGGGGATTCATGGTCACATGATCCGGCTGACCATAAACCTGAGTAAACTCTGCTGATTAAATTGGCTTTGTTGTTTTGCGCGTTAGATGTATGTACAGTAACGGAATTCTGGTTGGTTTTTGCGTTACATTTGTTTTAGTTTATTCCCACAGTTTTAAATCGATTGGACCTGTAGTTTTTTTAAATATTGCAAAAGACTGAGGGCACTTCTAGCCGACCGAAAAATGAAAAATGGCAGGTGATGAAACAAGTTTCTACTGACACACTGATCGGCCCTTTTGGTAACGAAGGGTCCAAATTAGCAAAAGCTAGAAAATATCAGCAACATTAGTTTTAGCTTTACACTAAAACTATTTGTTTTTCTATTCATAACAAAATATATATATTGATATATACCCTATCAGATTCGATCTACTGCAAGTGTGTATCTTCAGTTACCTCTAAATATATACCCTATCAGATTCGATCTACCGCAAGTGTGTATCTTCAGTTACCTCTAAATATGTACCCTATCAGATTCGATCTACCGTAAGTGTGTATCTTCAGTTACCTCTAAATATATACCCTATCAGATTCGATCTACTGTAAGTGTGTACCTTCAGTTACCTCTAAAACCCTTTTGAACAAGGTGATGTTTTAGAGGTTTTAAAGCTGCAAAATAAAAAAGTTTACTGTTTGATTGCTGATTTTTTCATTAAGTTTTGCAAGCTCGGAGCTTTGCTATGATATTCAGGCTAAAAAAAATCTTGCATTTTAAGTGCTTTCACAGTCGATGAAAAGAATTTGATACAGTCTAAGATCTGATCTATGTCTAAGATCTGATTTAAGTCTAAGATCTGGGGACACGCTTGTTACAGGATTAGGATTAGGCTTGAAAGTGCTAAGTTATGTCATTTTGGAAGTGCGATTACATCTATAATAAATTACAGATGTACTAATAGCTAAAACTATTAGTCCATCACTAGTAATCACTACAACGTATTGTAGTATCTCTATTCGATAAAATATTACCATAGTTATAAACTGTATTAATACATGAAACGGTGGGACAATAAGCACCAACAGAGATGTGTACATTGATGTCGTTTTAAATTTATTCAATGATAAATCCTTCACTGAAAGCAGATATAGAGATATCATGTGGCCAAGCCGGGTCAAGGTCAACTGATTGAGTGCTGCAACTATTCCAGAACCATTCTTGTGTTTCTCATATTAGGTGTTATTACTGGACTCAGTCCAATACCAGGCCCTGCAAACCAGACAGTACTACTACAAACTTATGATAGCTGTATATGATAGGAGGTGTTATTACAGTTTTTGCAGCACTTGTTCATCTATATATATATATATATATATATATATATATATATATATATATATATATATATATATATATATATATACATACATACATATATATATATACATATACATATATATATACATATATATATACATATACATATATATATACATATACATATATATATACATATACATATATATATATACATAAACATACATATATATATATATATACATATATAGATATATATATAGATGAATAAGTATATATATATAATTTTTTATATATAATATATATAGATGAACAAGTATATATATATTTTTTTTTTACATATAATATATATAGATGAACAAGTATATATATATACATGTATATACAATACAGTATAGGCTAAAAGTCAGCATAAAGTGCTCGATACTAAAGTAGAGCTGACTATAAATTTGGTAAGAAATTTATTAAAATTTGACAAAACAAAAAATTACTAAATTATATATACATATATATATATATATATATATATATATATATATATATATATATATAGTAACTAAAAGCAGGTGCAAAAGCATATAAAAAGAGAACTCTACATTAAAAACCTAAGATATAATTAGTGGAGTACGAAATATTTGAAAAAATATTACGAAGAAAGTAAACTTTTAATAATTGCGCTACAAATTTGTTTCGTGCGATGCACTCATCAGACGCGTTTGTACTAAAAAATTTTAGTACAAACGCCTCTGATGAGTGTATTGCACGAAACAAATTTGTAGCGCAATTACTAAAAGTTTACTTTCTTCGTAATATTTTTTCAAATATATATATATATACTCATGCTACAGACAGTACTGTTTCGGCTATTGAAGCCTCATCAGTGCAGCTCAGAGCTTAGGCAAGGGACACAAATCCCAATGAGAGTTGACTTCCTGCCATGAAACAACTAAGTTGATTCACAGACTTTAAGAAAGTCAATGTGCTGACACCAGAGAGCTCAAATCACAAAAGTGATATATATATATATATATATATATACTAGCTGTGCCACCCGGCGTTGCCCGTGTAATAGAAGAGTATTTGGACAGAAAATTGATTTGTATTTAACATATTACAACATTTGCCATTCTAACTTTCAAACTACATATCATGAGAAAAGTTTTTGGTCTTATAAACAATGAGAAGCAGTGAGAGTTTTGCTATTAGGCAATTTAATAATGTGAGCAAACGTCTTCTCGTGACGTTATGCTATGACCCACGTCATACGTAAAGCAGTTAGGTATTGCTCTGATATAATGCCTTATATTGGTAGGCTAGCAATTTGACTTCCATAGTCCAGTGGGCTAGGTGTAAGACTTGTGAACGGATTGGTCCGAGATCGAATCTTCTTCGGTTCGGAATATTTGTTTCAAGATTTTAAGATCTATAGCCGGATTTCCAACGAATGAACACACAGACTTTGAGAAATATATATATAATATATATATAGCAACGGAAGTTTAAAACCTATGGTTAAAACACTTTTTACTACTAGTTTCATGCTCTGAAGGAGCAATCATCAGATAAAACATGTCAATCCACTACAGGTGTTTATATAATAGAGGTGAAGTAGCTAACAGATTGAAATGTTTAACTACATAGAGTCCATGGTCCTACTACAGCTTATGTCTTGTGATTGCATAACAAGAATCTGTCTACATGTCTGCATGTAGATGACAGTTCATTTCGCCTGTTCAATGTAGCCAACCCAGGCATCGAATGATGTAAAACTTTTCCCACAAGCACAGGTTACATGGCATAGTTGAACAGTTGAATGATGTCGCCTTTCTCACAATTATCTATCTTATATTAAAATCAATGTTGTTCTCCTTCAAGCTCCATATGTATTTACTCAATTCGGTGCTAGATCTCTTTTGTGCATGTCTAAATGTTGACTTGTGGTTTGTATAGAGTGTTTTAAAAGTATTATCAGTAAGTCCAACATAGTGCTGGTCCGGCTGCTCATCTGCTGTTGTCACTGTTGCTTTGTACACTACTGACTTAGTTAAGCACTTTCCATCTAACGGGCAATCTTCCTTAATTTGGCAGTTGCATTCTCTGCCAAATTAAGGCAGAGAATGCAACTGTCTCTAGGCGGAGCTCAAAAAGCCGAAAATACCAAAAAGAAAATTTGCGCAATATTTAGGAGAAATGACTTGAAAATCACAATCAACACCAACCGAAAAATCGTCAACTTCTTGGATGTAACATTGAATCTAAACAACAAAACATATAAAATTTACAACAAACCCAACAACACTCTGCGATATATAGATAAGAGATCCAATCATCCACTACAAATCCTTAAGAATCTACCAACTGCCATAAATAGAAGGCTTATAAACATTTCATCTGACGAGGCATCTTTTGTGAGTGAAACAGGAATCTACCAGAATGCGCTAAACAAAAGTGGATATGATTACCAGCTAACATATTCACCAGCAACAACAGGCAAAGAAAAGAAAAACAGACAAAGGCAGATAACTCGGTATAATCCACCTTTCAGCAAAAATGTGACCAGCAACATCGGGAAAAATTTTTTACGCATGCTCGACAGTGAGTTTTCAAACACACACCCACTGCGAAAGATATTTAACCGAAACAACACCAAAGTGAGTTATAGTTGCATGAAAAACATCAAGCAGACTATAAACTCACACAATATCGTCTTACTGCAAGCTGACCCTGAGGTTACAAGAGAATGCAACTGCCAAATTAAGGAAGATTGCCCGTTAGATGGAAAGTGCTTAACTAAGTCAGTAGTGTACAAAGCAACAGTGACAACAGCAGATGAGCAGCCGGACCAGCACTAAGTTGGACTTACTGATAACACTTTTAAAACACGCTATACAAACCACAAGTCAACATTTAGACATGCACAAAAGAGATCTAGCACCGAATTGAGTAAATACTGTAAGGGCTTGGCCCCGATAGCTGAGCCAGCCTTACTTTCCTAACAAGCCGGTGCAGCCTGAACTCTGGGCCTTCCACTCGTCGGCCTGCCTGACACACCTAGTGGTCCGATCAGGCCGCAGCTGGTTGCCCTCAATTCAGGCTCACTTGGAACGCTAACCCAGCCTGCTCTTTGAGACCCTATCTTGGCTAGTCTAGGTCCCGGCTAGCTTACTGTAGGGCCTGATCTCTAATGCTATCGCATTTCTGATCAGGTCCAGTTGTAGCGTAGCCAACCCCTAGCCTTCCTTAGGTATCTCCCAAGCAGTTCTTACTTGAAGCCAGATCAGTTCTGGTAGAATGGTCCTGACTAAGCCACCCAGGCAGGCATAAACGTGATCAGTCCGTGTGAGTGAATTTAGACTATTTATTATATATAATCAAGAATACGTGTAACACAGCGTCAAACAGCATCAAGCTCGCAATAATTATCCCCCTGAGGTGGCTTGCGCCTCCTCCTTATATATGGGTCTTACTCCGCCCACTTACATAATGATTACATAACACCTAATTGTGTTGAGGCAGGCCTGTAAGGCAGGCCTAGATATTTATATAACATCTAATTGTGTTGCGGCAGGCCTGTGAGGCAGGCCTAGATATGCAGTGTTACATAATAGGGTATAATAGAAAACCACACATAAGGTTGTAATAAAGAACATTGATATCTAAGGATAAGAGCATAGTTAATACATTTGTCCAGTCCTCCACAATACGTATGGAGCTTGAAGGAGAACAACATTGATTTAATATAAGATAGATAATTGTGAGAAAGGCAACATCATTCAACTGTTCAACTATGCCATGTAACCTGTGCTTGTGGGAAAAGTTTTACATCATTCGAATGCCTGGGTTGGCTACATTGAACAGACGAAACAAACTGTCATCTACATGCAGACATGTAGACAAATTCCTGTTATGCAATCACAAGACATAAGCTGTAGTAGGACCATGGACTCTATGTATTTAAACATTTCAATCTGTTAGCTACTTCACCTCTATTATATAAACAACTGTAGTGGATTGACATATGTTATCTGCTGATTGCTCCTTCAGAGCATGAAACTATTAGTAAAAAGTGTTTTAACCATAGGTTTTAAACTTCCGTTTCTGTATAACAGGCTCTATTTTATAATATCGAGCACTCTGTGTGGAAATTTTACATGAAGTTTATATATATGCATATATACATACATGTATATATATTTTTATTATATATGTATATATTTTTTATAGATATATATATTTTATTATGTATATATTTTATTATATATATATTTTATTATGTATATATTTTATTATATATATACATATATATATCTGCTAAAGCTGCTATTGTGACTGCAAGGTCAAAAGCACTTGACCATCATTGAGACCTTGTTTAAATATTACTATCATAGTCTGCTGTTTCCTACTCCACTTGGCTCTACCCTCATCTCCTCATTTCACTCCACTCTACTCCACCTCACTCCACCCCTCCCCTAATTCCCTCCAACCTCGATTCAACCCTTCCCCTGTCACTCAAATAATACTCTATAACACTCTATCCCTTTCTATCTTCTATGCCTTTTTAGTTACATGTCCGTTTAGGTGAAATCTTCTAATTAGCCCTAATTCAATCAAGTAAGCCCTTTCACAGAGTTTTCACTCATTTATCAATCTCATTCTCTCATGCTCTCATGTTCTCATGCTCTCACTTCCATACCACTCCACATAAATAACCAAATTAATCGTATTTGTAAATTATTTAAAATTAAGTTTAGTAAAAAACAACTAAGATAAATTATTTGCAAATACTTTAGCTGTTTACTTATTTTATTATTTAACAAATGCTGTTTTAGTTTTTCTTTTAAATATAAACATTTTTCAAGATTTAAAGCACTATCCGCAAACAAGTGACCATGAATTGAAATTACCTGGCATGTCAGTATCATACGCATCTAAGGCCATTTCAGCCATCTCAGGCTTATGCTCATCTTCCTCTTCTGATTCCTCAGAGGAAGTATCCTGTACATACCAGCAGGCTTTGTCATCTGCAACACATATCTTTTATTATTTCTAAATACCTAACAAGCTCTTTGCCAAACAATAATCTTGATAAAATAGCTTTGAAGCTAATCCCACATTCTACACTACCAAAATTGGTAGGGAATACGACTAAAACTGTAAAGGAAAGACCAGTCAAAGAGTTATGTAGCATTTGGATGTTTATGGGAATATTTTCCCGGCAAAGACAACTAAAACTGAGAGTGCAGTTGTTTGTTATGCTGTTACCATAGAGATATCAGTCAGCTCTCTTGTGAAATGGTCATTACGACACTACTACTTTCAAAGGAAACATTATTGTTGAGGTCAGATAATATATTTCTCAAAGTTCTCAAGTCCTACCGGTGCATATGGCAAAAACAGAATATTAAAAATCATTTATTTCGCTAAAAAGATACAAATAAGTTTTCCATAGACTTAGCCCAACCACCAACTAGGATTCAGACAGAAACAGCCACTGAAATAATCAGTCTTGTGTTGCTGTAGCAGCAATAATCAGGCTTGTGTTACTGTAGCAGCAATAATCAGGCTGGTGTTACTGTGGCAGCGATAATCAGGCTTGTGTTGCTGTGGCAGCAATAATCAGGCTTGTGTTGCTGTGGCAGCAATAATCAGGCTTGTGTTGCTGTGGCAGCAATAATCAGGCTTGTGTTGCTGTGGCAGCAAGATGCTGAGACACAAAGAAGAACTGCTTACTGAAGAGACCAAAGTAAGTATAATACAGACATGTCAAAAGTCTGGCCCACTGGCCAAATGCGTCTCGGGTCAATTTTCATCCGGCCCGCAGCCTCTGTCATAAAGTCAATAACGACTGGCACGCCTGTAAAATTAACCCTTGGAACCCTAATGGCCGATTTGCCAACATTGCGTGGGGTGCCAAAATCCCTAACAGCTGGAATTCTGGCATTCACATGGCTTTGTTTACAAAAGCAGTTTCTAAGTAACAGCGTAAACCAATCAGATTAATTCTTGCACAGAGCGTTTGAACAGAAATGTCTCATCCATTTGTAACAGTTTTCAAATATCTTTACTTCCTTCGATTTAATAATAAATTCTATTAGAACGGTATCGCGAAAATTTTTTATACAACTCGTTTTTTAATAGGTCATAAATGATTGTGATGCAAATAAAGGATTTTATGATACAAACTATAATTTTTCAATATATTTTGAATCGTGAAATGAGGATGAACACGTGCTCAATGGATATGATGCTACTGTAAATGTTTTTACAAGTTTTTTTTAAATCTTACAAACTTTTATAGTTTTGGCCTGAATAACGGTGACGCACTGTTTTTTTCTGTTTGATGGCATTTTCTGTGGGTTGCTCAACCTTTTTACTAATGTTTTGGCAAATATCATTGTATTATGAACATGTTTAGTTATATTTAATAAAAATTTAAAAACTTCGGATCGTTAGACAAATTTCTTAAGGTGCTGGCGCTGAAAAAAAACGACCAAGGTTCTAAGGGTTACCAAAGGGGGCAGAAGAGCTGTTACCTGCATGTTAAACATTTAAAAATCCAACCAACATATATAGTTACTGTCATATTTTAAATGAGCCCTGCACTTGTTAATATGCTTATTACTTGTTCATTTTTCTGTAATTGTGTTTAAAAATTCGTATAAATATTAAACTGCCATGGTGAGATATTGTTTTGTTTCAAATGTAGTTTGTATCCAAGAGTACAATTACTTCTGTTCAGCTGCTAAAAAAAAGTTAGTGTTAAAAAATGAAGTTGAGTAATTATTAAATTTCAATTATAATTTCAGTGCAATTTTGATATGCATGTTTCAAACAAACCAAAACACATGCTTAAGATAGCTGAAATTGAAATAAAAAAGCAAATATGAACACAAATTAGCTCGGTAAAATTTATTTAAATTAATTGTTGCTATATTTAAAAAATGTCCGCCGCGGTTGGCCCCCTAAGTTTTTAACACACCAAATCAGCCCCTTTGCAAAAGTTTGGAAACCCCTGGTATAATAGTTCTACCTCTAGCGGTGCTACTAGCATTCAGAGGATGTTGGTACAGTAGTACTAGCTCTAGCGGTGCTACGGGCATTCAGAGGATGTTGGTACAGTAGTACTACCTCTAGCGGTGCTACGGGCATTTGGTAGATGTTGGTATAGTAGTACTACCTCTAGCGGTGCTACTAGCATTCAGAGGATGTTGGTACAGCAGTACTAGCTCTAGCGGTGCTATGGGCATTCAGAGGATGTTGGTACAGTAGTACTACCTCTAGTGGTGCTACTAGCATTCAGAGGATGTTGGTACAGTAGTACTACCTCTAGTGGTGCTACGGGCATTTGGTAGATGTTGGTACAGTAGTACTAGCTCTAGCGGTGCTACGGGCATTTGGTAGATGTTGGTACAGTAGTACTACCTCTAGCGGTGCTACTAGCATTCAGAGGATGTTGGTACAGTAGTACTAGCTCTAGCGGTGCTACGGGCATTCAGAGGATGTTGGTACAGTAGTACTACCTCTAGCGGTGCTACGGGCATTTGGTAGATGTTGGTACAGTAGTACTACCTCTAGCGGTGCTACTAGCATTCAGAGGATGTTGGTACAGTAGTACTAGCTCTAGCGGTGCTACGGGCATTCAGAGGATGTTGGTACAGTAGTACTACCTCTAGTGGTGCTACTAGCATTCAGAGGATGTTGGTACAGTAGTACTAGCTCTAGCGGTGCTACTGGCATTCAGAGGATGTTGGTACAGTAGTACGACCTCTAGCGGTGCTACGGGCATTTGGTAGATGTTGGTACAGTAGTACTAGCTCTAGCGGTGCTACGGGCATTCAGAGGATGTTGGTACACGTTTTTTTATCCTTGCATACTAGCTAGCCTAGGTATTAAGTAAAGTATGTCCTAGTTTCTATAAAGAGAAGAATGAGAGACTTTTGTCTACAAGTTCTCTCACAAACTTTTACAATGAGAGTTAACTTTTTAGGTGCCAAAGAAGTTGTTTTTGTTTTGTCAACAAAAAAGTTCAATAGAGTGCATTGCAAGAAATGTCTTTTTCACAATTTTGCTCCCTTGTTACAACCATATGAGCATGCATTATCATTTATATTACAAATTTGCTGTCTGTCAACCTTAATTGCATATTTTTGTCCGTGATCAACATACCTAAATTAGGTTTTTCTTCTGCAAGACCAAAATCAGCCCCGTGGTGCCCCATTCCAAGTAGTGATGAATGCCAGTGTAATACTTTTAGCATCCATGCCAAGGCCAAAGTATGTAGGATAAATTATAATTTTTTAATTGTAACGTTTAATGTACAAAACAAATATTGTTATCTATGATCACCACAGTTTTAGCTTTGCAAAACTGTGAGCACTTAATGAGAATCTTTTGATCGATTTTTCCCGCTGGCTTTGTTGCGTGGATAATACTATTTCAATTCAAAATCTATTGATTTTTCCTGGTGCTATGTTAGCTCTTGACCTTACTTTCAATCATCATATTTGTGTCTCGGCCTGCAGCACTATAACTATAACTAAGCCCTACCTATTATATTAACATCAGAATTTCTGTCCAGTGGTTCAAGTCACATGCGGAATCTAACGCACAGAATATAATCTTTTTTGAAAGCTGCAAATAAAAAGTTGAAAAGTGGAACACCTTAACGAAAATCAAAAATAAACAATACGTTTTTTCTTATTCAAGTATCTTTGTGTTGGATATAGGGCCAACTTGAAGAATGCTCTTTGCTGATTATCTGTATAAGATATAAACCGGACACTTACCGATGGCACGCCTTATCGGAATTTCTCGGCTAAACTCCTCCGTGATAACATCAAGCTTCTCTGGCAGCCCAAAGAGATAAGTTTTATGATGCTTGCTGTCAGGAAGCGCCACATACACTTTGCCGATCTAGAAACAATAACCTTAACCATTTTATTTTAAAACAAATAAATACCATAAATATTTCAATAAATACATCTAATCGATTTTTTCTTTGCCATAAAATGATGTTGCTAAAGATTAACTTGGAATCAGTGAAGAGATTTTCCAAGTTTTGAAAGGAAGGAAGTGGTGGAGTTTTCAACATTTAAAGACTGCAGAACAAAACCAATAATAAAAATCTAAATGTATAAATGTGAGTGTCTGTCATTCATATGTCTGTCTTTCATTCATATGTCTGTCTGTCATTCATATGTCTGTCTGTCATTCATATGTCTGTCTGTCATTCATATGTCTGTCTGTCATTCATATGTCTGTCTGTCATTCATATGTCTGTCTGTCATTCATATGTCTGTCTGTCATTCATATGTCTGTCTGTCATTCATATGTCTGTCTGTCATTCATATGTCTGTCTGTCATTCATATGTCTGTCTGTCATTCATATGTCTGTCTGTCATTCATATGTCTGTCTGTCATTCATATGTCTGTCTGTCATTTATATGTCTGTCATTCATATGTCTGTCTGTCATTCATATGTCTGTCTGTCATTCATATGTCCAGCTACTTTAAAGCATTAAGAACGAAAAAATGGCTTTGCACTGAAATTGAACTCGGAACCCCAGTTCTGCAGACAGGCGTGCTATCCACTACACTGCACAGCCTACTTTCCATTTTATTGTGCATATACTTATTACACCGGTTAAAGTTTGCCGGTTTAAAGCACTTGTAAAAATACTACTGGCTATTACTCTCTGTATGCTAACTAAACCATGTACCTCACCTGATTTCCATCTTGTCTATTAAGATGCAACTGTACTAAACTTCTCTTCACATCACAAAAATATTAAGAAATATTTTATGTGTTTTACCTTAATTGGTTACTTACCAACTAAACACTCATAAATCTAGCAGCCTGTTCCAGTCAATTACCTAACTGAGCACTTAAATATGCTTGCTACATTATTATGCTGCGATCTACAAATGTCTGGCTGTGTGAGTAAACTACTGTCTAATAATTTTAACTCCATCTGAATGTAAACTAGATGGAACGCAAGATCTAGTTTACTTGGATATTTTAGTCTAATAGCAAACTTAGCTCTGTTTCTAAGTGAGTACAGACTAATTTTGAAAGCCATGATTATATCTAGGGAAATGTTTGGGTATGACCCCTGAGTTGCCCTGAGTTTTAGGAAGGTCATTTTGGCACTAACCAACAAAATTTGCTCTTGTTACTGGAACCGTGCATACTGCCAATCTCCTAGTTTCGCTAAATCGGCTTAATCATGCTTTTTCATCTTATCATTTAACATTTTCAGCATAATGAAATTAGAATATCGTTAAACTACAAATGAAATTGGCACGCAAACTGGTAAAACAAGTCCAGAAGCTGGTGAGGTTACAAAAAAATATTCATCTTAATAACTTACCACCAAAATCAGTGTGTTAAAAATTGACTGTCCTCAAAACCAGATATTGTTCAAAAGAATTTCCATGTGTAGAGCCAAAATCAAATTACTATGCTTAGGCTACTAAAATATTTCACTATGTAAACTGGCTGACCTTAAAGTGCATTACCAGAAATATCAAGCTCCAATATTTTTTAAAACCACTTTTACCTTGTTTTATAATATATCAACTCCTCAAACCACCTCACCCTTGTTTTATGGTATATCAACTCCTCAAACCACCTCACCCTTGTTTTATGGTATATCAACTCCTCAAACCACCTCCCCCTTGTTTTATGGTATATCAACTCCTCAAACCACCTCACCCTTGTTTTATGGTATATCAACTCCTCAAACCACCTCACCCTTGTTTTATGGTATATCAACTCCTCAAACCACCTCACCCTTGTTATACATATCGGTTCCGTGTTGAATACAAAATAAGCAATTCAAATGTAAGGAGTACCTCATCCGTGTACTCATCAACAACCAGATCAGCTCTGTCAGCCGCATACAGCATTTCGACCTTGGCAGCCTTCCCTTTTAGTTTAGTCTTTTTTAGTTTAACTTTCTTGTATTTCTTGCTTTGACCCATGCCCCCAATACTCTCCCACGCTCTATTCTCCATTTGAACTCCAGTCTGCTGTTCTCTATAAACAAAAAAGATGCAGCCTCCTCATAATGCTCATGCGCGAGCCGGAGGTTGACAAATGCCGACAGCTAAGTCATTGGTCACGACAGAATATTCGGTGTTAAACTGTTTCTAGTGTTTAGAGCATTAAAACAAAACGGTATATTTGTAGTTATCCAGTTTCAGGTATACTCTGACCAGTTCTTAGTTATACTGTAAACAGTTTATAATTGGTTCACCTAATTAAACAAGCTCACATAAAGGACTATATTTTAATAAATTACGTTGGCTCAACACGCTGCCTCATTTTTATTTAAGGCCAAAACCTTTTGTCACTGCAAAGTATTTAGAGATCAAACTTTTGCAAACTGTAATGGCATAAAGACCTAACATTTTATCTAGGTCCAAAGCAAACAATTATCAAGGTCAGTTGTGCAAAGATGTCTACCTCAACAGCACAAAAATATCTAGTTAGGTCGATAGCCCAGAAGTAACTAGGTCAATCATGGAGAAACAATATGCTGTAAACCACCCTGATTTTCGCAATAAGCCTACTGACTATATATTACTAATTTAATCTCATTGAGTTATGCACATTTTCTACGCCGATCAACTAATTAGTTTACAAGGCTCAGTGATGGCTTAGACTCTAGAGGCTTAGAATTGCTTACAAAATTAAGACCAAGCCATCAAAAACTAGTATGCATATTGCGAGTGAAATCCTAGAGTGCATTCTGTCTCGTAATAAACTAACTTACAATTTTTAGCCTACAAAATATTAAATGTTGTTTAAAATTCCCTCGTGTAGATTTATACATATTTGCATCAAAGAATTTTTAGCTATAAAAATTATTATAGGCTGAGGTGACTTCAAAGCAAGTTAAAATTAATTCGCAAATGGCATTCGGCAATGGCAAATGGCTATTGCAAAATATATTCTGTAGAGGTTGATGATAGAGAACTACGATATTTACGTTCTTGGAACGTCCTTCTTCTGGGCCTTCTTCTTGGCTGTGATCGGAACTGAGCGATTTTCCTGGAGAATGATGGGTTCAACCTCTCCAACTGTTTCTTTACCAAACTGGAGAAAGGTGTTTGCAAGGTCATCACTCATCAAGACACATTCTACTTGGCCATCATCGTCAACATCTGCAAGACGTGATTATGTGGTTAAACATGGTTAAATACGGTTCCCCACACCCATCAAGTACATGTACGCACCACGCGTTTCTTCGACTTGTCCGCTGTTTATGCAAGACAGTGGTTGTGTTAAGAGTGCCAGGAATGCTGTGTGTTAGTATAGGACAAGGAACTCATACATCTGGTAAACTAGCACCGTTTGAAAAAATGAAATCATATCATATGCCCTTTGAAAAACGATTAGAGTTTTACTCAGTGGCTGTTTTGGTTTACATATCTGTTACATCACTTCGTATCTAGTTCTATCATTGTGTTCGCAAGGCAATAAGCCACCAACCTATGCAGGTAGGGCATTGTGGATGATTAGAGTGCTTCAATGTATACCCCTAATGTATACCATGATGGCATACCAGGTGATGGCATACCTAATGAAATGCCATCACCCCTCCGCATAGGGGTATACATTAGGAATATACTGTACATAAGGAGCATACATAGGTATATACACAGAGAGAATATATACGAAGTATGCATGGGGTACATGTTATGATTATACATAAGTAGTGCACAAGGGGGTATACATTAGTGTTATACATAAGGAGTATACATAGAAAGGAGTATACATAGAAAGGTGTATACATAGAAAGGTGTATATATGGAGTGTACTAGGTGAATGCCAGGCGTTGCATGTGTAATAAAAAGGCCTTTGGATAGAAAATTCATTTTTGTTTAACATTTAAAATTGATTTGTATTTAACATAGGGTATATACCACATTTACCATTCTAACTTTTAAACTTCATATCATAAAAAAAGTGTTTTTGTGCAGTTGAAATGAATTAAGAGAAAAAATAGAACTACTTTAAAGTTTTTCAAACTTTTTCACACAACTGCAAACTGCAACTTTTAAATTTCATATCATAAAAGAAGTTTTTTGTTAAAATAAATGAGAAAAAATAAAATTTTAAAGTTGTTTAAATGTAAATGTGAAACCATTAGCTAGTAATGGCTAAATATAGTATGTTTTGCTACAATTATAATAAAAAGTTATTTGGTATACGATTAAATAGTTTGTTTGTTTCAGCGTTGGCATCATAAGGTGAAAATATCATATAGACGTATAGAGTGAAATAGAAACCCATTGCACTTATCTAATGCAAACACTGCTTGGCAAAAACCATCACAATCATCATTAAGAAATAGTAACAAAACAATAATTATGTTAACCTTAGTAACTATAACCTGCTGTAGGTAACTATAGTAACCTGCAATAACTTATGTGCATTTTGTGGTTCTGATCCGCAAGAAAATGTAACATTACAATGTACTACATCCAGAGTTCTTACCTTCAAGACAGACGTGTAACATAAATGCTGAATCTAACTTAAATGAATTTAATTTACTAAACACATACATGTACTTGAAGAAAGTTTTAGTATGTATTTTAGTGAACTTCAAACTTTCAACTAAAATTTCATCACTTACCGGTATCCGTTTGCGAATCCATTTTAACCATAACGGATAACGCTGAACTGAGATAGCGGCAAAATAACATCTTGATATTTTTGTAAATCTTGATCTTGACTTCAGTAAATTTATAACTAATATTTTATCACCTATCTGTTTGCTAACCGGTTTTTACCATAACGGATGACGCTGAACTGAGATACAATTGCCAAATTGTAATGTTGAGAAAAATGTTTGTTAATATCGTATTGGGGAAAACAATTTAGTCCTAGTATGGCGAAGACGAAAAACTCATCAAGTTTCATAGAGTTAATGGAGTTCATAATGTTTTTATTTAGCATGTGCAATCGAGAAAAGAGTATACGGTGTGTGATAAGAGCAATTTATTAACAAGCAATTATTATTTATTAACAACCGTTTAGCCTGGTGACTAAATGCAAGCTTCCGAAGTTGCGGTTGCAATCTTTGTGAGTTCAAAACTCGCAGAATGCGGGCTTTCAATTACAAAATTTTAATAGCTATAGCAGGACATACCAAAGGACACACATACAGACACACCGACTTTAAGACTTACACGAAGGGGAGGTATACATGGAGGGTATGATGATAGACACCACCGGCGCTTGCTTTACAAAATATAATACTGATAACTGATTGTTTTTATCCCAACTCATTTCAGCCAGCTTTTGATTCAATTTTAGAAAAATGTCTTGACTCACCAATTCTGCAACTATTGGCAGCATCCTGGAAGATTTTGATCTGTGCATGCTTAGCTTTCTTTTTGCGTTTCTGGAACTTACTGATCTCTGGAGCACCAGCCATCGTCAAATCTACTCTTCGTGGGAGCTCAACTAAATATAAATAGATCAGGCTTTCGTAAATAATAATAATCACTCAAGATTAATCACTCAAAATTAATCACTCAAGATTAGTCACTCAAGATTAATCACTCAAGATTAATCATTCAAGATTAATGCGTTGAATCAAATTGCTTATGCAGGCACACGTGTAATCCTAATTCTTAAAAGCTTTAGAAGATAGCTTTATTTTATATTTTGTTGCTTAATATAACATAATGCTATGTAATGGGACATGACATAATAGAATGCAAAATAAGACTGCACAATGATACATAATGTATAATGTACGTATGCACATATAAGTAAATATAATATAGCATAAAATCAATATAGTATTGCATGAAATAATGTAAATACTATAATATTCTATAATATAACATAATAACATATCATTCAACATAATATAATATAAGAAAAGACAAAGTAGAAAATAAATAGATATTTAAATAAAACATGACATTCCAAAGTTATAAAACTATTTGGTAACATCAAAACTTGAAGTTCAATACATATTTCTTTAGCAATGTAAAATACTTAACTAAAAATACCACTGTTATTCAATTATTAGGCCTACGTTGTTTTACTTTTTTATGAAATTTCATCTTGCACTTGTAATTACTTTGTATAAGTGAACATATAGTATTTATTTAATTATCTGTTCATTATCTTTTCATTTGCTTCAATGATTTGTTAACTAGCATACAGTATTTGAGAAGGCGTCTTCACTTGAGAGTTAATGTACATGTACTTAAAGCACATAAATTACATAATTTTTTTATTATATTTTTCAATACATCAGAGTCTTGGCTTTTGAATGAGCCTATATTCAATACACAAAGAATAATAGAACTATGAAAAACGGGGTGTCAAAGGTACGTCCTGCAAAAAAAACACTTGGTTCAGGTACTCAAAATGTGACGACCTAATTCTCATTTAGCCTTAGGTCGTCGATCCCTTTCGCTGCCATTGAGGCTGTGTTTTTCTGTGACAATCGGTGCTGTTAAACCCGGAGAGCGCTAATAATAAACTAAGATTCTAGATAATCAACAATGCCCGCGATCGTGCTAACGCCGACCAATACAAACACATGTTCTGGGTTAATTAATTATGCTTCAATAAATGTACTGTCGTTGATAAAGGTAATGAGATCACATCAATTAAATTATGACCTGAGGGTTGCGTGGCCCTAGGACTGAACGTCAATTGCACTTTCACGTGATCACACAATGCTTGAAATTAATTAGTCTCAGTCGTCACCGCAACATCACATTAAAAATAAAGAGCTAGTGCATAATATCATCGGGGAAATATAGTATGGTTCTTGGAGTCTGAGGTACTTATCATAGAAATAATATGTACATGGAGAACTAATGACACTGATTCCTTTGTCATCTTCATTTGTTCTCTGGAGTTGTCCTACCTTCGCCTGCCATTAGCGTCATTATCGTAGTTGATAAATAAGCAGTATGAGCACACAACAACGAATATGAGAATTGTGACGTCACAATTTTCGAGACTACAACAGTAAACTTTTTCGCGGTAAAGCTCTGGGGAAATCCTATAAACACCAACCAATGTCTGTCTCACCATGGCAAACAATAGCTCATTCGAAAGCCAAGACGCTGATATATTGAAATATACAATAAAAAAGTTATGTAATTTATGTGCTTTAACTAGACTGAGCGCACCACCAATTCATGCATTCAATTGTGCCTAGAACTTGACCAGACATGATTTGGAATTAAAATAATAGGAATATTCAAGGTCACTAGAAATGCAGAGCTTTCCAGCAAATTTGATTGTTAAAGATAAAGCTTCTGTTTTGATGAGGAGTTTGTTTGGTTGGTTATTTATTTTGAATTTATCTACATGGTGACCTTATGGTGACCTTGAGTATGTATTTAATTATTGGCTCATTAATTCTTCACCTTATCTGAAGATTCGCTGATTGAAACACTTCTTTTATTCTAGATTTTTAAAATATCAACTATTACATATACAACATATCAATATTACTATTGCATAACCCAACCAATATGTTGGAAAATTCTGTGTTAACACCAATTAACCACGTCACTTTAAACATCTATTTTAAACTTATTGATCACTAGCTGTGTGCCGTAGCGGGCATCTATTACTCGTGCCATATCGAGCATCTATTACTTGTGCCATATCGCGCATCTATTACTTGTGCCATATCGCACATCTATTACTCGTGCCATATCGCGCATTTATTACTCGTGCCATATCGCGCATCTATTACTCATGCCATATCGCACATCTATTACTCGTGCCATATCGAGCATCTATTACTCGTGCCATATCGAGCATCTATTACTCGTGCCATATCGCACATCTATTACTCGTGCCATATCGCGCATCTATTACTTGTGCCATATCATGCATCTATTACTTGTGCCATATCATGCATCTATTACTTGTGCCATATCGAGCATCTGTTACTCGTACAACTAGGGACAACTAACTTCAATCTGTCTTTGGCTGTTGATCGCTAGTCTAGGCTCAGTACATCAATATTCAAAAACCGCTCTGGTTCTCCGCTAACCAAGAGTAAATGAAGAAGAAATGCTAACAACTGATAATGTTACAGGATGTTAAGCTATTCTGATGGAGAGGCATTTTAGAACAGTCCATTAGTCTTTGTTGCGCTGTTGATGACGCTAATTCTAAAAGTACTTGCTAAAAGAGCATAAAATACTGACAAACAAGCTTACCCAATTGTGTTCCCTGGGGCAGATCATCGTCTAAGGCGCTTGGACCTTGATGGTAAGCCTGAGCCCTGACAGCGCACTGCGCAGACACTGGGGGTGGTTGGCAAATGGAGGGTGATCGGTTATGAAAAGAAGGGCTACGAGTTTGAAAATTTGGCTGGTTCATATTTGCATCCATTTTATTACCTCCCGTATAGTCATATTCGTACTCGGCATCCTCACCAGGAGTTGCTGGTTTTTGCTTTCTTCTTCGTACCTTTGCTCTCCCTGGTCTGATTAGAGACATATAGAGGCCAATTACATTTACCCAAATAAATGTTTATGTAATTTTATTGGAAATAAAATTTATAACAAACGCTCTGATAAACTTAATTCTGATAGCAAAACTATATAAAGCAGTTTTTTATTTGGCAGCTAAGTAGAGATCTCGCTTTCAATAACTATAAAGCAATTTTACTTTCAAGTAAAATTAAAGTAAGCTATAAAGTAAGCTTACTTCCTTAAGACACACATAGCGCTTGTACAACTTTTATATGGATAGTTTGTTGTAAGTTCAACTGGCGATAAAACTAGGCTGTGAAAACTCTATTTCAAGCCTTTTTGATTTGAAAAAATCTAACAGCTTTTACTCGTTATGCTATAAAGTTGATGCTTACTAACATACATTTATTGTGAATATTAATAATTGCTATAATAACAATAATATAATAGCTGTATGAAGCATTTTAATTACTTACGACGACATTACAACTCCAATTACTTCATTAAATTTGTAAATCTAGCAAGCACAAATTTGTGACATCATATATATATGCTTAATAGCTGGCACTCTAATTGTTAAAATAGTTTCTATTGCTATTTAAAAGCACCAGAGTAGTAATCGATTCAGTAAACATCCGCGGGCTATTTCTTACTAAAATTGTAGCAACTTATTTAAAAATATTTATGCAAAATTATTAAAATGCATTGCAGAAGTGAATATTGCTCTAAGTTAAAATTTAATAAATACAAGTACTAAAGTCTTTTGCTCTCAATGATGTACTTTTCAGGATGAAGCAAATATTCATGTTATACAACAATATGTGGAGAGGTTGGAAGGAACACTAAATAACATCTAGGCACAAGTATTATAATGGTAAGAAAATCAATTATTCTTTTACATTCTTGGAGTAATAAGTTAGAATACTTGTAAAGCAGTCATTGGTTTAATATTGACTGCTTTACAAATAGATCTTTCTTTTTGGAAGATTAAGTGAAATTGTCCAGTCCTATCATGCACTAAAATGTGGGAGGCAAAAAGACATTGGTGGTCGTGAGTACCTTGTGCCAACTTGTTAGAACATGGGTTATGACGAGCCATTGGTGGTCATACCACACATGTTAATGCTCACTGCAACAGTTGTATATTGCACGATTCTTTTATTATTTAAGGGCCTAAGACTTTAACTACAATATTAGGCTAAGCGAAATTGTGTACAAATTCAGTTTTTATAGCACACATCTGTGCGTCTCCAATCACAAACAGCTGATTGTAAAACAGAAAAACGTGGAACAGGTATGTCATTGCATTTGTAAAAAGAGAGGTATGAATTAGGCAGTAAAGAAATGCTATATATATATTTGTATATATGTGTATATCTAAATATATATATACATATCATTTATATATAAATAATTATATATTTATGTATATGTTTACATTTAAATATCTATATATATTTCTAAAAGTTTGTGTATATGTCCAGCCATAGCTATTAAAATCTTGGAATTAAAATTTCGCATTTGATGGATTTGAACTCACGAAGATCTTAACTGCAAAAACCAGATACACGCGCTCTACCACTGAGCTATACAATGGGTATCAATCATGTCATAATGATATACCGTATAGAATATGTACATGCTAAATGACGTATTATTTGAAACTCTATGATTTCTATTGAACTACTCTACTCTTTCTATTGATTCTACTCTATGAAACACGGTGCTACTTTGTATTTTCTTGAACTTTTATTTTTGGTTTGTGGTGAGGTTCAATTGCTATATCGAGGTCAAGGCCAATTATCTTCACACAAAAAATTGTATTATCTCTGTAGGAAGAGCCTCGACATTCTTTCTCCGTTCGAACAGACATAGACAGTACGATGTCTCATTTTTACACTTTCACTGGTATCGAGAGGTACCAGTATCATCGTATTCAAAGTTCAGGTGGAACAGTAACATTTTTATACACATACTTTTATGCAAGAAATGTTACTATTAATTTAATATATTCAGGATTATTATCTTGTTTTCTCAGTTTGTATTAATTGCATCATTAATGTATGATCATCTTTTATTGTAATTGTAGCAAAACAGACTTAATTTAGCTATCACTGGCTAATTATTTCCCATTTACATTGAAACCCTTTTATAGTTGTTTTATTTTTTTTTAAATTTATTTGACCTGCAAAAACATTTTCCTCATCCCGTGAAGTTTGAAAATTGCAGTTGTTTGACAAACTTTAAAAACCTTTACAATTGGTTTTATTTTCTCTCTTAATTTATTTTAACTACACAAAACACCTTTCTCCTAATATACGGCTTGAAAGTTAGAATGGCAAATGTTCTTATATGTTAAATACAAATCAATTTTCTGTCCTAAGACTTTTTTATTACCCAGGAAACACCGGGTGGTACAGCTAATATTTACCTATATGTATTCGGTAAGTCTCAGTGTTTGGTGGGTTTTTTGTGATTCAGTCTGTTCAGCTATAGTAATTGGTATCTAGTTATGACAAATCCGTTGTACAAAAGATTTGATCTCCGAACCTCCTGATCACCAGGCCATCACCTAACCAATTGAGTTACATTAGATGAATGGTTTTATTAGGCGAGTGAGTAACTATCGCCTGATAATCAGACTAATTTGACTATCAGAGTTGAAATATGCATAGTGCTCTTCATTACGCAATGTCACTAACGCTTGCTCTCATAGCTTTTATTAGCGAGTTTACTTAAATTTCTAGCTTACTCAAATTAGCCATTGGCAATGTTCCAGACTAATGGCAAGTGATAGGCAACTACATCACCCGCCACTGTTTGCAAGCTTTTTTAATATCCGTGTAACACCGGGTATTCGGCTAGTATATCTTATAGCTATAAATCTCAATGTCTGTCCGTCTGTCCATCTACATATAGCTATTAAAACATTAGAATGAAAAGCTTGCTTCTTGCTGTGCTGGACTTGAACTCGCAGAGATCAAGAGATCACAACTACAAGTTTCTAACCACACATTTAGCCACTGAGCTACACAGTCCTTTGGATTCCATTGCTCTTATCATACACCGTATACCCATTTCTCGATTGCACTCGCTAAATGACATATTAATTGATACACTGCCCCCACAGGTTATGATGCCTCTGTCTCAAAATATTTTTTGCCTAACTCTATAAAACACGATGCTTTTTTGTCCTCACCAGACTAAGCGAATTCATTTTTTGCCATAAAATATCAACAAAAGTTTCTTTCAAAATTAAAATTTGGTGATTGTTGTACTGATTACAACGAAATAACAAAAATGTCAAGATGTTATTTTGCCGCTATCTCAGTTCAGCGTTATCCGTTATGGTTAAAATGGATTTGCAAATGGATACCGGTAAGTGATGAAATTTTAGTTGAAAGTTTGAAGTTGACTAAAATACATACTAAAACTTTCTTCAAGTACATGTTTGTGTTTAGTAAATTAAATTCATTTAAGTTAAACTCATCGTTTATATTACACGTCTGTCTCAAAGGTAAGATCTCTGCACGTAGTACATTATAATGTTACAGTTTCTTGCAGACCAGAACTACAAAATGCACTCAAGTTATTGTAGGCAGTTATAGTTACTAAGGTTAACATATTGTTTTGCTGAGCTACTTTTTAACGATGAGGATTTGGATGATTTTTACGAGGAGGTGATTGCATTAATTAATTACTATGGGTTTCTATAATACTCTAAATGTCTGTACGATATTTTTGCCTTATGATGCCAACACTGGAATGAACTAAAATCGTTTAATTGTATTCGAAATAATTTTTCATTGTAATCATAGCAAAACAGACGATATTTAACCATCACTTGCTAATGATTTCACATTTACATTTAAACACCTTTACAGTTTTATTCTTCCTCCTAATTTATTTCAACAAAACACTTCTTTCATGATATGAAATATAAAAGTTACATTTGTTTGAAAAAGTTTGAAAACCTTTACAGTTGTTTTATTTTGTCTTTTCATTCATTCAAACTGCACAAAAACACTTTTCTTATGAAGTTTAAAAGTTAGAATGATAAATGTTGTATGTGTTGAGTAAAAATAAATTTTCTGTCCAAAGCTTTTTTCATTACCTGGGCAACACCGGGAATTCACATAGTATAATTTATATATGTAAATATATATCTCAAAATTTTTGTGTATGTGTTTGTCGGTTTGTCCAGCTAATAGTTAATAAAATTTAGAATTGAAATATCCATTTCATGTTGGATTTGATCTTGGAACCTCCAGTTTACCACAAATATCTTACCAATTAAACTACGGGAGATGCATTGAATCCTGAAGCGATATGAGCTGTCATTTCGGTTAAAATAGGCATAATATCCTCCATTACGTAATGTCACTAAAGCTTTCTCTCACGGCTCATATTGGAAGTTTAGCAATACGGATAGTAGCTACTCAAATTAGTCTTTGGCAATGTACCAGGCTAATGGCAAGTGGCAGGCAACTACATTACCTGCAACTGTGTATAAGTTTTTTTAAATATTGTGCAATGCCAGACATTCGGCTAGTATATATATGTCTAGACATTTATATCAGATATATATGACCAGACATTCGGCTAGTATATATATGTCTAGACATTTATATCAGATATATATGACCAGACATTCGGCTAGTATATATATGTCTAGACATTTATATCAGATATATATGACCAGACATTCGGCTAGTATATATGTCTAGACATTTATATCAGATATATATGACCAGACATTCGGCTAGTATATATATATGTCTAGACATTTATATCAGATATATATGACCAGACATTCGGCTAGTATATATATGTCTAGACATTTATATCAGATATATATGACCAGACATTCGGCTAGTATATATATGTCTAGACATTTATATCAGATATATATGACCAGACATTCGGCTAGTATATATGTCTAGACATTTATATCAGATATATATGACCAGACATTCGGCTAGTATATATATGTCTAGACATTTATATCAGATATATATGACCAGACATTCGGCTAGTATCTATATGTATGTATATATGTGTCTGTATCATGAGTATATGCTCCTTCACTTCGGTTTGCTTGAGCACTCTGTGAGAGAAGTGGCACTATTAGTCTTTGTGCAAAGCTCATCACTTTTGTGATTTGAGCACTCTGGTGTCAGCACATTGACTTTCTTAAAGTCTGTGAGGCAACTTAGTTGTTTCGTGGCAGGAAGTCAACTCTCATTGGTAATGGGATTTGTGTCCCTTGCGTAAGCTCTGAGCTGCACTGATGAGGCTTCAATAGCCGAAACAATACTGTCTGTAGCATGAGTGTATATATATATATTAGTAGAAAATGGTAAAACTTATGATAAATTTCAATGTATATAATACATATTTATACTCGTGCTACAGACTGTACTGTTTCAGCTATTGAAGCCTCATTATTGCAGCTCAGAGCAAGAAAGGGAGATAACTTCCATTACCAATGAGGGCTGGCTTTTTGCCATGAAACAACTAAGTTTTCTCACAAACTAAGCAAGTCAATGCGCGACACAAGAGTGCTCAAATCACAAAAGTGATGAGCTTTGCAATAAGCCTAAGAGTGTCACACCTCTCACAGAGTGCTCAACCAGAGATGCTATATTTAAATAAATACAGTTTTCTATCAGTGTTAGTTTTTCTAAAATTAAATTCAAACAAAATATATGCATAGTGATCTGACCATAGCCATTGCATAATTAATTTAAAGACTGCAAGGACTTTAAAGCCAATTATTCATGGAATAGAAAGCCAAGAATAGGTCAACAAAGTATAGTACTGTATATTGTAAGACGAGAGCTAAAGATTTGCAATATGTGAGTCACCTTGGTCTAGCCAAGTGTCACTCTTAATGGCTCTGCAAAGAGATCTTTGTATCTTCTGGACTCAAGATAAACAAAACATAATTATCTGCATGCACAAACGTAAAAATTGCAAGAAAAACAGATGCCATCTTACCATAATCACTGCACGCAGCTTGCGCACTCTGTGCTAGTACTGTGCAAGCTGAGTTCTACTATTAAGGGTTTGAGGGTGTCCTTTCTACAACAGTCATAGAGAACTTAGTGTAGCACAGCTCAATTTGGATGAAGTTTTATGAAAGTACACTATGTAATGTTGGTTCTATAAAACAGATTGCATTGCCATAGAATGCTCCACAGTTTATGAAATATGAGAATTTTAGAAAATTGACAATAACTTTTTGGTTCTGTTTAGCGTAAATGTAAACCCTACACCAAAAGAAAGCGATAGGAAAAAGGAGAAGCCGTTGATGCAACCTATAGTTACTGGTTAGTAAGGTACTATAAAATCATCAAATGTCATGAGTTGGAGTCTTGCTCTAAGTGGTGATTTCTTCTAACCTTTAACCCTGGCTCCGGGCAGGCAGACGGGCAGAGCTCTTTTTATGGTAAAATATATATTTTTGTTTTACATTGTTTTAGTCGTATAAATTTTTTTTGCTCCAAAAGACATGCTTGTGGAAATTAAAAAAAATTAACGTTGATGGTGTACGCTCCCTCATTGGCTAGTGACCCATGTTTTTTCTTGGGTGCTTAAATGCTAGTGGACAATGTCAACATTGTTCTTTGAAAACAAATTGATATCAATTACATATTTAATTGAAACTCTAGCAGGTTACATTTGGATGACTTGCTTGAGCTGAAAATACATGTTCACTTTGTCAAAAGAGATTTGTACCTTGCCAATACAAACTGGACTGCTGGTCAGTGGCACTCAGTGCTATATAAAAACCAGCAGATGGTCTCCTTGCCATACCTGCTAACTCTCACGCATTGGGCGTGAGACTCACACAATCATCCCAAAAAAATGCAAATGCGTGAGATTTTTGCCCCAATTTCCACAATTTTATATATACTATCATTGATACATCAATTGTCTCAAAACCAAATCTCACGCATTGCCCCGCTCTTGGGTTGGCAGGTCTGCTCCTTGCTGATTCGTATAGCACAGCTGGTAAAGTAGGAAATGGAACAAGAAAATAAATTAACAATTCATCAGTCTTTAATCAAGGAAAGGCTCAGAATAAGCATAAAAATAATAAAACCGGCCAATTTTCATTAATCGGCCAGATGTTTTGTGGGCAAAAATCTGTAAAGAATTTATGTTTGAAGCTCCTATAACACTTGTCATCTGGTTTGGTACCCAAGGCACTAATTTCCTATACAACTTTTTATCAGTTCGGACTCGATCAAAAACTAAATGCAGTTTATGCTACTGGCTGGTATTCCCGAAATAACTTGGCCTTGTTGTGATGGCTTAAAAGCTAGGCAAATGCAAGGTCAGTGACCGCCTATGGACAATCTGCTGATCACAAGCAAGCGCTCCAGTATAGCTGGGACTGAAAGTCAATCAACAAGTAAAGCCTGGTTCTCATATCGATTGCGAGACACCGGCGAAATATTGTGCAGCAAAACACTTGGGACGCTAGGCGGCTATGTTCAAATGAAGCTGCATCACTAATAACGGCATAAAAATGTTCGCTCGCCATGCTGTTTCGATAATGCTGACCTGCACATTTCAGGAAGTTTTTGCCTGCGGCTCTTCGGGAGATTTGAACAGCGATAAACTCTTGCATTGTCACCGCTAATAGCCTGCGGTGTTGCTGCCGATGCTTTGTGACGCGTATAGGAACCAGGCTTTAAGCAATAGCATCCTCCCATCAGTCGTTACAGCCCTAGCTAGAACACCTACGTACATTGTAGGCGCCTATCAGAGAGCATACACACAGCCTACCTTAGTTTTTTATAATGTACTCTAATACAATGAGGGCGGTGAAGGCAGACTGGATGCAAGAACTGTTTTCTGATTAACAGATACATGTACACATGGTTTCACCAATGCATTATCTTATGAAGGTGAACATGGCACAAGATCACTGAGTAGGATTAATTATAATACAGAGCTATACCTCACATTCTGGTCAAACACTGAACATGTAACAACGGCGAAACTTTTCAAGATATACGTGTAGGTCAACTGATGAGAAGGGCTATATATTGATATCTACATGGATCCAGTTTTTCTTTTACTCTTGGGTCAAAACTGAGGGTGAGAAAACAATAGTTATGAAGCAGTTTGGATCTAACAAAGATGAAAGTTTAACATCTAAAATACTCACCATTTCTTCAACCTGGTTGAAAACACGGACATCGACAACTCTATCGATTACCGGCACATTAATGAATAAAAATGAACAAACAAGCTTAGAAGAACAAAGAGAATCTACATAGTATATAAATTATTATATTATTATTTATCTGAAGAAGCAACTTGGTTGAATATAATAATTTAATTGTGTAATAGAATAATCAGTTATAAGATATCAATGTGAAATGATAAAACAAACAAGCGACATACAAACTTGGAGAGAGAGAAATGCCAGTGTCTTCAAATCAAACAGATACAAGAATATACATATAGACTTGTTTCCAGCACATGTGTAAGAAAGATGAGGAGGGACCAATCATTGCGTCCACTTTGACAAAGCAGTCGGAAATGTTTATTTGCGATGGAATGATCCGAAAATAGAAGTTAACTTTGCGTTTTAATTACAAATAGAAGCCTGACAGACAGTGAACAGACGAACGGCAACACATCTTGTCCACATCTTTCTGAGGTCATCGACATTAAAATAATCATTTTTACTAGCAATACATCTACTAAACAACTACTGCTCATCACTCGCTTCATTGGTGGCCAAACCATCATAGACATCTGCGACATGCTAGCACCATTGACACCATGGTGGCCACGATACATGTATGTTTATATTAGATTGCATACTTCAATGACTATATTTCTTGTTACCGCCGAACATTTATTCTACACGCAAGTGCCACTATCATCTCCACCGCCGCTGTTTGCCATGGCTGCCGCCTGCAAAAAATTAAAAAGATGTCAATAGTCATACGCATACTTATTTTCATAACCTAGAGGGAGTGATTGTTATTATGGTGTCATTATTCAACCAAGTGAACACACCGCGCATACTTGCCAAGTAGTTGAGAATAGTTAGATCCCGGCCAAACCGGGAGACTTGGCAAGTATGACACCACGAGTCGTGAAGTAAAAATACTGGAGACCAGCTGTAGGAAGGCCATTGCATCATCAAATAACTAACTCTACATGCTGTAGCATGAACAAGACCCAGAGGGAGCAGTTGCCAGGAATAGTTTTAATTGAATTAGATTAATATGTGAAAGATATAAAGCAATTAGAAATATGGTGAGTGAAAGACACCCTACAAGTACAGGCAATCATACCTGGTAGGAACTGTACAGATTGAAAGTTTTTTACCTCAGAATTTACAGTTTCAATAGTCACTGACAGCCTTGTATTTCTAAATTTACAATTTCACATAAAACTGAATGATCAAAAGAAATATGAAAAAGAATCAAACAAACTGGCCTTTATAAGTTAGCGGCTCAAAACCTTTGGGTTACAAATACATTGAATATTTCTTCGGCAAATTTGTAAACAGACAAGCTATCACATATTGCCACCACGTAGGTCACAGAGGACATGAGAACACCTTGTCACTTCCTGACGGACCATCACCAACAGAAACAACATTTGGAACAAATACTCCAAAGTAACGAGCCTGGGGGTACAACAATCAGCTGCAGAAAGCAGTCAAACCTGACATTACAATATATCCATATATGGCCTATCTTTTAAATAGGGCATAGATTTGAAAACAGATAAGACGAATAAGGGAGAGCTGAAGCCAGATGTTAGCTGCGGAGCAGTCAAGGTGCCCTCACCACACATAACTCAGCCGTAGCTGCGCATACTAACCAAGTGCTGGGCAAGCTGTCTACTTTTTAATTGTTCATCTTTCAGAGCATTTTCTAGTCTAGAAAGCTGTATAAAAATAAAATATTTGAGGACTGTTGTACAACCACCCTATATAGAAAAATTGTTACAAAGCTTGACTATACCATTTAAATTTATAAGGTGCAAAACAACAAGGAACTAATCGTGTCTAGCCATAGAATTGCAGAGTTAGCTTTAAATGTAGCTAAAATTTCAGCCTTTTGTCTAGTGTAACTTTTAAAATACAAAAAAGGCTTTTTAATAGCCAAGATATAATGCCATGATAATACGTACGCAGCGATTTGAAAGCGCAATAAACATTTTGACATGACAAAAACATCCACATTATTTTCTGTCATGAAACTTGAAAATTTGATATGATTTGTCGTTAGAGAAACTTATAACTATACTTCCGTGTAATTCGAAGTAGACAAGCATTTTTTTCACTTAGAAAATACAGCTTCACGAAACTAATAAATCTCTGTTTTCAAATTCATGATCAATGAAAAGTAATGATCAATATAATAATCAATATTAATCAATTAATTATAAATATGGTTAAACCAATTAGAACACGCTCCCATAAGTAACAACCACTTTGGCTTCTGGTACAGCTTACATGCAACAATTAAATCGTATATGTATGCGTCTCTCTCTTAGCGCGTAAAATTAAACATTCTCATCACTGCCTTACTTAATGAAAATAATTTCAAAATACACTCTAATTATACAGAAACAGTTAATATTTTAACTTTACAACTACTTTTAATGACTGATCAAATAAGGCTGCAATTAACTTAAACAAGTGCTTTCCTTAAAACTGCCCAAAAGATTTTCTATGAACTCTTCTAAAATAAAAACAAAGATATCTACTTGCAAGGCAACAGTCCACACCCTGCGTGATCTTTACTATTATAATAGGAGCCGTGTCCAACTGACGCCATGCTAGGAATGTTAGAAATAAATATTGTACTGCATGAGAATCAAACCCAGATATATATATTGCAAGCCAAGCGTGCTACTACCTGCACCATTTGATCAGATTTTCACATCTAAGAATAATTGTGCACATACTTATTACATATGGTAATCTATCACGGCGCACGAGATTGCTAGCGTACTAGTCGCTACTATAATCTATCACGGCGCACAAGATTGCTAGCGTACTAGTCGCTACTATAATTTATCACGGCGCACGAGATTGCTAGCGTACTAGTCGCTACTATAATCTATCACGGCGCACGAGATTGCTAGCGTATTAGTCGCTACTATAATAAGAGCCGTGTCTGTCCAAAGCCACAGTTGAATTTTGGGAAAGAAGATTGCATCGCCCAGAATTCCAACTCCAGACTTTTTGCATGGTAGACCGACACTCCAACAACCGTACCATTCGAGTGATTGTGGAGATTTTACAATACTTGAGCATATACTGATTATATTTGACAATCTCACTGCTCACCAGACTGCCACTGTTGCTCTAAAGGCTCTCACTGCTCACCAGACTGCCACTGTTCCTCTAAAGGCTCTCACTGCTCACCAGACTGCCACTGTTCCTCTAAAGGCTCTCACTGCTCACCAGACTGCCACTGTTCCTCTAAAGGCTCTCACTGCTCACCAGACTGCCACTGTTCCTCTAAAGGCTCTCACTGCTCACCAGACTGCCACTGTTCCTCTAAAGGCTCTCACTGCTCACCAGACTGCCACTGTTCCTCTAAAGGCTCTCACTGCTCACCAGACTGCCACTGTTCCTCTAAAGGCTCTCACTGCTCACCAGACTGCCACTGTTCCTCTAAAGGCTCTCACTGCTCACCAGACTGCCACTGTTCCTCTAAAGGCTCTCACTGCTCACCAGACTGCCACTGTTCCTCTAAAGGCTCTCACTGCTCACCAGACTGCCACTGTTCCTCTAAAGGCTCTCACTGCTAACCAGACTGCCACTGTTCCTCTAAAGGCTCTCACTGCTCACCAGACTGCCACTGTTCCTCTAAAGGCTCTCACTGCTCACCAGACTGCCACTGTTCCTCTAAAGGCTCTCACTGCTCACCAGACTGCCACTGTTCCTCTAAAGGCTCGTTCACACTATATCACCGTTTCACGGCGTTTATGTCACAATACTTTAGTGATCGTCGATAATAACAATGTTCACACTATCACAAACCCATCCACGTTTACATCCGCCAATACTCCTTGACTTAGTGTTCTCATTTTACTTAATAATCTTTTTGCAAAGAAACCTCTTTGTTTTCGCTTGAATAAAAGACTAGTCCTGCAGCAACTATCATAAATGAAAATCAATAAATCACGCTGTAAGCGACCGCGAATTTTATTATCGCCGAAATGTTTTACATCATACAGGCAGTCGTCGATGACAGCTGGAAGGACGACAGAGGAATGTTTGACAGCTGCAAATTTTCCTGGCATATCTGCGCTGCTTCGTCGATACCAACGGTTTACGGTTCAAATAATCAACGATGAATGCTGCAAGGAAAACGCCGACATATGGTGAATATATGGTGATAGTGTGAACAAGTCTTTAATCTTAATAATTCTAACTGAGCATGCTCACTGACAGCTTTACTAACTAGAATATAATATTGCACCAATAAACTTTTCTCTCAATGCACATCTATTAAACTTTATATCAGCATTTTTTTTAGAACTTTTGGGCAATCAATACGCCTCGAATGGTGATGCTGTCATATCTAAACTTCTACACAACTGATAACTGTACTTCAAAATAATTCTTTTGTGGCTATTACAGGTATTAAGTATATTTGAGTAATAGCCGTGTTAAAAACCTTTTGTGGCTATTACAGGTGTTAAGTATATTTGAGTAATAGCCGTGTTAAAAACCTTTTGTGGCTATTACAGGTGTTAAGTATATTTGAGTAATAGCCGTGTTATAAACCTTTTGTGGCTATTACAGGTGTTAAGTATATTTGAGTAATAGCCGTGTTAAAAACCTTTTGTGGCTGTTACAAGTGTTAAGTATATTTGAGTAATAGCCGTGTTAAAAACCTTTCGTTAAACAAACATTTTTTCCAACTACAGTGAAACTCGGATAACTCAAGTTATCAGGACAGTCATAACTGCACGTATTTATCAGTAGATACATGTACATATACAAACTATATATCAATCAAAAGCATAGATTGCTTGTTGCAAGTTAAAGGGTCTCTCGTGTGAAGTTTTAAATATTTTTAATCAGAGTATAGATATTTTTCTATCACTTGAGATTTGTTTGTTGCTTTAGGTGATGTGACTGCCAGGACGTTCTCAGATTAAAATTGGCAAAACTTGATCGCGGTTAAAACGCTCAGAAAAAATGCGTTACCGAGTATTTTAACCAAGATAAATTTTGCAGTAAGTCAGTTATTACAAAACTGCTTTACTATTAAAAACCCATTATCAATTTTGCCGATATTACATTAAAGTTATCCAAATTTTACCTCGCTTTTCTTGCTTTCAGAGGGCTTATCGCTAGGCGGATGTTTGGTAAAATTTGATTTTTGCAAACCTTTAGAAAAGTCGTTAATGAAAATATTTGCCGATGTTGGTAATAACGAGGCCTAAGAACTACTAAAAGTCGATGTTTATCTCTATGGCTTGGAATAAAGTGATATTCTAAAGCGATAGTAACAACCGTCTCGGTAGCCGTTTGGCAAAAAACTGTTCGAGTTAACGGAGTTTCGGTCGAGTTATCTAAAGCCATTTATCATTGCGTGGGAATGGACCAAGCAAATCCATTCGAGTTAACCATGTGTTCGATATATCCGAGGGCGATTTATCCGAGTTTCGCTGTAGATTGCTGCACTATTCGCTTCCTGTGACATTAGAGTATATTGATTTATGCAGATATGCTAAGATAATGCTAAGATAATGCTATTGGACTTGAAACCTGTGATATATGTGTTACTGACTCATACAAAGATAATGCTATTAGACTTGAAACCTGTGATATATGTGTTACTGACTCATACAAAGAAAATGCTATTAGACTTGAAACCTGTGATATATGCGTTACTGACTCATACAAAGATAATGCTATTAGACTTGAAACCTGTGATATATGTGTTACTGACTCATACAAAGATAATGCTATTAGACTTGAAACCTGTGATATATGTGTTACTGACTCATACAAAGATAATGCTATTAGACTTGAAACCTGTGATATATGTGTTACTGACTCATACAAAGATAATGCTATTAGACTTGAAACCTGTGATATATGTGTTACTGACTCATACAAAAATAATGCTATTAGACTTGAAACCTGTGATATATGTGTTACTGACTCATACAAAGAAAATGCTATTAGACTTGAAACCTGTGATATATGTGTTACTGACTCATACAAAGATAATGCTATTAGACTTGAAACCTGTGATATATGTGTTACTGACTCATACAAAGATAATGCTATTAGACTTGAAACCTGTGATATATGTGTTACTGACTCATACAAAAATAATGCTATTAGACTTGAAACCTGTGATATATGTGTTACTGACTCATACAAAGATAATGCTATTAGACTTGAAACCTGTGATATATGTGTTACTGACTCATACAAAGATAATGCTATTGGACTTGAAACCTGTGATATATGTGTTACTGACTCATACAAAGATAATGCTATTGGACTTGAAACCTGTGATATATGTGTTACTGACTCATACAAAGATAATGCTATTAGACTTGAAACCTGTGATATATGTGTTACTGACTCATACAAAGCAATGCATGAGTGTTCAGCTTTGAAACAAAAAATTATTACTTTTTCCAATTCTTGCCTTGATACATATTGTTAGTAACTGCGCTATGGCTCCAAATAATTCCAGTAGAATTTGTATCAAGGGACATGAAATAAACTACACAAAAAATCAAGTTTCCGTTCATTCAGTAAAGCTACCTCAGCAGCTAAATTCCCTAGGTTATAAAGCTTCGGCAAGTGAGCTCATAGACATATAAACCTTGAAAGACAACCATCAATGGTCCTCACCTCAGCATTGCTACCCATGCCAGACCTTTCACAAAGCTTCTCCAACTCCGCCAACTTCTATAAAAGTCAAGTCACATATACACAGCCCACGAATACAAAACTTTGTAGGCTAAATTCTTCTATTTCGCTGAAAGAGCGACTAATGGAGTGTGTGAATACAATTGGAAAGACTACAATTGGGTACGAATAGTCTATTTGAAAATAGCTGACTCAAGACACTATAACAGTTCTTGCCAGTGTCATGTTTGTTAACCAACCATCTTAGACCTATAGACAACAATAGACTGTGTGTTTTATCTTAACCAAATCAGCCTCGTCTTTTACCATGAAGAAAGAACAAGTGACAAGTATTCTTCTCATAAGAAATGCCTGTTAGTGAGAGAGGCTAGTTACCTGCTTGGATTCAGTGAGCTTTTCAGTCAATTCACTAACTCGCTTGTCGGCTGAACCCTGCCAACAACGGACATATACAATTAAGAACAAATACTCAGTCACAGCACAAATTTGACAAAATATTTCAAGCTTAGAATTATAAAATAAATCCTTTCTTAACATTTTATTACATTTCAATGACCAAGTTAAAGTGCATTTCCAGTAACCTTTGATGCATACAATTTAAACATATACATAAAGAATGCTGGCTAGATTCGTACAATCAGATCACTGTAGTTAGCCATATCCCACCTGTCTAGATAGGCTTTTGTCTAAATTTTTAACAGCCTCATCCAATTTTCCTTTGACAGACGAGAGCTGCTCGTCTTTGGATTTTAACGCAAGTGAAAGCTTTCCGTGCTCCTTCTGTACATTTGCTGTGAGAGAATCCAGCATTGAATCCTGGAACAAACCTGGCAAATAATGAAGCTGGAAACCTTGAAAGCTTATCTTAAAAACAATATCATGTAAAAGCAAACAGTGTTATACCAGATTGTCCTACAGAAGGGTCGATAGAGGCGAGGTACTATTAGTGTTATACCAGATTGTCCTACAGAAGGGTCAATAGAGGCGAGGTACTATTAGTGTTATACCAGATTGTCCTGCAGAAGGGTCAATAGAGGCGAGGTACTATTAGTGTTATACCAGATTGTCCTGCAGAAGAGTCAATAGAGGCGAGGTATTATTAGTGTTATACCAGATTGTCCTGCAGAAGGGTCAATAGGGGCGAGGTACTATTAGTGTTATACCAGATTGTCCTGCAGAAGAGTCAATAGAGGCGAGGTACTATTAGTGTTATACCAGATTGTCCTGCAGAAGGGTCAATAGAGGCGAGGTACTAATAGTGTTATACCAGATTGTACTGCAGAAGGGTCAATAGAGGCGAGGTACTATTAGTGTTATACCAGATTGTCCTGCAGAAGGGTCAATAGAGGCGAGGTACTATTAGTGTTATACCAGATTGTCCTGCAGAAGGGTCAATAGAGGCGAGGTACTATTAGTGTTATACCAGATTGTCCTGCAGAAGGGTCAATAGAGGCGAGGTACTATTAGTGTTATACCAGATTGTCCTGCAGAAGGGTCAATAGAGGCGAGGTACTATTAGATAAGTGAATGTTATTATATATATGAAACCCTGCAGAGGTTGGTTCTCTCTAGTTTAGACTTTGAGCTAGCCAGCTGCTCTGATAGTAAAAGACGCATAGCAAGCGCACTAGATGAGGAGTACAAACTGAGTCCTGTCAGTAAGAGTAAGGGCATGGCCGATTCTTTTTCATTGACAAGCTTCAAATGCTTCTAAATCCTCTAATAGTGTTTGTTGTATTAGTTATGCTTATGTTTAATATTGGTTGTTGTCTTCTCATGTGATTGTAATGTTTTACCTGTGCAATATAGCTCAGACTAGTTTTGAGTGAGTACATATCTGATTTGACAAACAACTTTTTTACATGTACTTGCAAGATAGTCTGATAGTAATAGAGTATCGCAAACATTAATCAGTATATTAAACAGTGCTATGTAATATGATCAACCATCAGAAACCATTCCATTTAGTCAACAGTTACAAATATCATGAATCTTTTATCAAGATAAAAGATTCATGATATTTAACATACAAATATTATGGACAATTTATCTTTAACTTTTATTAATATTTTTATCAGATATGCAACCGTCGGAAATTGACTGTGCATGGGAAGAACCACTGCTATACTGAATAACGAGTTATGAAAGCAAACAATAAAAATTTGGGCCCATAGCAATGCACATACAACTTGTCTGAGAGCATTCTTGTAGAGGAGAAGGTTATTGGCAGGCTGATCCTCACTACATTTACTGCTAGGCTCTGTGACAGATTTTGAGGCTAATACAGATTCTAGTTCTTCAATCCTTGCCTCCAAAACCTGAAATAGATAATATTGGCCTTATTCTAGACATGCTTGGTCAGAGAGAGAATCAGCAAATATCACCCTCTCTGCAAGACCGATAAAGAGTATTCTTCCCAATGCATGTGCTCTGATATCGATATGAAAAATCACAATAACCAGGTAGAGAGCTAGACATTTTTCTCAAAAAAACCGACCCTTTGTTAAAATAGATACGGGGACGGGGGACATATACTGCTATTAATATATGTGGAGGGATTACTAGAGAAACTCAGACTAAACAAACCTGCTTGTCTTTAAGTACAAGGGTAAGTTGGCTGCCGAGTCTCTTAACCTCCTGCTCAGAAGGAGAGTTCTGTAGAAGGCAAAACAAGAGTAGATGAGGAACTATGGCAAAGGTCAAAGGGCAAAGGTCAACTGGTAATTAGATTTTGATTCATGAGGAAAATTAATATCAACCAAGAAATGCAGTCAGCCCTCATTTAATGACCGTAATTCGTTCAAGAAAACTTGTCGATAAATGAATTCGGCACTATATAGGTTGGGCGATTTCCTCAGCATTCAGCAATATGGTACATTTTACTTCTTTGCTCTTTCATATATTAAATCATTATTTACTGTTTTGGTGGTAGGCTATATTAAAAACTTATTTAATATTTTAGTCATAAAATCAAAATTCTAAAAACCTAGGCTAGACCATCAGAACCTAGGCTACTATCAAAACCTAGGTTACTATTAGAACCTAGGCTACTATCTGAACTTAGGCTACTATCAGGAATGACAGAGCCTAGCCACTGTACCGGTATATACGGTAGAGTACTATTGTACAAACATTTCATGAAAGACACACTGAGAAAGACAGAAAGGAGAGAGATGGTGCAGTGAGATGAGTGAGCAATTGAAAATATGCTACATGTAGGTATGTTGAAAGGCAAGTGTTTTCATTCTTCAAACATCAGTCTCATGAACAAGGTACATCTCAGTATATATATATATATATATATATAGTCTATATATATAGTCTATATATATACATTGTATATATATACATTGTATATATATACATTGTACATATATATATATACATTGTACATATATATACATTATACATATATATATATATGACGAAAAATACAAGCTATCTTGTCTCAAATGTGACTGTGAGTCTGCTACACAGCTGAGATAGTTGAACACCATCATACAATTACTTGCATCATTGTATCAAAGGTTGAAACACGTCAAACATCGCATATGAAATCTTAACAATAACAACTTGGTTCCACAATGTTTGCTATAAAACATAATCTAGTTTGTATGATGAATTATGCTTGATAAAATATTTGTGAGATATTTTAGATCAGAGCTGTAGACATGCGGCTGAAAACTTAAAGAACCTATCGTCGCTCTACCTAACCTACCACTCTCAATGTATCACATCTTAAAGATAAGCAATGATTAAATACAGAATGCTACCACTGTCAATGTATCACATCTTAAAGATAAGCAATGATTAAATACAGAATGCTACCACTCTCAATGTATCACATCTTAAAGATAAGCAATGATTAAATACAGAATGTTATCACTCTCAATGTATCACATCTTAAAGATAAGCAATGATTAAATACAGAATGTTATCACTCTCAATGTATCACATCTTAAAGATAAGCAATGATTAAATACAGAATGTTATCACTCTCAATGTATCACATCTTAAAGATAAGCAATGATTAAATACAGAATGCTATCACTCTCAATGTATCACATCTTAAAGATAAGCAATGATTAAATACAGAATGTTATCACTCTCAATGTATCACATCTTAAAGATAAGCAATGATTAAATACAGAATGTTATCACTCTCAATGTATCACATCTTAAAGATAAGCAATGATTAAATACAGAATGTTATCACTCTCAATGTATCACATCTTAAAGATAAGCAATGATTAAATACAGAATGCTATCACTCTCAATGTATCACATCTTAAAGATAAGCAATGATTAAATACAGAATGCTACCACTCTCAATGTATCACATCTTAAAGATAAGCAATGATTAAATACAGAATGTAACCACTCTCAATGTATCACATCTTAAAGATAAGCAATGATTAAATACAGAATGTTATCACTCTCAATGTATCACATCTTAAAGATAAGCAATGATTAAATACAGAATGTAACCACTCTCAATGTATCACATCTTAAAGATAAGCAATGATTAAATACAGAATGTTATCACTCTCAATGTATCACATCTTAAAGATAAGCAATGATTAAATACAGAATGTTATCACTCTCAATGTATCACATCTTAAAGATAAGCAATGATTAAATACAGAATGTTACCACTCTCAATGTATCACATCTTAAAGATAAGCAATGATTAAATACAGAATGCTATCACTCTCAATGTATCACATCTTAAAGATAAGCAATGATTAAATACAGAATGCTACCACTCTCAATGTATCACATCTTAAAGATAAGCAATGATTAAATACAGAATGCTATCACTCTCAATGTATCACATCTTAAAGATAAGCAATGATTAAATACAGAATGCTATCACTCTCAATGTATCACATCTTAAAGATAAGCAATGATTAAATACAGAATGCTACCACTCTCAATGTATCACATCTTAAAGATAAGCAATGATTAAATACAGAATGCTATCACTCTCAATGTATCACATCTTAAAGATAAGCAATGATTAAATACAGAATGCTACCACTCTCAATGTATCACATCTTAAAGATAAGCAATGATTAAATACAGAATGCTACCACTCTCAATGTATCACATCTTAAAAATGAACAATGCAAAACAATAATGATTAATAAAAACATTAGCACAGTTCAGGCTTCCATAGCATAAACCTCCTATGAAATAAATTAAAAAACATAAAGAATATATGTGGTTTTGGCTTTGTATCATGTGAGAAATTTAATGGGAGATAAAGCGTCAAGTTGGTGCAAGTGCTCAAATATGATTGACGAGAGTCCCATAGTTAGCGTTAAAAATGTTATTTTATCTTATAGGGGATCTTGGATTATATGGATATCTAGGAGTATATTTGTTATATACACACGTATAGAGGTATATCTATTATATATACGTATAGAGGTATATCTATTATATATATAGAGGTATATCTATTATATATATGTATAGAGGTATATCTATTATATATACGTATAGAGGTATATCTATTATATATACGTATAGAGGTATATATATTATATATACGTATAGAGGTATATATATTATATATACGTATAGAGGTATATATATTATATATACTAGTAACCTCACGTGATAAATCGTTCCCATGTGGTGTGCTGATAAAGCAAAGAGAAGAAGTACATGTATGTGCACAATTATTCAGAAATACACAAAGGTGGTTGATTGGTGCAGGTCTTAGAGTGTTGGCCTACCAATCTGAGTTTTATTAATTGGAGTCTAATTGAAATCAATCTCTTATCCTAACCTCTAACCCTGGCTTAGGACAAACGGACAGACATTGCTTTTAATAGTGAATATATTGTTATATGTTTTACATGTACTTTATTTTAGACAGACATGATTTTTTTTAATTTATAGAATAGACTTTGTCAAAAAAAAGTGAAAAAATTGATTTAAATTGACATTGAAAGTGTGTGCTCCATAAAATTACTGTTATCATGAGCCCTAAACCGAGTGAAAGTGATAAGAGAAAATAATAGATTGCCGATACAAACCAATTATACCACAATTACTGTACTGTCATTAAACTAAACGCTGTAGGAGTGTCTCTTGTATAGTAGATCAAGATTGATATGGAAGTCTCATCCTACTATTGCGAGTTGTCTGTTTTCATTCAAACACTCAACTCTAAAAATACCAATCATTCCACTTACTGATACTTTTTGTTCCTTCTCCTTCAGAGACCTCTCTAGCTGAGATATGAGTGACTCCTTTTCATCCAGGGCCTGTCTAGACTCCTGCAGCTGCTTCATGAGGGAGGAAACTTGCGAATGGAGAGGAGTCATACTCTCACATTTCTCTTGCAGTTCCTGACATAAAACATTCTACTATTCAATATAGCACAACTCCAAAAACCAGGATCAAATAACACCAAATAACTCAAACTTTAATAAATTAAGTGCGCAGTGTTATATTGAGAAATTTTCAATCAACAATTTATAATACATTGTCAAAAATAGTAAACACATCTGCAGATGATGAGAGCAGCACTAAACACACCTGCTTGTCTTTAAGCACAAGGGTAAGCTGGCTGCCAAGTCTCTCAACCTCCTGCTCAGATGCCGAGCTCTGTAACAGACAAGAGCATATGTAGAAACATCAACTGTTGAAAAGGCATGCTCGGAAAATAGATATGAACATAACGAAGCCATCGTGAATGATCAATAAAATGGTGATATAAACAGATGATCAAGCTGCCTCTCTTCTCTCGCAATGGAACATTTAGGGAAGAATGAAAGCGAGAAGAAGCTAGATAGAATGATTTAGTAGGAATGCGAACCATTGTTGAACCATGCAAACCATGTGAACCATGCAAACCAGGGCCCAATAACCACCTTTAAAAATGTTCAAGGTGATGAACAGAGAGTGAGAGAAGCTCATTGACTCAACAAAAGCAGCAAGCTGATCGCTGATTCTTGCTGTCCCAACATACCATTCTGACAGCATGACAAACTTTCAAGCCATTTCTTCCACATATTTACATGCTCAACTCACAATACTAGTTGGTTATTCTTTTTAGATCATGCAACCATCACCTTTTGTCAAAAGTGCCAACTGGCGATCTGATCGCAAAAATCTGCATGTGCAAAATAATACCGTTAGCCTCTTCTAGCGTACAAAAAGCGAGCTGAAGAATACAACCTCTGGCCATTGATGCGGCATGCACTAGCTATTGGCAGCATTTACTAGACGGCAGTAAAGAAACATACACTTCCTCGCAGACTCTCTACCACGGCTTGATGTTCATTACACAAACTTTCTAACTGACTAAGTTTGTCTTGACGATTTGTGAGGTCGCCTTGCAGCTGCTTGATGTGCGCTTCGTGTTCCTCAGCCATTCCTTTAACCCTAAGGCTAAAATCTCTTTCTAATATATCTCTGCACTCCGACTCGGTGGCCTGACAGTAATGAAGAGAAGGAATGAGATTAGGATCGCTAAAAGCTCGTATGAAATACCCTCAAACTTACAGCCAGTTATATCACTGCATGTTACATGCACTTTTTAACCATTCTTCAAACAGCTTGTTTATCAAGGTACTATTGCCCAAAGACCTAGCATAGAAGTTTTATTTGAAAAAAACTTCATTTAAGAAATAAAATCCTTTTCCGTGATGTTAGTCATCATACAAAATCTCTTATCATACTTAAGCTGCCCTAATTGATCAAAACCTCGACAACAGAACATAAGTGACTTTGATATAGCGAGCTGCCGTTAATGCAAGAACGGAATGTTGCAATAATAAAAACAAAAAAATTGTAAAAACATGCAGAAACTACCATGCCCTCAACTTAAAATCATAAAAAAACTTAAATAACATATGATACATCTCAACATAAATATGTAACAATGTTTTAAACTAAAAAACATAAACATAGCCAACAATAGATAGTTCTACAAAATTTGCATGCTCATCGACATAGCGCTGTTAATCACTGAGAACGGCACGGCTGAAAAACTACAGATGTAGAAATGCCCAATCATGACAATAGACTTCAACTGAGCGCACTAGTACACTCACACAAGAAGACTGCGCTATTTCAACTACTGCTAAGCAAGTGTACAAGAGTGCGACCGTCTAAGGAGATAGATAACTTTGCAGTAATCAAAACTGGAGACGGACTAATAGGTAATTGCATCTCAATTCATAGAGAATCTAATGGCGCCTTCATTTGCACGATGACCTGTGAAAATGTAAGAAATTGGACCAACTTTTCAACCAATAACAATTAGGTTTATTGATAATTAGGTGTTGTATTTGTGACACGGACAAGCATGTGTTTCTCGCTTTCCAATCGCCAAGCGCTATCATTTATGGAACATAATATTGACAGTAGCCAATCACCCAGCGCTATCATTTATGGAACATGAGGTCGACAATAGCATTCACTAAAGTAAACATTGGCCAGTGTCATACTTATATCAGCGCTCTGTGAAAAAGTTACCAAAGAAAATGTAGATGAATTCTGTTGCAAAACCCCTGCAGCGTCTTTTTTATTTACAATAAATGATTATTTTATAAATACCAATTATATTTAGTGACAAACCGCATGAAAAAATGTTTACATAACAGACCAAAACTTGCTATATTATCTTATATATTTTATAGTTACATCACTTCATATAAAACCAGAATATTAGGAACTACTTTACTTGCACAATATCAATACGACTATCGACGCATGATATATCAATATGATTATCGACGTATGATATATCAATACGACTATCGACAGATGATATATCTAGCTATTAAGTTTCTGTCCCCATTTAAGCACACGGAACTGCTCTAAGACCGGTAATCTATCAACTTACTGATACTTTTTGTTCCTCCTCCTTCAAAGACCTCTCTAGCTGAGATATGAGTGACTTCTTTTCATCCAGGGCCTGTCTAGACTCCTGCAGCTGCTTCATGAGGGAGGAGACTTGTGAATGGAGAGGAGTCATACTCTCACATTTCTCCTGCAGTTCCTGGCATAAAACATTCTACCATTCAATATAGCACAACTCCAACAACACACGGAAGGTGATGTCAAACGCTTCATATTTCTACTGACTATAAGTTCAACTAAAAGCAAAATGCCAATAACCACATTGTAAATGCAGAAAGTGTGGGCTACAGAGAAAATATTTAGAGAGAAAAGGTATGAATGTGGTTTTTTGCAAAACCGGTTAACTCAAAAGTAACTGCCTGACAAGTTTTAACAAAAATGAGACCTGAACAAACCGTACTGATCTGCAACATCTTTGTTAGTTAAAATAAACCATTTCAAAGCATTTGCAGCATTTTCCAGTTGAAACATTAAAAAAAAACATCTAAGCTGATCATTTGAAACACAAACATCAGCATTTTCAACTTCCATTAACAAACTGTCACTTGTTATGGAAGACTAGACGGCTAACGTTGTGAGACCTTTGCGAAGCGCTATGATACATGATAGAGTTCATAACACACAAAGCAAACACAAGCTAACTCTCGTGCAAAAGGAAAAAGCAGCATTACAAGCGAACAGTGCGAAAAATCTTTTTTCACAAGCTGTAAACACCAAATGAACAAATACAATTATAGTGGAGTTGCTCTCTCAATATATCCAAAATGCCAACTACAAAGCTATCATGAAAATAAGCAACAGCTCGAGCAATAAAAAGATTCATACATTATTTTGCGACAGTAATTTGGAATTGCTGTCTTTCAGTTCATTTATGATGCAGGTTTTGTCTTCAACGTCGCGCTCGCTGTCGGCTATCGACTGAGACAAGGACTCTGCCTTGTTCAAAGAGTCCGACAAGGTCCAGATCTGACGTTTCAATTCCTGCCAGGGTTAACATGAAACAGCCTGAGCAACCAAAATGTATGCTTGACAACAACACACACGTTTGGAGAGGTCATGATGCTTTGTCTCCTGGAGAAACCATAAAAAATGACAACCACCACCATAAATCTAAGATTTTCCGATAGCTAACTTGTCACTAAACTAAGATGCTAAACTTGACTAATTGAAGCTAAACTCAAAATATTTTGCCTGAGAAAAACTTTATGATAGCACAGAAGCATCTTATAAACTGACGAGTTCTATAATGCATATCCAATATATATGGAAACATAAAATACATACAGTGAAACTCGGACAAATCGCCCTCGAATATATCAAACACATGGTTAACTCGAATGGATTTGCTTGGTCCGTTCCCACACAATGATAAATGGCTTTAGATAACTCGACCGCAACTCTGTTAACTCGAACAGTTTTTTGCCAAACGGCTACCGAGACGGTTGTTACTATCGCTTTAGAATATCACTTTATTCCAAGCCATAGAGATAAACATCGACTTTTAGTAGTTCTTAGGCCTCTTTATTACCAAATTCGGCAAATATTTTCATTAACGACTTTTCTAAAGGTTTGCAAAAATCAAATTTTACTAAAGCTTAGCGATAAGCCCTCCAAAAGCAAGAAAAGCGAGGTAAAATTTGGATAACTTTTTAAAGTAATATCGGCAAAATTGATAATGGGTTTTTAATAGTAAAGCAGTTTTGTAATAACTGACTTGCTGCAAAATTGATCTTGGTTAAAACGCTCGGTAGAAAAATACGTATGTATTTTTTCTGAGCGTTTTAACCGCGATCAAGTTTTGCCAATTTTAATCTGAGAACGACCTGGCAGTCACATCACCTAAAGCAACAAACAAATCTCAAGTGATAGTAAAATATTTATACTTTCTGTTTAAAAATATTTCAAACCTCACACGAGAGACCCTTTAACTTGCAACAAGCAATCTATGTTTTTGATTGATATATAGTTTGTATATGTACATGTATCTACTGATAAATACGTGCAGTTATGACTGTCCTGATAACTTGAACGCTCTAATAACTCGAACACTTTTGCTCAGTCCCTTGAAGTTTGAGTTATCCGTGTTTCACTGTATTTTTAGAACCAACATTTGAAAGACGCAACTTTTTACAAATTTACATAGGTAACTTTTGTTCAAATAATTGCTCATGCAATTTCCACTCAAATGCTTTATTAGCCATGCACACAGACATTGGCCCTACAAACAACCACCTTCCTTCTAAGAGCTCACAGGTAAACATATGTAGTCTTTTGCATTACAGCATTCGCAATAAGTAATATTGTAGCGATAAGTGATATCGTAGCGATAAGTGGTAACGTAGCGATAAGTGGTAACGTAGTGATAAGTGATATCGTAGCGATAAGTGGTATCGTAGCGATAAGTGATATCGTAGCGATAAGTGGTATCGTAGCGATAAGTGGTATCGTAGCGATAAGTGGTATCGTAGCGATAAGTGATATCATAGCGATAAGTGATATCATAGCGATAAGTGGTATCGTAGCGATAAGTGGTATCGTAGCGATAAGTGGTATCGTAGCGATAAGTGGTATCGTAGTGATAAGTGATATTGTAGCGATAAGTAATATCGTAGCGATAAGTAATATCGTAGCGATAAGTGATGTCATAACGATAAATAATATAGTGTCAAAATGTGAACTTAGATCCATGTTTAACAGTTTCACATAACAATGGAGTTGGCCGCTCAATGCATGGAATATAAATATGGAACGTTATGAAAGGGTTTAACATGTAAAACAAGCAAAAGTCTTATCAATATATTAATTGACAAATTCAGTTTGGAATTTTGTTTTCCTGTTTACTCATGTAATTAGTGGAAGTGAGTATAGTTCACTGTGAGAGATCTGTAAGGAGAGTGAGTATAGTTCGCTGTGAGAGATCTGTAAGGAGAGTGAGTACAGTTCACTGTGAGAGATCTGTAAGGAGAGTGAGTACAGTTCACTGTGAGAGATCTGTAAGGAGAGTGAATACAGTTCACTGTGAGAGATCTGTAAGGAGAGTGAGTACAGTTCACTGTGAGAGATCTGTAAGGAGAGTGAGTATAGTTCACTGCGAGAGATCTGTAAGGAGAGTGAGTACAGTTCACTGTGAGAGATCTGTAAGGAGAGTGAGTACAGTTCACTGTGAGAGATCTGTAAGGAGAGTGAGTATAGTTCACTGCGAGAGATCTGTAAGGAGAGTGAGTACAGTTCACTATGAGAGATCTGTAAGGAGAGTGAGTATAGTTCACTGTGAGAGATCTGTAAGGAGAGTGAGTATAGTTCACTGCGAGAGATCTGTAAGGAGAGTGAGTACAGTTCACTGTGAGAGATCTGTAAGGAGAGTGAGTACAGTTCACTGTGAGAGATCTGTAAGGAGAGTGAGTATAGTTCACTGCGAGAGATCTGTAAGGAGAGTGAGTACAGTTCACTATGAGAGATCTGTAAGGAGAGTGAGTATAGTTCACTGCGAGAGATCTGTAAGGAGAGTGAGTACAGTTCACTGTGAGAGATCTGTAAGGAGAGTGAGTACAGTTCACTGTGAGAGATCTGTAAGGAGAGTGAATACAGTTCACTGTGAGAGATCTGTAAGGAGAGTGAGTATAGTTCACTATGAGAGATCTGTAAGGAGAGTGAATACAGTTCACTATGAGAGATCTGTAAGGAGAGTGAGTACAGTTCACTATGAGAGATGTGTAAGGAGAGTGAGTATAGTTCACTATGAGAGATCTGTAAGGAGAGTGAGTACAGTTCACTATGAGAGATCTGTAAGGAGAGTGAGTACAGTTCACTGTGAGAGATCTGTAAGGAGAGTGAGTATAGTTCACTATGAGAGATCTGTAAGGAGAGTGAAACAGTTCACTATGAGAGATCTGTAAGGAGAGTGAGTACAGTTCACTATGAGAGATGTGTAAGGAGAGTGAGTATAGTTCACTATGAGAGATCTGTAAGGAGAGTGAGTACAGTTCACTATGAGAGATCTGTAAGGAGAGTGAGTACAGTTCACTGTGAGAGATCTGTAAGGAGAGTGAGTATAGTTCACTATGAGAGATCTGTAAGAAGAGTGAGTATAGTTCACTATGAGAGATCTGTAAGGAGAGTGAGTATAGTTCGCTGTGAGAGATCTGTAAGGAGAGTGAGTACAGTTCACTATGAGAGATCTGTAAGGAGAGTGAGTATAGTTCACTGTGAGAGATCTGTAAGGAGAGTGAATACAGTTCACTATGAGAGATCTGTAAGGAGAGTGAGCACAGTTCACTGTGAGAGATCTGTAAGGAGAGTGAGTATAGTTCACTATGAGAGATCTGTAAGGAGAGTGAGTACAGTTCACTATGAGAGATCTGTAAGGAGAGTGAGTACAGTTCACTATGAGAGATCTGTAAGGAGAGTGAGTACAGTTCACTGTGAGAGATCTGTAAGGAGAGTGAGTACAGTTCACTGTGAGAGATCTGTAAGGAGAGTGAGTATAGTTCACTATGAGAGATCTGTAAGAAGAGTGAGTATAGTTCACTATGAGAGATCTGTAAGGAGAGTGAGTATAGTTCGCTGTGAGAGATTTGTAAGGAGAGTGAGTACAGTTCACTATGAGAGATGTGTAAGGAGAGTGAGTATAGTTCACTATGAGAGATCTGTAAGGAGAGTGAGTACAGTTCACTATGAGAGATCTGTAAGGAGAGTGAGTACAGTTCACTGTGAGAGATCTGTAAGGAGAGTGAGTATAGTTCACTATGAGAGATCTGTAAGAAGAGTGAGTATAGTTCACTATGAGCGATCTGTAAGGAGAGTGAGTACAGTTCACTAGGAGAGATTTGTAAGGAAAGTGAGTATAGTTCACTATGAGAGATCTGTAAGGAGAGTGAGTATAGTTCACTATGAGAGATCTGTAAGGAGAGTGAGTATAGTTCACTATGAGAGATCTGTAAGGAGAGTGAATACAGTTCACTATGAGAGATCTGTAAGGAGAGTGAGTACAGTTCACTATGAGAGATCTGTAAGGAGAGTGAGTACAGTTCACTGTGAGAGATCCGTAAGGAGAGTGAGTACAGTTCACTGTGAGAGATCTGTAAGGAGAGTGAGTGCAGTTCACCGTGAGAGATTTGTAAGGAGAGTGAGTATAGTTCACTGTGAGAGATCTGTAAGGAGAGTGAGTATAGTTCACTATGAGAGATCTGTAAGGAGAGTGAGTATAGTTCATTGTGAGAGATCTGTAAGGAGAGTGAATACAGTTTAATGCGAGAGATCTGTAAGAAGAGTGAGTATAGTTCACCGTGAGAGATTTGGCTGAACTAGGCTAACATAGGCTGAACTGGGTGGGCCTTTGACTAACACCTTTTGATAACCATTCTTTTATCTGGCTAGAGGTATGTGGCATTGACAACATCCATTGATGTATACACAGTGATGACCTGACCAACCATATGATTTCATTACAGTTATCTGTGACAGCAGAGAACGCGTGGGCTTTGCCTACGATGACATACGGGTAGTCAATTGGGTTTAGTCTAATCTGTACAGCACAATAAACTAGACCACCGGCAAATAAGGTGACTTTAGTTTTACACATACAATCTAAAAGTGACAAAGTGTACACATTACTAAAACAGTCATGTTCAATCTCGGGTCATTTAATAGCTGTTGTTAATCCGGTAAAACAATTTTGAATGACCAAATGCACAAGCAAAGTTCACTCTAAAATCAGCTGCCACTGCAAGTCTTTAACGGAAGCTGAAGTGTTGAATATATTAATTAAATGTTTGAGTTTATGACAAAAGATAAATCCTCATAAATAGCAGTTCTTATGATCAGCGCTAGAATCATTAAAGCTCCCGCCAGGCAGGGAAAGAGAGTTCAATGTCTAAACATCTTACTAATTATAACTGGTGTTCAAACGTGAACAGGCATATCTAACCATGACCTAACCATGACCTAACCCATTGCAAAAAACCACTAGAGTAATGCCAGCTACAATGTGGCAAGGTAAAGATATTTGACATGATATAACCCTGTTCCAATGGATACAGACAGCCCTTACATTATTCTTGTCTTTCAGAGCATGCATTTTTGCTTGCATGTCAGCGACTTGAAACTCCAAATCTGAACATCTCTGAGCTTCGTCTATTGACTTCTGTTTGAAAGTGGCGAGGTCACCCTGGCTCGCCCTGGCCACCGACAGCTGTTTGTTCAGCTTGCTGAGCTGGCTGTCTTTGTCCGTGATAGTCTGTTCCAGACTAGAAATCCTCTGCTCGCTAGGAAAGGACAGAGTACGATGCGTGAGAAAGATGGTACAGCGGACAGGAACCAATTACAAATGAAGTTTATTACAAATTTAACAAACAGTATTTCAAAAATTTCCTTTATTTATACCCCGAACGGTTTTGGAGCTAAATTTAACATTTGAATTTATTACAAAAATTTATTTTTTTCAACATCAAGCACAAATAACACAATACAAAAAAGAAACTATTAATTAAAGATACCAATTTTTCATTTATCAAAAAGAAAACAAGAACAACTCTTAGTACAAACCAATTTACACAAAGCTTTAAAATACCAACTTATTATTATTATTATTTGGTGAAAAAAATGCTTTAAACGAGATGCTATAAATAATGCTCCTTAAAAATGGTGACATCAATAATAGCTTTTTCCATGGCTTTACACATTATAAAATGTTGGGAAACCCAATCAACTACCGAAAGAAAATCCATTTTTTTTTATTCAATTAGTTTAAGAAATTTGATGGTCTTGGAATTTGAGTGAAAAATGAAGTTGTTGGCTGGTTCAACGGCTTACAAACTCGATCGTGCAATGAAATTACCTGCCACAGCTTTTCAGTCATGCATAGCGCTTAGTTTGTTATTAGCCATTTAAAAAGCTGCTCTTACTACATCAGTTATGTGAAAATTAACATGCTAGTGAATATGCATTATTATTATTATTATGTATACACAAATTTGTTGCTGGCAGTCTAGGCATAAATGAGTATAATGAAAGGTAGCCTCAAAATGAAAATTTAATTGCTTACCAAGTTAATCTTTTATTCTTGAAAGAGCTGACAATAATTGAGGGGATAATTTGATAAATAAAATAAAAGTTTGAAAAATGCTTATAATGGATATGTACATCTATTGTAGATTGCTATGGATTAACAATTCAAAAGCTCAGAAAACTCCTAGACTCAAAAACTTTGTAAATAAATCTTGGTAAAGAATCTAAAGAATAATTGGCAGAATGCTGCAGGCTTGCTGCCACTTGTCATGCTTGTCACTAAAAAAGGACATTTATCAGAAAGAGCAGCGTCTCATATTTCATTTTTACCGTAAAACCTCCAATTGAACGCCACCTCTATTTGAACGCCCCCTCTATTTGACCGCCCCATCTATTTGACCGTCCCCTCAATTTGACCGCCACCCCTATTTGAATGCCAACTCTATGTGACCACCACTACAAGAGAAGGTTGAAAACTAGAGCACCACCTTCTATTTGAACACCACCTCCATTTGACCATCTTTATGAATCCATAATATCACGTGATCAGTAGAAAAGAGCCCACAAAATCGTATTAATAATGAATCGTTTACATTAATAACAATCAATTCTCTCGTCCAACTTCAAAGCTTTTCACCTTTTCCCGTTAAAACTTTGAGAGCAACACCATAGAAATAATCAATATTGGTCTCAGCCTAATGTTAGTTCTTTGTTTAATGCGGTCTTTCTACTTCTAAATAGCCTACATATGTAAAACAACAGTTTAAATTTACGATAGTAGATGAACTTTGAAAGCAAAGCTATAGAAATAATTACTAACTGCCTCAGGCTAATAATAGTTCCCTGTTTAACACGATACTTCGAAGAGCATGTATATAAAATGGTTTGCAAGTTTCGGACCAAAGGTTACGTTTAGCAAGCAAACATTTGTGCTATATGCAATGCGTAAAAGCTTTGCTCTGCCAAAAACTGTTTGGACGCTAATATCTACTAGTTCAGCAGTGCAAAAGAAGAGTTGAGGTCAGAAGACATTGTGGAAGGTATTGGACAACTAGAAGATGTTCGTTCCATCGAAAGCAACAATCAGAACGCAGCTATACGAGCAAACGATGGAAATATTTTTGCCTTTAAAAACGTTAATTTTTGTTTCTGCATGAAATATAAGTATGGTTCGTTTATGTCACTTGCTCATAATATATATTTGTATTATTTGATAGATTATCATTGTATAACTTATAAATAAGCAAGTTTATAGCATGTTATTTAATAACATCCTTGCGGCTATCTCACACGGCTTACAATGGATCGATGCTCATAACTCAACTTCTATTGCACATAAAAAGCTAGTTTCGACTGCCAACTGTAGCAAACATCAATGGGTGCAATAAGCTTTTATGCAACATTGTCAAATATAGATATAAAATAGAAACTTTTTCAAATTTAGAATGAAATAAAAATTGAAAATGCCAACAAATTGCGAAGAAAGACATAGGCTATAATATCATCGCAGGTCAATTGCAAACAGTAGATATCAACTGGTAGAGATACTTTTCTGTTTCTCGATGCACATTTATTAAGAGATCTTTGACAAGTTGGAGGTAAGTTAGCAGGTTTATTGCATCCAAAAGGTTTAATATCGCTTTACCGGAAAAAGGGAGCAAAATAAAGGCGACATTCGCTTCACCTGTAATAGGGCTAAATTTTCTTCAGAAAATTCTGACGAGCCATTTAAAAATACACCGCCAGTTTCTATTTGAACACCGCCTACAATTGACCGCCACAACAAAAGAAGGGTTGCAAAATAGAGCGCCATGGCGTTCAATTAGAGGTTTTACTGTAAGCTGATTAAAAATCTAGCATAGTGTTAATGCTAGAGATTGGATATATGAACAGCCAAAATCACAACAGGCATCATATGTTTTATGTAGTAGATTATGAACTGCAAGCATTAAAGTTCTTCGCCTAAAGCGACCATTGGAAATGCACAGCACATCGAGTGAACTTGACAGCATTGTAAATGGATGAACTGCATGTGATGAAGTGCTAAGATACCATGACATTATTACATGACTGGAGGACGTGACAATGACAAGAGATATACTTACAAGTCATCATTCACTCCGTTGCTTGGTCCTTCATGGTTGCCATTGGTGGACAGGTGCTGCTGGAGTTCTTTGGTTTTGTTCAGCTCATCGCGAAGCGCCTGCTTAAAAAAACATCCCAATGTAACATTAAATGATTGGGGAATATAGCCAGAAGTTTATTGTAAAATGCATTGGCAGCGACAGAGGCTTTAACAATTTTTTACTAGAAAGCAAATTGGAGTCTCCTTTTCAAATTCTCATTGTCTGACAAAGTAATACGAATTCGTTTGCTGCTATAAAGTAGTAGCGTGTCAGACAACTCACTGCTGACAGAAGGTCTAGCGAATATTCTCAAGTAGGTTGTCACAAGTTTACGAATTAGCTAATGATTAATCAAATCAATACTAATAATATTGATGAGTGCTTAAGTACTTTTGAGCTATTTCGACTCTGCCTTGTTTGAACAGTCAACTGGATCTTAATATAACTAAAGTGTTCCTCGTGTCAGTGTAGTGACTAGTACGCCGCATGATTAAAAATATAATTATTGTAAAGCAAAATATTCTAATAATATAACTTATTTGGATTGGTAAAATGTCCATGGAATAAGATTTCCTTAAAGGTTGACTTGCAACAAAATTCACGTTACAGTTATTTGGTATCAAAAGATTCACCATGTCTTACTCTGTTGTGTTGTAGGTGCAAAATATGTGGAAATGTGATTACAAGCTCTTAAAAGCCCAAAAACGAACAGTTAATCGCCACCATCACGAAACCGCCAAAGATAGGAATCAGTTTATTTCTCTGACGTAGTCAATCCATTTGGTTATTGTTTTGACACGCGATGTTCTCACGTGAATTGAAGGGCCAATAAAAGGCTCAATATAAAACTTCTCGTAGCACTAGTTTATGACAAACAATTAGGGTTTTACTGAAGAGCCCGTATCAAATATAGATGCCCGCTACTGTAGTTTTTTTTTCGGCTTGGTCTAATCGTCTAGTCGTATTCTGATCAAGTGACCCATACTTTCTGCCAAATTTCTGCAGCATTTTTCGATTATCATAGGTGACCAACAGGCTCGTCATGTTTATCAGAGAATGATATGTACTCCTTCAAGCTAAGGTTAAAAAATTAAACCAACTTTCCCGGTAGGTTATAAGATATCAGTGCTGAAAGTGACAGCATTACAACGATGATGAAATCGATGCATAAGGACAATAGACATGGTTTTATTGAATGTGTGAAAATATTTCGACGAATGAGGTTGCATGAAAGTGTAAACAGAAGCCATCTCATTCAACTACGTCCCATTTGAGCCATTTTGGAAAGAGATTTTAATCTACAGCAGTTTTGTGATGGTGGCGATTAACTGTTCGTTTTTGAGCATTTAAGAGCTTGTAATCCCATTCCCACACATTTTCCACCTACAGCACAGCAGAGTACGACATGGTGAATCTTTTGAGACCAAATAACTGTAATTGTGAATTTTGTTGCAAGTCAACCTTTGTTGCGAGAAAATACTACTGGGTATATCTTACGCATCACACTCACACACTCCACAAGCGACTTACAGTGTGTGCTGCCAATCAGAGTTAGACGAAACGGCTATCAAGCAAAAATCAATGTTTATACATAAATCAGGCTCTGCAAACAAGCTTTTGTGATCTACCTTGGACTTGTGTACAAACCGGGCTCTACAACACAAGCTTTTGTGATTTACCCTGGATTTGCGTACAAACCGGGCTCTATACACAAGCTTTTGTAATCTACCCTGGAATTGTGTACAAACCGGGCTCTATACACAAGCTTTTGTGATCTACCCTGGACTTGTGTACAAACCGGGCTCTATACACAAGCTTTTGTGATCTACCCTGGACTTGCGTACAACCCGAGCTCTATACATGAGCTTTATTGCTCTACCCTGGACTTGTGTAGCCTACTATGCTTTACTTTCAGTAGGTTAATAACCCCCTATTGGTTTAGCAATGAATCTAAACTCATCTCACACATTTCTACATTACAGCGGCTTCCCTGCTTGAACAGGTTTAAATTGTACTAGCCCTACAAACGCGTAATAAGTTTTAAGACAAAAAGGGCTTACAAAATACATCGATCTTTGCTATTCACATTCATCACTGTAATCTGCTTAGTCATGGCATGAATGCCAGCCGGGGCATTCCTTGTTGCCCACCGGCAAAGAGACTATCAACTAACAGACCATTACCTGCAGCTCGTGTTCCTTATCCTTGAGCTGTGAGTGTATGTGCTCCTGCAGGTTCCTCGCATTTTGCTCAGACTGCGCTGCCTTGCTCTGCTCCTCTGCGACAGCATTCTCTGCCTGAGCAACTCGCTGACCCAACTCATCGCACCGTTTCTTGAGCTCAGCATTTGCTGCCTCAACAGATCGTTGATTCTCCTTTGACCTGTTGAAGGATGTCGAACAACGTCACCAGGTACAACGTCACCAGGTACTAGCCATTTTAACAACGTTACCAGGTACTAGCCGTTTTAACAACCGTCACCAGGTACTAGCCGTTTTAACAAACCAGTTGCAAATTCCTGGATAATAATCATCCAAAAATCCATAGAAACGCACCACCCGGTATTGTTACACCTTTAGATATGCACACATTTTCTTGTACTATAGCTAAACTAGATGAATGCCTGACATTGCTCGGGTAATAAAAAAGTCTCTGGCCAAAAAAATTATTTGTATTTAACATATACATTTACCATTCTAACTTTTAAACTTCATATCATGAGAAAAGTGTTTTGGTGCAGTTCAAATGAATTAAGAGAAAAAATAAAACAAATTTCAAATTTTTTTTTAAACAGCTGTAACTTTTAAATTTTGCATCATGAAAGAAGTGTTTTGTTGAAATAAATTAGAAGAAAAAATAAAACTGTATGGGTGATTAAACGTAAATGTGAAATAATTAGCAAGTAATGGCTAAATATAGTCGGTTATGATAAGATTACAATGAAAAATAATTTGGTGTACAATTATATGATTTTAGTTCATTTCAGTGTGGGCATCATAAGGCAAAAATATCGTAGATATGTATAGAGTGGTAGAAAAACCCATAGTAATTATCTAATGCAATCACCTGGTAAAAATCATCATCATTAAAAATTACTAACAAAACAATGTTAGTAACTATAGTTACCTACAATAACTTAAGTGCATTTTATGGTTATGATCTGCGAGAAAATGTAACATTACAATGTACTACGTAGAAAGTTCTAACCTTCGAGACGGATGTGTAACATAAACGCTGAATCTAACTTACAAAACAGATACTTGGAAGGAAGTTTTAGTAAATATTTAAGTAAACTTTAAACTTTCAAGTAAAATTTTATCACTTACCTGTTTGCGAAACCGGTTTTACCACAATGGATAAGGCTAAACTCGCCATGGCAAGCAATGTATATCTCTTAACAACGTATATAATCGGTACAAAAATCGCCAAATTTTAACTTCGAGAGAAATTTTTGTTGATACCGTGTGGCAGAAAAAAGATTTGTCTTAATGAGTAAAATACTGAAAAAAATATTTTATAACAGGGGCACAGTATTGCGTAGGCACAATGTATCGATTAATACGTCATTTACCGTGTGCATACGGTATATGGTACATGATAAGAACTAAGTTGTGCAGAAAATAATTTTACTTTTTACTAAAGTAAAGATGAACATGATCCATCATTCAATGTAGGAATCAAGTGATGCGTTGCAGACAAACATCTAGAACCACAATCACTATGATTACATCGCGCGAACGATGTGAATTTGGAGTTGTGCACACATTGAGTTCTGTGCAATGAGTGTTTCAATGGACATATGCGTGTTGGAGATTAACACGAGCGCTTTGTTTAAAAATATAATGGTTTCTACACCAGCGGTCACAGCGGCGCATTCTCAACTGCTCAAATTGAAATATGAATGACTGAGCTGTGAAAAATGTTTAAAAAAGAATAGCTTGCACAGTACATTCTTGTGCATCACTCGCAAGTGCCGTGTCCATTTTTCGTGAGAATGAAACATTCAATAAAAGTTTGCAAGCAACAATACTCACTTGACTCGATAACTTTTGCCGTTTTCTTTGGAGAATGACGCAAACTTGCATTAACCGCGTCGTGGAAATATAGGGAATACCTTAGCAATGCATAGCGGCATGCAATGCTGCGTGCCAAGCCAAAATTTATAGCACTGAATCTGACCTTTAGCGAGCAAACAGATATGAGTAACATTACTTGCAATATCAATCAAACATAGCCACCTACAAGCACTTGTCAAAACCAAACAATATTTGTAAATTATACTGATGAAAAGGCTAAGACCATTAAACAGGACAATGACCCATCGATGATTAGATGATGATTAAATTGTCACACCTTTCTATCTCGTGTTTTGAATCTTCTACTGCCTTGTCAGCATCGGATGCCAGTTTTGTCAAGGTCTGCTTATCCGCAGCTAAACTCCTGAGCTGATTCTGCATCTGTGTGACCTCCTCCGTATTCGCGACAGACTGCTTTAGTCTCTGGTTTTCCTATAAAAGCGACAAGAACACAGGTAGACAAGAGAACAAGAGAACACGCGGTAACGCAATTACCAAACCAACTTGTATGAAACAATCGCAGATAAATGATCAACACATTTCAAAGTTTATTTTAAACATCCACAATCTATAACTTTGCACCTCTATAACTAGCACTCAGCTGATATAGTATGCTACAAGAATTACATTACGGCTAGAACTAGGGACATAGCTCTGTGACCAGAAAACGACTAAGCTTTGATATTAGAAGTTGAGTGAAGATCTTTTGATAATTCTAATGTAGAGAGTGCAACTATATAGACAAACTTATAAAACTTCAAATACAATTAGCCAATACAAAGAAATAACTATTATCGGCTAATTTTATACACGTATGGACTGACAGAAGGAAACTATTGATAGATGACATGTATGGACAGACAAGGAAACTATTGATAGATGACATGTGTGGACAGACAGAAGGAAACTATTGATAGATGACAAGTGTGGACTGACAGATGGAAACTATTGATAGATGACACGTATGGACAGACAGAAGGAAACTATTGATAGATGACACGTATGGACTGACAAAGAAACTATTGATAGATGACACGTATGAACAGACAGAAGGAAACTATTGATAGATGACATGTATGGACTGACAGAAGGAAACTATTGATAGATGACATGTATGGACAGACAGAAGGAAACTATTGATAGATGACATGTATGGACTGACAGAAGGAAACTATTGATAGATGACATGTATGGACTGACAGAAGGAAACTATTGATAGATGACATGTACGGACTGACAGAAGGAAACTATTGATAGATGACATGTATGGACTGACAGAAGAAAACTATTGATAGATGACATGTGTGGACAGACAGAAGGAAACTATTGATAGATGACATGTGTGGACAGACAGAAGGAAACTATTGATAGATGACATGTATGGACTGACAGAAGGAAACTATTGATAGATGACATGTATGGACAGACAGAAGGAAACTATTGATAGATGACATGTATGGACTGACAGCAGGAAACTGTTGATAGATGACATGTATGGACTGACAGAAGGAAACTATTGATAGATGATATGTATGGACAGACAGCAGGAAACTATTGATAGATGACATGTATGGACAGACAGAAGGAAACTATTGATAGATGACAAGTGTGGACTGACAGATGGAAACTATTGATAGATGACATGTATGGACAGACAGAAGGAAACTATTGATAGATGACATGTATGGACTGACAGAAAGAAACTATTGATAGATGACATGTATGGACAGACAGAAGGAAACTATTGATAGATGACATGTATGGACTGACAGAAGGAAACTATTGATAGATGGCATGTATGGACTGACAGAAGGAAACTATTGATAGATGACACGTATGGACTGACAGAAAGAAACTATTGATAGATGACATGTATGGACTGACAGAAGGAAACTATTGATAGATGACATGTATGGACAGACAGAAGGAAACTATTGATAGATGACACGTATGGACTGACAGAAGGAAACTATTGATAGATGACATGTATGGACTGACAGAAGGAAACTATTGATAGATGACATGTATGGACTGACAGAAGGAAACTATTGCTAGATGACATGTATGGACAGACAGAAGGAAACTATTGATAGATGACATGTATGGACAGACAGAAGGAAACTATTGATAGATGACATGTATGTATTATAGTGTCGGTCTACTAATCTGAATGTCACGAGTTGGAGTATCGTCGAAAGCTATATTTTATCATAACCTTGAACCTTTTCGCCGAATAAGTGGATGGACAGATTGACACTGCTCTTATTATAGTAACGTTATTGTTTGTTTCACTGTATTTTAAACACACAAAACATTGTTTATTGTTTTCCTTTTGCAAAATAGGCTTTGCTGTCTAGGATAAAAGAAAAACTCGAGGTAAAACATTGACAGCATGCATTCTCCGTAACTGACTGTAAAATTACCACAGTCATAGACCATGAACTAAGTGAAAGGGATAAGAAAGAGGAGCAAAGCTGCCACTTAGTAATACTGCAATTAAGGTAGAGCTATTAGATCGAAAAATTAGGTTTAGTATTTCTCCTTTTTGAAGGAGCAAAAGGATTAATTTGGGAAAAGCTTGGAACGAATTAGGCAATTTACATGTATTTTTCTGTTCGTATAACATAAAATCCCAAAAACCTAAACATTCCCTTAACGGATTTACGTTGTAGGAGCGTCTACTGTATATATGGCATTATTGGCTTCTGTGTTAACTTGTATGCTTTTGTGTCTCAATGCTGTGAAGATCTCTTTCCTAGGATTGGTATTACTTTGGAGAAATAATTGCATGCGGGTTTCTATATGGTACAAGAATTCGGCTTTAATGACATTTTATAAATTTTCTTCATGGGCATGCAAAAACCAAAATAGGTTTCCAAATCATGGAATTGTTAAGCACGTTTTATAAGGTTGTTAACAATTGACAGCAGCAATAACTCTTTTCTGATGCAATCTATTATACATTGAAATTGGGTCGTAAGTAAGTTCGAAACATATGGTTTTAAAATATTAAATGAGTTTTTATTATAGGAACTGATATGAATGGCCACTGTAGTATGATCTGTCATATAGAATACGAACTGGATATCGCTTGTGTCGGCTGAAATTTTTGAAGATTGTCATTCAGGTTGTCAAACAGCGATTTGAGGGGTTTCTTTCATAAAAAAACTTCTTTCCTAGGAGTAGGTCTTTTTATGTTTTCATGCATAAGAGGATGCTAAGCAGGGCAAACACGGATTGTTATTCTTACATCATACATGTATATTTGAGGGGGCCGATTAATATTATCTTTAGTGAAAGCTTTGAAATGCAGTTTTAAATGACTGGCCAGAACTTTTCATACCTTTTTAATAAATTTATGTGCTTCATTACGCTACAAACTGTTGCAACAACATCTATCAACAGTTTCCTTCTGTCAGTCCATACACGCCATCTATCAATAGTTTCCTTCGGTCTGTCCATACATGTCATCTATCAGTAGTTTCCATCTGTTTGTCCATACATGTCATCTATCAATAGTTTCCTTCTGTCAGTCCATACATGTCATCTATCAATAGTTTCCTTCTGTCTGTCCATACATGTCATCTATCAATAGTTTCCTTCTGTCAGTCCATACATGTCATCTATCAATAGTTTCCTTCTGTCTGTCCATACATGTCATCTATCAATAGTTTCCTTCTGTCTGTCCATACGTGTCATCTATCAATAGTTTCCTTCTGTTTGTCCATACATGTCATCTATCAATAGTTTCCATCTGTCTGTCCACACTTGTCATCTATCAATAGTTTCCATCTGTCAGTCCACACATGTCATCTATCAATAGTTTCCTTCTGTCAGACCATACATGTCATCTGTCAATAGTTTCCTTCTGTCAGTCCATACATATCATCTATCAATAGTTTCCTTCTGTCAGTCCGCACATGTCATCTATTAATAGTTTCCTTCTGTCAGTCCATACATATCATCTATCAATAGTTTCCTTCTGTCAGTCCATACATGTCATCTATCAATAGTTTCCTTCTGTCAGTCCATACATATCATCTATCAATAGTTTCCTTCTGTCAGTCCATACATATCATCTATCAATAGTTTCCTTCTGTCAGTCCATACTTGTCATCTATCAATAGTTTCCTTCTGTCAGTCCATACATGTCATCTATCAATAGTTTCCTTCTGTCAGTCCATACATGTCATCTATCAATAGTTTCCTTCTGTCAGTCCATACATATCATCTATCAATAGTTTCCTTCTGTCAGTCCATACTTGTCATCTATCAATAGTTTCCTTCTGTCAGTCCATACTTGTCATCTATCAATAGTTTCCTTCTGTCAGTCCATACATGTCATCTATCAATAGTTTCCTTCTGTCAGTCCACACATGTCATCTGTCAATAGTTTCCTTCTGTTTGTCCACACATGTCATCTATCAATAGTTTCTTTCTGTCAGTCAGTCCATACATGTCATCTATCAATAGTTTCCTTCTGTCTGCCCATACATGCCATCTATCAATAGTTTCCTTCGGTCAGTCCACACATGTCATCTATCAATAGTTTCCATCTGTCTGTCCATACATGTCATCTATCAATAGTTTCCATCTGTCGGTCCATACGTGTCATCTATCAATAGTTTCCATCTGTCTGTCCATACATGTCATCTATCAATAGTTTCCTTCTGTCTGTCCATACATGTCATCTATCAATAGTTTCCTTCTGTCAGTCCACACATGTCATCTATCAATAGTTTCCTTCTGTCTGTTCATACATGTCATATATCAATAGTTTCCATCTGTCGGTCCATACGTGTCATCTATCAATAGTTTCCATCTGTTTGTCCATACATGTCATCTATCAATAGTTTCCATCTGTCTGTCCATACATGTCATCTATCAATAGTTTCCTTCTGTCAGTCCATACATGTCATCTATCAATAGTTTCCTTCTGTTTGTCCATACATGTCATCTATCAATAATTTCCATCTGCCTGTCCACACTTGTCATCTATCAATAGTTTCCTTCTGTCTGTCCATACGTGTCATCTATCAATAGTTTCCTTCTGTCAGTCCACACATGTCATCTGTCAATAGTTTCCTTCTGTTTGTCTACACATGTCATCTATCAATAGTTTCTTTCTGTCAGTCAGTCCATACATGTCATCTATTAATAGTTTCCTTCTGTCTGTCCATACATGTCATCTATCAATAGTTTCCTTCTGTCAGTTAGTCCATACATGTCATCTATCAATAGTTTCCTTCTGTCTGTCCATACATGTCATCTATCAATAGTTTCCTTCTGTCAGTTCACACGTGTCATCTATCAATAGTTTCCTTCTGTCAGTTCACATATGTCATCTATCAATAGTTTCCTTCTGTCTGTTCATACATGTCATCTATCAATAGTTTCCTTCTGTCTGTCCATACATGTCATCTTTCAATAGTTTCCTTCTGTCTGTCCATACATGTCATTTTTCAATAGTTTCCTTCTGTCAGTCTATACACATCATCTCTCAATAGTTCTGTGCTTTATCAACGCATCTAACTATTTCTCACGGCGAACTAGACTGCCAGAATACTAGTATATATAGAGACAACCCTGTATGTTGTTTTTCCTCTCAAGTGCGACAAAAGGGTGAGCATACTTTTAAGGCATACAACGAGATGCGTGTTATTAAAATCGAATTTCAGACCAACGTTATATAAACTTTTTTACATAGTAGAAGGAAAAAAGAATGTGATGACACTAGGGCACACACCTCACTTAGCTGGCTGATCATCTCATTCTGTTGTTCTACCTTCTGCTTATCTTGGTAGCCGGCAGCATTTAGAGCCTGTATATCCTTCTGGTGCTGGTCATGCATATGCTGCAGACGTTTCTTTAAAAGCATACATATAACCCGATAATCATCCTAGTAAGACAGAACTCGAGTGATATTATTGTCTGTAGTAGTTATAACGTAAGAAAATGCAATGCGACTGGTTAAGATATACAGGAAGTGAATGCTTTAAGACAAACTAGAAAGCCTGTCCAGTCAGAAGTTTTGGAAGGTGAAGAATAGAACCAATTGGCGCATGGAGGACTGGCTGTGGCACTCATGTTAGAAATATTGACTGGGGTAGAAAGACTGAGCAATACATTCTGTCAACGTTCTCTATAGGAAATAGCTGCCCTTCTTGTATGCTAGCTTTTCACTACGGCTCCGAGATGAGATGTTATACGAAAGATGGAGATGGCCGACACACGCCAACCACTCAGCGATATATCATCACTTTTTTCGTCTATAGAGTCGCAGCGATGAAATACTTTGACAAACTCTGACTGAGAAAAGGCATAAAAACTCCAATGAGCAAAAACGATGAGACACTAACAACATACCAACGTATGTCCAAGTTCCAAAATGCACTCTTCACCGCTATGAGACATTATATGTGATAGTGCTCATGTTACCAAAAGACACAGTGAACCTAGTGCTCATGTTACCAGATGACAGTGAACCTAGTGCTCATGTTACCAGATGACAGTGAACCTAGTGCTCATTTTACCAGATGACAGTGAACCTAGTGCTCATGTTACCAAAAGACACAGTGAACCTAGTGCTCATGTTACCAGATGACAGTGAACCTAGTGCTCATGTTACCAAAAGACACAGTGAACCTAGTGCTCATGTTACCAGATGACAGTGAACCTAGAGCTCATGTTACCAAAAGAACCATGCTGAACACATTAAAAATTGCTTTGAAACAAGACATCTTGTTTAGCCAGACTGCAATGAAGAATGATAAACCATCTAGATTCTTTTAAGCTTGCTCATCTTGCTCTGTCCCAATTAATGACCTAGAGCGTGCCAGGTCTATATAGGAAGGTCTATACATGTACTGTACTGACCACTCACTGAAAAGTTTCAGCCAAACAAGCACAGGACTAGAAGGCAGGACTGTTGCATACAGAAAAACAATTAACAGTTAAGGTCAAGGCTAACAAGCCCCATGCGCCACGCTAATTCATTAACAAGTCTCGCAGAAAAGTGAGAGTGTAAGTGATGCTTGATGAGGGTGTGAATCACACCGAGGGAGTCATACGAGGGAGTCATACGGGCGACATCACTATTTACTGATTGAACAGATCAGCGAGTGCTTGCTGTTGCTTACGACTAAAAAACTACAGGAGGAAGTTTAGGGCTTCCTAACATCTCTGAGCAGTAGCGGTACGTGCTCGTGACTATAACACATGGCATTAGAAGGGAGTACTTCATAATCAGAGATTCTCACCTGTCCAAACACAAAGTCTGTTAATATTGATGCGATAAAGACCATCTTTAGGTGCCTACTGTTGTCCTAAAATTTAGTAAAACGCAAAGTTACCTGTAACTCTTGGACTTGGCTAGCAGAGGCAGCACTCTGTTTTTCAGCAGCCGTCCATTTGTTGGTAACATCCTTGATCTTAGCCTGAGCGGATGCCACATTGCTGATTTCCTCGGCGTAAGCATTCTGCACTTCCTCCAACTGCTTGCGTAGCGCCGTCACCGGGTCTGGCTTGGCACTCTGTCAACAACCATGGGTCAAAATCATCATTGCTGCAGGTGAGGCTAAAGCCGTGGGCACACGATGGCTGAACCGACTTAGGTTTGGTTCGGAGGCTGTTTTGGTTCGACTAAGCCACACATCACACGGGATCCGAAGTCACTTCACTTCCTAGATACCATACGCATGAAGACAGGACACTGTTTCATTGGTAGTTTTTATGTGAGCTAAATATTTTTATTGTAAACAAAAAACTTTGAGGAACAATTATTAATTATAATTACGCAGCAAATTTATCAGAAGATCGTTCAGCTGCTCAAAATAAATCACTCCTTACAAAGATTTTGCCAACCCTTCCCATCAACAAGATTACTTTTTTTATTAACATATGAATGTTTTTCTATGCTGAGTACATAACAAACAAAAACAGTCTTTACCATATTACTGTTGTTTTAGATAAATAAATCAGTCAACAATTCTTCATCAGGATGAGTATGACATATTACATCTACATATCTACTTCTATTCTACACGAAAGAAAAACACACTCATTCTCTTACACTTATGCAACACTTAAGTCAAGTTAAGTGCAACATCTTGCATTTATGCAACACAATCACAAGCTACATTGTGCCTGAGTAAAGCCCTGCAAATCCTTTTATCAAATATATCATCATATGGCAATGGATGACACCTTTTAATTGTTTTACTTGTTTATCAACGAATTCCATAGGGTTTTGTGCTCTCATTCCATTCAAAATGAAGGACCAAATATTTTAAATGACGCCATCTTTTTTGAGGTAGTCCGGGTGAGCCTCGTCGTCAATTGCTTCATGTTGTTTAATTAATGAAATAAAAATATCGTCCCATTTCTTTTTTAATTTTGCTCACGTAAAGAAAAATGTGACACGTGCTCACTAGAATTTTAAGCAGCCAATAAGAGCAGGGGTTCGGCCACGAAATTACGAACAGGACCGCAATGGTTCATTTCGGCCAGAAATGTCGTCGGCCAAACAGTTTACAACTGACACCGACGTCGTTTAGTTCGTTTCGGCTCTCGCGTGACCACCCCTTAAGCCTATCATCATCACCGAAGGTGAGGCTAAGCCTATCATCATTGCTGCACGTGAGGCAAAGCTTATCGGCGCAGAGCTTTTAGTATGCTAGCTAGCAACTAAAAGCAAGCTCCTAGCAACTAAATGAAGGTTTTGAATCTCAACCAAAGTGAAGCTTTCAGTGAGCTGCCAACAAGGTCTGATGTAAAAGCATCTTCAGAGGATAGCAATTAACAGCCAAGATATGGAGTCAAAATATATATTAACTAATAATAAACCATCACACTTGAGGAAAAGCATTGATATCTAAATTGATATGATGGAGTTCCTGGATTTAATGTATACTAGGTGAACGCCTGGCACTGCCCGGGTAATAAGAATCTGCACAGAAAATTGATTTGTATTTAACATTTAGCAACATTTACCATAATAACTTTCAAGCTACGTATCATGAGAAAAGTGTTTTGTGCAGTTCAAATAAATCAAGAAACAAAAGAAAACAACTATGAAGGTGTTTAAATGTAAATGTGAAATAATTAGCAAGTAATAGCTAAATTGAGTGTTTTGCTACGATTACAATAAAAGATGATTTGGTAATGATACAATTAATATGAATTGAGAAAACAAAATAAAAACCCTGAATATGTTGAATTAATAATAACAATTTGTGCATAGAAGTGTGTGTGTATAAAAAAGGTTACTGTTCAATTTAGCAGTTAGGGCCATTTACTGGCCTGTTTGCCAAGATATCTTGCTATGCAATGGTTAAGCGCAGGAATAAAGAACCCCCGCCCCTCCTCCTCCCTCTTCCCCTCCTCTCAATTGTTGCACCATCATACAGACTGGCAACACAATGCACGCATCCAGTTTGACAAATAACAGTTATCGAAAGTCATCTCATCTCCGTTTTCAACAATCTGATAACAAGTTGAAAGCTCAGTTTATTTTCAATTTTTAAAACTATTCTTGTCTATATTAAATGGCGCAGAAATTTTGCGCTATATTTAGGGACTGGAAGAACAGATTTTTGTTAGCACTGCTCAAAACAAGCCATTAGAGAGAGCAAGTTGATATTCGATGCTCTCACACACTATCAGTGTAGACTACATTAGCAAAAGGACAACCAATTCCCATCCAAGGTTCACAATCCCAAAAATTGAGGACACATATAGGTAATGAAAACCCTTTTTAAAAGTAATGTGAGACAAGCAAAGAGATGCTATGATGTAAGAACAATGTTGGTAAAAAAATGAAACAGGAAGAGAACAATTGGAGTGATCTACACAACATGGTGAAAGATATATGCAACTTCGGATTTTATGTACAAATATCAGGAATCAGCGTGAAAAATAGAAAAGCTAAGATTAAAAACCTCAGAAAACAAGAAAAAAACATAAAGACAGATACATCACCTTAGTGGTCCAGCTGTCGTCTGATTCCATACGTTCCATCACGCTGTTGATCAGCGCCTGCATCTGATCCTTGGACAGCGCTGCTTCCCCAACCAACCTGATTATGTCTTCTAGTTCATGGACTGTCTTACTCCTAGCTTTAGGTTTCTTGGCAGGAAGTGCTGGGCGCTGCACGGGAGCATCCATTTTTGCAACAATCATTTCTTCAACTATGGGCTACAAAGATTTATAAAAAATCTTGCTACAGGCCAAATTTGCTATATCATCACATACCACGTTTTCTGTTTGAGGCATGGCATAACTGTCCACTAAACGAACCTTTAGAACCTACTCAGGCTACGCTTTTTGACCAATGTTTCAAGCGATGTGGATGACTGTCGCAACAACAAATACATAAAGCAGTATTTTTATAGACTTGAAATCAAACCTCCATGCTAGTTAATTATGCTTTGAAAAAGATAATGTCAACTGTTTGCTTACATGAAGCCACTATGCATGACAGAAATTTGATCAACAAAAGGTCACTATTTTGGAAGATCGATAAAAAATATCGGCATGGACTGAGATGGCATCAGCAGCAATCGACTTATATTGGAAACAATTTTAAAGACCGATCCTAGTGACAAAATATTACTCCTCAATCTAGCTTTCTCTATTAATAGAGCAACACATTCCTTAGTTTAACCTTCTCTATTAATAGAGCAATACACTCCTTAGTTTAACCTTCTCTATTAATAGAGCGACACACTCCTTAGTTTAACCTTCTCTATTAATAGAGCAACACACTCCTTAGTTTAACCTTCTCTATTAATAGAGCAACACATTCCTTAGTCTAACCTTCTCTATTAATTGAGCAACACATTCCTCAGTTTAACCTTCTCTATTAGTAAAGTGTTTATGAGAATTTTAGTGTACTCCACATATTACCTGTTTGCTTAAAATACAGTTCATGTCGGGACAATGTTGAAATAATTAAAATGTCATTTTTAGTCTTGGAATGACTAAAAATATTAATATAATAATACGAAAAAATTTTCAGATTTTGAACTAATCGCTTTTCAAACACTGGAAAACCGAGGTCACTGGAGGTCACTGTATTAGTATACGAGATAATTAAATAATTCGATACAGCCTTCCAACTGGCCTTCCAAAGGCCAGGAGAATATGTTCCACTTTTCATGTACTCCGAGATAAACTTACACAAAACTTTAGCAAATTTTATTATAAAATATCAGTATTTTTTCTCTTAACTGCGATTGTTTTTGATGTTTGAGGTGATCTGACTACCACGATGTCTCAAGATTAAAATTGATAAAACTTGATCGCGGTTAAATGTTAGAAGAAAAATAAGTGTCGTAATGACATCAGTAGTTGCGGGGCTGTCTGTCTGTCTCTCTAGCTATTGATATCGGCTAATGCTTTCAAGTTGCAGCGTTACGCGTCTCTATTCTGTCGGTCACTACGCCGACATGCCGCTCGAATATGAATCGCATTAAACATTAAAAATAATTGCAAACGAAAAAAGAATACTGATACTTTCTGATAAAGTCTACTAAAATTTTGTGAAAATTCATCTTTAAGCAGATTGATAAAATTTTAGGACTGAAAACTCAAAAGCAAGCTGACACATTAAATTTATGCCTACTTGCACATGGAAATCTTAGCAACTGAAAACATTTGCCATCCAAACCTTTTTGATATTACTGCCCAACAAGCATTGATGCAAATCAATGTCACTTGATTGTTGCCTGTTAAATATCCTATACCTTATCACACCAGCAGCTTCTACTCAGAAACATGAGCAGACTTTAAAAGCAGCATGTCATCACTCTTGGTTACGCGGATGTTGTGAGGCCCGACTTGTTGCGAGGCTCGACTTGATGTGAGGCCCGACTTGTTGTGAAGCCCGACTTGTTGTGAGGCTCGACTTGTTGTGAGGCCCGACTTGTTGTGAGGCCCGACTTGTTGTGAGGCCTGACTTGTTGTGAGGCCCGACTTGTTGTGAGGCCCGACTTGTTGTGAGGCCCGACTTGTACAAAATATTTTTGTCTCAAAACTGTTCTGAGATACTAACATTCTTGCTTTACATAAACATTATAGTTTATTGATAGAAAACTTTATAGTTTATTGATAGAAAACTTTATAGTTTATTAATAGAAAACTTTATAGTTTATTGATAGAAACCTTTATAGCTTATTGATAGGAAACTTTATAGTTTATTGATAGGAAACACTTTTGAATGCTGACAATATCTTTTCAGAGACAGCATGTGCATCAGGGCTGTAAATTGATAGGAAACAGTTTTGAATGCTGACAATATCTTTTCAGAGACAGCATGTGCATCAGGGCTGTAAATATAAGCTCATGCATAAAACAATGGTTTAAATTACTTGATTCAAAATACACAAAAATTGTGAAAATGTTGATTAATGATTGTATACCCGGAATACTAAACTTTCTTGAAACATTTGAATATAGAGCAAACGGTCAAAGTTGGAAACCTAAACTAAAAAATATAATACCTGGGGTGCAGCTGATTGGGCACTGGTGGCAGCGGAGACGATAATCTCATCAACCACAGGCTTTGGTTCCTCAGCGGGTACAACTATGGCCTTCTGCTTCTCCTTTCTCTGTCCAGTCTGCCGTAATGAAATGGTGTCAAAGTAAAATGTATTTAGTGTAATTAAAACTAGACATTTGAACACGATGGAACTTATATTAATTATGTGGCCCAAAATGAGACCATGGCTTCCTTCCAAGAAATGTAGGCTATTTATGAGGTAACAAACGAGTTCGACCTGAATCACTAAACTTGCATAACCTGTATACCTATTAATGTATGCACAGCTACAGTTAGTAGATACAAGTAGAGCTACAAGTAGATAACAATCCATACACCGCGGTAGCATCATCTCATTCTTTGATAAAAGCCTGACACAAAGATTAATTGTTAAGATATGGGTATATATACTACAGTAAGGTAGATATGCTACGGTAAGGTAGATATACTACGGTAAGGTAGATATACTACGGTAAGGTAGATATACTACGGTAAGGTAGATATGCTACGGTAAGGTAGATATGCTACGGTAAGGTAGATATACTACGGTAAGGTAGATATACTACGGTAAGGTAGATATACTACGGTAAGGTAGATATACTACGGTAAGGTAGATATACTACGGTAAGGTAGATATACTACGGTAAGGTAGATATACTACGGTAAGGTAGATATACTACGGTAAGGTAGATATGCTACGGTAAGGTAGATATACTACGGTAAGGTAGATATACTACGGTAAGGTAGATATACTACGGTAAGGTAGATATACTACGGTAAAGTAGATATACTACGGTAAGGTAGATATACTACGGTAAGGTAGATATACTACGGTAAGGTAGATATACTACGGTAAGGTAGATATACTACGGTAAGGTAGATATACTACGGTAAGGTAGATATACTACGGTAAGGTAGATATGCTACGGTAGGTAGATATGCTACGGTAAGGTAGATATACTACGGTAAGGTAGATATACTACGGTAAGGTAGATATACTACTGTAAGGTAGATATGCTACGGTAAGGTAGATATACTACAGTAAGGTAGATATACTATGGTAAGGTAGATATACTACGGGAAGGTAGATATACTACAGTAAGGTAGACTGCTTCTATAGTATGAATGAATAGTGAAAAGAGTTTGAACGAAAGTGTGCAAAAACTTCTCTAGTTTTCAACATTAAGGAAGTACATAAAATTATCTCTCCGGCAAATAAATAGACACGATTTTAGCTTGACCATAACAATGATCATAGCAATGATCATAGCTATGATCATCGCTATGATCATAGCAATGATCATTGCTATGATCATAGCAATGATCATAGCAATGATCACTGCCCTGATCATTGCTATGATCATTGCTATGATCATAGCCCTGATCATTGCTATGATCATTGCTATGATCATAGCCCTGATCATAGCAATGATCAGGGCTATGATAATAGCACTGAAAGGACTTCGTCTTGATGATATTTGTTCCAAGCGTAGTACAACAATTTCATCTACCGGCATGTGTAGGCAATCTCTCGAAAATCGAGTAGAATATCTGTTTAGCTGACTGCGAGCAGAGGCTGTGTGTTTGTATAAACATTACTGTACATGTTAAGCTGACTGCGAGCAGAGGCTGTGTGTTTGTAAGAACATTACTGTACATGTTTAGCTGACTGCGAGCAGAGGCTGTGTGTTTGTAAGAACATTACTGTACATGTTTAGCTGACTGCGAGCAGAGGCTGTGTGTTTGTAAGAACATTACTGTATATGTTTAGCTGACTGCGAGCAGAGGCTGTGTGTTTGTAAGAACATTACTGTATATGTTTAGCTGACTGCGAGCAGAGGCTGTGTGTTTGTAAGAACATTATTGTACATGTTTAGCTGAATGCAAGCAGAGGCTGTGTTTGTAAGAACATTATTGTACATGTTTAGCTGAATGCAAGCAGAGGCTGTGTTTGTAAGAACATTACTGTACATGTTTAGCTGACTGCGAGCAGAGGCTGTGTGTTTGTAAGAACATTACTGTACATGTTTAGCTGACTGCGAGCAGAGGCTGTGTGTTTGTAAGAACATTACTGTATATGTTTAGCTGACTGCGAGCAGAGGCTGTGTGTTTGTAAGAACATTACTGTACATGTTTAGCTGACTGCGAGCAGAGGCTGTGTGTTTGTAAGAACATTACTGTATATGTTTAGCTGACTGCGAGCAGAGGCTGTGTGTTTGTAAGAACATTACTGTATATGTTTAGCTGACTGCGAGCAGAGGCTGTGTGTTTGTAAGAACATTACTGTACATGTTTAGCTGACTGCGAGCAGAGGCTGTGTGTTTGTAAGAACATTACTGTACATGTTTAGCTGACTGCGAGCAGAGGCTGTGTGTTTGTAAGAATATTACTGTACATGTTTAGCTGACTGCGAGCAGAGGCTGTGTGTTTGTAAGAACATTACTGTACATGTTTAGCTGACTGCGAGCAGAGGCTGTGTGTTTGTAAGAACATTACTGTACATGTTTAGCTGACTGCGAGCAGAGGCTGTGTGTTTGTAAGAACATTACTGTACATATTTAGCTGACTGCGAGCAGAGGCTGTGTGTTTGTAAGAACATTACTGTACATGTTTAGCTGACTGCAAGCTGAGGCTGTGTGTTTGTAAGAACATTACTGTACATATTTAGCTGAATGCAAGCAGAGGCTGTGTGTTTGTGAGAACATTACTGTACATGTTTAGCTGACTGCGAGCAGAGGCTGTGTGTTTGTAAGAACATTACTGTACATGTTTAGCTGACTGCGAGCAGAGGCTGTGTGTTTGTAAGAACATTACTGTACATGTTTAGCTGACTGCGAGCAGAGGCTGTGTGTTTGTAAGAACATTACTGTACATGTTTAGCTGACTGCCAGCCGAGGCTGTGTGTTTGTAAGAACTCTATTGTACAAACAAAGGCTCTATGATCTTGACTGGACATGATTGAAATCAGCGACAACTGGAAGCATACCCAGTTATAGAGAGCAGATTAAGGATGATGCCATTCCTGTCACCATCGGAGGCTTTTTCTGGTAATAAGATCACAACCCGCCCTAGGTTCCTAGGTCAGACGCTCTAGACTGCTAGGCCATGGCCGCTGCCAGGCCACTACCAGACTGCTAGGCCATGGCCGCTGCCAGGCCACTACCAGACTGCTAGGCCATGGCCGCTGCCAGGCCACTACCAGACTGCTAGGCCATGGCCGCTGCCAGGCCACTACCAGACTGCTAGGCCATGGCCGCTGCCAGGCCACTACCAGACTGCTAGGCCATGGCCGCTGCCAGGCCACTACCAGACTGCTAGGCCATGGCCGCTGCCAGGCCACTACCAGACTGCTAGGCCATGGCCGCTGCCAGGCCACTACCAGACTGCTAGGCCATGGCCGCTGCCAGGCCACTATCAGACTGCTAGGCCATGGCTGCTGCCAGGCCACTACCAGACTGCTAGGCCATGGCTGCTGCCAGGCCACTACCAGACTGCTAGGCCATGGCTGTTGCCAGGCTGCTACTGGTATATTATCCTATTGATTGCTCGTAGCTTGTTTATCAGCTACGACACTTGGCTAGCAATTCTTTATAATCTGAGTCTAACACACATGAGATAACTATATTCAATGAACAGCAAAGACTCACAACTGCATGACTATCAAATATAACTGCTTACACTATACACACTGAGTAAACGTTTAGTATAAATGCCCGAAAAAATGAGTCAGTGTTCAAATGGCTTTTCGTACAGCTGCATTTGTTGTTGCCACTTTTGCTATATAGAGTGTATATATAATAGTGTATATACATGTAGAGTGTATATATAGTGTATATACATGACATGTATTACATGTAGAGTGTATATATAGTGTATATACATGTAGAGTGTATATAGGATGTATAAAGAGTGTATATACATGTAGAGTATATATAGAGTATATATAGAGTGTATATAGAGCGTATATAAGATGTATATAGAGTGTATATAGAGTGTATATAAGATGTATATAGAGTGTGTATATAGAGTGTATATAGAGTGTATATAAGATGTATATAGAGTGTATATAAGATGTATATAGAGTGTATATACAGTGTATATACAGTGTATATACAGTGTATATACATGTAAAGTGTATATAGAGTGTATATAGACTGTATATAGAGTGTATATAAGATGTATATAGAGTGTATATAAGATGTATATAGAGTGTATATAAGGTGTATATAGAGTGTATATAAGGTGTATATAAGGTGTATATACAGTGTATATAGGGTGCAATATGGAGAGCCATTTCTTAGATAGCCATGGTGCAATGAGACATTATTTGATAGCAATTTCTCCAACCTAAAATTAATGAATCTTTTGTGCTGAAAAAATCTTTGTCAATATATCTTACGCTAACTATAATTTTAACAGTAACCCCAAGCTTTGAGGAACTAATGCTATCTAAACGTGATCTATACCCCTACCAGTGTCTAAATTTGATCTATACCCCTACCAGTGTCTAAACGTGATCTATACCCCTACCAGTGTCTAAACGTGATCTATACCCCTAACAGTGTCTAAATGTGATCTATACCCCTACCAGTGTCTAAATTTGATCTATACCCCTACCAGTGTCTAAATTTGATCTATACCACTAACAGTGTCTAAATGTGATCTATACCCCTAACAGTGTCTAAATGTGATCTATACCCTTAACAGTGTCTAAATGTGATCTACTTGTATACCCCTACCGGTGTCTAAATGTGATCTATACCCTACCGGTGTCTAAATATGATCTATAACTCTACCATTGTCTGAATGTGATCTATACCCCTACCAGTGTCTAAATGTGATCTATACCCCTACCAGTGTCTAAATGTGATCTATACCCAGGGTTGGAAAAAAAACCAGTTTTTATGAAATACCCAGGTTTTTTTGGTTTAAACCGGTTTTTATAATTTTACCAAGGTTTTTGCAATTTTAAGTCTAATTAACATCACTTACTATAGCTGCATGATTGAGTATTGAACATACACATGTGGAATCATCTGTTAATGATGGTACTGTGGGAGTTGTTAGGGAAAAAAGAGAGAAAACATGGAAATTTCAGAATGAGTCTTAAATCAAACATGATTAATGAAATACACAGCAGAAATCTTATCACATAAAGTGAATATTTTACATACAGCTCTATGTATAAGTAAGAACTTTAATCCCAGTGATTAGTCGTGTGGTAGTGTAGAGCAGAGCATAATGCAGATGCATTGCTAGCGTTTGGAGCTATGGCAGATGACTCAACTTCTATCACTTGAATATTAGCATCACTGCCTAAATTGATGTTTTCAGCTTGACATTTTGCTACTAGAGCGTTAAGCCTATCTGCGTGACCTCGCGTTACGACAGCACACCTATTACGTTTTGCCTTGAAACCTTTGTCTTTCAAAACACAACAAACTTGATAAACTGAATTCTAACAATCCAACGACTTTGGCTAGTGCCCAATAAATGAAATATTAGTTTGCAAAGCTTTTGCCCAAAAGGATTTTATTGTTTTAATTTCTAATTATAAGTAATCTTTTCTCACTGGCCAGACTTGAAAAAGTATTTATTCATTATTAGAGACGATGATTGGATTAGTATATTTCACATGGTTTTTGTATTTCATCAGTAAAGAGATCATCATATCACTTGATAAAACCAATTGAAAATGAAATCAACTAATTCATTGTTGTGCTAGGATTTTATGTAGTTTCAACTTGAACCCTGCCATCAACTTACTGCTGTGTCCTAAATAAACTTCCACAGCTGATAATTACATATAATTGCATTTCTACCGCACATGAACCACTAAGAGCTTAAAATATTGTTTTTCACAAAAAAATAATGAAAAAACCGAAAAAAACCGGTTTTTTCAGGCTGGTTTAAACCACTCGGTTCAAACCATGGGTTTAAACCAAGCCAACCCTGTCTATACCCCTACCGGCGTCTAAATGTGATCTATAACTCTACCATTGTCTGAATATGATTTATAACCCTACCATTGTCTAAATGTGATCTATAACCCTACCATTGTCTAAATGTGATCTATAACCCTACCATTGTCTAAATGTGATCTATAACTCTACCATTGTCTAAATGTGATCTATAACCCTACCAGTGTCTAAATGTGATCTATATCTCTACCAGTGTCTAATAATTTTTAAAGTACATATAATCGCTTACTTTCTTCGGCTTGCTGTGTTTCAGCTCAAGGTCATCTTTGGGAGAGGTCGTAAAGACTGTTTCAGGAACTGGTGCATCAGCGCTCTTCATTAGAGGTATCTCATCCCTGTTGTGTAGGATGGACTTGCTTGGCCCCGTCTTCTGAATAACACAGGACGGTTGGTATGCAGAGCAAAACAATGAAGACAATTTGGTACCAGAAAAAATGACCTTCAAATTTTGACACAAAACCTATTTGTGTTCATAGGTACGCTATTTGTGCGAGTTCATTAAGATGTATCTTAATAAACTAACACACTCAACTAAAAACCAGATTGCAATGTACAGCATCCACATCAAACGATTTCCCTATAGAGAGCAAAATCCACTTTTATATCCTCCCACACACCTCAGATTACACGCTAGAAGCTCACATCACATCTCACATCTCCATAGCAACCAGCAAAAAGTAGGAGGATACATTATCTTGCAATAGTGTCGCAGTCGCAGAGTGGAGAACTCATGCCATTAGCATAAAACAATGCACAACCAAGCAATGATCTGACACAACCACTTAATGCAGTGTTGGCACTCTACGTAACCATGATGTCACAGAACAAATATCAACAGATCAATATGAACAGATCAATATGAACAGATCAATATAAACACATCAATATAAACAAATGATAGTTTAAATAACAGATATGAATCACTAGTCATCACTTTGCTGCCGCCAGCCCGAATTTGACAACGTTTAACAAATGGTAAAGTAAAAATGGTTAGAGCTCTGTTTGAATATATAGTTCTGTTCGAATAAGGCAGTTATTTTGCAATACAAACATGTTTTCCGATATGATAGCATGTTTACAATATCGTACAAATATACCATATCGTACAAATATACTATATCGTACAAATATACCATATCGTACAAATATACCATAACATAGAAATATACCATAACATACAAATATACCATATCGTACAAATATACCATATCATACAAATATACCATATTGCACAAATATACCATATCGTACATATATACCATATCATACAAATATACCATATCATACAAATATACCATAATGTACAAATACACCATATCGTACAAATATACCATATCGTACAAATATACCATATCGTACAAATATACCATAACATAGAAATATACCATAACATACAAATATACCATATCATACAAATATACCATACCATACAATTATACCATATCGTACAAATATACCATATCGTACAAATATACCATATCGTACAAATATACCATATCGTACAAATATACCATATCGTACATATATACCATATCATACAAATATACCATAATGTACAAATACACCATATCGTACAAATATACCATATCGTACAAATATACCATATCGTACAGATATACCATATCGTACAAATATACCATAACGTACAGATATACCATATCGTACAGATATACCATATCGTACAGATATACCATATAATACAAATATACCATATCGTACAGATATACCATATCATACAGATATACTATAACGTACAAATATACCATAACGTACAGATATACCATATCGTACAAATATACCATATCGTACAAATATACCATATCGTATAAATATACCCTATCGTACAAATATACCATATCGTACAGATATACCATATCGTACAGATATACCATATCGTACAAATATACCATATCATACAAATAAGTCAGCAATCTCGGATTGATTGTCAACTTGATTAGAATTAGTTTTGACGCATGACATGATGTCTCAAAACAGAAATGGAACATTGTGAGGCGTAGTAGTAGTGATGTGATAATTACAAAGGCTAGAGTAAGAAGTTGCAGGTACAACATGTGAAACAAAGGCTAGTGTAATAAGTTGCAGGTACAAAATGTGAAACAAAGGCTATATTAAGAAGAAAATATTAGATTGACCAGCCATTAGATGTTTTCAAATCATATCATACACAAGTATTGCATCGTGCCTATGTTGGTACTCACATCGGGTCGACATGAAACAAACAGGTATTTGCCCTAACCATTCAGCATCCAACTATTCAGTATCTAACTATTCACTAACCAACCATTGCCCTAACCAAGTCAGTATTTTATAACCATGGCGGGAGACGTATAACTTCCCCAAAGCAGTGCTTTCACTCATTAAAAAGCACAAGCAACATATATGGAAGGTTTGATACAAATCGTAACCCCGATAAGGCCCCAAATACCTTGCCCTTCTTTGTGACAACAGCTGGTGGAGTGTCCGGTTCAATAACAATGGGATCAGGATCATACTCAATGTGAGGTCGAATCTCCTCTACAATCCCATCAACGACACTTTTGTTTTCAGCCTCCATCTCAGATCCGCTAGTTTGACCAAGATTGTCACTTTTCAGCTTCACAACTATAAAAGTTTGACAACCCATTTAGTTTACGAACTCGCAGTATCGAATAGTATCAAGTACATAAGCGGAAGTACAGGTAAAAGAGTTTCTAGTTAGTCTCCCTAAACCGACATGATATGGCTCTTACGTCTAGACATATCAATGAATATGTCCATGTGTAAGGATCAACTTGATCAAATTTAGCCTAGTTATGAGCGACTAACCAACTTAATTTAACAAAATTTTATGATAAGCAGACAGATTTTGGAGCATTAATAAAAAAGCACTCCGGGAATCAGCCAATCTGGATTGAGCCTATACACAGATGCCGGAACCAGGTGCTATGCTTCATCTTGTACTACTTACTTTTAGATTTCTTTTTTTCATTCTTGGCTTTCTTTTTGTCCGTGCTTTTACCTTTATCATCAACCAAAAGAACTTCCTTCTGACGAGCAATTTGCTCCTCGTACTCAGACTCCCCACCAAAGCCAAATTTGGTAATAGCCATCATTACCACACCAATCACAAATGTTGCAGCCACTCCCATCATGAGCGTGAACATATCCATAGTTGAATTGTTTCAGACTTGCCAATAAAGAATCAATAGTTGTCTTTTGACTGCTATCAATTACGTTCGCATAAATACTTGCTCAAATCAGCTCACCACCCAAAGCTGTCTGGCTCTCTGGCCTCTATTTCTGTAAAAAAAATATCCAAAGCAACATTTAATGCAAACTCAACAAATGTATTGTAAGAAAAGCATTGAAGGAAATATTATTAACCGCGGGTATATAGTCATCTCATTTATGGAAGTGAACATGGTATGTTTAATATTACTGTGTTATGCAAAAGCAAAGTCATGTTTATGGAAATACCTCATTAATACACAAAAAGTGTAAAAACCTATCCAATTTCTGCCAATTGTATCATTAGTTGATAGTTCTGTTCGACAACGAAAAGTCCTACAAATTATCAATTTACCGATAATTATGTTTTCATTTGGTGAACATAATTAAAAAAAACTAATTTCTATCCAGTTTAATAAAATGAACAATTGCCAATGAGCAGCAGTCGAGCTTTCATGGTGGTACAATAGTATTAAACTGAAGTAAAACAAAACCGTTACAACAACATTGGACATCATCAAATTTAGAGCAAGTAATGTCATGTTTATAGAAATGTCAAAGTCATAAACAACAAACTAATTAATTAGTAAATAACAAAACTTACCGCATCAATTGATGATTCACAGTTGATCGAATACAAGGAAATACAATGAAAAGTTAAAAGAACAACAAGTTAGGTGCGACAACGGAGATGCCGATAGAAAAATGAAACGGAAAGACACGCATTTCCGGTAAGGTATTCGCGGGGCGTGACGTTGACATATCAATATGGATGAATGTTACCACGTGTTTGTAGGTGCCGAAACAGGCCTACTAAAAGGTAATATGGTATCAGTAAAACTGACATCAATGCACCAAAAGGCATTTATCGTTTATAATTTATATTGTTTCATAAAAGTTTTGTTGTTTATTTATGTGACGTGTGGTTAGTTGTTTACTATAAATTAAAACTCGTATTTCTTCACGAGCGTAATGAAAACAAGCCGAATTGATCTGTAGACGATTCTCATATCGAAATTGATATACGTCTGGGTTTTTAAAAGTATTTGTTAGTCTTGCACTCTGGTAAATGAAAGTTATTCAGTACCATATCTTAAAGGTCAATCTCAGACCTGGTTACAATTTAAGCTAGAAATAAATCTATCTCAAACACTTAACACGGTAACACCAGTACTTACTATCATCATACATTCGCAAATCGCAAGCGAATTCATAATGTATTATTGAAGTTAAAAACATATGAAGTGTCATGTAAACGCTTTATATAATCAATACCACACTCAAGTATATTATATAGATTCTGAAATTTTAACTAGTAGGACCAAGCCTTGCCTATGTTTAGTCTGCAAACATATTATTTTCAATACTTCACACATGCTAATAAGTAAAACCGTTCATATAACGCAGACTCACACTTGACAGATCTTTGCCAAAAATGTTGGGCATCAATTGAAGGAATGCGAGTCAACTACAAACAAAAATAAGTGTCCATCAATAGGTGATTAAACCAATTGGATTGCTGGTGAGCAAGATTTCTAAGTCATCGGACAAACTAGATGCCAGCGTGAAACTGCTTAGGCCTGCCTTACCACCTACTTTAATACTTTACTATTTTTTTCAGGTGTTAATGTGAACAAGAATAAATGGGAAAATCTGCTTGATTTATCTACTGTTGATCGAAGCAATGAAATATGTGTCATGTGCTGGGAAAACCAGCGACTTGAAGATTCCATACTTTTTGGAACCAGAGGTGGTCTTGTTCGGAAATACAATCGCCACAAACAGAGCGTAGAGGACATTTTGCAAGTTACAGATAATGATGAGGTTATAAAGGGTCTCTATAAACTGGACAGGTGTGTAGGTGGTTCATTGCATTTCTTCGCAACGGTTATGGGGTTTGACGTCGTTATATTGATATATGCTGAATGCCAATCATTCTTTGTGATGTTACATATGAATTACTCAACATATAATGGAAATTTTAAGCCAATATTTGTCTTGACATGCAAAATAATATCTAGCACAGGGACTCAAAATTCTGCAAAACAAAGTATGTTTTAAATAAATACAAAAATGGTAATTTACAATCAAACACAAGTAATCAAAAACATCACATTTCCAAATCTTTATTTCCATTCTCCTACTTAAGAGGTAAAGAAACAACAGTTTTACTTATTATTTTACTAATTTAGTTTTTAGATTTAATTTTGGTCTTCAAACATTAATTTTACCTATGTTTAGGTGAGTAGCTTTGGCTCTGCGCTTCAGTTTTTTACCGTTTCTTCAGACAAATACAAGATAATAGCTTGACATGTGTTTTGTGCCTGGTTAAAATTGTATCACCTTAACGTCTTGGAAACTTCTATGACAGTTTACTATGTTTTTGACTTGAGTTCTTTTAGAAACTTAATATTTTTCTTAAAGGTTGACTTGCAACAAAATTCACATTACAGTTATTTGTTATCATAAGATTCACCATCTCTTACTCTGTTGTGTTGTAGGTGCAAAATATGTGGGAATGTGATTACAAGCCCTTAAAGATGTGGTGGCGTCAAATTTGAGTTGGTCTTAAAAGAAATAATTTTTTGTCTCTATCAGTTGATATGTTGTTTGTTGTGTTACGCGATCTCATTGCCAAGATATTTGAAGATTAAAATCGCAAAATTCTGATCGCGGTAAAAACGCTCAGGCCACAAAAACGTGCCCAGACTTGCCCAAAATGATGTCACGCGTTATACAACCCGTCTCTATCTCTCGTATTCACATCGGCTATTTGCGATAAAAGTTTAATCCTACGCGGCTCTATTGGCATATATCTTATTTTGTATTTGCTCATGTTGGCTAAGATAAAATTTTAAATCCAGCTACAGATGCATTATTATGAATGTTTCAAAGGCCTCAAATAACGAAAATTGAAAATTTGTTCTACTCACTTTCTCCAAATGTTGTGTAAACATTTGGGTACCGACTACCAATTCTACCGGTCTACGGTAATTCTGTCAAGCTAACTATGTAGAACGAGGTCTTTGTATCAGCACAGTTCCGCCGCTACCCATACTAACGATATACAGCCTCCCATAAGTCCCGCCCACATTATGTCCGTCGCCTATCATTGGGGCGGGGCTGTATATCATTGCCTACACTAGTTTCTTACGACTAGTTTCTTACTAGTAGTATTTTTACCGAATACTTCAGTAGTATTCTTACCGAATACTACTGAAGTAAAATAAGCAAGCCGTGTATTTGAAAAGAATATACATAGGGATAGAGTTTTAAGGATGAGAAGTCTGCTGCAAACTGGATTTGAACTCGTATTCTCCAGTTCTGCGGACATCCATATACCATATCCAATTCACTACAATATTCTGCAAACCATGTTTTGCATTATCTTCAACAATATTATTTTATTATATAATTTTTACAAGCAAAAATATTTTCATCTCGGCATAAAGCTTTTATTAAAAATATTCATCAAGTCGTGGCCACTCACATAGTTTTAGCTGATACAATAAGACAAATTCATCTACTGCAACAAACTCAAACAAAACATCATGGTTTATGCAGCACACATTCAAGTCTCTTTTTTCCATTTATGGCAGTTTTCACACTGACAAAGCTGCTTCGGCTGGTGGGACGACATAAACATTCTGTAATCAGTAAAACAAATGCAATAAATATATGTCATTCATAGATATGTCATTCTAAAGCGTATCTATTGAAAGCTTCCAAATTGGGAATTAAATAGATTGCGAGTGTAATTTTAAAAACGGATAAACGTTTAACAAAGGCACAAGTACGCCAAGCCAACGATTCGAAGCTTTGGTTCTGGAAATTAAAGATTTGCATTGATCAATCGATTTTCTTCACTTTCTACAAGTGAAAAGTGAACATCTAATGTCAAATCATAAATCTAATTTACTAGATAAAGCTGCCACAGAAAATTTGAAGCAAATGTAGCTAGGTGAACCAATAAAAAAATATGAAACGATGATTAGTGATAGCAAAAAGTTACAATTTTATTAATTAGTACATGTATTAATGAGTACTAAAATATTACCTTTAGTATATTCATCAATATAAGCCATTGTATAGCTAGATGCTAAAGATTAAAAAGAAGCCGTCAAAAACTCACTGTACATGCGTATCTCGCACGCGCAGGAAATTACATTTTAGCCTCAAACAGGGAAATATAATCTGAATGTAAACTCAACAGGAAACTCTATAGGAGACTCAAAGTAAAAGATAAATTTACCTCCATTCTCTGAGCTTCCTCCGTAGAACTTTAACTACCTGATGCCAATAAAACTCGGAGTCACCTTCGCAGTCACTTTACAGCAATTTTACAATTACATGCGCGTGTATGTTGTTCGCCAATAAAACGTTTCGATTGTGTAATTCATTAAAGTAACGATGTTAATTTAGTAAATATCGATGTCCAAGCGAATTAATAATAGAGTAAAATCCTTAAATTTGAGATCACAGACAACGACAACGTGTTTTACGAGTGATAACATTTATTACGGCCTATATAAATTTCGCGCTGATGATTGGCTAAGGAAGCGACCTCATATTTATCGCTTGTGGTTTCTTTTCAGTCCGATATATTGCTTGTGACGTCACGAAAGAAGCACCCGCTGGAACGTGAGCTTTTTAAAAGAGGGCCTCATTCAAACGCACATATCTCTGGACAGGGTTGGTCTACAAAGACAAAAATGGCATCAAATTGTAGCTGATGTTTTAGCCTTTTATGGGTCTTAATTTCATTAAATCAAATTTTTTGACGCAACCTCATCTTTACAAGCTAAAAAACGAACAGTTAATCGCAGCCACACGAGACCGCCCTAGTTTGGATTCTCTTTTCAATACGGCTCAAATGGGACGTACATGTATTTGTTGCAAGATGGTTTCTGTTTACACTTTCATGCAGCCTCATTCGTCGAAATATTTTCACAAATATACTTCACGCATTCAATAAAACCATATCTATTGTTCTTACGCGTCTATTTTATCGTCATTGTAATGCTGTCACTTTTAGCACTGATATCTTATAACTTACCGTAAAAATTCGTTTAATTTTTTAACCTTAGCTCGAAGGAGTGCATATCGTTGTCTAATAATCATGACGAGTCTGTTGGTCACTTGTGATAATCGAAAAGTGCTGCAGAAATTATTTGCGAAGTAGAGGGTCACATGATCAGATTACGACTTGACGATTAGATCAAGCCGAAAGAAAACTATAAAGTATCGAGCATCTATATTTGATACGGAGTCTTCGGTAAAACCCGAAGTGTTTGTCATAAACTAGTGCTACGATAAGTTTTATATTGAGCTTTGTATTGGCATTTCAATTCATGTGAAAACATCACGTGACAAGACAATAACCAAATGTAATGACTACGTCAGTGAAATAAACATTCCAAACTACGGCGGTTTTCGTTTTTGAGCTTTCAAGAGCTTGTAATCACATTTCCACATATTTGGCACCTACAACACAACAGAGTAAGACATGGTGAATCTTTTGATACCAAATAACTGTAATGTGAATTTGGTTGCAAGTCAACCTTTAAGATTAATGCCGAAAATTTTGTCAGTCGAACCACATGAATTATTTTTAGCATAACCACAAGGAGAGTATGAAGATTTCTAACAAATTTTTAAAGTAGAAATGATTTTCACCCTATAAAAGCCCTAATCGTGTCTAAACCCTTAAAAGTCAGATATAATTTTTTATAGATTGCAAAAACACATCGAAACCATTAATAAAAATTACATGTTAGAATGGAGTTACATGATAGTTTAGATGAAATTAAGGTTGTACCAAATCCAAAAATTAAATTTTGTTGTTTGTTTGCTTTGTACCTTAATCTGTCTCTTGACCTAATTCACTATGTTTCCATTGTGAGGATGAAATAGATTTGGAGTTGTGCGCACGTTGAGTTACTGAGCGATAAGTGTTTCAATGGACACTCATTCGCTTGTTGCGCACTAATGCAGACACAGCGTTAAAACAGATGAGGAGTTTTATGTCAGAGGTCATAACGACGCATTCCTGTCATGACAAATTGAAATAGGAACAACTGAAATGTGAAACATGTTTAAAATGGAATAGTTTGGAGTGCATTTTTTTTCACATTCACAAGTGCAGTTCACATCTTTTGCAAGCATGAAACATTCAATAAAAATTTGTGTTACAGAACTCTTTTGGGTTTTTCCCGTTTATATCTTGTGGATCGCGCAAACTTGCGGATTAATCATTAAATAGAAATTGTTTGCCATTGTTGTCACCTTTCACCTTTTTCGGTTCAGGCTCACTCTTAGCAGTGGTTTTTGCTTGACGGTTTGTAGAGAACTAATCCAAGGTCATTTGGTTTTGTCGGTTTTAGCCATCTTTCAGAAGTGCGCGAGGCTAATATCACTATATGATATATCAAATATGTATATGTATACACTAGATGAATGCCCAGGAAATAAAAGTCTTAACAAAGAGAATTTATTTTATTTAACATATAACAACAGTTACCATTCTAACTTTCAAAGTTCAAATCATGAAAAGAGTGATTTGTGTCATCTAAATAAACTAAGAGAAAACATCAAAACAGCTGTAAAGGTTTTCAAACTTTGTCAAACAACTGTAACTTTCAAACTCGTATCATGAGGAAAATCTTTTGTGCAAGACAAATAAATTAAGAAACACAATGAAATGACTATGAAAAGGTTTAGATGAAATGTGAGATAATTAGCAGTTAGTAGCTAACTTAACCCTTTGAACTCTGGCCATTTTTGTTAATGCGGGTCTGTATCCCTGGGCAATTTGTCCAACGACCCAAAGTTTTATCCTTTTATCAAGCATATCTAAATGTGCTCATAGTACAATGATATTTAATAAAACACTAGTAAAATAGTTGGGCAACCCACAGCAAATATTATCAAACAGAAAAAAACAGTACTTCACCATTATTCAGGCTAAAACTAAAAAGTTCGAATTTTTTTTTTATAAAACTCGTAAAAACATTTACAGTAGTATCATATCTATCGAGCACATGTTGGTCATCATTTCATGACTCGAAATATACTAGAAAAATATAGTTAAAATAATAGTTCTTTATAATAAAATTCTTTATTTGTTTGTACTTCAGCAGAGTGCGATATTTAATTCTAAGATTTTAACAGCTGTAGCTGGACATACCGAACTACATATGCAAACAAACTTTGAGATTTGTATAGATACGAACGCTTTTGCTGGGGGATTCTTTTCAACAAACTCCAAAGTTTCATGGAATTTTCTTGAAATATTTTTTTATCGGGCTGTCGTTTTAATGGCTGCCTCTTCTTCATCTTTGCTGAGCTTCCAACTCATAGCTTCTCTGTCAAAAGCTCCTCGGTGTGCCCAATCAATGTTAATGTTTGGTGAACTCTGGGAGCTGTGGGTAGCAATACTTATTTTCAAATTTTTGCTTTTTTTCCTAAATCTCCGTAACAAATGTAATAGTTTTCCAACAAACTGTCTCGTAATCTAAAAAGTTTGTATGACAAGCCTTTTGCAATTACCACTGTTATCTAGAAGATTTAATACTATTTCATAGGTGTGTTTATCGATACTATTAGGTGTGTTTATCGATACTATTAGGTGTGTTTATCGATACTATTAGGTGTGTTTATCGATACTATTAGGTGTGTTTATCGATACTATTAGGTGTGTTTATCGATACTATTAGGTGTGTTTATCGATACTATTAGGTGTGTTTATCGATACTATTAGGTGTGTTTATCGATACTATTAGGTGTGTTTATCGATACTATTAGGTGTGTTTATCGATACTATTAGGTGTGTTTATCGATACTATTAGGTGTGTTTATCGATACTATTAGGTGTGTTTATCGATACTATTAGGTGTGTTTATCGATACTATTAGGTGTGTTTATCGATACTCTGATTTAATTACGACTTGTGAATGATTGAACGATGGAGAATTACTGTTACAAAAATGTATCAAGTTTTTTTTTCTTCCATATATAGCAAGTATGTGACGTGTACTAACAAAGGCAAGCTCTGTATATGGCAGGATAACCTTAACAACGAAGCTGTTGATGAACCAGTGAGTAGCAACCATTTGCTAGACCTTGCTCCATATATCGATTGTCGTCTGCTGATCAATCGCACATGTCTTATTGAATGATCGCATGGAGTTAAAACTCCATGACTTCACTTTTAGCTAATTTACTCAAAGTATTACAAATCCATCTAATCTAGCAATATATAGATGGATTTTTATCTAGGCATTCTAACATTTGCACTTGCCTATTGTAGGATAGGATGGATGATTATCCTCTCAGGTGGTTTCAGCGCAATCATTCTCTAAATATATCCAATAAATTCTTAACTGAAAGACATTTTGCTACAAAATCGATTCTACAACAGTTTTGCATGCTAAAGATATTTTGACATGCAAAATATCTTTATTACATATCAAATTGTTACAGTAAAAGTTTCTTTTGTATGCATCTTATAATCGCTTTAACATTGGGCTTTTCCGACACACAATTCGAAACTTGAGAAAATATTCGACACTTCACACAAAGTAACTGTCAACACTTGATGACATCAAAAGTTTCTCAAAGTAATGTAATATCATATCATAGGAACTAGTAATTAGTGTGAAACTAAACATTAGACAAACTCTGAAATTATAAAAAATGTTTGAATACCGTATATCCCCGCATATAAGTGGATTCCAAAAAGCAAAATGTTTTACAAAACTCTGGCTTATACAAGAGGTCCAGCTTATATTCGCCTAACACTTATTGAAAGCAAACGAATTGGTTTTCTGCTAACTTGATTGTAACAACTACAACTCGAACCTGTATTATGTATTAACTCAACTTTATTAATAAAAATGAAGCAACAATAATGGTTACCACGAAGAGGTAGTTACCACTTTCACTACCAATTACACAAATTTCTATGGAGAGAATTATTCGGTAAACCAAATATTTTACATTGTCGCATATAAGTTATCATAACATGTCACCAAATTAATTTGCTTCAAATTGTACATAAATTGATGCCATAAAAAGGCCGAAAATATCTTGTAGAATCAGTTCGGACACTTTTCTGACCTCAACGACATAAAAGTCGTAGTCCGTGGAAGTTTATAAAGCCGTCGCCAAGTAGCAATACAAAAGCATCTTAATGCTGTTAGTTTTAAAATATTGTCGCAAAAATATTTATCTATAAATTACGATATAAAACGATTATCTAAAGGAGGGTATTTCTTTTTGCCAGAAGCCAAACAAAAATGAAATCACGATTTCATCGCAAAATTGAAAAACCGGTCAGCAAGCACTTCAGGTTTCAAAATGAAGGAGTAACACTTTTATTTGATCCCGCGGTTGTCAGTGATAGTTTGACTGATCAATACAATAATAATTTACATGATTGTAGCGATTTATATTCGCATGATTGTAGCGATGTCAACTCCAAACCATTTGAATATATAGAGGAAAGTCATGGGTATGCTAGCTTGGACATTGATAGTGCTATATCCACTTTTGCTGTTGTTGTGAATACTAAACAAGTGCCTTATAATAGTAACTCCAATACAATCAAAACACATACTAATAGCTCTAATATACCAGTTACTATTACTGAGGGATCAGAAAATGAAGCAGATATAATCATACAGGCTTTGAATGGTTGGAAACATGTTACTGACTTAGGTAGTGACAAGCCTTCGTCGCTCTACAATTATTCCTCTTACTCAGGGCCTAACTTCACCCCGCCTGCCGATACTCCACCGTTAGAGTATTTGGATTACTTCCTTCCTACTGAGCAAGGTTGAAGCGGTTTGTAAGATAGGCTTTGAATGGTTGGAAACATGTTAGTGACTTAGGTGGTGACAAGCCTTCGTCGCTCTACAATTAATCCTCTTAGTCAGGGCCTAATTTCACACCATCTGCTGATAATCCACCGTTAGAGTATTTGGATTACTTCCTTCTTACTGAGCAAGGTTGAAGCGGTTTGTAAGATAGGCTTTGAATGGTTGGAAACATGTTACTGACTTAGGTGGTGACAAACCTTCGTCGCTCTACAATTATTCCTCTTACTCAGGGCCTAACTTCACACCATCTGCTGATAATCCATCGTTAGAGTATTTGGATTACTTCCTTCCTACTGAGCAAGGTTGAAGTGATTTGTAGGAGCTTGCAATAGCAGAATCTAACGAGTATTACGAGTATACACATGCAAAGATTGGAGTTGTACAGTCACAGTCCAAACTGATCTTATGAGAAAATGTTACAGTGGAGTGATGAAGGGCAAATACTGGACTGTGTCTGAACAAGAGTTTGGTAAAAGCGCTAAAAAAGTGACTCACAAATAATAGAAAGCATCACATCCGAAACCATTCAGTAAACATCAGCTCAAGCCATGTATGATCATAAAATACCGACTTTATTGGATTGTCAACAAAAATTACATGACTTTCAAAGGTTTTTGGGAGACTTACCCAGCGAAAGCATGTTCCGAGTCAGACGAGTTACCACTATAATTATTATAGCTTACGGCATTATTATTACTGTTGAAAATAAATACTCATTGTCACTACTATTATTGTCCAAAAAATAATCATCGGAAGTCTATTGAACTTCAATTTGTGAGAACTGTTGAACTGCAATGCTTTTGATCATCGTGAAGAACAAATGGCTATAAAAATGTGCTTTTGAAGAGCGAAACTAAGGTCAACAGATGCAAACACGTTTTTTATTGGTTCAACACAGACAGATCATCGTTTCCTTTCAATTAAGCAGAGATACCCTAGGCTAATTATGCAACTACTTACTATCCAGAATTTTTTTTGTACCAAGCTTGCAAACGTCACTCCAATATCACAACCTTTTTCTTTGTTAGGTACGTACGGTTTGTTACATTTTATAGGGTTGCCTTATATGCGAGTTCTTATAAATTACCTGACTTCAGAGCTGTTTTTTTAGGGATTGCTTGTACGCGAGATAGGCTTATATGCATGGATATATAGTAAGTTGTGATGCAGAATACAGTAAGTTGTGATGCAGTATACAGTAAGTGGGGATGCATATCTTTAGTAATACCTCAATAATTCTTCTAGTCTGTCTCTTTCAGTCAAGTAACAATAAAAGTCTCCTTTTACTGACTGCCTTATTACGGTACTTTTCACTCTCCCTTCAAGTGCCTATAATACATTGCTTTATTGATTAAGGATTTTTTATTTGTGAAACAAATTATTAAGGGTAATCCACCCATACGGGTCTCAGAACAAAATCTGTGCTGTTATTTATTACTGTGCCGTAAACTTGACCGTGTTGTGCATATAATGTCCTTGCATACTTTTTATCAACATTTTTAATAGCCACACTAGATCTTTTCCATAAAGATGTGATTGCACCATTGAAATCATTCGAATAAAATTAAGACCAATTTAAAGCTAAAACATCAGCTACAATTTGTCTTTTTGTCTTTGTAGACTAACCCTGTCCAGAGATATGAACGATTGAATGAGATCATTTTTGAAAAACTCAGATTCACGTGGGTGCTTTATTCGTGAAAAGCTTAGTGAAAAGTATATGGAAAGAGTCTGTGAGCGATAAATATACGATCTCTTCTATAGCCAATCATCAGTCCGAAATTTTTATATAGGTCATAATAAATGTGATCGCTAGCAAAACGCGTTGTCTGTGATCTCAAAGATTCTCATCGTAAAAGAATTTGCTGAATTACCAAATCGCATTTGCCGCATCCACACATTGTATTGACGATTGATAGTTTTAATAAAGCTTCCAGTTCAAAGTTTTCTCAGCATCAAGTGGTTAAAGATGGGGGTAGAGAGTCTATGGTTAAAGCTGACAGGCGTCAGCAACGTTATGCGGCAGAGGAAGATAGGAGAATGGAGGTAAATCTATCCTTAACTTTGAGTCTCCTATATATATATTCTAAGCTAAAGGTAATAAATTTGCTACTCAATGAATACATTTACTTATTAATAAAATTATAACTTTTTGCTATCACCAATCATCGTTTTATAACTTCTTTTATCATTTCTCCTAGCTCTAATATTTGCTTCAACTTTTCGCAGTTTTAGCGAGCAAATTAGATTCATGATTAGAATTTATGTTCACTTCTCACTTGTAGAAAATGATGAAAATGGATTGATCAATGCTCATCCTTCACTCCCGGAAACAATGCTTCGAATTGTAAGCTTGGCATACTTATGCTTTTGTTAAAAATTTGTTCATATTGTAATTTTACACTCTCAATCTAACTCCCAAATTGAAAACTTTCAGCAGATACATGTTAAAACGGCATATCGATAAATAACATATTTATTGCATTTGTTTTATTGGTTACAGGATGTTTAAGTGGAACAGTGTGTGTCAGTGTGGAAACTGCCATGTTCGAGAAAGATATGAACGTGTGCTGCACAAACCAGGATATGTGGCATTCTGTTTCTCAGACTGGTCTCAAGTGGGTTGCAGGAGAACCAGGGCCATTGAGAGTGGCCTTTCATAACTACCGACACTACCATTTTAAGTTTTGCAGCCAATTGTATTTTTATTGCTGCTAATTTTACTAGATGTCATATCACTTCCAAGCGACGTTCAATAAGGTATTTAAAAATAATAAAAAAAATTGATAGTACCCAAGTATCCAGATGTGGAGTGTCTGAAACCATCTGATCGGCTGCAGGAACATGAGATGTACAACATGGTATGTAATATAGCTGCGCGATATATCGACATGTCGATTCGTGTCGATGTTAACGCTATTTCGACATGGCCATGTAATGCTAAGCTTATATCGATATAAGGTATATTAAAGGCCAAATTGTTTATATTGTTAATAAACCAATATTTATAATTAGATAATAAATATTAACCACAGTTTATGCGCGATTTATTGTTGGCCGTGTCAAAACTAGTTAGATGGACGACCACAAGTGCTATTGCCAGTACACATTAATCGTGGCGGCAAGAAAGTCATCTGACGTGACAAAGTTTTTTTTATTGAGGCTGAAGTCAGCAATGGAACTAAAGCTCAATATTGCAACGCTAGAAATTGCCAATGACTGTCCCTTGCGAAAATCTCTTCGTAATGGTAGAAACTTGTTGGATTTTCAGTTTGCTGTAGTCATTTGTGTTAAGCTGTAGTTTGTCTTGGTGTTTTTAGTTTGGAGTAGATGTTTCAATTTCCAATTACATGTTGTTTTCAAACTTTTGGTTCTATTACCATACACTCTTCATTCATGTCACTGCAAAACCTAACATTATTCATTACTTATTAGGAATGCAAATATCGTATCGAATATCGTTATCATCGATATTTATTGCATATCGTATCGAAATACAGAAAACTCATATCGCACAGCTGTAGTATGTAAAGACAGGAAGTCACACACCTATAACAGATCATTGGTATTTTGGTCATACCCAGAAGAACTTACAAGAGCAGCGTGGTGATCACTACCAACCTGCGTATACAATATAGTGAGAGCTACATATCATAGGACTAAAGATGAAGAGGAATATCCAGATACGATACATACCCTAGGACACTTATGTATTCGCCTCATCTAATTTTCGCAAAAATTTCATGTGCGAAACTAAACCATCATAACGAACGAGTGAAAACGCGAAATTAAATAGCTTCGTTCATTGGTATTCAAAGAAACAAATGGCAGCAAGCGATCAAATTGCATTGTCGATCTCCCCCACACCATTCTACCTGCGGTTCACAATTACAAACTAGTCCCAAATTGAATTTTTTTGTATCGGTGAACTGAACCTGAGGAATCTAATTATGTTTGTTCCACTGCATTTATTTTCACATCACTATATTTTTGCACTCATCAGAGCTGCAAAAATTTAGCTACTCACGAAACTAAATACTAGCGAAATCTAAGTGTCCTAGAGTACAGAGTTTGAGCTTATTGCAGTACAGTAATTTGTCCTATTATATGAGCTTAAACTATGTGAGTGGTCATGACTTGGATGGATGTTTTTAATGAAAAGTTTTTGCTGAGATGAAAACTTTTTGGCTTGTAAAAATTATGTAATAAAATAATAATGTTGACGATAATGCAAAACATGATTTGCAAAACATTTTAAATACATCCTAGCCCCGTTGCCACCTGTGCCAAAATCTTGTCTGATACATGGGTTTAGGAAGTGTTATCAGAGCTGTATTAACAGATACTTTAAAAAAATATTAAGAGCTACTTAAAAAAAGTTATGTTCCACACTGCTAAATGAAAACAGGTTAGTCCACGCCACAAACCACTAACCAGGTGCAGGAATGGCTTTGTTAACCTTTTGCCAGAATCGATGGGTTAATTGATTTCAACGAAATTTACTTTATTTGCGTTCACTATTTTGGTCAACTTAAAAAACTATTTGTTTTGGACTTGAATCTACTAATCAAATGTGGTCTGTAAATTTTTTTCTACAAATTGATACTAATAGTGACTAGATAATGTTGACATACATGACTTTGGGATGTAGTTGGTTTCGCTATGTATTCGAAAATATTTTTTTCAAAGATGCGGCTAGCTTATTGTATCTTGTAACTAGTTTCCAGTGTGGGTAGCAACTAAAAACTTTGCTGATACAAAGACCTCGTTGAAATAAGTTAGCTCGACAACCTAATTACCGTAGACTAGCGGAATCAGAGTTGGTACCAGGGCTGTATTGTCCAAAGAAAAAGTGGTCAGGAGACTGTCAGTTAGTAGTTGCCGAGGACCGACTCGGCCGTGCAGGGAGGGTCTGGGAGGGGAGCAGAAGCGCCCTCCCAGAGAAGGGGGGTTCAGGGGCCCTCCCCCAAGAAAATTTTGAGAATTAAGAGCAAATTTAGAGCATTTAAAAGTGTATCTTGTATTATTTAAAAGTTGACTTGTGACAAAATTCACATTACAGTTATTTGGTATCAAAAGATTCACCATATCTTACTTGTGTTGTAGGTTCCAAATATGTGGAAAAGTGATTACAAGCTCTTAAAAGCTCAAAAACGAAAAGCCGCCGTAGATTGGAATCTCTTTATTTCTCTGACGTAGTCAAGTTTGTTTTACAGTTTGTTATTGTCTTGTCACATGATGTTCTTACGTGAGTTGAAAGGCCAATAAAAAGCTCAATATAAACTTATCGTAGTACTAGTTTATGACAAACACTTCGGGTTTTACCGAAGACCACGTATCAAATATAGATGCTCGCTACTTTACAGTTTTGTTTCGGTTTAGTCTAATTAGCAAGTCGTGATCTGATCATGTGACCCAATACTTCGCAAATATATTTCTGCAGCATTTTTCGATTATCACAAGTGACCAACAGGCTCGTCATGATTATCAGACAATGATGTGTACTCCTTCGAGCTAAGGCTATAAAATTAAACGAATTTTTACGGTAAGTTATAAGATATCACTGCTAAAAGTGACAGCATTACAACGATGATAAAACAAACTCATAAGAACAATAGACATGGTTTTATTGAATGCGTGAAGTATATTTTTGAAAATATTTCGACGAATAAGGTTGCATGAAAGTGTAAACAGAAACTATCTACCACAACTACGTTACATTTGAGCCATTTTGGAAAGGGAATCCAAACTATGGCGGTCTCGTGTGGCTGCGATTTTCTTTTCGTTTTTGAGCTTTTAAGAGCTTGTAATCACATTTCCACATATTTTGTACATACGGCACAACAGAGTAAGACATGGTGAATCTTTTCATATCAAATAACTGTAATGTGAATTTTGTTGCAAGTCAACCTTTAAGGTGGATATCCAGGTGCTGCCAAGTTGAGTCATTTCAAGTCTTGCAAAGAGCTAGCTACAGAATTATATGGTTTTGTGTTGTAACCATATATATGTATATTTACATTTATATTCCTAAATATGCATACATGTACATGTGTACATAGAAGATTAATTGTTATAGCTTGACACTTGTCTTTTAAAATTTAAATTTAAGAGCACCTGTTTCAGTTACATAAATATGTTTAAATAATATATTACATGCACCAGGGAAAAACAACAAATAAATTACTTGGCCTGCTTAAAACTTACTACGTTTAAATTATGGCCACCTAGGAATACAATGAGCAACAAGCTTGGCCTGCAAACACAAACGTACATGTACATGTGTACATAGAAGATTGATTGTTGTAGCTTGACACTTGTCTTTTAAAAAGCTCTTCTTCTGTCAATGGGTCCATGGCAGAAATACTTTTCAACTGATTCTGTATCTATTTCATCATTTTTATATATGAGTAACATTAGATGATTATTTAGACAGCCTGCCCATGGTGTTCCTCATCAATCTTCGGATTCGCTTCAATGCAGAAAAGTATCTCTCGCCTACTGCATTGGTGGCAGGCAAAACCAATACTAGATTAGTGAGCCTCTCCACTTCATCACCAGTTGCTAGAGCGCAACGCTGCGCTAGAGCGCTAGGTAATTAGTTGGAAATTCCAAGTGAATGAGCTTAGACTGAAATTCTTGCTAATTAGCCGCCGAAGATCACTAAAAGGTCGGGGCTACTCAGCTGCCCAGCCGCCTCAGGGAATACGGGCCTGTGAATTTTAGTGTCACGTAATGACTTCCGCGATGTACGCTATGCCGATTTCGCAATTTCCGAGATTTTGACAGAAGAAACGTGCTCCGGATGGTTCCTGAGTCTCATAATAGGACAATACGGTACTGGTTGGTACTCAGATGTTTACACAACGTATAGAGGAAACTAAAATAACAATTTTTTTATTACCCTTGTTTGAGACATTCATAATAATGTATCTGTAGATAGATTAAAAATTCTATTCTTTCCAACCATGAGCAAATACAAAATAAAATATATGCCAATGGATTCGCGTAGGACTCGACTTTTATCACAATGACCGATGTGAATACGAGAGATAGAGACAGGCTGTTTCACTATATATATACATCATTTTGAGAAGTCTGGGCACATCTTTTTTTCTGAGCATTTTACCAACGATTAAGTTTTGTTGATTTTAATTTTGAAAGTTCTTGGCAATCAGGCCACCCCAAACATAAAAAGACAACAGCAACTGATAGAATAATACCTATACTGTCTGATAGAGTCAACTAAAATTTGGTGCAACTACATCATTAAGTAAACTCCCTAGTTGTCATTTTCATAACATGTGCCTAATTTTGTTCAACAGGTTATCATAGACTGTGGAGAGAACATCTCCTGCATGCGCGAGGATCCAGCAAATAATTATTGCGTCTCAACAGGTGGAAAAGAGAATGGCTTGAAGATATTTGACCTGAACAGACCAGAGGTCGGCGCCATTTTCAAAGCTAAAAATGTAAGGTGGATGACTCTCAGGCCTTCTGGTCTGCCTTCTGATCTACCGGTGTTGTATGAATAGGGTTAAGGTGTTGTCCGTTGCGGCATCAGGGTCGTCACTTTTTTCTGGAGTTGAATTAGCAAAACTGGGGAGTTCACTAATTGTAGATTAGTGGAAATTTGGGTGATTATACGTTGAACTGTAGTACATTGCTGCTTTCCCAAAAAGCCACAACACCTTATACCAGACACCAACATCTTGCCAATTTACAATGCATAGCAGTTTTATGCAAAAACTATAGCACTACTGACAGTGATTATTTTATTTAGCTGTAATAATATTGCTAACTCATCTGACTTGGAACACGCTCACAGTTGTAGTGGAAATTGTCGAAAAGTTTCCGGGCTCTTTTTCTGCAGCACATTTGTAGCCTTTTTGTGGCATCAGCTGATGTAAAATTTTGTCTCGATTTATTTGGTATCAAAATATTTTCAGTAGTAGTGAAAAAGTTACTACAAGTTATTTATATACACCCTTTTTGATATTAGGTTTTACTGAATATGTAACTATGTTACAGTAAAAAAAAACAATTTGATAACGAAAGATTTAAGTCAATCGTTTGTAGCGGTTTAGCTGTAATGCATGCACTACTAGCCACTACTAGCCACTCAACCATAAGTGTCACTGGCTGATGAAGTCAAGCATGCACTACTAGCCACTCAACCATTAGTGTCACTGGCTAATGAAGTCAAGCATGCACTACTAGCCACTCAACCATTAGTGTCACTGGCTGATGAAGTCAAGCATGCACTACTAGCCACTCAACCACTAGTGTCACTGGCTAATGAAGTCAAGCATGCACTACTAGCCACTCAACCATTAGTGTCACTGGCTGATGAAGTCAAGCACGCACTACTAGCCACTCAACCATTAGTGTCACTGGCTGATGAAGTCAAGCATGCACTACTAGCCACTCAACCATTAGTGTCACTGGCTGATGAAGTCAAGCATGCACTACTAGCCACTCAACCATTAGTCTCACTGGCTGATGAAGTCAATAGTTGGAGAGCACTAAAGTGTTCTGCAGAAATCATCATTTGATCTTTTTGTAGGTGAGAGATGACTGGTTGGACTTGCGAGTACCTGTCTGGGTTACTGCCATTGGACATCTTCCAAGGCCATCTTTGAGCCTAGTTTTAGCTACCACCGGATATCATCAGGTGACAGTTTTGTCTATTTGTCGCTATTATTAACCTTCGATAATGCAATGTTATGAGCCTGAAGCAGGTCCTATTCTATATTAGCTGAACACAGGAAACTTTTATACTAAAATGTTAGGGGGCATTCGGTCCAAGCATAGCTAGCACTTGCTGCTGTTACAGTTTGAGTATCAATAGGGCTTAGTCTATTTTGAGATGAAAATCCAAACTCAACAATAAATGGCTTAAAACATTTCACGCGTGACTTCATTACTTATGTGTTTAATATCAGAAAGCGTTCATTGAAATACTATGGCGATTCAATTATTTCCATCAAGTTTTGTTATGGTATACCGACCAGGACAGCTCTTCAACAAAGAAGAAGTTCAGCTCTCAGTCAAAGAACCTTATGTGTTGACAGACCATTCTTTGACATGCTGGCTCATTTCTGTACGTCGAAAAACTGAATCTTCACATAACTTTGTCTCATGAAAACACTGATTCAAATGAAGCTCACCATGCCATTCCGGTCAGCCACTGTTTTGAGAGGATTTATTTATTAGGTCAACCTTTAACCTAATAGGGTCAAACATGAGCTTTGACCGCTCTTTGCTAGACTTGCTTCGCATTACATCAAAATTTCCATATAACGTCAAGTGTCAACTATATACAGTCAAACATGGATAACTCGCCCACGGATAGCTCGAACACATGGTTAACTCGAACGGTTTCTTTGGTCCGTTCCCACGTAATGATAAATTGCTATAGATAACTCGAACTCAACACTGTTAACTCGAACTGTTGTTTGCCTAACGGCTACCGAAACGGTTGTTATCGCTTTAGAAAATCACTTTATTCCAAGCCATAGGGGTAAACCTCAACTTTTCGTAACTCATAAGCATCGTTATTACCACCATCGGCAAAATATTTTTGTCAACGACTTTTCTAAAGGTTTGGTGAAATTTGATTTATACCAAACATCCTCTAAGCGATTGCCCTTCGGAAGCAAGGTAAAGTGAGGTAATCTTTGCATAAACTTCAAGAAAAATCGGCAAAATTGATCGTGGGTAAAACGCTCAAAAGAAAAATATCTCTTTTCTTTTGAGCATTTCAACAACGATCAAGATTCCATCTCAGATCTTGCACATTTTTATGTTTCTAAGTACTGATTCATGTTTAAAATATACATAAGCATACATGTATGACAGGCAATGAATCACATTCAAACATATACAGAGTGTGCTCGTATAGCTTATATATATTTTCCTCTTTTTAGGCTCTGCCCATTTTTGCTCTTACGCAAAAATGGGCGGAGCCTAAAAAGAAGAAAATGTGGCTCTGCGACATTTTGCCAATGTCAGTCTAAAAAACGTCCTGGCAATAACATCACATCAAACAACAAAACAATCTCAAGTGATAGAAAAATCTCTATACTTTTTGATAAAAACGTTTGAGATTTTGAAACAAGCCATTTGTGCTTTTGATTTATATTATAGTTTGTATATGTACATGTATCTACTAATAAATAAGTAAATACATGGACTTCTGACAGTGCTCTGATAACTTGAACGCTCTGATAATTCGAACACTTTCGCTCGGTCCCGTGAAGTTTGAGTTATCCATGTTTGACTGTATCTATTATATATACAGCCTTCGCGACATTCTAGTTCGTCGTAATAGATCGTCAAATGAGTCGACAAAACAGAGAATAGGAATAGCTGCGCAATGGTACATAAATACAAAAGCGATCGGTTGATGCAGGTGTTACAGCATCGGTGTACCAATCTGAATGTCACGAGTTGGAGTATCGTCGAAAGTTCGGTTGTATCCAACCTTGACTCCTGAATACAGATAGACGATGAACAGGTAGAACCGCTTTTTATAGTAGAAACATTTTGTTGTTTTGCCTTATTGTGGATGTAGAATATTTGTTATTAGTTTTACTTTGCCAAATAGATTTTGCTGTTTAGAAAAAATAGGCAAATTGTTGTAAATGAACGTCGAAGAAGTGCAGTCCCCATCAACTTGTTGTAAAATTACTGCAATTATGGTCTATAAAACCAGTGAGATTGATCATAAAAATGAGAGAAGTTGTCGATGCAAACCAATAATACTATAGTTACAGTACAGCCCACAAATTAAAAGAGCTATGTCAAGTTTATCTTTTTTGCATGGCCAAAGGGGTGAGTTTGGAAATATCTTGGAAATTGGAATGGATTAGGCAATTTACATGTATTTAACTGTTATATTATGAATTTTCTATAATGTTTGCAGAACGGATTATTTACGTTGTAGGAGTGCCTACTGTACCTATCATTATCAAACTTGTATTTTACACCATTGTTTTTCGCATTAACGAATACCAAGCAAACCACATCCTAACCCATTTCGAAGCGTACGATCATGACTACATCTATCATGAGCAGTATCTACAATTGAAGGAATTGTCATCTCCTGGTAACGCAATTAATTTGGAAACTAGCGAGCATTCCGATTGGATGAGGACTCTATTGTGTGCCGCGAGCCGGGATTTTGAATAAGAGGATGTTATCATCAGCTAAAGTTAGAGCTGTTCGATGTCTACCTGCACTATGCATTCAATTTCAGAGTTGTTTTCTCCTGAAAACTGAATGAAACCGAATCTTCAATTGTTACTTCGGTTTACTCATATTGGCATTATGAACCGCATCGAACCGAGATTTGTATATTTATTAATAAATACTAAACTAATAATTAATATTTGCAAAAAACGTTCAAGTAATGGTGAAAATTTTAATTATATTAATATTAATTAACCAATACAATTTGAAAAATTTTATCCTCTTTAAAATTTAATGAATCAACATCAAATTGGTTACGTAATTTAAAAACAATTGAATAAATAAAATAAATTACAATATACTCAGGACAAATACAATCAATGAAGATTAATACCATAATAAGATATTACAAATATAAGTCTCTTAACTGCAAAACAGCGCGTGAGTTTATTTGGCAAGAGTCAAGACTATTGCTACAATTTGGATGAAAAAAAAAACTCTAAATTCATTTGCTAACCGATCGATGCTCTCACGAAAATTTGCTTAGGCAACTGCTGCGTGGGCATGCGCAAACACTGAATCGAATCGTGATGTAAAATTCAGTTCATACGCAGTTGTCTTCTTCTTCTGAATCGATGAACCGAGAGAGAACAACTATCGAAAAACCGAATGCACTCGAATCGTTATCCAGCACTAGCTAAAGTGAACAAAGAGCATCTTGCTTAAAGAAATGCGTAACAAACAAACATTTATGCAGAGTTTGGGATAATCAAGAATTTGTAAGCTGCTGCCTGTCAATTTTTCTAAATTACAATTGCACAAACCAACTCTAAAAGGGCCAGTAGTTTTTGCAAGTTTAAACTATTTTTTTTTTAGTTTTATCAAGATTTTTAATTCATAAAAATCTAAATATTCTGTCAGTTCTAATCATAGAGTTATCTCCCCCTAGAGTGATAACTACACAAGCTTTTCCGGTGCCAACAAGGAGCGTTTAGGCCGCGCCCCTTTTTTGTGCTAGTCAGTCGTAGTGATTGACTAGATCAATAACATCAGCCATGAGAAGAGTTAAACAAGGATCATGAATTTCCAGTTAAGATAGTAATTAATGCTCATATTAAAGAAATGATGATTATAGTTTATCACTCTAATGTATGCTTATTATTTAAAGCAATTCAATATCTACTAGGGATCGCTAAACATATTATGGAAATGTTTACTTTCCCATATCTATTTCCATAAACATAAATATTTCCATAATTTTAGGGAAATGAATATAGAAATTTGATTTTGGAAATATGGAAATAATATGGAAATGGAAATAATATGGAAATGAATTATGGAAATGTTATAGAAATACTATGGAAATGAAGTAGGGAAATGTTATGGAAATACTATGGAAATGAATTATGGAAATGTTATGGAAATGAAATTAATATGGAAATGAATTAGGGAAATTTTATGGAAATGGAAATAATATGGAAATGAATTATGGAAATTTTATGGAAATGGAAATGAATTATGGAACTTTTATGGAAATGAAAATAATATGGAAATGAATTATGGAAATGAAAAGGAATTTTGGAAATGGAAATAATATGGAAATGAATTATGGAAATGTTATGGAAATGGAAATAATATGGAAATTAATTATGGAAATGGAAATTGTGACATACACGTAATCCCTGATACCTACATGACTTGCAAAGGCACTGAATAGATAGTGTTAAGTAAGTTAGTTGATGAAATCAGTTATTCATAGATAAGATAGGTAGTCATACTGGGGTTGTATTACATTAGTGTGATGGGAAGCTAATCGACTGCCATCAACTATGAGCTGTACTGACCGAGTAATAAAAAAGCTTTTGGACAGAAAATTTATTTTTATATAACATTTACCATTCTAACTTTTAAACTTCATATCATGAGAAAATATTTTTAAGCAGTTCAAATGAATTAAGAGGAAAAAGAAAACAACTGTAAAGGTTTTCAAGCTTTTTCAAACTACTACAACTTTTAAATTTCATATCATGAAAGAAGTGTTTTGTTGAAATAAATTAGGAAAAAAATAAAACTGTAAATGTGTTCAAATGTAAAATAATTAACAAGTAATGGCTAAATATAATCTGTTTAGCTATGATTACAATGAAAAATTATTTAATAAATAAGGTAATAAAAAAGTCTATTTTATTTTTATATAATTATAATTTAGTATAATTAAGTATAATTTATTTTTACTTAACATATAACAACATTTGCCACTTTAACTTTCAAACTACATATTATGAGAAGTGTTTTGTGTAATTTAAATAAATGAAGAGAAGAGAGAAAATAAAAACAACTGTAAATGTTTTCAAGCTTTTTCAAACAACCACAACTTTTAAATTTCATATCATGAAAGAAGTTTTTTGTTAAAATGAATTAGGAAGAAAAATGAAACTGCAAATGTGTTTAAATGTAAATGTGAAATAATTAGCAAGTAATGGCTAAATATAATCTGTTTAGCTATGATTACAATGAAAAATTATTTAATACATAAAGTAATAAAAAAGTCTATTTTATTTTTAAATAATTATAATTTAGTATAACTAAGTATAATTTATTTTTATCTAACATATAACAACATTTGCCACTCTAACTTTCAAACTTTTTGCTTGCTTACATCAAGCAAAGATGTCCACTAACTAATGGACATCTTTGCTTCAAGCTAGTCTATGTATTTGAATGATATGTATTGAAATCTAATATCACATGCAAGGGCTGTTTGTGAACTGTGGTGTCAATGAATCACTCTATCACCATACAATGTCAATACTTTCAGTTTATGGCAGTCGATTAGCTTGCCATCACACCAATGTAATACAACTCCAGTATGACTATCTATCTTATCTATGAGTAACCAATGATATACAGCCCCCCCATGTGTGGGGGCTGCATATCCTTGGAGTAACTGATTGCATTAACTCACTTACTTAACACTATCTATTCAGTGCCTTTGCAAGGCATGTAGGTATTGAATTGCATTAAATAATAAGCATATATTAGAATAATAAACTATAATCATCATTTCTTTAATATGAGCAATAATTACTATCTTAACTGTTGAAATTCATGATCATTCTCATGGCTGACGTTATTGTTCTGTCAATCACTATGATTGACTAGCACAAAAAAGGGGTGTGGCCTAAACGCTCCTTGTTGGCACCGGAAACGCTCGTGTTGTTGAAGGCACAGTTATCACTCTAGGGAAAGGTAACTTTATGGTTCTAATAATGTGTTTGACAGCACGGTGCGTTATGATTAATAAAGAACTACATTTTGTTCCATACAAGCTTATTAGATTGACATTTTTTCTTAAATTATTGGCAAAAGTTCCATTTCAAGCAGGAATGTTCTATAAATTATGCCATGCAACAATTATAAAACTTAAAAATGTAGCATCAGTTAGCCACTAAAATCAAATAAATTGTTTAACATATAGTGTTCAAAATACCTTTCTCTGCTAAGAAAACGGATATTAGGTAAAAGATTGTTAAAGATGTGATTGCGTCAAATTTTAGTTGATTTTAACAGAAAGTATCGATGTTTTCTATCATTTGAGATGTTGTTTGTTGTTGTTTTAGCCGATCTCACTGTCAAGATATTTGAAGATTAAAATCGACAAAAATTGATTGCGGTAAAACGCCCAGAAAAAAAAATGAGCCCAGACTTGCCTAAAATGATGTAACTAGTGATACCACCTGTCTCTATCTCTCGTATTCACGTCGGCTATTGCGATAAAGGTCTAGTCCTACGCAGCTCTATTGGCATATATTTTATTTTGTATTTGCTCCTGATTGCTAGAATAAAATGTTAAATCTAGCTACAGGTACATTATTATAAACTTTTCAAATGCCTCAAAAAAGGATAATTAAAAATTTGTCATTGGTTTCCTCTAAATTCTGTGTAAACATCCAAGTACCGACTATGATTCTGCCAGTCTACGGTGATTAGGTCGTCGAGTTACCTTATTTCATCGCCGCCCTTTGTATCCGCGAAGTTCTCCGTTGCTACCCACACCAAAAACTAGTTACTAGATAAAATAAGCAAGCTGCATCTTTGAAAAGAATATTTGGCGAAACCAATTGCATCCCTAAAAAGTCATGTATAGTCAACATTATCTAATCGTTATTAGGATCAATTTGTAGAAAAAAAATTACTGGTCACATTTGATTAAAGTACAAAACAAATGGTTTTTTGAGTTGACCAAAATAGTGAACGCAAAATGACAATGTCAATTTCTTTGAAATCAATCAACCCACAGATTCTGGGAAAGGCTAATAAAGCACATATTCATGTCTCTCTTTCCCGTGTATGACTGCTTAAACACTGACACCACTGATTCACTGGTGGTGCCATATAAACATTCTCTAATCAATAAAACAAATGCAATAAATATATGTCATTCATCGATTTTTCGTTCTAACGTCTATCCGCTGAAAGCTTTCAACTTGGGCGTTAGATCGGTTGAGAGTGTGAAATTAAAAAATGAACAATTGTTTAACAAAAGCATAAGTAGCCGAAGCCAACAATTCGAAGCATTGTTTCTGGGAGCTGAAGATGAGCATTGATCAATCCATTTTCCTCATTTTCTATTAATTTCTCATTAATCTAATATACTAGATCAAACTACCCAAGAAAATTTGAAGCAAATATTATAGCGAGGGGAAACGATAAAAAAAGTTATGAAACGATAATTGGTGATAGCAAAGGTTATAATTTTGTTAATTATTAAATGTATTCATGAGTACTAAAATTATTACTTTTAGTTTAGTATATATCTATAGGAGACACAAAGTTGAGGATAGATTTACCTCCATTCTCCCACCTTCCTCTGCGGTATAACGCTGCTGATGCTTGTCAGCTCCAACCATAGGCTGTTTGCCCTAATCAAATTGTAGCTTGTGTTTTGCCTTATATTGGTCTTTATATCATTTGAATGGCTTCAATGGTGCAATCACATCTTTAATCAGTCCATCCATCGAATTTTACTGGAGACTTTCAGAGCTCCGGATGCAACAAATTATTTGTTTTGTAGAAAAGACCCTGATGCAATGTGTTTGTTATAAAATGCCATAGTGTAGTAAATTACGACTTGTTGTTGCGAGCTCAAAAGGTTTTATTTAGAAATTTTCCTGCTGTAAATTTTACCTGTCCACTTCTGTAGCCACTTGATTATGCTGACCTACCTAGGGATGCTTGAACAATAAATAGGAGCCATCTAGCGCTTGGTCCCTGTCTGACTGCCTTTATCAAAAACCAAGTTATGTCCATTAAAATGTATTGTCTTTGTTCTTAGATCCAATCTAAACGTTTTTCTTGGTTTTCTCACTTTTGAACCCAGTCCCTATTTTAATGCTTTTTCACTTAATGTTTCAGATTAGAGTCTACGATCCGTTGGCCAATCGGCGAAGGCCACTCATTGATATGGAGTGGGGGGAACAGCCCATCACAAGCCTTTGTGTGAATCCTCGAAATGACAGGTGTGACGATATGGCTCATGTTCATAAGCTCATCCCTTGCTTGGATGGATTCATAGTTACCAGCAGAACTAGTTGCATTTCTTGTTACATCTGAGCTAGGAGCATATATGTATTTTGTTAGCTATATGCTAGCAGATGAGTAATCATATAAGCTAGTTGTAAATATTACGCGTGCTATTGTATAGCGCTACGATAGCATACGTAATTCTTATTGTAGGGCTGTGATTAAAATTATCTATACTTCTCTACCTGTAATTTTCTCCCTCATTATGTACCAATAATTACAATTATCTCCTAAGCTCCAGCGGTTGGAATAATCTCTCGTATTATACTTAGGGCGTATTATGCCTTAAGTATAATAGTGGTGCTAGTTATAATTATGATCGAGTATTAAGTTTTATATATATACAGTCAAACCACAACTTATGATAACCGTACTTATATATTTCTCAAAATCTGTCTGTCATTCCGGCTATAGCTATTAAAATCTTGATATTAAAATAGGTATTACTATCCTAGCCGACATCGAATGTAGGTTTCATGCTAGTAAAAACACTGTTACTACTAAAACGGCTAGTAGTACGCTTAGACTGAAAGATATATCTGAGTGTATACATCATAGTCAGCCAGTATGCAGATGTATGTTCGCATATATGCACACTTTACGTGTAAACACATTGGATAAGATTGTAAATCATCACTAGTCAGTTCAGCCAATCATTCCAGGGTAGTTAAATCGTGGAAGTAGAAAAATATCACATATGAACAGTCCGTATGCTCTCAAATATTCATGAAAATTTTCTGCAGCAGCAGTTTAATGCTACCTGATAGACTGAATGGAATAGAGAAGCCACAGAAGTGTAGCCTTCACGCATGACTAAAAATACGTCTACAGCCAATATTGTGAGGCAATTTTAAATGTCAAATCCTTAATTTGGATTTTAGCGCAACTTGGTTCGTCTCCCAGTGAAAATACTTGATCTCACAAGCGCTTCTGATGCAGCTAGTAGCGTCAAGTGTATATCTAGAGGAAAAAGTAAAGTTGAAACAGTTATAACTAGCAACGCAATTTATTCATTAATTTTGACTGGATGTTATGTATGGATCACCACAAATTGAAACTTCCCATTGATTTATTTAGAGTTAGCCTTAAAGGTTGACTCGCAACAAAATTCACATTACAGTTATTTGGTATCAAAATATTCACCGTGTCTTACTCTGTTGTGTTGTAGGTGCAAAATATGTGGGAATGTGATTACAAGCTCTTAAAAGCTCAAAAAACATATAAGAATTAAAACTTTAATTTAAATATGTAGGTTCACCATAAACTTCTGTTCAAAAACCCATGTATTTGTAGGATTAGGGCTAAGTTTAGTGGTAGTTGCTGTGGTAATTCTAACTGTAAACAAATAATTACGTCACGCAAAACTTTCAGTGCAGTTTACTCATATTCGCGTTGAGCTGATTTTACAATATATAACTGATATATTAATTATATTATATATATTACAGGCCTACAATATGTTAACTTTTGTCTATAAAATTAGTTTTATCCGGCATAAAAACAACCTTTTTGCAATGAAATTTGTAGAATTTCCTCTGTTTTGCTGAGCAACTATTTAAATTTTGATAATTTGTGACTTGACCCCACTTTCTGAAATCATAATTCATATTTTCCCCAACTTATGGAGATTTGGCATGCAACGCATACAAACTTTAAAGAAAAATATATAAATACTATAAATCAACTTTGTACAGTAATACTTCAACTTACGAGTGCTCTAACGTACGAGAAACTTGAGATACGAGCCAGCTTTTAAGCAAGTTTTAGCACTAACATACGAGCAATGTTTGAGATACGAGCACGTGAGTCAGTTGCAAAGTATGCCGGAGGTGTTTTATGAGAACAGCATCACTCTGTATTTTTCAACTACTCAGGTATCCTTTTGTACCGTGTTTTCTGTGCGCAATTTTCAGTGCAGAATTATGTGAATTAAAAGTACGGTGCGTAGACCAAAAGTTTGCCAGTAAAATGAAAGATAATGGAAAGAAAAAACAAATGATAACAATTGATATTAAATGGAAAAATATTGTAAAATATGCGAAATGTGTATGCGTGATTGATCTAGCTCTGTGACAGAAATACATCTACAATTATCAAACCGAAGGGTTATATTCAGGGCATTTAGTTTGCAAAAGGACTAACCATAGTTTCTAAACGACGCAACGATCTTCAGACTGCTGATGGAGAGACTGCTCAGGCATTGGATAAAAGATAAACAATTGGCCGGTGACAGCGTAACTGAAACGATGTTTCAATAAAGGTGAAAAAGCCGGTGGTTAAAAGGCGAAAAGGCCTATGTGAAAAGGCCGGTGCTATCTATAAAAATAGACTTTCGGACAAGTTGGCTAGTGGTCGTGCATTAACCCTTTGTGACAACACCAGTGTTCGTCCTAATCGCAACACGTTGTAAGGGCGACAAAGGCAAACGTCCTTAGATAGGTTTATCTTAAAGCAGCCGGCTAGTCGTGAAAGCGAAACAAAGGAAAGATTAGCTAACCAGCGAGAAACTTCCATCTTTGAACGCCGAAGAAATTTTAATTACGAAAAATGAAAGTTTGCTTTTAGGCTTGCTTTTAAGTTTGTTTTTTAAGACTTTGATAAAATCCAAATTTATCAAATTCAACTGTTGTAATGAAGAATAACACTTATATCTCCTTCCCTGGCAAATGCTAGCATTAGCTGCTTCTGTACGTATTTAATTTTACATTTTAATTAATCACATTTCCTTGCATTGGTTTTTTATTTGTTGCTTTTTGAAAGCATGTGGTAAGTTAGGACAATAACCAACATGTTTTTTCTGTTACAATATCTTGTTTTGAGTGTTTTATTTGCATTTTTTAGAGTATAGAAACCAATTAATATATATTTGTTCTATATATAAATAAATTGCACCAACATGCGAGTAAATTGACACACGAGCTCAGTCTCGGAACGCATTAAGCTCGTAAGTCGAAGTATGACTGTATATAGTTTAACTGGATTCTTACTTTGGGTTTATCTATTAAACAGGCAGGTCATGGTGGGTAATACTATCGGCGAGCAAGGGCTGATGGATCTGCGGTCTATGAAATGCTTAGGTAAATACAAAGGTGGTGCTGGGGCCATTAGAAGTATCCAATGCCATCCCACACTGCCTGTTGTGGTCTCTTGTGGTTTGGACAGATATGTGAGAGTACATGACATGCAGTCACGCCTGCTTACACAAAAGGTGCGTCAATGTCTTTTACTTATCAGCATGGTGAATATGCCGCATCATGAGCTATTTTTACACAGCTTAGTTTTGTATTTACAAATGTTGGGGAGACAATGGCATTTGCATGTTTTTTTGTGCTAACACATGTGGAAGCACAAATTTAATTTAGCTCCATTGTATTTTTGTATTATTTTTTGTTCAGCTCTCAACTTTTCATAAAGCTATAGAATTTTAACCTTAACATTCAAATATTTATATGCCTATTTTCGTTTTTTATTTTTATTTTTCATGAAGTTTATTTGGAGTCATTTTACATATCTCAGATTTCAAGCGAATGTACACTAGATGCATGTTACCATCTAATTTACATACTGGTTAAAAAGTTGTTTTAATATAAGTCGACTCTTCTCGTCTAAAGCCTGAAGTTAACTATAGCAATTCATGTTTACTCACTGGCCGGTTCTGTTCTTATCTAAACAGATATATCGGCTAGTTTTGATCTATTTAGTAATCTATTGTTTCAACCAGGTTTTATATCAATCACTTTCATCTTTCTAGCTGCACTAATATTAACTCTGAAAATATTAAAAGAGGTCAAACTAGTTAGTTTTAGTTGTGCTAGCTAAAATAGTGGTTGATAAGACCAACCAAACACCTTAGTCAGTTTCTATTCAATTTTATTCACAATTGAATGTCGCCATGAAGGTTGTACTAGATGTATTTCTGCTATTAATAAGTAATCATATTAAGTAGATTTCTTAATAATAGCATATAACTGATTTTCATCTTTGTCTGATCATCTGCGACTTGTCACCCTGACTCAAGCCCGCAGTTTCATTTGGTTTATTATTGCCAACATACATATACAGTAGTCGGCTCGTACAGTAGTCGTATATATAATATCATCGCAGGTTAATTGCGAGCAACATATATCAATTGGTAGGGATATTTTTTGGCTTCGTAACGCATACTTGTTTAGAGATCTACAAGTTGGAGGTGAGTTAGCAGATTTCTCGTATCTAAAAGAGTTAATGTCGCTCCGTCTGAAGGAGAATGCAAAATATAGGTGACATTTGCTTCGCCCGTAAAACGTATAAATTTATCTTCCCAAGTTCTGACGAGCTATTTGAAAAATACAACGCTAGCCTCTATTTCAACACCACTTCCATTTGACGTTATAAAAGCTGTAAATTACATATAATATAAAAGCCGTAAAATACATATAAATTGCTTACGTTTCAAGATCTTTCCAAACTAACTCTTTTGGCATTACCAAAAAGAGCGGTGCATATCTGTCTGTCATCTATCTGTCTCTAGGGGTCAAGATTAGAATAAAATATATCTTTTGATGATACTCCAACTCGTGACATTAAACCATAACTGTCACGAACAACTTTTATTGTATTTACTAGGTAAATCAGACACGCTGATTCCGATTTTGTACTCAAAATAAAGATTAGTCCACTAACCTTCAAAGTCATTTAGGCTTTTTTAAAGCGTTTCAATATCCGTTTCGAAAACAACACAACCGGCATTACAAGCTCCGCCCATAAATATGTGACGAAACCTAGCTTTTTCAGAAACGGAAGTTAGGAAAGTTTAGTCCGATTTAGAATAATAGAGATGGGTGTCTTAAAACCCATTATTATCTAAATCCAGCCTGTAAAATAATTTCAGCTTTTTATGAAAAGGATATAAACTATTTAAAATTGCTCGCAGCTTGTTACATGACGTTTAAATGGGCTGGACGCCGAGAAAAATGAGCTCAAAAAGCGCGGTTTTATCACGAACTAGCGTTGTTATCGCGCTTTTTAAATATGCAGTGCTAAATAGCTTATCTACCTTTCAGAAAAGACTGATATTATTTTTAAAGCTGGATTTAAATATTAATAGATTTTAAAACACCCATCTCTATTATTCTAAATCGGTCTAAACATCTCTACGTAACTTCTGTTCCTAAAAAGCTAGGTTACGTCAAGTATTTATGGGCGGAGCTTGTTATGCCGATCGTGTTGTTTTCGAGACCGATATTAAAACGCTATAAAAAATCCTTTATTACTCTGAAAGTTAGTGGCCTAATCTTTATTTTGATTACAAAATCGGAATCAGCATGTCTGATTTACCTAGTAAATACGATAAAAGTTGTTCGTGGCAGTTATGGTTTAAGATTAGTAGAACGGCGCTGTAACACCTGCACCGTTCAATCGCTTTCAAGTATTTCTGAGCAATTGTGCAGCTACTTGTTCTCTCTGTTTTGTCAACACATTTAACAGTATCACAGCAAACTAGAATGTCATGGAACTTGTATACACTTGCACCATGGTGTCACAGCGAACCAGAATGTCATGGAACTTCTATACACATGCACCGTGGTGATCATTTCTATTATATATAATAGATATACTGCGGTGATCATTTCTATTATATATAATAGATATACTGCAGTGATCGTATTTATGGGACCACTTAAAATAAACACTTTGTTATTAATTCATATATTGTTCTGTCGGTATTATGTGAATTATGACAATATCCACATCAATGGAAAGCTCAGAGTGTACTGGATAAGAATATTATGTAGAATTAACTGATATTTGCTTTATTAGTTTGATTTTGGTAAAATATGGCATTTTCGGCCTGAAGGGGTACAGAAATCCAAAACAAATAATGTTTAAATTTGTGGAAAACGCAACTTAATTTGATATTATTTTAGGACATAGCTCTATTAAAGTTAATGGGTGTTGGTTTTTAAGTTCCTTTAGAGTATTTCTAAGATCCTAGTATTTGGTATGACACCATAAGCCTAGACTGACCTGATAAGATATAATTGGTTTTAACAGAATGGGATTATAATGGGATTAAACAGATTTTATTACTAGAGTGCATCTTTGGTAGTAGACAGAATGTCTAAAAAAATTTGCTTTTTAAATATGTATGATCTGAGATTATAGGGAAAGGGATTTTATGCCATAAATGAAAAGGATTATTACCATTAAGGTGGTAATAATCCTTTTCATTTATTCATTTATGGGACCACCTGGTAATAAATTACCAGGTGGTCCCATTATTATGATCACGGCTGTACGTATATATAATAGAGATTACGCTATGTGTATGTCGTTTTGTCTCATAAGTTCAGCGAAATTCTTTTGATTCCTGATGATTCTCTGTGCTTTATCAATACATCTGACTTTCTCTCACAGCGAACTCGACTGCCAGGGTACTTGTCTATATACTGCTAAACTCGGATAGCTCGAACACATGGTTAACTCGAACAGATTTGTTTGGTCCATTCCTACACAATGATAAATTGCTTTAGATAACTCGACCTTAACTTAGTTAACTCAAACAGTTTTTTGACCATCGGCTACTGAGACGGTTGTCATCGCTTTAGAATATCACTTTATTGTATATCACTTTATGTCACTTTATTGAATAAAGTGATTGGAGAGCACTGATAGAGATAAACATCAACTTGTAGTAAATTTAAAAAACATCATTATTACCATCATTGCTAAAATATTTTCGTTAACGACTTGTCTAAAGGTTTGCAAAGACCCAATTTCTACCAAACATCTGCTTTGCGATGGCCCTTCGAAATCAAGGAAAAGCGAGGATAAACTTAAAGAAAAATCGGCAAAATTGATCTCAGTTAAAACGCTCAAAAGAAAAAGATGTCTTTTTTTCTGACCGTTTCAACAGCGATCAAGTTTTGCCAATTTTAATCTGAAAACGTTCTGGCAGTCACATCACCTAAAACAACAAACAAATCTCAAGTGATAAAAAAATATCTATACTTTCTGATAAAATATTTTTATACTTTACATGAGAAGCATTTTAATTTGCAGCAAGCCATCTATGCTTTTGATTTATATATAGTTTGTATATGTACATGCATCTACTAATAAATACATGGACTTGTGACAGTGCTTTGATAACTTGAACATTTTCGCTCGATCTCGTGAGGTTTGAGTTATTGATGTTTGCCTGTATATATTTCTTAAAGTACATTGTGTATGGGTCTGTGTGTCATTCCAGCTATACCCTAAGACACTTATGTATTCGCGGCATCTAACTTTCGCATTTTCGCGGAGTCATGCTCTCGCGAAAATTTCATGAGCGGAACTAAACTATCATAACGAACGAACGAGCGAAAACCGAAGTTAAATGGCTTTATTCATTGATATCCACAATAGAATCGTCATAATAAAAATGCTGGTTAATAATAAAAATAATAAAAATGTGTGGTTGGAATCAATGGGAAATTTCTTGTAAACTCATTATAGCTAATACACCGACTGAGCAGCATGGCAAAGCGAATTAAGATGATGATATCAGTTTAGTTACCGAATTTGTAACTGATGAAGATGAAAGTCTGGTAGGTGAAGTCATAAAATTGAATATTAATTAATGTAGTGACAAATTTTATTACCAACCAAAAACAATGTCAACCCTCACCAGGCCCAACCATGTTATACAGTTTGGGTTGTGAAGTTGGTTGTTATCTATTTTCTTCTTCTTGGGACTTGAGTGTGAAAGACATGTGAAATTCACTGCCGGAGGGACCTAGACCAGTGTCGTATAGTTTCACAGAGTCTCGCGACAAACACCGGAAACAAAAACGCTTGATTCCAAACAAACCCGATCGACATACTGATCTCTAATGGAATATTCTTACCTCGCTCTCAACATCTCCCTTTTTGCATTTACTTTACTTTATTACAAAAAAAATAATTTGTAGTTTCTTGTAGGGAATTTTGTCTTTTTTTAAATGGTGTATAATACAATCAATTTTAAAGTGACTGCTAATGGGAGTAGTTTTTGTTGATTAATGTTGCGGCCTCTCCATTGTAAGTTACCATATAAAAATAGTAGGCGTGGCCTGTTTGTTTGGAATCGAGCGAGCTCCCGTATACGCTTCTGTTGGTCGCGGGACTCTGTGAAGCTATATGGCTCTGATCTAGACGTCATTGATAGTCCAAGAAACACTTGGCAGCAAGTGATCAAATTGAATTATTGATCTCACTCACACATTTCAACCTGCGGTTTACAAATACGAACTAGTCCCAAATTGAATTTTTTTTCTTATTAGCGAACTGGACCTGAGTAATGTAATCAGTGTTTTCCACTGCATTTATTTTTGCATCACTATATTTTCGTATTCACCAGAGCCGCGAAATTAATTTGCAGCAAAATTTTACTCTGTGTGCTACTCACAAAACTAAATACTAGCGAAATAAGTGTCCTAGCGTAGCTATTAAAATTTTGGAGTAAAGAATCCATACCGAAGATGATTTGATCTCAGACCTTACCATTCAGCAGCCCGACACCCTACCCAATAGGCCACAGAGAATGGTTGTTAGGGTGCGATATAAGTCGCTATATGGGAGCACATACCCAACAGCTTTGCATACCACATAGGGTGATTGCGTAAATAAGTGATTGTCATTAGTTAGCTCACTAAAGTTTTCCGTTGGCAATCTGCCAGGCTAATAACAAGTGGCAGGCAACTCTCATTACTTCTCATTGTTTATAAGTTGATTTTGAATACTCAGGCAACGCCGGGCAGCACAGCTAGTATATGTATATGGAGACAAACGTCATTCTCTCTCTACCAAGTGTGGCAATAGAGAAAGCGATATTTTAAGGCTCACTACTAGATTCTTGTTATTCAAGCTAAATTGGAGAATTTGCACTGACTCCTACTTTATGCGGGGGTCCTACCACACAAAGTTGTCGTCAGAATAGTCACTTAAAATCACTGTCGTCACTTTCAAAATCACTGTCGTCACTTTTAAAATCACTGTCATCTTTTTCAAGTTGGTAACCAAAACAACCTCTTTCTTCACATTCGTTATTTTAATACAAATATCCATTCTGGTGGCACTAAGTTGCGTTAAAAACCTGAAACTTGCTCAGTTTGAACTTCTGCTAACCAAAAGCATGGCTCAACCAGCGACCTTCACAAACTTATTAGTAATGTTTGGGAGCGTTGCTGATTACTCCGCGAAGAGTGACAGCCGTCTCAGGCTTTTAGGGCTACATTTCTTGTACTGAAAATAGACCGAGGTTGTCTTTAATAATCACTGTCAGTCACAGACTTGAAAACGGATTTGCTGTCAATGTCGTGGCATTTCATTGCTGTTTACTTTAATTACCTGGCAGTCTATAAATGCTGGGCCAGATGCTGCAAACCAAAACTAGTGAAGTTTCGGTTGAACGTGTTGATTTATGGACAAATAATAAGTTAGTAAATGTACGGCTACGCGTAACAAATTTTTCGTTGGTTTTAACCGAAATCACGAAATGATTGAAACACGCAGAATTCTGCGCTGCTAGAATCGTGCTAGCGAGGTCGATTCCAGCAGCTTTTGCAACTAGTATAGTCCAAGAAACGTATAATGACACACAATAAAAGTATAAGTGCAATTCGACATAGTACACACGATGCAACTGCTTAAATTGCGTTATTGTATGTATTTATTGTTTGGACGCTATAGTTAGAAATTGTTTATATTTTAATTATATTTCCTTTTTAGCAGCAAAAGTTTTGTGGTAGAAAATGTTGCCATCTTTAGCGCAATCAAGTCGGTTGCATCGTATTTACTATGGTGAATTTCCATAATATTTTTCTTCCGTGTTGAATTATGTTCTCGGACTACATGAATTTTAAAATTTGCTAGAGTCGTGCTCACTTACCAACAATAGCGCAACTTAAACAGTTACATCGTGTGTTCTATGTCAAATTGCTTCCGTACTTTTATTGTGTGTCGCGATACATATTTTGGACTACAGTCATACTTCAACTTACGAGCTTAATGCGTTCCGAGACTGAGCTCGTATGTCAATTTACTCGCATGTTGGTGCAATTAATTTATATATAGAACAATTAAATATATATTGATTGGTTTCCATACTCTAAAAAAAGGCAAATAAAACACTCAAAACAAGATGTTGTAACAGAAAGAACATGTTGGCTATTGTCCTTACGTACTACATGCTTTCAAAAAGCAACAAATAAAAAATAATGCAAGGAAATGTGATTAATTAAAATGTAAAATTAAATACATACAATAGCAGTTAACACTCGCATTTGCCAGGGAGGGAGATATAAGTTATCCTTCGTTACAACAGTTGACTTTGATAAATTTAGATTTTATCAAAGTGTTAAAAGACAAACTTAGAAGCAAACCTAAAAGCAAACTTTCATTTTCAACTAAACGTAATTAAAATTTCTTCGGCGCTCATAGTTTGAAATTTCTCACTGGTTAGCGAGAAATCTTTCCTTTTTTTCGCTTTCACGACTAGCCGGCCGTTTTAAGATAAACCTATCTAAGGACGTTTGCCTTTGTCGCCCTTGCAACATGTTGCGATTAGGACGAACACAGGTGTCGTCACAAATGGTTAACACACGATCACTAGCCAACTTGTCCGAATGTCTATTAAACAGTTTGGATAGATAGCGCCGGCCTTTTCACATTGCATCGTTTCAGTTACGCTGTCACCGGCCAATTGTTTGTCCAATGCCATCAGCGGTCGTGAAGATCGCTGCACCGTTTAGAAACTATGGCTAGTCCTTTTGCGAACTAAATGCCCTGAATATAATCCTTCTGTTTGATAATTATGAATGTATTTCTGTCATATTGCCGAGCTATCTGAATCACGCATACACATTTCGCATATTTTTCAATACTTTTCCGTTTAATATCGACTGTTATCATTTGCTTTTTCTTTGTATTATCTTTCATTTTACTGGCAAACTTTCGGTCTACGCACAGTACTTTTAATTCACATAATTCTGCACAGAAAATCGTGCACAAAAAAAACACGGTACAACAGTATAACCTGAGCAGTTGAAAAATACAGAGTGATGCTGTTCTAATAAAACACCTCCGACATACTTGGCAACTCACTCAAGTGCTCGTATCTCAAACATGGCTCGTATGTTAGTGCTAAAACTTGCTAGAAAGCTGGCTCGTATCTTAAGTTTCTCGTACGTTGGAGCACTCGTAAGTTGAAGTATTACTGTATACTAATTGCTAAAGCTGCTAGAGTCGTGCTCGCTAATAATTTGTTTAATCTGTTAAAAGCGTTTCGTTGACGAACTCGGTGGGCATGCACAGCTCAAATAATTCTGTGAATTTCGACCGATTAATTCTGCGTTTTTGTGATTTCGGCCAGAACTCAGTACCAACGAAAAATTTGTTACATGTAGCCATACCTTTAGTAATCCTACCTACACAATCATCGTCACCTACATTAATAAATGGTCGTCTCGTCTGTCACTTTTTAAATACCCCTGTCGTCGGGTCGCCAGAATCGTCACTAAACATGGGAGGACCCCCTTGTGTAGAAGCTTTTACGTAGTACAAAGCCAAAACTTTCATAAATTCTTTACGTTATGTGTAAGTTACGTTATAGGAGCATCTACTGTACATCGGTTTCAAGCTCTACAGAGAACTTCGTCATTGCCGAATTTCGGTAGCATACAAATCATGCTTTGGCAGTTTATACACAGCAGAGGTGTAAGCAACTTTTTCACATGTTTGGTAATTCGTCCTGTACATGGAAAATAACAATTTCTAACGAGATTTGTGTTTGCAAATAATAATAATAACATAGCAGAGGTTGCTCAATCAAGGTTTTTAACAAGTTAGATGCCCTTGCAATAAGAATTAATTTTACTCAAGGCCTTGCCTCTTCATTAGTATAATACAACATGGAATGCTGGCATGTTGCAGTTCTACATGAAGTCACGTCTCAACAAGTTACTATTAGTCCATGATTGGGAAGACCCAAAGCCGGAAGAAACACTAGTAAAGGAGGAAGTCGAATTAACCATAGAAGGAACAGAAAAGTTGCCTGGCGATACAGAAGATGCATTATGGGAAAGTTTGGATGTCGTTGGGGAGCCTGAGAGGGGGCATAAGCGTAAAAAAAGGATTGAAGAAATACCGAGAGAACATATCATTAAGAAATCGAAGGGTAGACGAAAGTAGTCATCAAGCAACACTGGGTTTTTCTTTGTATGCGTGCGAGTTTTTTTTAACAGCAAGCCAATGCTAAGTTACTGGTCATGTACAATGTAATTTATTTCTTTTATCAACAATATAAAGACATCGTAAACACATGAGTCATGATTACAGATAGAGGCCTTCAGGTGACCCTTCTTGTTTCCTGTAGAGAACATTTTCCTTTGCTTTCTTGAAGTCCTCACTAGTAACCTTCATTCTCCGCTCTCGTAATGCCAGCAAACCTGCCTCTGTGCAAATAGCCTGTAAATACATAGTTCCTATTGTTACGACGCAGCTCACACACACTCTTGCAATGAGAAAAATTATTACAAATTGACGCAAATCACTTCAACTGATGTAAAAAAGCTGGCCTGCCACTTTCAGACACAAACTTAACATAGATTACCGATAGCATGGAACTACTGTTTATGCCACCTTCTAAGGAAAGTGAATCGCAATCAGTGCATTCATTGATAAATTCTAATAGAACGTCACCTTTATTTGACCACCACCCTGATAAAAGGGTTGAAAAATACAGTGCTATAAGACATTGTTGAAGGTATTGGACAACCAAATGAAGTTTGTTCCAGCCAAAGCAACAATCAGAACGCACCTATCCGAGCAAATGATGTAAATATTTTTGTTTTAGAAATGTTAATTTTTGTTTCCGCGTGTAATATAAGTATGGTTTGTTACGTCACTTGTTCATGAATATATTTGTAGCATTTGATCGATTATCGTTATATAACTTGTAAATTTGTATATTTATAGCATATTGGTTAATGGCATCCTTGCGGTTATCTTAACGCGGCCTACAATGGATCAATGGTCATAACTCCTATTTCTAATGCACATAAAAAGCTAGTTTTGGCTGCAAACATCAATGGGTGCAAAGAACTTTTATTCAACATTGTTAAATATAGATATAAAATAAAAATATACCTTCAAATTTAGAATGAAATAAAAAATTGTTAGCTCTAACAAATTGCAAGGCACAGGCTATAGTATCACAGATTAATTGCAATCAATAAATACCGACTGACCCAAGTAGAGATATTTCTTGGCTTCCCAATACATATCTTATTTAGCGATTTTTGACAAGGTAAAGGTAAGTTATCAGATTTATTGCACCCAAAAGGTCTATTATCAGTCCACCAGAAGGATAGGGCAAAATGTAGGCGAGATTCGCTTTCCCGTTAAAGGACCCAATTTCTGCCAAGCCATTTGAAAAATGCAACGTCCATCCTCAATTTGAATGCCACTTCCAATTGACCACAACTAAACAGGAAGTGTTGAAAAATGGAGCGCCATGGCGTTCAATTAGAAGTTTTATGGTAACTTACACTGAAAATTAGAAGGAAACCTTCGCAATAGTGTCTATGGAAATCTTGCAAGCGGTTACCGCTTTATAGTGAAGACAATGATGTGCTAAGTAATGTAAAATTCAGAAAGTACTTTTTACTCTGATATTTAACATGAGGAACATCCTATATATAAACAGCATTAATCGTGGCAACGCCATAAAATCATCGCTGTGTAGGGTTTTCTTTTACTGCTGTAAGTCGTACTTCCTTTGGGCAGTTAATGATCACACTTTATCATCGAATTTTATAGTGCAACTACCACTAAAAACTGGAGTGGACGCTCTGACAATGTAACAACACTTCACAGAAATTAGCAGTGAAGCATCAACACTAGTGCTGCACAATAAAATGATATTGCATGATAGGTGTCGATTTTGTGTGGGACGATATCATTTTGGGGCGTTTTGTAGGTCGACTCGGTAATCGGGTATATTGGTGTTCTCGATATCATGTCAAGATGATAAATATCTTGTTTAATTGGCAGAACCAACATCGGTTATCGCCAGTTTTCGTGACTCAATATCGGCACAGCACTAGTTCCTGAAAACCTATTTGCGAGCCCGCGGATTTCCTTTATCTTTGAGAATCCTCTAAAAACAGACCGCCCAGGTAGAAAAAAGTTTCATGAAAGTTTCTTAAATAAAGTTAGAGAGAAGGACAACTCCTAATTTTTATGTATTTGGACACCATTATTGCCCTTGTATTTATGTTTTTGGTGAAACGTCACAATAATCCACATCAAGAGAGCATAAATCCAAAGTTTTGATACTGAACGACATAGATAGCTCACAGGGCCAATATATTGTTTTGGTATGTGGTGTCATATCACACAACACCACTATGAAAAATACTACATCATATCAAGGGCATCTGATCTAGATTGAAACAGAAAAAACTACTGATTACAATTATTGCCTGCAGCACTACCTGCCATTGCTGCTTATCAATTCCAAGATTCTTCGGATATCTTTTAGTACTTTTAAAGGGCAGGTTTCACAATATAATGAGGTCTGTATATGAGAGCTTTAAGAGAGGTGTGACAACGGAAGTTTTATGCATTTAAGAAACTCAATGTAGGATAAATAAGGTGTGAGAACATTGTTTTAATCAGGAGCAATATCCAAGTGGAAAAATTGATAAATGTTCCAAGGCATTCCTGTGCATACGCACGAGTGGTAACACAGGTCAATTTTATATTATACAGTCATACCTCCATATACGGGTGCCGAGTCATACCTCCATATATGGGTGCCGAGTCATACCTCAGCATACGAGTGCCGAGTCATACCTATACATACGAGTGCTGAGTCATACCTATACATACGAGTGTCGAGTCATACTTATACATACGAGTGCCGAGTCATACCTATATATACGAGTGCCGAGTCATACCTATACATACGAGTGGTAAAACAGGTCAATTTTATATTATACAGTCATACCTCCATATACGGGTGCCGAGTCATACCTCAGCATACGAGTGCCGAGTCATACCTATACATACGAGTGCTGAGTCATACCTATACATACGAGTGTCGAGTCATACTTATACATACGAGTGCCGAGTCATACCTACATATACGAGTGCCGAGTCATACCTATACATATAAGTGTCGAGTCATACTTATACATACGAGTGCCGAGTCATACTTATACATACGAGTGCCGAGTCATACCTATATATACGAGTGCCGAGTCATACCTATACATACGAGTGCCGAGTCATACCTATACATACGAGTGTCGAGTCACACCTATATATACGAGTACCGAGTCATACCTCTACATACGAGTGCCGAGTCATACCTATACATACGAGTGCCGAGTCACACCTCCATATACGAGTGCCGAGTCATACCTCCACATACGAGTGCCGAGTCATACCTCTACATACGAGTGCTGAGTCATACCAATACATACGAGTGCCGAGTCATACCTATACATACGAGTGCTGAGTCATACCTATACATACGAGTGCCGAGTCATACCTATACATACGAGTGCCGAGTCACACCTCCATATACGAGTGCCGAGTCATACCTCCACATACGAGTGCCGAGTCATACCTCTACATACGAGTGCCGAGTCATACCAATACATACGAGTGCCGAGTCATACCTATACATACGAGTGCTGAGTCATACCTATACACACGAGTGCCGAGTCATACCTATACATACGAGTGCCGAGTCACACCTATATATACGAGTGCCGAGTCATACCTCTACATACGAGTGCCGAGTCATACCTCCACATACGAGTGCCGAGTCATACCTCCACATACGAGTGCCGAGTCATACCTCTACATACGAGTGCTGAGTCATACCAATACATACGAGTGCCGAGTCATACCTATACATACGAGTGCTGAGTCATACCTATACATACGAGTGCCGAGTCATACCTATACATACGAGTGCCGAGTCACACCTCCATATACGAGTGCCGAGTCATACCTCCACATACGAGTGCCGAGTCATACCTCTACATACGAGTGCCGAGTCATACCAATACATACGAGTGCCGAGTCATACCTATACATACGAGTGCTGAGTCATACCTATACACACGAGTGCCGAGTCATACCTATACATACGAGTGCCGAGTCACACCTATATATACGAGTGCCGAGTCATACCTCTACATACGAGTGCCGAGTCATACCTCCACATACGAGTGCCGAGTCATACCTCCACATACGAGTGCCGAGTCATACCTATACATACGGGTGCCGAGTCATACCTATACATACGGGTGCCGAGTCAAACCTATACATATGGGTGCATTCCATATGAGTGTCCCAACATGCGAGAAACTCGAGATATGAGCTGACTTTTGACCAAGTTTCTTCCTTGAGATACGAGCCGGTTGTCGTTGGCCACTTTATGCCCAAGTATGTGAGAGGCAGCTTTTGTGAACAGCACTGCTAGGTCTTTTGTGAACAGCACTGCTAGGTCTTTTGTGAACAGCACTGCTAGGTCTTTCTCCTCAAATCAGTTTGAAAATTTAAAAGGTTGGCCAAAAGTTATGATGAACGCGAGAGAAACGCAGCTAACCGAAAATAGATAATAAAAGACAACAAAATTGAAGTTTAGCGAAAGATTAAAACTTAACTCTTAGTAAGCTAAATTCATGCAAGTTTAGTGTACCGAAGATGTTGTTCTCAAGTCTCTCAAACAGCGGTGATCATGACGTCTGTCTCAAAGGTAATAGCACCATCAAGTAGTGTATATACAGTAGTGTACGTGGCGACGTTACATTCTATCGAAGATCATAACTACTAAATAGGTATTTGTTACTTTTTTATCACGAGTACTGAACTGAGTACACGACTGAACTGATGCATGACTTAGTACTTAGTGATTTTATATAGGAAATAGTGCCTTCAGACATGAGTAAATTGACATACAAGCTCAGTCCCAGAACGCATTAAGCTCATGTGTCAAAGTATGACTGTAGTTATAGAGCCACTTATTTACTCAACGAAAGTAAAAAAAATCTCAAGTTGTTGGCAATGTATTATTAGTGTATCATTTCGAGGATTTATAGAGTGTTGCATTAGATAGTCAAATCAATGTCATGAAAACAAATATTACTACGAATATAGATGCGGGTGCACTTTCCATCACAACTAAATTTTCTGACACATCTAAATAAATTAAAGTATGCTGCATATCTCTGACAATACTATATCGTTAATACAATAACTCAAGTCAAACAATTTTTATGCTATCTATGAGTTCCCTTTTATCAAACTTGAGCTATTGCAAAAACGGTGCAAGCAGAATCTCCTGTTTGATATGACACAAGAAATTAAGCTTTTCATTCAAAATGTCGCTATACTCAAGGTTGAAGCACAGTGAGGATACATCCAACGGATTCGTGAATAAATAATGACATGATTTTAGTTAGTATTTGCATCCTTTCATTTTCAAAACATCACCTACCCTAGGACACTTATATTTCACTAGTATTTAGTTTCGTGAGTAGCCTACAGAGTAAAATTTCGCTGCAACTTAATTTCGCAGCTCTGATGAGTGCGAAAATATAGTGATGTAAAAATAAATGCAGTGGAATAAGCATAATTAGATTCCTCAGGTCCAGTTCACTGGTAAGAAAATAATTTCAATTTGGGACTAGCTTGTAATTGTGAACCGCAGATAGAATTGTGCGGGTGAGATCGATAATGCAATTTGATCGCTTACTGCCATTTGTTTCTTGGACTATCGATGAACAAAGCTATTGAATTTCACATTCTTGCTCGTTCGTTATGATAGTTTAGTTCATGAAATTTTCGCGAAAGGATGACTCCGCGATGTTAGATGAGGCAAATACATAAGTGTCCTAGAGTATGTATCAAGACCAGTTGGAACAAAAAATGACGTAAATTGATAACCTAATGAGCTTCAGATGAAGCCAATCTTTTTCCTCTAATACGATAACATAACTTGGCCATTAGGATTGAGACAGGCTCACACAGTGAGGGGTGGCATTCCTCTAATGTGATAACATAATTTGGCCATTAGGATTGAGACAGGCTCACACAGTGAGGGGTGGCATTTAACCGCAACACACCTTTATATCGGCACCGGAAAGGTCATCTTTAGCCATGACAAAGTCATCAAGGTTGACATCATCTGCCAAGGTCATTCTGGATGTGTGAATCTTGAATATGTGGCGTTTTGTCTTCTCATCTGGCAGAGGAAATTCTATCTTACGATCAATTCTTCCTGGTCTGATCAGGGCTGGGTCCAATGTTTCTATCCTATTGGTTGCCATAACTACCTGCAACAAGTAACAGCTAGTAACTAAAGAGACTCCTAAAATAAAGTAGTCGTATCACGCATGCGAAGAGATGGAGTGAAAATGGGTTTATAAAGGTACATTACTGGTAGTGACGGTATTATAATCAAGAGGAGGACTGGACTGTTGTCACTACTATGACAGTGAGAAGACTTGTATTTTTTGTTTACAAACACGAAAGGTAGTGGTCATATCAGCCACTAAATCCTTAGTCAAGAGCTAAATAAGGAGTTATCTGCTCCTAACTAGCGATAAAGTAATACAACTCTAGATAATTAACATGAACTGGTAGCGAAACAATCATAAGTTTTTTTCTATTATAGTAGACAGCTGGAAATACTTAGTACAATAACTTGTCACAGTCATTTCACAAAGTCTTCTAAATATGTCACCGTATTATTTTACTTTTCCTTGGTACTGATAGTATACCTATATATATGCAACTACTTATAAAAACCTTCGAAGGATCAATACCAAAAATCGCAGAAATTGATAATGAAACAGCAAAAAAATGCAACAGATGGGTTACATCAAAAATCGTGTGAAAAAGAACATAGAAACATCAATGGCACGTTTACTTCACGATTCTGAAGAAGAACCCTTCTCCAAAACAATTTACGGTAACTTGATTGGAGGAGTTGTGTCCCTAGAAAACCTCTTCGGTAGATGAGCTCTTCGGTAAAAAAGCCTCCAAGATGGCTTGTTTTGTAAAGAATTTATGACGCGAAACTTCTCCCTTAGTTTGAGATCCTTCCGAAAGTGGCTAATAACAACGTCGTTAAACATATAAACATGCTGTTTCCAGAGCTGTTCCGAACGTTTAATTCCAATGCGCATGCTCCGGTTTGGTCGAGAACCGAATTGTGGTCAAGATCTGAGAAAAACAAATCTCAAGTTTTTTGGTCGAAAACCGAGTTGGTCGAGAACCGAGGTTCCACTGCATGTCTTTTAGACTCTTCTCTTGGATAGCTGAATGTCTTTTTAATGAATTAAAGAATTTTTAGACATAAAAAATTCAGACTTGCAACTTTATCTTTCTAGTTTTTGCACTATTAGTAATATACAAATATACTAATATCTAAATTCTTCTCTGAAAATAACATACATAAGATTAGATGTTTCTTGGAGATTGACAATTATTTTGGCATGTTGCTCTCAAGCATTTTGCAGAAAGCTGAAACTTATGTTTAAATAAGTAGGTGTTTGTACTAATTTTATGTTGGTAAAAATAATATTACCGTACTTTTCAGACAATTAGCCGCTACTTTTTTCTGATGATTTGAGCCATGAGGCTTATATAAGGATGCGGCTGTTCTGTGGCTTTTTCTTCCACCGCTAAGGCGCATTAACCAGAATCTCCGGTTCGTGCGCCTTTATCCGTGAAGGAAAATACGAAACAATGCCTAACGGTACTGTTCCATTAGGCATTAGGTTAAAAAGCGTCGGTTAAAACGAAACAGTGCAGTTAGGCACTGTTCCGTTTTAAACAGGAAAGTTGCTGCCGGGTAAAAAGGAACCGTGTTGAATTCTGCGGCCTATACAAAGGTGCGGCCTATGTATTGTTTTATTATTGTTTTTGGAAAATAAAGCAGATGCGGCTTATATAGGGGTGCGGTTTATAGTCCGAAAAGGACGGTATCACAAATTTGAAAGTGTTTTAAATAGACTCTAGTACAATGGGGTCGGCGACGAGCTTAGTCTGTGATATAGAAACTATTAAAGGTTGACTTGCAACAAAATTCACATTACAGTTATTTGATATGAAAAGATTCACATGTCTTACTCTGTTGTGTTGTAGGTGCCAAATATGTGGAAATGTGATTACAAGCTCTTAAAAGCTCAAAAACGAACAGTTAATCGCAGCCACACGAGACCGCCGTAGTTTGGATTCTCTTTCCAAAACGGCTCAAATGTGACGTAGTTGTGAAAGATGGTTTCTGTTTACTCTTTCATGCAACCTTATTCGTCGAAATATTTTCACAAATATACTTCACGCATTTAATAAAACCATGTCTATTGTTCTTACGCGTCTGTTTTATCGCCATCGTAATGCTGTCACTTTTAGCAGTGATATCCTATAACTTACCGTAAAAATTCGTTTAATTTTTTAGTCTTAGTTTGAAGGAGTACATATCATTGTCTGATAATCATGACGAGCCTGTTGGTCACTTGTAATAATCGAAAAGTGCTGCAGAAATTATTTGCGAAGTATTGGGTCACATGATCAGATTACGACATGCCTATTAGACCAAACCGAAACAAAACTGTAAAGTAGCGAGCATCTATATTTGATACGGGGTCTTCGGTAAAACCCGAAGTGTTTGTCATAAACTAGTGCTACGATAAGTTTTATATTGAGCTTTTTATTGGCCTTTCAATTCACGTGAGAACATCATGTGACAAGACGATAACCAAATTTCATGGCTACGTCATCGAAATAAAGAGATTCCAATCTACAGCGGCTTTTCGTTTTTGAGCTTTCAAGAGCTTTTAATCACATTTCCACATATTTGGCAACTACAACACAGCAGAGTAAGACATGGTGAATCTTTTAATACCAAATAACTGTAATGTGAATTTTATTGTAAGTCAACCTTTAACCATTATAGCGCAGTAGTCTCAATCTGGTATATCTATTGACAATAGTTTGATACCTTCAAGGGATGGCCCACACTGACAGAATAGATTCTTTGTAAAGTTCGAATGGGTTTTCACACAAAATCGAACTAAAGCGCATTCTCAGAGAATAAAAACTGATAATAAAGAATGAGTGAAGTTAGGTTCATTATTAATAAATTGTGCAACCGAACATGATGAAAATAAATGTTGTGATTTGTGATTTATTTTCATCAACAAAAATTAGTTAAGCAAAAAAAAAAAACTGTAAGAGTGATGAAGCCCATAATACGCAATAGCATAGCTAGTCGTGATGTTGGGCTTGCCGTCATCGTGTAATCAACGCCAATTTTTATGGGTATTCAAGTTGTATTCACCTGTAAAAAGATGCAACCTAAGTGCTCTCTTGAAACTGGCCACCTTCCCTATGCTTTTAATAGACTTATGGAGTTGGTTCCAAAAAATGGCCTGCTGGAAATCCACCCTGCGATGGCCTGTACGGGAAGAAGATTATGGAAGATTTAGACAGGAATTTGAGAATCGGGTTGGATATATTGTGCGAGGGATGTAATTACGATAAAACTATTGTTGGGCTAAAAGTATAATGCGGTATGAATATAATGAACTGATAGGTAGTATGGATTATTTGAAAAGAGGTTTGGTGTGAATGAGGCGGGGTTTTTTGTGAATGGTCCTTATTATGCGCTTTTAAAATGTTATTAAATTTGTAAGATGGGTCGAAGGTGCATTGCCCCCTGCCTTAATGCAATATGAAAGTCTGGAATTAACCATGTTGATAGCCAAGTTCACATAGAAAGCATTAGCTAGACTAATCACTGTGGCAAAGATTTGGTAATGCAATTTTATAATGGCTTTGAGAAACTTGTAAGCTTAGCACCGGTATGCATTGGCGTAACATTCCTTGACCATTGTGATGACACAATTCAAATGAGGATAAAGCACATGTGAAGTAACTAATGAAGGTACTAGTAATAACTGTAACAGTAACTAACAGCAAACAACAGATATTTAACTAAACATGGCAGCGGTAATAAGCTTTAAAAATTACTACATGTATATTTGTGTAGGTACGTGAATAAACGGACAAAGGAATTAGCAGCGTCAACTGTGAGACTCACCTTCACATCTCCCCGGCTGTCAAAACCATCTAATTGGTTGAGCAACTCGAGCATGGTTCTTTGTATCTCTCTCTCACCACCAGAATTACTGTCATAACGTTTCGTGCCGACGGCGTCAATTTCATCTATAAATACGATGGAGGGGGCGTGCTCCTCTGCCACACGGAATAACTCTCTCACGAGCTTCGGTCCATCTCCCTATTCATCGACACAAACTGGGTTATTAGTCACAGGAAATTCAAAATTGAAAAAATGCTAACGGAAAAAATACGCAGCACAGGTGACATGATGATTAGTGGCTGCGCAAACTTCTGTTAGTCAGCCAACCTTTATATGCTCAAGGATCTTTATCAGTAATATAATATTTGCTAATTGTACCCTTTATATAACCTCCACCAGTCATACGACCTTGACAATCAGTAATATAATATTTGCTAGTTGTATCATTTATATAACCTCCGCCAGTCACACAACCTTGACAATCAGTAATATAATCTCTGCTAGGTGTATCATTTATATAACCTCCACCAGTTATACGACCTTGACAATCAGTAATATAATCTCTGCTAGTTGTATCATACTGTACATAACCTCCACCAGTTATACGACCTTGACAATCAGTAATATAATATCTGCTAGTTGTACCTTTTATATAACCTCCACCGGTCACCCGACCTTGACAATCAGTAATATAATCTGCTAGTTGTATCGTACATAACCTCCATCAGTCACAGAACATTGACAATCAGACAATCCTTGCAACAGCAAACCTGTAAGGTCTCACTGACTATATGACCTTCATCAATGACCCTAACTTCTAGAAATGCTATAACTCATCACATAACTGTACATGTACCAGGTATTTTTGGATGAGCTCGGAGCCAACAACACGAAGAAATGTAGCGGAGGTTTGATTGGCCACAGCTTTGGCCAACAGCGTCTTGCCAGTCCCTGGTTCTCCGTACAGAATGACACCTTTCGGAGGGCGTATACCCATTTCCTCATAGTACTCAGGGTGAGTGAGAGGCAACTCTACCGACTCCTGTATAGAATAAGGCACAGATTGTGTTTACAAGCCCTACGCAACTATAATAGAACAGAAACTATAACATTAAAAAGTTCAACCAAGGTTTGTGCAACGCTGAAGTGCAGTTCTGAGATAACACAAAAAATTACCTTATATAACGACAATGTCATCAGGCTGCTAAGCAAGATACATACACGTTGCATACAAATTATAAACCAAAAGCAAGTAGTACTGCGGTGCTGTGCAGCACAGTAACTTCCCTGTACTTTTCAGACTGACTGTTAGATACATTTTACATCTATTCCCCATGCACATCTATTAGACTACAGAGATAAATGATTTTCCTTTGTAGGTCTGTATATAATGTTGACCCGGCTTTCATCTGACACCGCATTCATCTCCATGTTCTAAATCTCTATATATTTCTCAACCTCTGTTTTCATTATATCCAACTATAGCTATCAAAATCGTGATATTAAAATTGCATGTTTTGATGGATTTGAACTCACAACACAGTACATTGTAATGTTACATCATCTTGGGCACACAGACCATGACCCCCAAATGCACCAAAGTCATTGTAGGTACCTATAGTTACTAAGGTTAACATAATATTTTGGTACTATTTTTAATGGTGATGATTTGTACCTATAGTCTACGATAATAGCCTACATGGCAATTTTTGCATGCAACACTGAAATGAACTGAAATCATATAATTGTATACCAAATAATTTTTGATTGTAATCGTAGCGAAATAGAATATATTTAGCCATTACTTGCTAATGATTTCACATTTACATTTAAACACCTTTACATTTTTATTTTTCCTCCAAATTTATTTTAACAAAACACTTCTTTGAAATATAAAATTTTAAACTAACAGTTGTTTAAAAACCTAATATGTTTAATTTATTTTTTATTCAGTTATCCTGCACAAAACTTTTCCTTCATAATACGAAGTTTGAAAGTTACAGTTGTTTGATAAAGTTTGAAAACCTTTACAGTTGTTTTTACTTTCTCTCTTAATTTATTTCAACTACACTAAAGGACACAAAACACTTCTCTCATGATATGTAGTTTGAAAGTTAGAATGGCAAATGTTGTTATATGTTAAATACAAATCAATTTTCTGTCCAAAGACTTTTTTATTACCCGGGCAATGTCGGCTAGTACATATAGTCGGCTAGTCTATATACTGTAAAACCTCCAATTGAGCGCCACCTCCAATTGACCACATCCCTGAGAGAACGGTTGAAAAATACACCGCCACTCTCCAATTGAACACCCATTTCCATTTGACTGCAACTTTGACATTATTTGATTTTTTCAAGCCCATACCAACTGATCAGTAGATGTGTCCACAAAATCGTATTAATAATGAACCGTTATATATTAACATAGTTACATATATATTATGTATACATATTGTGTATAAAATTGTAATACATGAACTTCAGTAACTTGAGCTAGTAACGAGCTAATATTTCAATCTTCTATATATATATATATATATATATACATGTATATATAGATATATATAGAAGATTGAAATATTAGCTCGTTACTAGCTCAAGTTACTGAAGTTCATGTATTACAATTTTATACACAATATGTATACATAATATATATGTAACTATGTTAATATATAACGGTTCATTATTAATACGATTTTGTGGACACATCTACTGATCAGTTGGTATGGGCTTGACAAAATCAAATAATGTCAAAGTTGCAGTTAAATGGAAATGGGTGTTCAATTGGAGAGTGGCGGTATATATATATATATATATATATATATATATATATATATATATATACCGTATATATATATACAGTATATATATACACATATATTACACATTGTATTTTTATATATATAGCTTTATGCTAGATATATATAGCTTTTAAGTTAGATATATATATATACCGTAAAACCTTTAATTGAGTGTCACCTCTATTTGAACGCCACCTCCAATTGATCGCCACCCTGAGAGAAGGGTTGGGTTGAAAAATAGACAGCCACTCTCCAATTGAATGTCACCTCTATTTGAATGCCACTTTGACATTTGATTTTTACGAGCCCGTAATATCAACTGATCAAGAGAACAGTGTTCACAAAATCGTATTAATAATGAACCGTTTATATCAATAACAGTTAATTCTCTCGTTGTCCAATTCCAAAGCTTTTTCGTTTTTCTCGTTAAAACTTTGAAAGCAACCCCATAGCAATAATCAATAAAGGTCTCAGGCTTGTAGTAGCTCTCTGTTTAACATGGTCTTTCTACTTCGAAAAAGCCTACATATATATATATATATATATATATATATATATAAAAACCGGCCCAAATTAACGATGGTAGATGAACCTTCACAGCAACACTATAGAAATAATTACTGTCTCAGGCTAATAGTGGTTCCTTGTTTACGTGGTCCTAATACTTCGAAGTAACATAAAAAGAATAAAAATGGTTTAAATTTACGATGGCAGATGGTACTTTGAAAGCAACGCCATAGAAATAACTACTGTCTCAGGCTAATAGTAGTTTTTTGTTTATCGCGGTCCTAATACTTTGAAGGAAATGCATATAAAAACCGGTTCGCAAGTTTTGGACAAGAGTTACGTTTATTGCGAGTAAAACTTCTACGCATTGCATTAGTGCTAAATGCAGCGCGTGAAAGTTTTGCTCTCCCAAAAATAGTTTGGACACTAATATCGACTAGTTCAGCAATGCAGAAGAAGAGTTGAGGCCAGAAGATACGTATTGTGGAAGGTATCGAACAATTAGATGTTTGTTCCATCGAAAGCAACAATCTGAACACAGCTATCCGAGCAAACAATGAAAATATTTGTTTTAAAAACATTAATTTTTGTTATTGCATGTAATATAAGTATGGTTCATTTATGTCACTAGTTCATGAATATATATTTGTATCATTTGATAGATTACTGGTGTATACCTCATAAATATGCAGATTTATAGCATGTTATTTAACAGCGTCCTTGCGGCTATCTTAACACGGCTTACAATGGATCGACGCTCGTAAAACTCCTCTTCTATTGCACATAAAAAGCTAGTTTTGACTGCAAACTATAGCAAACATATCAGTGAGTGCAAAGAGCTTTTATTCAACAATGTTAACCATACATATAAAATAAAAATGTCTTCAAATTTAGAATTAAATAAATTCTGAAAATGCCAACTAATTGCAAAGGACACAGGCTATAATATCACTGCAGGTAAATTGCAAACAATAGATATCATCTGGTAGAGATATTTCTCGGTTTTTGATGCATATTTATTAAGAGATCATTGACAATTTAAAAGTAAGAACTTTAGCAGATTTATTGCATTCAAGATGTTTCATATCGGTCTACCGGAGAAGGAAAAGTAGGCAAAATATAGGCAACATTCGCTTTGCCCGTAATAGGGCTAAATTTATCTTCCGAAAATTCTGACGGGTTAGTTGAAAAATAGGCTGCCAGCCTCTATTTGAACGCCGCCTCCAGTTGACCACCATCATAGAGAAAGGGCTGAAAAATAGAGCATCATGGCATTCAATTAGAGGTTATACGGTATATATATTTCTCAAAGTTGATCGTCCGTCGTTGTTTACGTTCAGCTATGAAAAATCTGTACCAAAGAAGATTTTACCTCAGACCCTACCGTTCACCAGTCCAACGCCGTACCCTTTAGGCCACAGAGATTGAGTTGTTCACTTGCCTATATAAGTCGCTATATGGGAGCAAATACCCAACAGCTTTGTATACCACGCAGGGTGATTGTGTAAGTAAGTGATTGTCATTAGTTAACTCATTCGCATCTGGCGCGAGTTAACTCGCGTATTTATAACGTTGCTATGCAACCAACGCGAGTTAACTCGCCTCTGAAATTTACCTACTCATTGTATCGCTATTTTCAAAATATAGAAGAAAATTATCGATTAGTTAACAAAAAGTTTTGGCCAATCAGAAATACGTACAAATATGCCTCAATGATGTCTCTGGCAAAAATTATGACCAAAATAGTACACCCATATCGACATCTACTTAAACCGGCAATCATCTTGCCGACTTGAAATTTTATCATAAACGATGAATTTTTTTCAACTCCCGAAGTAAATATGCAGATTCAAAAGTGGTAAGACAGTGAAAGACTGCATAAATCAAATAAAAACATTATTTTTAATGTTTCAAAGTTTTTATTAACTTTCAATTTTGCCAATTTGAATTGTTATGCTCAAATAAAAATACACTTTTTAGGCTGTCAGCCGTAGTCAGCCTAAAATTATCATTCGCTTCCGATAGCATCATCTTGATTCTTAGAGCTGTATATGAAGTCTGAAAAGTCAAGAACAGAGTTATTGGACATATTTTTATTATTTGAAACATGTTTATGACAGTTTATTTGAGTTATATTGACATGTAGATTAGCTATGTTTTGGTTATGTTCATGACTAACTGTACATGTATAAATAATATTCATTACTGTGTATTGTATGTAATAAATAAGTAATTTCAGTCAAACTTTGTATATTTTGCAATTTTTATGGTGCAAGTCTAACTTTGTTTCAGCAAATAACAATTTTTTCAAAATCGGAAATTTTCTGAAACTATCTTCTTGTTCGTCAAACATTGGATTGGAAATCATGACATGAATGCAAAGTGCAAACGAAATAGTGTAAATAGTAAAATTTATACACACTATGATAGTCCAAGAATGTTCTTATGTCAGGTACTCTTGTCTAGTTTGGTATTTGTAAACAAACACCAGCTTGCCAGCCTTCACCATACAGAGATAATTTCTCAACTTGATGTGAACCAATCCACATGACGAAAACACACACTCAACACTAGCAGTCAGGGTTATAACATCTTATTTATAGATTTTATACTGAGCAAGAATCCTTTGAAGCTATTCATTGAAAGTTTTTTAGAGAAAATGATGAGATACTCTGTCATTTCAGTGAGCCAGTGTAATGTGCTTACAATTCTGTTTCTGGGTGTCAGATTGTTCAATTCAAAATCATGGATTATGAAGTTCAAAGGGTTTTCAACAGGCTGGTCTTCCAATAAGGCAATAAAATATAACAGTTTAACATGAGATGAGATAATCAGTTTGGGAGATAGCACTGGGATGAAGGAATACAATTTAGATCTGAAAAACTCTTCTCAACTCAAACACTAATTATTTGGTCTAGCCAATGTCACCGCCTTGGTCTGGCTGTTTTTGTTTGTCTGTGTTGAGTAAGCCTAATAGGCCCCTATGCAAGCAGTTGATGATTTTAGGTGTTATTTTGTATTTTTAGACTGTTAGCAATAGTTGTAAAGTGAAAACGGAATGATAAAATAGATATTTTTCAAAAATATCAATTTTTTTGACCCAAACATATCATATCTATCGGCAATATATATCGATGATATATATCAAGCGATATACATCGAACCAACCCTGCTTGAAAATCAAGAGTGAACTGGGGACCGTTTTAAACATTTTAATTTGCACTCTTATATACATAATGGAAGATATTGGCAAGTAGCCAAATAATGCCAGATTTGTTCTGGAACTGTTAAATCAGAGCTACGAGTACTGGGCGATGAGTAGGTAAAAGCTAGTATGGTCTTGCGAACAATGACTTTTTCTATTAAAATAATAGCCTTATTACTTATTCCCATTTTGCTGATAGTAGCATTACTTGTTCTCTTTTTTGGGCATAAAAATTTGAGCAGAGTTCAAGAGTCGAGTTTTTAACAAAAATGGGTACAAATACACATTTTTAGAACTTACAGTTTGAGAAGTGCTTATGAAGCAATGCATACAAGTTCTTATAAATAGGTATGGCCACCTTTTCAACTCCTGGCAACTTACCTTTAACCTTGATACGCACAACTTACAAATATTTGACATTAATGTCCTTCTTTTAAACAAAACAAAAACTGAGAAAAGCAGTCAGAATCTGAACAAAACCACCAAAATAATATGCATAGTGCTATTTTGCTCCTATTAACTATATCTGCGTCCTATTATCGTTCAAAAAGATAAAGCTATCATACTCTAAATCACTAAGTTAAACTCTGCCAGCGAAGAGGGCAGACTTACTATTATATGTTTGCTCCTATTATTGCCCTAAAGCCCCAGTAAAAGCTCCCGTGCAAGTGAGCAATAAGCAGTAGGCAATGAGAAGATTAAGAAGGATGTTTACAGAACAACCGAAAGTTTACACGCTCACACGTATTACTACTTTGGTAGCGAGTTTTTAGCAATTTCTCCAACTTTTTTTAAATCAAGGAAAAGAAAATAGCAATCACAAACATTTTTGCATCTTTGCATAATGTATGAGTCTATGATTTGCTTCAATGTTAGGTGGAGACACTGTGATGAAACATTAACATTCGATTGGCTATAACATGGAAACATAAATGCATACTATCGCACAACACAATTGAATTTACAAGGCATTTTGCATAATTATGTACATGTAACTTGGAGCATTTAAGCCCTAATAATTTTAAATATCATTCCATGAATGCAAGCGCGGGTTCTTGACGACTGAGTCGATGTCCCTAAAAGACTATATAATTGTAGAAAGATTATCAATATATTAATTACAAATGGGAATCATTACTGCCCCAAGTTGTTAACACCATCCTCCCTCAGCGCATAACAACATCCTGCTGATCTCTCATAATCTTACACAAACCTTGAAGATATAATGCAGTATGGAAGCAATAAGGATGTGAGCGAGAAGAAGCCAACCTTAATCTCTTGTATCTGTTGATCAAGGCCTCCGATATCAGCATATGTCTCCTGGGGAGCTTTCTCTAATTTCATCACAGTCACCATAGGATCTGTATCATCGCCCAAAACTCCGATCACTGCATGCACCTAGCATATACAAAGTATGACAGACTCAAAGAAGACCTTAACTCTTAATGCCACCAAAGAAGTTGAGTGACCATGTAAGATCTGCAGGTTATAATAATCAATCAGTGATAGGAAAACCATATAAGTAGAAACTATGTCCTATCAAGTTAAACCTCGACATATAAAACTAATTCATTTTGAATTTATTTTGTATGTCGAAATCGTTGTCTGTAGAAGCAAATATTCTTGTAAGAATTCAGTGTTTTTGTTTAATTTGCGTTAAAGCTCGAAGAAATCTAAAAACGGTAATTACATTATATAGCATTGAAATAAACATAAAAATATGTTTTAAAAAACTAAACAACCTATATTAAATGTAAAAATCAGATTAATGATATAATAATCAATGGAGAAATTAATAACATGATAATCAGTGACGAGAGGTTATTACTGCTACTCGACCACAGAGATATATGAACAGAAACGCGTGTAGGTCTAGTGATAAAGTGCGTGCTAGAAATATACAGCGTAACTTACTCTAGCTTATATTAGAAATAGGATAAACGCTCTTATAATATAGACCTCCTTTAATGTAACCTGTACTGGACATAAATAATTTAAAACATTTTTTGCTTCATATTGCTACATAGAAAATCCAAATAACATGAAGCATCAAGTCGGTGCAAGTTCTCAAATCGATTTTAATAACAAGAATCTTATAGTTAGCCATAAAAATATCGTTTTCACCCTTGCCACACTTCGGAGAAAAAGCTATGTGTAGGAGTAGAATAGACGCTCCTATCACGTATACCTCCTATAACATAAATTCCAGATAACGTAAATAATTTAAGTGAAGTTTTTGCTTCATACTACGTACAAATATCCCAAATAGCCTAATTTGTAAAGTATCAAGCCGGGCGAGATCTTGATTGAAATGGTAACCGTGGCAATTGTGAGAGAAAAAATGACGTATATTGCGTTATATCTCCTATATATACATTATATACACATATGTATACATTATATATACATATATAGCTATATCTCTTATATATACATTATATACACATATGTATACATTATATATACATATATAGTTATATATCTTATATATATTATATACACATATGTATACATTATATATACATATATAGTTATATCTCTTATATATACATTATATACACATATGTATACATTATATATACATATACTAATAGTTGTATCTATTATATATACAACTTTTGCGACATTCTAGTTCGTCGCAATGAATCGTCAGATGTGTCGAAAAAACAGAAAATAGGGTGGCTGCATAATTATTCAAAAGTACTTAGGTCGATCGATCGGTGCAGGTGTTACTGCGTCGATCTACCAATCTGAATGTCGCGAGCTGGAGTATCGTCAAAAATTATGTTTTATCCTAACCTTGACCCCTGGAAACAGATGGACAACTAACAGGTTGTACTACTCTTTTTGTAGTAAAAATATCTTTGTTACGCTTTATTGGAGACGTAAAAAATATTTGTTATTAGTTTTACTTTGCAGAATTGACTTTGCTGTTTAGAAAAAATATTGTTGCAAACAAAAGTCGAAGATGTCAACTTAAAGATACTGAAGATGCCGAAAAATGTCGAAAATGCGCCCCCCATGAACTTATTGTAAAATTACCACAACCATGGGCAATAAAACCAGTGAAGTTGAGCAGAAAGGAAAGAAAAGTTGTTGATGCGATGCAAACTAATAATACTGCTGTTACGGTACAGCCCACAAATTAAAAAGCCAAGTCTAGATTTGCCATTTTGTATGGCCAAAGGGGTGAGTTTGGAAAGATCTTGGAATGGATTAGGAAATTTAACCTAAACAACCTAACTAACCTAAACACTCCTAGAACTAATTACAGTAATATTTCAACTTACGAGTGCTCCAACGTACGAGAAACTTGAGATACGAGCCAGATTTTAAACAAGTTTTAGCACTAACATACGAGGCATATTTAAGATACGAGCACGTGAGTCAGTTGCCAAGTATGCCGGAGGTGTTTTATGACAACAGCATCAATCTGCATTTTTCAACTGCTCAGGTTATGTGCAGTTATTCTGCTTCAGTGCAGAATTATGTGAATTAAAAGTACTGTGCGTAGACCGAAAGTTTGCCAGTAAAATGAAAAATAATGCAAAGAAAAAGCAAATGATAACAATTGATATTAAACGGAAAATTATTGAAAAATATGCGAAATGTGTATGCGTGGTTGAGCTAGCTCAGCAATATGACAGAAATACATCCACAATTATCAAACAGAAGGATTATATTCAGGGCATTTAGCTCGTAAAAGGACTAACCATAGTTTCTAAACGGCGTAGCGACCTTCATGACCGCTGATGGAGAGACCGCTCAGGCATTGGATAAAAGATAAACAATTGGCCGGTGACAGCGTAAGTTGCGTAACTTAAACGACGCTATGTGAAAAGGCCGGCGCTATCTATCAACTATAAAAATAGACATTCGGACAAGTTGGCTAGTGGTCGTGCATTAAACCTTTGTGACGACACCTGTTTTCGTCCTAATCGCAGCATGTTGAAAGGGCGACGAAAGCAAACGTCCTTAACCTTATCTTAAAACGGCCGGCTGGTCGTGAAAGCGACACAAAGGAAAAATTAGCTAACCAGCGAGAAACTTCAAACTATGAACGCCGAAGAAATTTTAATTACGTTAAGTTGAAAATGAAAATTTGCTTTTAGGTTTGCTTCTAAGTTTGTCTTTTAAGACATTGATAAAATCCAGATTTATCAAAGTCAACTGTCGTAATGAAGGATAACTTATATCTCCCTCCCTGGCAAATGTTAGCGTTAGCTGCTATTGTATGTATTTAATTTTACATTTTAATTAATCACATTTCCTTGCATTATTTTTTATTTGTTGCTTTTTGAAAACGTGTGGTAAGTTAGGACAATAATCAACATGTTCTTTATGTTACAATATCTGGTTTTGAGTGTTTTATTTGCATTTTTAGAGTATGGAAACCAATCAATATATATGTAATTGTTCTATATATAAATAAATTGCACCAACATGCGAGTAAATTGACATACGAGCTCAGTCTCGGAACGCATTAAGCTCGTAAGTCGAAGTATGACTGTATTTACTGTATTTCTATTGGATACACTATTACCCTGGTGCTGTAGTGTGCTATGAGAGATTGTCAGGTGTGCCAATGAAGCTCAAATAATTAGTAGCTGCACAATTAATCAGAAATATTCAGTGGGTCTACCAAGCTAAATGTCACAAGTTGAATTCTAGTTGAATTCTAGATCTTTTATCCTAATAGTCTGGTGGCCACAGGGCATTTTTGTGTCATTTTTTCCCAAGGAGGCACGATAATGGGGTATAACGAGTCTAGTGTCTAATAGATAAAATAGAGCATCCCATACCGGTACCTTATTTACCATACCTACCGGAGATATTGTTGTCAAACAGTGATTACTTGCCATTAAAAGGTGAGTATAAGAATTTCTTTGTGACATGCGCAACTAGCCACATCAGCCAATCAGCTCCCTAATGTTGTGTTATACTATATATTTATACATATTTCATGGTATTTTTATCTATTGAGCTATGCTATATTGTATTACTATTAATAGTGCTCATATGTTAATTATTACCTTACAGAAGTATGCGATGTATGAGTTGACTAAATATCGTTGCGGCAAGAGCTAAAGTGTGTATATCTAGTCCTTTCATGTAGGGCTATGCACATTGCCAAGACATCCAAATCAGCCTTGTACCTCTTTCAATTTTCAAGTTTCAAATTTATGGCTACACGCTTTGATAGATAATTTTTGTGATAGTTTATGTGCTAGCAAAAAACATTGTAAAAAAGTTTTTCCAAAATTGGCTCAGGCGATAACTGTATAAAGTGCTTGCTAAACGAACCTTTGCAATAAAAATACTTTTGTAAATTGATCACAGTAGCCGATGATTATATTGCAGCCTCTGATTAGGTTTCTTGAGATTTTCACATCAATCATGTTATCTCTTTGTAACTTTATGGGTGATAGACAAATATTACACCATAAAAATGAGCTCTTATATGTCTATATGATAATTTTGTATTTGGAACTCATTGTCTATAATGGAAATGATTCTATACTTCGTAGTCAGCCGCCAAGTACTCAATATGACAGACATTTCTCGCCATCATATTAGCCAGGAACCCTCTTCATACTATTTACAATGGGCCTTGTACCATTACTGATTGACAGGCTATACTGTATACCTCATTGGGTACACAGGTTGTGACGCAGACTAACTAACGAATCTAATGCTTAATATTTTATTGAAATTTATTGAAATGAAATTATTACGTCGCTGGGCAACAGGTGACAAGCATCAAGTATTTATTAGTACTTTCCGTTGGTACATATTATTTCTTTTTTATTTAATTGGCCTCTATAAACAAAATGTCTTGCTTCCTTTTAGATTTATTGAGCTGGTAGCGACGATAAAACATTATTGGTGCATTATGTTTAACGACAACTAACTTTCTGGGTGATTAATGAATATCATTGGAATTTTGTATGTGTATCTTGGAACATTGAATGCTTATTAGCATTGTGTACATAGCATGTTTACCAATGGACACAGTCTGTTTATCATGATACATCGAAAACTTTCAATTGATTCTAGAAAGCATATTGCAAAGGTATTTAATGAAACTATTACATATAATCTTAAACCTCATTACCCTAGGACACTTATGTCTCTCGCGAAAATTTCATGAGCGAAACTAAACTATCATAATGAACGAGCGAAAACGTGGAATTGAATAGCTTTGTTCATTGATACTGTAGAATGGAATTTTATAACGTCATTTATTTTCACATTTTTAACGACCACTATAGCATCGTTAAATTATAAACCAACAAAATAATTTGACTGTCAAAATTTATTACGCTATTACTTTGCAAGTAATTATGATTATTTTCCCATTAAGAATGATTTATAATGATAGGAATTTGATGTCAATGCACACGCATTAGTAGCGTTATTGTTTGTTGGGAACATCAATCAATGCGGTGAGCACGGCGTGTTGAAAGAAAATAAAACACACTGACTCTCACAGTACTACACAAGCAGCATGGCTCTGGAAAGGTTTGGATTCACCACTGACACCTCTTCAATAACTTGAAATGATTCAGAAGATGAGGCCATAGAGAAAAAGTTAGCTCTGATAAATAACACTAATAAAAAAGGAAGAGAAGAAGTTATAATAACTACACACTGCTAGTATCTGTAGCTGTAGTATTACTAGCAGCTGTATCATGTATGTATTTTTATACAACTTGTAATTACTGTAATAAAGCTGTTCAGCAATTATTAGCAGCAGTTGAGTGTTTGGGAAAACGTTAAAGTTAATACCTATACACAACACCGTTGATCGTTAAAATTAAAATACGTTAATATAAAAACAAGCTAAATTGTGACAAAAACGTTAAAATTTTCAGCGTAATTAAATTCTATTCTACAGTAGTCCAAGAAACAAATGGCAGCAAGCGATCATATTGCATTATCGATCTCGGCCATACAATTCTACCTGCGGTTCACAATTACAAACTAGTCCCAAATTGAAATTTTTTTCTTACCAGCGAACCGAACCTGAGGAATATAATTATGTTTGTTCCACTGCATTTATTTTCACATCATTATATTTTCGCACTCATCAGAGTTGCGAAATTAAGTTGCAGCGAAATTTTACTCTGTATGCTACTCACGAAACTAAATACTAGCGAAATATAAGTGTACTAGGGTATCACTGTCTATACTCTATATGAGTACCCTTCTCAATCTTGTCAGTCGTTTCATTGCTGCAGTCTACACAGCCCATAGAGTTATCTCCTCTCTAGAGTGATAACTGTGCATTCAACAACACGAGCGTTTCCGGTGCCAACAAGGAGCGTTTAGGCCACGCCCCTTTTTTGTGCTAGTCGCTTGTAGTGATCGACGGAACAATAACATCAGCCATGAGAATGATCATGAATTTGCACAGTTATGATAGTAATTATTGCTCATATTAAAGAAATGGTGATTATAGTTTATTACTCTAAGATATGCTTATTATTTAAAGCAATTCAATACCTACTTGATTAGCAACGACACTGAATAGATAGTGTTAAGTAAGTGAGTTAATGTAATTAGTTACTCATAGATAAGATAGATAATCATACTGGGGTTGTATTACATTGGTGTGATGGCAAGCTAATCGACTGCCATAAACTGAAAGTATTGACATTGTATGGTGATAGAGTGATTCATAGAGTGACACCACAGTCCACAAACAGCCCTTGCATGTAATATTAGATTTCAAAGCATATCAATCAAATACATAGACTAGCTTGAATTGAAGCAAAGATGTCCATTAGTTAGTGGACATCTTTGCTTGATGTAAGCAAGCAAAAAGTTTGAAAGTTAGAGTGGCAAATGCTGTTATATGTTAGATAAAAATAAATTATACTTAATTATACTAAATTATAATTATTTAAAAAATAAAATAGACTTTTTTATTACTTTATTTATTAAATAATTTTTTATTGTAATCATAGCTAAACAGATTATATTTAGCCATTACTTGCTAATTATTTCACATTTACATTTAACACATTTGCAGTTTCATTTTTCTTCCTAATTTATTTCAACAAAAAACTTCTTTCATGATATGAAATTTAAAAGTTGTAGTTGTTTGAAAAAGCGTGAAAACATTTACAGTTGTTTTTATTTTCTCTCTTCTCTTCATTTATTTCAATTAAACAAAACGCTTCTCATAATATGTAGTTTGAAAGTTAAAGTGGCAAATGTTGTTATACATTAAATAAAAATAAATTATACTTAATTATACTAAATTATAATTATATAAAAATAAAATAGACTTTTTTATTACCTTATTTATTAAATAATTTGTCATTGTAATCATAGCTAAACAGATTATATTTAGCCATTACTTGCTAATTATTTTACATTTAAACACATTTACAGTTTTACTTTTTTTCTATTTTATTTCAACAAAAAACTTCTTTCATGATATGAAATTTAAAAGTTGTAGTTGTTTGAAAAAGCTTGAAAACCTTTAGTTGTTTTTTTCCTCTTAATTCATTTGAAATGCTTAAAAATATTTTCTCATGATATGAAGTTTATAAGTTAGAACGGTAAATGTTATATAAAAATAAATTTTCTGTTCAAAGACTTTTTTATTACCCGAGCAACTCGGGTAGTACAGCTCATAATTGATGGCAGTCGATTAGCTTCCCATCACACTAATGTAATACAACTCCAGTATGACTATCTATCTTATCTATGAGTAACTGATTGCATTAACTCCCTTACTTAACACTATCTATTCAGTACCTTTGCAAGTTATGTAGGTATCAGGGATTACGTGTATGTCACAATTTCCATTTCCATAATTCATTTCCATATTATTTCCATTTCCATAACATTTCCCTACTTCATTTTCATATTATTTCCATTTCCATAGCATTTCCATAATTCATTTCCATATTATTTCCATTTCCATAAGATTTCCCTACTTTATTTCCATATTATTCCCATTTCCATAACATTCCCTACTTCATTTCCATATTATTTCCATTTCCATAGCATTTCCATAATTCATTTCCATTTCCATAACATTTCCCTACTTCATTTCCATATTATTTCCATTTCCATAGCATTTCCATAATTCATTTCCATATTATTACCATTTCCATATTTCTAAAATAAAATTTCCATATCCATTTCCCTAAAACTATGGAAATATTTATGTTTATGGAAATGGATATGAAAAATTAAACATTTCCATAATATGTTTAGCGATCCCTGGTAGGTATTGAATTGCTTTAAATAATAAGCATATATTAGAGTAATAAACTAATGCTCATTTCTTTAATATGAGCATTAATTACTATCTTAACTGGAAATTCATGATCCTTGTTTAACCCTTATCATGGCTGATGTTATTGATCTAGTCAATCACTACGACTGACTAGCACAAAAAAGGGGCGTGGCCTAAACGCTCCTTGTTGGCACCGGAAACCCTTGTGTAGTTATCACTCTAGGGGGAGATAACTCTATGACACAGCCACATAGACTTGTGCCAACTAAATATGCAGTTTTGCAAGAGCGTAGGCTTTTACATCTATTTGGTAGGTGTTAAGCCTGCGAGTGGAGGAATGCCAGATGCAATAGGTATCTGTAGTTGCAAAATACAGACCATATGACAATGATATTTAATTAAAAGGAGACAGTAGCTTGTTGTAGTTACCTAGGTGTAGAATGTGGAGTAAGGCATTTGACAATCACTTATTGTAATCTAGTATCCACAGTTATCATTGTTATCATCCACAGTTCCTTGATACAGGTGACACCAACAAATGATAAATGATCAAGTGAAGAGAATGCAGAATGTTTCAATAGACGAATATATCTACTCATTGATTGATAATCATTTGATTATTTATTGAGGGATAAAGTAGAGTGAGTTTGCTATTTTTTCATCTTAATTTTCTGAGGTTTAAGATTATTTGAAACTTAAAAAGCTCTCTGATACTTGGATTTGCTAGCGAACTTCATCCAGCATGGTATTTGCGTGAGCTAAGCTGTGCGAGCTGTTGGGATGGCTTTAGTCTTTTTGCTATGGATCGCTCAGGCGCTTTGTAGATGGTGCTCCATAGCTCGCAAAAACCACAGGTGTCCTTTAGCGGGGATATTGCCGAAGCCGAGACCGGGCCGTAGTCTACACACACACAAAAACAACAAAGGTCCACGTAGTTATGAGCGAAAACAAAAGTATCTACCCAAATATCTCACAAATCCGATGAGCAGCACACACAAAAACTAAACCAATCGACTGAGCCACACATCATGTCAAAATATTCCAAGTTTCAAGTCATGTCTTGCACAACTCACCTTATGGTTTGCCAAAACTTGTCCCTAAGTCCCTATTAATTTGAGACTGTCCAATATCTGTTTTAGAAGTGGTCGCCGCTAGCCTAGCCTAACGTCCTGATTCAACATCTTAGTAACTATCGGGGCATTGCTGAGTGCTCACGATCCTTTTGAGTCCCTCTTAAGTTTTGTTTACAATAGTATTAACCCGATTTTGATTGGTTCTTGCATGCCGAGTCTGGAGTCGCTGACTACAGTAAACAGACTACTAACCTAATCGCTATAGGCGTAATTTGATACCTGTTGACACAATAATGCCCTGTGGCTGCCAGACTATAACATTTACCCCTGGCTTCAGACCAATGTATGGACAACAGACACCGCTCTAATAATAGTAAATGCATAATTTTGTTTTAATTCATTTTTGACATCTAATTTTTTTTGCCATAGACTTTGCTGTCTAGAGAAAAAGGGAAAAAACTAATTAAATTGACATTTATGACATGACAGACACTGCTCTTATTATAGTAAAGATAAATTTTTTGTTTTTATTTGTTTTAGACATACAAGTTTTTTCTTTGCAGCATAGATCTTGCTGTGAAAAACAAGTGAAAAAATCGATATAAAGCGACATTGAAGGTGTGTGCTTTTCTTAACATAACGCAAAATTACCATAATCATGGGCCTAAAACCGAGAAAAAGCGATAACAAAGCAGAGAAAAGTTGTCGATACATACCGATAATACTAAAGCTATTGTACAGTAATTAAATTAAAAGTTCAAGTTTAGTGTTTCCTTTTTGAAAGGGGGAGATTTTGGAACAGATTAAGCAAATTACATCTATTCTACTGTTCATATAACGTAAATACATATAATGTAAACATTCCTACAACAGACTATTTACGTTGTAGTAGCCTCAACTGTAATTTAAACTAACTTAATTCCTATTTTTTCGTGTCGGGCTATGCGCATCGCCTACACATTCAAATCAGCCTTGTACCTCTTCCTATTTTCAAGTTTTAAATTTAGGGCTACATGCTTTGATAGATCGTTTTTCTAATATTTAAGTTCTAACAGTGCTCTTACTTTTACTTACAAAATTGTGATGTTTCGAAAAACTTCAGACCAAATAAGCTATCATAAAATCATTGCTGGGTCAGCAACATATAATCTAGTAGGTAAGCTGCCATAAAAATGGTGAAGCAAAATGCAGAAATAAAGAGGTACCTTGTGATTAAGAAGAACACTACAGCCTGGCTCTAGCTGATCTTTGTCAACAAAGGACATGATGCTGACATAGTGCTCGCTGCCGACTGACGTGCTCACAATCGCATGATTGTCATCTATGATCTCCTCTAGCGAGCCAACAGACATGGGTGTACCCCTCAAGTCATCCACTTTACTACGCTCCTCCTGTTGGTTTGAAAAAACTTGAAGTATTTGTCAAACAATTACATGAGATAATCACATCAGAATGGGATTTTTACTAAATAAATTTAATTATCTATTTAACGAATAAAATTACAATACTAAATATGGCACGGCCACTAGGAGCATTAGAAGTCACTGAGGTGAAAAAATGTTTCCATGTTATGCTAACACTGTTACAATGGTTTAAACATTATACTGCTGTCTGTTGCCCATTATTTAGGTTTTCCTATTATCACTGACTGATCAAACTATCCCTAATGTTAATAGTAACCCTTGAAACTGTTTCAGATCAGAATTGTTTTATAAAATGTTCAATGCAGCATGTAAAAATTCTCACCTCCTGCTTCTCCTCTTGAGGTTTGAGGCGCTCCTGGTTTTTAATGAACTCTTCCTCAAGCAATAAGTAATCCTTGATCCTCTCCAACTTCAACATTTTTAGCCTACATTTGGTATATGGTGTCACTGAAATTAAAAGAATGAAATGTTTAAAATTACAAGCTTTGCTGATTGACAAGAATACAAGGTTTTGCGCAATCCCTATTCTCTGTTTTGACGACACATCTAACGATCTACAATAACAAACTAAAATGTCATGGTCCATGGAAAGTGTATATACAGTCAAACATGGATAACTCGAACTTCACGGGACCGAGCAAAAGTGTTCGAGTTATCAGAGCGTTCAAGTTATCAGAGCACTGTCACAAGTCCATGTATTTATTTATTTATTAGTAGATACATGTACATATACAAACTATAATATAAATCAAAAGCATAAATGGCTTGTTTCAAATTAAATGCTTCTAATGTAAAGTTTAAAACTTTTTTATCAAAAAGTATAGATTTTTCTATCACTTGAGATTGTTTTGTTGTTTGAGGTGATGTTATTGTCAGAACGTTTTTTAGATTAAAATTGGCAAAACTTGATCGTTGTTGAAATGCTCAGAAGAAAAGACATCTTTTTCTTTTGAGCGTTTTAACCGAGATCAATTTTGACGATTTTTCTTGAAGTTTATGCGAAGGTCACCTCACTTTTCCATGCTTCTGAAAGGCATGGCTAAGCGGATGTTTGGTAAAAATCAAAATTCACCAAACCTTTAGAAAAGTCATTGACAAAAATATTTTGCCTACGGTAGTAATAACGACGCCTATGATTTACGAAAAGTTGAGGTTTACCTCTATGACTTGGAATAAAGTGATTTTCTAAAGCGATAACAACCGTCTCAGTAGCCGTTGAGAAAAAACTGTTCGAGTTAACGGAGTTGAGGTCGAGTTATCTAAAGCAATTTATCATTACGTGGGAACGGACCAAAGAAACCGTTCGAGTTAACCATGTGGTCGAGCTATCCGTGGGCGAGTTATCCATGTTTGACTGTATATGGCATTACCCATGAGCATCAACAACTGGTCTAGCTTACCTTGAGGCAACTTATTAGCAGCATCCGGACCCTTGTTTCGCTTTCTTTTTTTGCCTACTCGTGTTGGAATGGGTGGCTCATACTTTTTTTTCTTCTCCTAAAATAATGAGCTAAATTTTTAACCAGCAATACTCCAATGACGTTAGTACAAATTGCCTTAATACAAATACAAAATAGGACAAAAAGGAATGATATCAGCTAGGAATTCTAACTTTCTAACAGTCTTCGATAACCAAGGTCTGATTTGGAAGAAAAAGATGGCAACACAACTGCGAGTAAACAGCGGATAAACCATCAGCAGAGTGATTGTTTTATTTTATTTAGAAGCTGCCTTCGAGGTGAATCAAAGAAATGTCTGCTGTCCCTGTCTCGGTGTTGCACCATCCAGTATGCCATGCAAATTTTAAAGGCAATTAATGAAGGCTGTGCTTTCAAACTAGAGCATTAAGGCAAATGAACTAATCAATCACCTGACAACTTGTTAACCCTTTGGCAGGGGAAACTAGCAAAATGTTGTTTGCCGATTGCGTGGGGAAACGACATTTATGTCTATTTCGGTAGATGTTTATAAAGCTGTCACCTAGTAACGTTAAACAAAGGATATGCACACTAGTAAGTTTTAAATATCACCAACAAGATATCGGTGGATGGTTTACAATATGAAACGATTATCTGAGAGGCGTTGCTTTGTGCTAAAAGCTAAACAAATCGCGCCTCCTTGGAAAAGAATAAAAGTTGGAAAAACCAGTCAACACCGGCTCGACTTTCAAAACGGTAAAATAAAAGATTATTTGATCCTGCGATCGTTAGTGATTTTTTGTCTGATCAGAATAAAAACAATTTCAATGATAAAAGTGATGTAAACTTTTTGGACTTTTAATATACTTGGAATATACAGAGAAAACGATCGTTATGGTGGCTCGTACGGCTACATTATAGTGTTTGATGCTACCGAAAAAAAATGCTTCCAAGCATTTCATACAGGGACAATTGCACATGGTTGTATTTTTTAATAGAAGATATGTGAATGAATGCTTGTGTACAAAAAATTTTGTTCATAGAAATAAATTTAAGATTTGAGCTATGCATGTTTATAAAATATCGATTTTATTGAATTTTCGAAAATAAATTACATGAATTTCGGTTGTTTTTGGGGGGGCTTACACCTGGTCAAAGGGTTAATGTTGTTAATAAAATGCTTATCAAAACTATTTTATTGTCTAGTAAGCGCTTGTAACCATAGAGCAGTGGCTTACCGGTAGCCTTTAGTAATAAATGTAGTTTTAGTCATAAATTGCAGATGAAATGCGAGTGGCTATTAGAATGGGATTGCGTATCTGTTTATGATAACACCCTAGTTTGGGATTACGCGAAACTAAAAAGTACTTTCTCAAAGCCAAAAATATCAAGTCCCGTCAAGCGTTTTCACACATTTGAAAGCCATGAACTTATCTAGACTACAGAATCACATGCTAAATGATCGTGGTAATGTTTGAAAGAATAAAAAACAACTTTGATTACCCAAGGTAAATTTCATGATATAAAATATGTTTCATTGGATATCCAGAAATGCTCACGCAAACAAATAAATTTGGAAGATTTCCTAGAAGTAACATTATTAACTGCGCGCTAGTATTCGGTATCCTTAAAAATCCACTGTAACAAACTAGTGCAAATTGTGTCAGACACAAGCAAAGACATGGTAGTGGAATTCTTTGAATAAACAATAGTACAAATGACAAGTTGCCCCATAAATATCCCTTTTCAAATATTGCAAAATGTGATGAAAATAATAAGTTGTAATAATAACCATTTCACAAAATTCAAGAACTAGGTGAATGGCCGTGCTGAATGGATAATAAAAAAGTATTTGAAAAGTTTTATTTTTAAACGACCAAGTTTCTTTACCCAATGAATTTGAGTAGCTGAAACCCTTATTTAGGCTCTTAAAAAGAGCTGTTATTATAACTTACTAAAGTTTTAAAAAAAATTGTATCATACTCTTTAAGCCGCTAGATGAAGTGTGAGTATTTTGACCAACCGGCATTAAAGCACATAAATTACATAATTTTTTATTGTATATTTCAGTACATCAGAGTCTTGGCTTTCGAATGAGCTATTGTTTGCCATGGTGAGACAGACATTGGTTGGTGTTTATAGGATTTCCCCAGAGCTCTACCATAGAAATGTTTACTGGCATAGGCTCGAAAATTGTGACATCACAATTTTCGAATTTTACAAATTTTTGGCCAACCAGCAGAACATTGCCATAACATTTCCACATCGAAAATTGTGACGCCCCAATTTTCATATGCGGTGTTGTGTGCTCTTACCGCCTATTTTATTGCTTACCGCTTATATTTATCAACTACGATAATAACGCTAGTGTCAGGCGAAGATAGGACAACTTCAGAGAACCAAAGAAGATGACAAAGGAATCAGTCTCATTAGTTCTCCATTTACATATTATTTCTATGATAAATAACTCAGATTCCAAGCACGATACTATGTTTTCCCGATGATATTATGCACTAGCCCTCTCATTTTATTGTGATGTTGAGGGTCGCAACTGAGACTAATTAGTTTCAGGCATAGCGCGATCTCGCGAAAGTGCGATTGACATTTAGTCTTAGGGCCACGCAACCCGCAGGTCACAATTTAATCTATGTGATTTCATTACTTTTATCAACGACAGTCCATTTATTGAAGCATAATTAATTAACCCAGAACATGTGTTTGTATTGGTTAGGCGTTAGCACGATCCCAGGCATTGTTGATAATCTAGAATCCTAGTTTATTATTAGCGCTCTCTGAGTTTAGCAGCACCGATTGTCACAGAAAAGCGCAGCCTCTATGGCAGCGAAAGGGATCGACTACCTAAAGCTAAATAATAATTGTGACATCACATTTTGAGAACCTGACCCAAGTGTATTTTTTTTGCAGGACATACTTTTGACACCCTGTTTTTCATAGTTCTATAATTCTTTGTGTATTGAATATAGGCTCATTTGAAAGCCAAGACTATGCTGTATTGAAATATATAATAAAAAAAATCATGTAATTTATGTGCTTCAAGGATTGGCAGGTGTAATAAGTATGATGTGCTAACCCATTGTATAGCAATGTGATCGCACGGCCTACTGGTTTAGCAGGACTGTGTGCAGACCTGTAGGTTCCGAGTTCAAATCCTGTGCAAAGTGCATTTTTCGTTCTTAAAACTTCATCGATATAACTGGGCACACAAACACAGACATATACCATAAAGTCTCTAATGGAACGCCACCTCTATTTGCAGGCCACCTCCAATTGACCACCGCCCTAAGAGAAGGGTTGAAAAATACACCGCCACTCTCCAATTGAATGCCCATTTCCATTTGACTGCAACTTTGACATTATTTGATTTTTTCAAGCCCATATCAACTGATCCCATGACCAAACACGAGCGAAGCGATTGGTTTGGGAGGTTTATGATAAATGCACATGTGCACACAACTCCCGAAAAATTATCCGTTAACGGCCGTCACCAAACTCTTGTAACGAAATCCTATCAACTAATTTAACTATTTTTCAGTAAAGTCGTCTAAGTATAATAATGATACAAAACGCATATAAACCTATTTAAATATGTTACCAAGCCTTTGAAAGGTTACCGCAAATTCCTAAAATTAACCCATCTGATCGGATTATACATAAGTAGACAGATTTATTTGGCAAAGTTATGAACCGGAAATTAAAACGCCGAGCGACAGAGAATAGAATGATTAAGTCGTGCGCATTTCACGAAAACAATAACATGCACGTTTAACCAGTCTATAGTATTGTCGAATTGCCGAAGGTTTCTGTAATTAAGTTAGGAGTACTGAAATCGTTTCATTTTTGCTGATTTCAAAGTAACTGACATTTTAGACAATTCTGAGTACTTTGGTATTCTAACTGATTTCCAACGCAGTGTGAGTAAAGAAAATGACAATGATATTTTTTCTAACGGTTCTTATGAGATTATTACAATAATTAATTGTAGGTTTGGATGACTACAAAACAATGACTACGTAGTACAAAATTTCTAAAAATCTATATAAATATCACAACTTCGTGATATTGTTACCTATGAAGTTTTGAAATGTAAACAAAATTGTGCATTGGTTTTATATTATTACTATATTAATAATATTGGTTATTCTAATAATATCAGTGCATTTTACTTCTAATATTGGCCAATATTGCATTTCTCCTATTGCAGGGGAGAGATATAAACATATAATCTTTTCCTTTCATTATTGCTATTTGTTGTATATAATAACACCCACACCCAGTACATTACAGCTACTATTGCAGTTATCCTATTGCACTGCAGTGCCATTTGACTGCTAATACTGCATTTCTCAACCATCAGTACCCTTTCTTTTTTTCCCAATATCACTTCGGTCGTGGGCTGTATGACAGTGGAATTTTTAGTTAGTAGAAGTGTCCACAAAATCGTATTAATAATGAACTGTTATATATTAATTCTAACGTTGTCCAATTCCAAAGCTTTTTTTTTTTTTTTTTGTTAAAACTTTAAAAGCAACCCCATAGCAAAAAGCAATAACGGTTTCAGGCTATTAATAGCTCTCTGTTTAACGCGGTCTTTCTACATCGAAGTAGCCTACCTATATAGAAAAATGGCTTAAATTTACGATGCTAGATTAACTTTCAAAGCAGCGTTTTAGAAATAATTAATGTCTCAGGCTAATAGTGGTTCCTTGTTTAACGCAGTCCTGATACTCCGAAGTACATGTGGGTCTATCCATAATTGTTACAATTAAAGCAGAAATTTAATTATAAAATGTTGGTATCGCATTTAAGATGATTTTAAATCAGATATTCTTTTAGAGCTCAACAAGCTCTTTCAAATGATGTATAATGTCACACTAAAGTTAATTTTTACTGAAAAATCTTTTAGTGTGTCACTTGCGTTACATCAGAGAAATATGCATTTTGAAGAGCTGGTTGCTTATCCTTAAAACTCTCTGATTTGTTGCGAAGCACAATTATAAAAACTTAATTATCTTATTCTAAAGAAGCTTGCTGACATATGCACTAAAATTTATCCAGATATTAGATGGTAGTTGTGAACTACCTGCTTGCAAACATGTCACTGCTGTTACATTCGATTGTCACCATCGTTACGCTTCTTATATTCTGTAAACTTAAGTATTTAAGTTCACCGTAATGAGATCAATAATGGTATTAAAGCTAATGATTACAATATATATAGACAAGCCTTAACTTGAAATGTTTTTTATTGGTTTCAAAGTATAAAATATAATAATGTAATAGTTATAATACATGACAAACATGATTAAGCTTAAATAATACAAGATGAAAAAATGAATATTGATCATGTAATTGTGAGAATGTACTAACAAAATGTTTTAGAGCATTCTGCATGCTCTAAATTTTCTGTAAAACATTACTGACCTCTTTTGGAGAGAGTCGGACAAAACAGTGACTTGGCTATGTGATGAAATTCTACCCATGCTATATTTTTTGTACTAACAAAAAAATGTTTTTTGGCTTCACACTTTAAAAAACTGCACTTTAGCTTTGAGGGCATCTACACTGTTTACCACTCCTACATAATGCCTAGAAGTTTTTTTTCCAGGCAGCAATGTTAGCACAAAATCACCTTCTTTCAATGTGCTTGCTAATTGTTTGATGGGTTCGGAATTGCACTCACTTTCTGGATCACTAATTGCATGGTCATCAGGATCTATGCATAAGTTAAAACTTTCCAATGGCCTACTTTTACTTTTCTATTTCTTTGTTTTATTTTATCTTTTTTCATCTCTATTGCCATCTTCCCATCTTCTCACAATGATAGTCCAACTGTCATTGCTAGTTTATGGACGGTCTGGCGACCTTTGCTTGGACTGTTTAGAAGTGCTCGATCAATCTTTTCACAGCTTTATCTTCAGATTGTGGGTTGCCAAATTGGGAAGTGGTTGCTACAAAAAATGAATATAAACTTTAATAACATTTTTTTACAAGATACTTGAAACATTAACTTAAAACATCCATAATGTACGCAGATGTAGTAAAGCATTAAGTTTTTAAAGAAAAAAAATGAATGTACATACCTGGTAATTTTACTTTCAAAAGTTTTTCCTGATCTCTGTATTGCTTAACTCTAGTTCTTGCTTTTTCTCGAGTTTCCTCCAATTGATCTTCTGTAAGTTGAGCTCTATATTTTGTTCTACTCTTTTGATTTTGACTAGGGCAGTCAAATATTGAGTCTATTGTTTTGAATATAGACGTATTTTTACGATATTTACGCATCTGCTCTGCTGATGTTGTCTTACCCATGTTGAAAGCAGAAATGACCAGCAGACTTTCCACCTAACAATATTCTGTTTCAAGCACTTGTTGCAAGTTACTCCCATGAGTAGATTTGATTAAATTTTGAACCATTCTAAGTATCGGAGTCGCAAGTCTTAGTAATACATTTGTAAGGTAGCAACCGTTTGCTAACTTGCTAGAAGAAGCTTGTTAAGTTCCCACAATGGCTTAGATTTACAATATAATGAGTAACTCATACATGAGAACATCAACAACACCACAAATTACTGTTAAATGTTAAATTCACTCAAATTAATCCTATAGTTAGATGAGTTGAGGGGTGTAACAATGGTGACAGTGTAACAGCGGTGACGCAAAATTCGGAAATATGTGCAACTTTCAGCAAAACTGAAATTGGTTAAAGGTACAGTGTATAAAGTTAGCATTGAAAATAAATTACTAATTTTGAACTAATAATACAAGTGTAGTAGAAACTTATTTATGTTTCCTGTCACCATTGTTACTCAAAACATGCCAACTTATAAAAGAGCCCCACACCAATAGATCATTGCACGCAATACCAATTTATGCATTAACGGACAGCAAAGCCATTGTGAAATCCATTACATTTAGATATTTGTGTTCAGAGTAATATGTATACCATGTACAAGCATCTCTATCTTGCCATTATGGTCATAAAGTATTTTGTGCCTATACACTAACTTTAGCAAACTATTAAAACACTATAGAGGAGCACTACCCCCACAATTATTTTCTATTTTAGGGTTTGGTATGTATACTTCATATGTGAAGCATTATTTTAATGAAATTACTGTTTTGAAATTTTGCCAAAAAATCCATTTATTTATGGATAGACCCATGTACATATATAAACAAACGGTTTAAATTTACGATGGTAGATGGAACTTGGAAAGCAATGCCATACAACTACTAACTGCTTCAGGCTAATAGTAGTTCCTTGTTTAACGTGGTCCTAATATTTCGAAGGAAATGCTTATAAAAACCGGTTCGCAAGTTTTGGACTAAAGGTTATGCGTTCACAGAGCAAACCTTTAGCACTGCATTAGTGCTAAATGCAGCCGGTGAAAGTTTTGCTTTGCCGAAAAATTGTTTGGACGCTAATATCGACTGGTCCAGCAGCGCAGAAGAATTGAAGCTAGAAGATATTGTGGAAGGTATTGGACAATTAGAAAATGTTCGTTCCATCGAAAGCAACAATCAGAACGCAGCTATCCGAGCAAACGACGGAAATATTTTTGTTTTAAAAACTTTAATTTTTGTTCTTGCATGCAATATAAGTATGGTTCGTTTATGTCACTTGTTCATGAATATATATTTGCATCATTTGATAGATTATTGTTGTATAACTTATAAATATGCAAACTTATAGCAAGTTATTTAATAGCATCATTACGGCTATCTTAACACAGCTTACAACGAATCGATGCTAATAACTCCACTTCTATTGCGCATAAAAAGCTAGTTTTGGTTGCAAACTGTAGCAAACATAACAGTAAGTGCAATAAGAGTTTATTCACCAATGTTAAAGATAGATATAAAATAAAAATATGTCTTCAAATTTAGAATGAAATAAAAACTCAAAATTCAAAAAATTGCAAAGGACACAGGCTATAATATCATCGCAGGTCAATTGCAAGCAATAGATATCAACTGGTAGAGATATTTCTCAGTTTCTTGATGCATATTTTTTAAGAAATCTTTGACAAGTTAGAGGTAAGTTAGCATATTTATTTCATTCAAAATGTTTAATATCGGTCCACCGAAAAAAGAGGACAAAATATAAGCGACATTCGTCTCGCCAAGCTATAGGGCAAAATCTATCTTCCGAAAATTGTGACAAGCTATCTGAAAAATAGACCGTCAGCCTCCAATTGACCGCCGCCATAGAGGAAGGGTTGAAAAATAGAACGCCATGGCATTCATTTAGAGGTTTTACGGTATATATCCTACAGGATGAAAATATGCGCGGAGTTAAGTTTCGCGCAAATCGCCTTTTTCATGCATATTCGCGGACTAATTTATTCGCGGAGGAACACAATAACTCTCTTACAAGAGTTAACTCTATTGCAGCTATCAATAGGGTTAACCATTCGCATGCGTACAACGCGTGTTTAGATTTGTATTTAGCTGGCAACTACGAGTCGATCATGCTAAGCTATAAATTTCTTGCTGCGTCCAGAAGTTTTCACGAATATTCATCGCTTTGGAGGCCTTTGATGAACCAACAACTTGTGGTAATGAGTTTTTTTGAAAACCATTTAGGTATACTAAATTAAAATTGAATTTTACTTTGTTTATTTGGTAGAACGCAAAATTTATTTTTTTCATCCCTACCGCTTCGTTATTTGTTTTAATTTGAGAGAAGAGCCCAATAATCTGCATGACCCATTTTCAGTAAAGCTAATAAACGCAGACTGCGCAACGGTTGGTCATCTACCCGTGAAATAAGTCGAGTAAGCAGCTTTTTCATACACGAAGGCACAATGACTGCAAGGGTGGTGGATGTCATTCCTAGATGATCACCAATCATTCAGGGAGGTTTTGAAATTGATGTAGAAGTGACCGCAACTGCTAACGAGGAAAATATATCATTTTAAAAAAGGAACAAGAATGATTTTACGATTACAAATTTTTGGCCAACCGGCAGAACGTTGCAATAGAAAGCCACGAGGAGAGTTCTGATGATAACTGCCTTACCAGCCATGTAGCAGGGATTACGTGTATGTCACAATTTCCATTTCCATATTATTTCCATTTCCATAACATTTCCATAATTCATTTCCAATATTATTTCTATAACATTTCCCTATTTCATTCCCATATTATTTCCATCTCCATAATTAATTTCCTTATTATTTCCATTTCCATAATTAATTTCCATGTTATTTCCATTTCCATAACATTTCCATATTATTTCCATTTCCATAACAATTCCATAATTCGTTTCCATATTGTTTCCATTGCCATAACATTTCCAAAATTCATATCCATATTATTTCCGCTTTCATAACATAATTTCCATATTTCCAAAATAAAATTTCCATATCCATTTCCATAAAATTATGGAAATATTTATGTTTATGGAAATAGATATGGAATAGTAAACATTTCCATAATAAGTTTAGCGATCCCTGCCATGTAGTAGCGAAAGAGTCGCCTTTAACCCTTTCACTGCCGTAGACGCATAAATGCGTTTTCGTGGGACGACTGCCGTAGACGCATTATTGCGACTTTCCCAGCAATTGCGTAGTTACCTCATTTTATTATTCGTTGACAGCATAACCCAAGGTCTTCAAGACTTTTATGAAATTGACAGTGTTGTCCGAAGGTTTGTCTATAAAATTGGCCTAAAATAACGAAGCAATTTTAAACTTTTGTTAGAGAATTTCTAATTTAATAACGAACATTTTTTGTGTGAGTTCATTAATTACCGCGAGCGAGTCAGAAAACGGGTAATTAGTAATGTTGATGACATTATAGCCATTTCAGATTCAGATTTTCGTGATTATACAGATAATTAAAGCAGCAGCACTGTCTCTGAGAGTGGTGAAAGTAATAATTTTGTAAGAGTAAGAAACATGGAGGATCGTTTTAGCTTCGCATCGATCATAGCATCACACAGCTTTATCATCGCACAAAGTATAGATCCATTGAATTTTTGCATAGCAATGATGGCTAAAATGTTAGCAAATTTAAATATGTAACAAAATTGTTTAAAATAGAGATTGAAATTGGAAAAAAATACTGTTTACATATCATGAAGCAATATCAGCAATTTTCGGTAAAATGGCTGGCACTTGGCAGATACCCAAATTGGTACATGCTCGGCAGTAAAAGGGTTAACATCTACCCAAGACAGTGATAGCGATATAGCGCTGCTATCACCAAAGTAGCTAGTCAGAGAGCGCCATTACGCGCTAGTATTTACTACAAGAGTATAAGTTTAATTTTATTGCCAGGCAATCGCCATATGGTCTAAATAAATTGTTTTTATTTACTCCATAGTTTGTAAAGATTTATTTGTATTTGAAATATTGTATTTGCACACTCAAGTTTAATTAATTATAATATAATTATACATAAGCTAATTCATAAGCTAAGCATAATTCATGCGAAGCTATAAATTTTTGGCTTCATACAGAGGTTTTCATGAATGTTCATCAATTCGGAGGCCTTTGGTGAACCAACAACTTGTAAGTTATGAGTCTTTTCAACGTAAAGAATTGCAAGAGATTTTTCCGATGATGATGTCGAATTCTGAATAACTTGTGACAACCTTGAATAATTTTGTAAAAAAGTGTGATGCATTGGCAATGGGGTTAACTCAAAGCCACAGCGATTTTTTTTTAAATTGGAACTCGGCTATGTTCACTATTTCTGCCTAGCGACTAGTTAATAATTTGAGGCAGTACTTATTCTCCATTGCGTTTAATAATAGAACTAATTATTCGCGAAATTTAATAATTTGCGGAATCGTCTGTTTGAGAAATCGCAAATTATTAAATCCATCGAATATTTTCATCCTGTAGGGTAGATTAAAATTATCAACGAAAAAGATAGTGCTGCAAAGAATAGTCGTAAGTCATTTACAGTGATGAGAACTCATAACAATTGAATCAAAGTTAAACCATAACTGCCACGAACAGCTTTTATTTTTTTATTTAGATAAATCAGACACACTGATTCCGACTTTGTACTCAAACTAAAGATTGGTTCACTAACTTTCAAAGCCATGAAGGCTCTTTTACAGCGTTTCTGTATCGGTCTTGCAAACGACACAACAAGCTTCGCTCATAAATATGTAACATATACTAACTTTTTAGGAACAAAAGTTATAGATGTTTAGTTCGATCTAGAATTATAGAAATGGGTGTCTTAAAGGTTGACTTGCAACAAAATTCACATTACAGTTATTTGGTATCAAAAGATTCACCATGTCTTACTCTGTTGTGTTGTAGGTGCCAAATGTGTGGAAAAGTGATTACAAGCTCTTAAAAGCTCAAAAGGGAAAAGCCGCCGTAGATTGGAATCTCTTTATTTCGATGACGTAGTCATGAAATTTATTTATTGTCTTGTCACGGATGTTCTCACGTGAACTGAAAGGCCAATAAAAAGCTCAATATAAAACTTATCGTAGCACTAGTTTATGACAAACACTTCGGGTTTTACCGAAGACTCCGTATCAAATATAGATGCTCGCTACTTTACAGTTTTCTTTCGGCCTGGTCTAATCGGCAAGTCGTAATCTGATCATGTGACTCAATACTTCGCAAATAATTTTTGCAGCACTTTTCGATTATCACAGGTGACCAACAGGCTTGTCGCGATTATCAGACAATGATATGTACTCCTTCGAGGTAAAGCTAAAAAAATTAAATGAATTTTTACGGCAAGTTATAAGATATCACTGCTAAAAGTGACAGCATTTACAATGACGATAAAACAGACGCGTAAGAACAATAGACATGGTTTTATTGAATGCGTGGAGTATATTTGTGGAAATTTTTCGACGAATAAGGTTGCATGAAAGTGTAAACAGAAACCATCTAACACAGCTACGTCACATTTGAGCCGTTTTGGAAAGAGAATCTAAACTAAGGGGATCTCGTGTGGCTGCGATTAACCGTTCGGTTTGAGCATTTAAGGGCTTGTAATCACATTCCCACATATTTGGCACCTACCACACAAAAGAGTAAGACGTGGTGAATCTTTTGATATGAAATAACTGTAATGGGAATTTTGTTGCAAGTCAACCTTTAAAACTCATCATTATCTAATTACAGCCTTCAAAATAATCTCAGTCTCTTGTGAAAGGTAGACAAGCTATTTATCATTGCTCTAACAACAAGCTCCATCCATAAATATTTGACATAGCCTAGCTTTTTAGGAGCGGAAGTTAGGGATGTTTAGTCCGATTTAGAATGACAGAGATGTGTCTTAAAACCCATTACTATCTAAATTCAGCCTGCAAAATCTTGTCAGTCTTTTATGAAAGGTAAATAAACTATTTACAATTGCTCGTAAATGTAGCTTGTTACAGAATGTTTAATAGGCTGAACTCCAACAAAAATGAGGTCAGAGAAACGCGATTTCATTACAAGCTAGCGTTGTTATCGCCTTTTTTGAGCTCACTTTTCTCGGCGTTCAGTCTATTAAACATCCTAAAACAAGCTACGAGCAATGTTAAATAGTTTATCTGACTTTCATAAAAGACTGAAATTATTTCGAAGGCTGAATTTAGATAATAGTGAGTTTTAAGACACCCATCTCTATAATTCTAGATCGGACTAAACATCTCCAACTTCTGTTCCTAAAATGCTAGTGTACGTCACATATTTATGGGCGGAGCTTGTTGTGTCGATTGTGTCGTTCGCGAGAACGATATCGAAACGCTCTAAAAAAAGCCTTCATAACTTTCAAAGTTAGTGGACCAATCTTTATTTTGAGTACAAAATCATAAAACATAAATTAAAAGCATAAACCAAACAAATTTATTCTTGCACTGGGTGTTAAACCAGAAATATTTTTGTCATTCTTTTAACATTTTCAAATATCTTTACCTACTTCCTTCGTTAATAATTGTACCGAGACGATATTGCGAAAAAGCTTTATATGACTCATTCGTTGAGTCAGAAGCGATGATGAAACGACTGCTCGATGGATATGATGTTACCACAAAGATTTTAAAACTTGTAAAAATCGTACGAACTTTTATGGCTTTAGCCCGAAGAATTGTGAAACAAATTTGTTTTATATTTGGTGACATTTACTGTATGTTGCAGTGTGTATGTTGTTGCGTTTGTTTACCAGTGTTTCATCAAATATCATCAAATTATGAGCATATTTAGATATATTTTATAGAGAATTTAAAACGTCCTACTGTCTGTCAAGGTGCCCAGAGATACTGACACGCATTGAAAAGGACGGCCAGGGTTCGAAGGGTTAAAAATGGCAAAAGTTATAACATTTGACAATGTTAGAGCGCATAAGTTAATCTACAATCTTAACGCTGAACTTGTTTTACCTTGTCATCTTTTTTCTCCCCACCAGCTCCTGCACCAGATTGGTTCTGACCCTATAAGTCAATAAAAATGTTAGAACAGTTAGCGCAGATATAATCTAGGTTTGACCAAAGCATAACAACAGTCTTACATTTATTACGCAAAAAAAGCAATATGTCATTTAATGAATCTTATTAATAGCTAAAAATATACAGATAATATCTTAAACATTAGGCATTACAAGACCATTACTAATACAGACCAATTGATCTAATTGGAATCGGTCAAACCTATATGCAGCAATCGTATGCAACAAAACAACCCACTTGAATAAAATATAACTAATCAAAATCGACAGGAAAGGTACGATAAGAAGTGCCACTCAACATAGCACTCTGACTCTAAACAAACGCAAAAAGAGGAGACGCTCCTCAAAATCCACATATGCTAAACGGCCATTAGTCGAAATTAAAGCCTTTCGTAAAAAGTGGAGTTATGGTCGAAAATTTGAGCTAGTAGTCAAAAACTTGAGTCATTTAATCAAAAACAATAATATTGGACAAAAACATAATTATAATACATTATTAATAGTAAGTTTATATCTGTTAGCTAAATTTATATTTAACTTGGTGTTAGTTTAGCTTTATGATTTTCAATAGCTTTTACAGCTAAACATATGCTATGTTCTAATTGCATACCGTAAAAATACTACACATATTGTTGATGCACATGCAACTTATTTTTTTATATAGAATTCTGTGATATGTGGGTTGAATAAAACACACGTATAGCATATTGTGTTTTTCGTTGATTTACGTTCTAAATTGCTATGCAAAGTTTGGTTAGTTGAAAGCTGCCACAAATTTACTGACATACATGTTTACTTGCTTTACACGCTATATATATAGGCCTAATGAAACTTTTTGAGATGGCATGATGGTGATGTTATGGCTAGATGAGTACTTTTTAATAATGAGAACAATATGATAGCGTTCCAACTATTAAAAAGTACACAAATCTTTCTAATACTCTTCAATTTCGACTAATAGTCTATGAATTCGAGTAATGACCTGTGGCAACAGCAGTTTCGAGCATTGTCTATTCGACTAAACTTCACTTTACAATGTTGAACACGGTTTAGCTGATGTTCAGCGACATAATATGACAGTTAAACATAAGGGTATTAACAGTACCAGTTTAGTTAAGGTGTTTGCTTATTACATATCGCGATATCAATATGTAATGAAAAAATAAAACTTCTCATTTTTGGCTAGTCATGGCAAACGTGTAAAATGTGTGTATAACTGTTTGTTTTTAACCTACGAAAACAGTTACACAATTTTATAACAAGAATTCAGATAGCTTATAAAACTAAACACTTTGAGAAGTGATTTCCGCATTAAGCGTCTCAAAACTAGTATGTGTAACAATTATTTCGCCTCTACTCACCATCGCTCTGAACAATTAGCTTAGATAAATCTATATGCAGACCAGCAGTTTTATTAAACCGCGCCTTCTATTGGATGGAACTAAGTAATCTGATTGGCTCGTTAGAAACAATTTTTTTATGATTATGAAAGCACTGCCAATTGGTAAACAGAAGGATTAAACTTTAAATTTCAGACTAAAAAATATAGTCGTTTGATAACTTTATCAACCAAATTTAGTATTTAATACACTTTTGCTAGTACCACTGCCAAACATAACGGGCCAATGAGAGACAGGGTTGGAGCGACTATCAAACTATGCCATAGATATACGTAGTACAAGGGTTTACTATATCTATTAACTATGCACTAGCCTGCACGTAGAGCGATCCAATTACTTTCTGAAATTTTTCGCACATGCGTGAAGCGCTAAAAGAAGAAAAATAGCCGGGATCTTTCATTTTAGCTAGGTTTCTTCTGGGCCCTAAATTTGGTCCTCGAAACCTTTCTTGTGGTGAGGCTACAGCTAGCGAATACATTCACTTACAATAGCAAATCTTTTCCGGAACCGGTTTAGGTGATTTTGTGCCAACAATGGCGTTTACGTTTGCTGCTTTTTGTTATATTGTAGCCTTAATTCTCAGCGCAATTTTGATATTTTTTGCTATATATCACGTAAGTAAGATTTTTGATTTATGATTGGCTGTATATTTTAAATTTTTTCACACGGACCCTTCATTAACTGTTATGTAATGCAACCTAGATATTGCAGACGGCTTAAGTCGCCAATGATGTAATTAGTTATCGGATTAAAAACAATAGTTCACGATCAAAGCAAGCACTGCAGGAGTTAACTGCAATTTCTTTTGCAGTTTTGTTGCGTTATTGTGAGTTACTTTTAACAGAAATATCTCTTATTTTAAGGCTATGTTGTATCCATATACCGAAAGCTTGTTAGTCACGCAACAGATATGTTCTTATAGCTAAAATCGGTCGAATGTTACACTGGCTTCATCCGCTTGTTATACTGGAAAATTCAGTTAAAAACATTTAACAATATTTTAGATTATAGCATTTGATGAGTTGAAGACTGACTACAAGAACCCAATTGACCAATGTAACACTCTGAATCCGGTGAGTGCAGTCCAACACCATTGTAATTGATAGACAGCCTGTATGTGTTTGCGCTCATCTTCTCATTTTTGCAAAGGTATAACAGAGATACAAGTTTAAAGCTAGTCGGCCATTCAGTTTGGGCTATTATATGAGTTACGGTTTTTATTATCTTTAGATATGAAACCTTCGTTTTAAAAGTTTTAAAACTGCATTGTTTTATGATGTAGGCTTGAGTTTTCATTTGTTCGTAACATATACTGAAATTTTACTTCACTGATATAGGCTAGATATACCATTAACTGCGTATCAATTGTTGCTGTTTCAGCTGGTACTGCCGGAATATGGGGTTCACATCTTCTATAACATCTTGTTTCTATTTGCTGCTCAGTTTGGGTCTTTGTTGTTCAACGTACCACTGATAGCCTATCATGTTCAAAGGTAAGATCATTATTTGTGACTACCATCTACGATGAATACTGTGCATTATAGTGCCGGTTGAGAATTGCTTTGGAGCAAATTTGGTTGCATGTCACCCAATGTTGTGAACTTTTTGAGTCGCTATCACATCAACTGTAAATGATACCAACAAATTGACATTTGCGCCACTGACTCTTCTACATATTCACTGTCTTAATAATTGACTGTAAAGTTTTAAAATGTGTAATGGCACCAACAACAAAGATTGTATTTATTTTGCATGTACATATTTATTAATCACTAAATTATTTCAACATTTGCTGCTTGTTTAGGTTTTCAATATATCTTTTTGTCAGTTATATTTAAACCCAAGGTCTTTAAATGCTGTCAAACTTTGACATACAAAGTTAATCTACTGCTTCTTACGTTAAAACCATTTTATGTTGGAGCAGTTGTTAGCATTACAATGCAATGTATCTTTTTTCAATTCATTTCAGAACTCGATAAATAAACGCTAAATACTTCTATTAATAAATACCCTTTTGTATCAAAAGAAATAATTTTTATGAAACTGTTTAAAAAACTAAATATAAACCTCAAAATGAAATGTAAACTAATAAAGTAATTAATAATCAGTGAGAGGTTTTTATTGTCACGTCAGGGAACAGAAAGAAGTTTCGCAGTGTGTACAATTGATGGCAGAGTAACTGAGAGAACTACACAGCATAACTCACCTTGACTTACAATAGATATAATTAATAGTAACTGTACAATTTCTATGTCTGTACACTTCGTCTGCAATTTCTGCCAACTTTGCTATGATATTGGGTATCTTTTGTTGGAAATCACTTTGTATGTTGAAACAAATATAGTCAAATTCTATGTTGTATTTGAAAAAACTTGTGTTTGTAGGTGTCGAGGTGTGTGTACCGTACTTTTCGGACTATTAGCCGCTACTTTTTTCTGATGATTTGAGCCATGCGGCTTCTATAAGGGTGCGGCTATTCTGTGGCTTTTTCTTTCATGGCTAGGGCGCATTAACCAGAATCTCCGGTTAGTGCGCCTCTAGCGGTGAAAGAAAGTACGAAACAATGCCTAACAGTACTGTTCCGTTAGGCACTAGGTTAAAAGCGTCGGTTAATACGAAACAGTGCCGTTAGGCACTGTTTTGTTTTAAACCGGAAAGTTGCTGCTGTGTTGAAAAGCACCGTCCTGAGTTCTGCGGCCTATACAAAGGTGCGGCCTATGTATTGTTTTATTATCATTTTTTTGGAAAATAAAGCAGATGCGGCTTATATAGAGGTGCGGTTTATAGTCCGTAAAGTACGGTAAGTCAAGGTTTCGCAGTAGAAGGAATATAGTCAGGCTATTAGTGACTTGGAGGTGGAACGAGACATCTTGAGTATCGGCCTGTCTTGTCCCGGATCGATCTCGTCTCGACCTAACTATTGCCAAACTCGAGACAGGAAATAGAACTAAAGCGCCAGCGCACGGCTGTTAAAACATGGCTTCTCGTGGTTACAACAACTCCATATATTGTAATGGATTGCGGGCAACTGCCTTTAAAGTTATACCCGGTCTGTTACTACCTGTTGTTATTGATTATGTTGGCCACCGAGTCTAATCATGTAGTTCGGACTAATGCCCTGTTAATCCCACGGCCAACACGAGCGAAGCGATTGTTTGGGAGCTTTATGATAAATGCATATGCGCACACAACTCCCAAAGAATTATCCGTCAACAGCCGTTACCAAACCCTTGTACCGAAATCCCAATCAAAAAATTTAACCATTTTTGTGTTGGAGTCGTTTTAGTATAGTAATGATACAAAACACATATAAACATATTTAAATATGTTACCAAGCCTTTGAAAGGTTGACGCAGTATCCTAAAACTAACCCATATGATTGGATTATACATAGACAGATTAATTTGGCCTAAAACTGCCATAAAAACTTGACAAGCCTTTTTAAATCAAAATTAAGACCGGCTAACAAAACGTCGATAAGGCTGTGGGACAGAGAGTAGAACCATTAAGTCGTGCGCATTTCACGAGAAAAACGTGCACATTTCACCAGTCTATGGCATTGTCCAATTGCCGAAGGTTTCTGTAATTAACATAGAAGTACTGAAAAGTAATCATTTCTTTTTTGCCGATTCTACCGGACTCTGACATTTTGGACACTTATAATGAGTACTTTGGTATTCCAACTGATGTCCAAAGCAGTGAAAGTAAAGGAAATGACGATGATATTTTTCTAACGATTCTTATAAGATTATTACAATATTTAATTGTAAGAATAATTATTCGATTTTGTACGATATTATAAGATTTAGTTATAACAATAATCATTCGAATTTACAAGATCGAAGTATATAGTGAACGATGGTGTGCAATATGTTACAGTTATTATTTTTCAAAAGATTTTTTGATGATATTGCGGCTGTGCCCAATATAGCGGTACTGCCAAGCCGTTTTTAATATCTGCAAAATTAAGTAATAGGCCTACATTTTCTTATAGATATACATCTATTTTTATGACAACCAGCTAAAATCTGTTTAGATTTTTAAATTCAGCATAATCTTGTAGATATAAATACAGAAATCTAGATAAATATCACAACTTCTTGATATTGGTTGCTATGACCAATGATATACAGTCCCCCCAGCCTGTGTATATTACACAGCAGCTTGCCATTTTACTTCTAATATTGCATTTCTCCTATTGCAGGGAAGAGATATAAACATATAATCTTTTCCTTTCATTATTGCTGTTTGTTGTACATAATAACACCCAGTACATTACAGCTACCATTGCAGCTCTCCTATTGCAGCTCTCCTATTGCAGTGCCATTTGACTGCTAATATTGCACTTTTCAACCGGCAGTACGTTTTCTTTTTCCATTCTCACTTTGGTCATGGGCTGTATAACAGGGGAATTTCTAGTATATTGTAGTCCGGTTCTGTGTCCTTAAAGATGTGGTTGCGTCAAAAAATTTGATTTAATGAAATTAAGACCCATAAAAGGCTAAAACATCAGCTACAATTTGATGGCATTTTTGTCTTTGTAGACCAACCCTGTCCAGAGATATATGCGTTTGAATGAGGCCCTCTTTTAAAAAGCTCACGTTCCAGCGGGTGCTTCTTTCGTGACGTCACAAGCAATATATCTGAAAAGAAACCACGAGCGATAAATATGAGGTCGCTTCCTTAGCCAATCATCAGCGCGAAATTTTTATATAGGCCGTAATAAATGTTATCATTCGTAAAACGCGTTGTCTGTGATCTCAAATTTAGGGATTTTACTCTATTATTAAATCGCACGGACATCGATATTTACTAAATTAATTAACATCGTTACTTTAATTAATTACTCGATCGACACGTTTTATTGGCGAACAACATACATGTAATTATAAAATTGCTGTAAAGTTACTGCGAAGGTGACTCCAAGTTTTCTTGGCATCAGGTAGTTAAAGTTCTACGGAGGAAGATCGGAGAATGGAGGTAAATTTATCTTTTACTTTGAGTCTCCTATAAAGTTTCCTGTTGAGTTTACATTCAGATTATATTTCCCTGTTTGAGGCTAAAATGTAATTTCCTGCGCGTGCGAGATGCGTATGTACAGTGAGTTCTTGACGGCTTCTTTTCAATCTTTAGCATCTAGCTATACAATGGCTTAGATTGATGAATATACTAAAGGTAATATTTTAGTACTCATTAATACATGTACTAATTAATAAAATTTTTGCTATCACTATATCGGTTCACCTAGCTACATTTGCTTCAAACTTTCTGTGGCAGCTTTATCTAGTAAATTAGATTTATGATTTGACATTAGATGTTCACTTTTCACTTGTAGAAAGTGAAGAAAATCAATTGATCAATGCAAATCTTTTATTTCCAGAACCAAAGCTCCGAATCGTTGGCTTGGCGTACTTGTGCCTTTGTTAAACGTTTATTCGTTTTTAAAATTACACTCGCAATCTCTTTAACTCCCAATTTGAAAGCTTTCAATAGATACGCTTAGAATGACATATCTATGAATGACATATATTTATTGCATTTGTTTTACTGATTACAGAATGTTTATGTCGTCCCACCAGCCGAAGCAGCTTTATCAGTGTGGAAACTGCCATAAAGAGGAAAGAGAGACTTGAATGTGTGCTGCATAAACCATGATGTTTTGTTTGAGTTTGTTGCAGTAGATGAATTTGTCTTATTGTATCAGCTAAAACTATGTGAGTGGCCACGACTTGATGAATATTTTTAATAAAAGCTTTATGCCGAGATGAAAATATTTTTGCTTGTAAAAATTATATAATAAAATAATATTGTTGAAGATAATGCAAAACATGATTTGCAGAATATTGTAGTGAATGGTATATGGATGTCCGCAGAACTGGAGAATGTGAGTTCAAATTCAGGTTGCAGCAGACTTCTCATCCTTAAAACTCCCTATGTATATTCTTTCCAAAGACGCGGCTTACTTACGGTAGTAAGAAACTAGTACTGTAGTCGGTGTAGGCAATGATATTCAGCCCCGCCCCAAGGATAAGCGACGGACATAAGGTGGGCGGGACTTATGGGAGGCTGTATATCGTTAGTAGGGGTAGCGGCGGAACTGTGCTGATACAAAGACCTTATTCAACGTAGTTAGCTTGACAGAATTACCGTAGACCGGTAGAATTGGTAGTCGGTACCCAAATGTTTACACAACATTTAGAGAAAGTGAGTAGAACAAATTTTCAATTTTCGTTATTTGATGCCTTTGAAACATTCATAATAATGCATCTGTAGCTGGATTTAAAATTTTATTCTAGCCAACATGAGCAAATACAAAATAAAATATATGCCAATAGAACCGCGTAGGACTAGACTTTTATCGCAAATAGCCGATGTGAATACGAGAGATAGAGACAGGTTGTATAACGCGTGACATCATTTTGGGCAAGTCTGGGCACGTTTTTGTGGCCTGAGCGTTTTTACGGCAATCAGATTTTTTCGGTTTTAATCTTCAAATATCTTGGCAATGCGATCGCGTAACACAACAAACAACATATCAACTGATAGAGAAAAAAAATGCTTTCTTTTAAGATCAACTCAAATTTGACGCAACCACATCTTTAAAACTAGATACCGGGTCGTATCCAATTACCCTCCAGATCCGGTTTAATAAATAAAACTGTTGCGGGTAAAATATCTGTATTTTATCGTATCGTGTCCAAACACCAACTGCCCTTCATAAAATTCGTCCTCTTTTATATCAACCAATTAGGGGTAAAACTTGCCCGGACACGGAGAAACAAACTAAAGGCCGTGTCGACCATAGTCCGTGTTCTGGGTAACAATGACATTCTCGTTAGTTCAATATATATAGTACTTCATATAATTTCATGAGTACAATTTAAATATAATTCACTTACTACTATTAATACACAAACAAAACTGAACATAAATGAAACAATAAGAATTAAAGTGTTATCTCGTTGTTTTTTAGTTGCGGTACTTCTTTGTAGATCGGCGGCTATCGGTTTCATTACACATTTCATTACAATATAAAGTAAGACCTATTCAATAGATGGTAAAAATATACATGTACAAAGCAATATGTTTATAATAATTATTATCAATCAAGCTCAAAGTTCTTAGAGGTATGTAACTTCGCTCCGTCAGAGCAGTTTGTGTCACTTTTTTTTATAAAAAAATACATGCATATTGCCATTAAAATGTTGTATTTAAATCCTTTACACGAGGAGAGAATTCAATTTAAAAAGAAGTTTATCAATTTCATATATCAAGTGCGCTACTCCTTGTGTAGTGAAATCATCACCAAGTGCTCCTTATTTTACTGTCTCTAGTTTTTACAAGACAGTTTTTCTTTTAAAAAAACTGTCTCGTTTCACCTCTGTAGTGACTATCTCTTTACCTTTCTTAACTCAGAGACTAGTTGTCGGTACCTTGCGGCAAAAAACATGTAGTGCTGCCAATGTCTCCACTAATACTAGTATTCTAGTTAAGTTATCAAGTTATTATTTGTGTAACATCATTTGCAGATACATGTCAAGACCTGTCATGAGCGGGCCAGGACTGTATGATCCAACAACTGTCATGAATGCGGATAATCTAACCAAGTGCATGCGAGAGGGTTGGGTTAAACTTGCCTTCTACCTCATCTCTTTCTTCTACTACTTGTACAGGTATCTCTAGTTGGTTCCTTCTTGGGCATTGCGCAGTGGCTATCTAGCAGCCGGTGTCTCATATGGTTATTGTAGCCTCTAGTTTTCAGTTTGCAACCGGGATCTTGTTTGGAAAACCCCAAACATAGTTGCTCGTAAATAAGGGATGAAGTAGGATGAAGGTCAATCTCTTTTAAGACTGGTTTTTTATATACCATACAACCTCTTTGAGCCCCATTGCGCTCTATTTTTCAACCCTTTCCTTATAGTCATGGTCAAATGGAGGTGGCGTTCAAACAGGCTTGGGTGTGTTTTTTAAAATAGCTCATCAGAATTTCGGGAAGATAGATTTAATCCTTTTTATGAGCGAAGCAGAAGTCTCCTAAATTTTGCACTTTCCTTCAGGCGCAGCGATATTAACCCTTTTAGATACAAGAAATCTGCTAACTTACCTCTCACTGGGAGATCTTAAAATAAATATGCATTGGGAAGCCGAGAAATATCTTTACCAGTTGATATCTATTGCTCACAATTAAACTGCGATGATAATGTAGCCTGTGCCCTGCATAATGATAATAATGATGATAATGTAGCCTGTGCCCTGCATAATGATAATAATGATGATAATGTAGCCTGTGGCCCTGCTGAGCAGTTTGTTGGAGCTTTAATTTGTTTATTTCATTCTAAATTTGAAGATATATTTATATAACTATATTTCATGATGTTGCATTAAAACTCATTGCACTCATGGATGTTTTCTACAGTTTGCAGCCAAAACTGTAAGCCATTGTAAGCTTTATAAACTGCAACGTTGCTATCAAATAATATGCTAGAAATTTTCAAATTTATAAGTTATATAATAATAGCAATCTATCAAATGCTACAAATATATATTCAAGAACAATTGATATAAACAAACCATATTTATAATACATGTAGAAACCAAAATTAACACTTTTGAAACAAAATTATTTGTGCCATTTGCTCAGCCAGTTACGTTCTGATTGTTGCTTTTGCTTGGAATAAAATTATCTTCTGGTCATTCAATACTTTGCACGATGTCTTCTGGTCTCAACTTTTCTTCTGCACTGCTGAACTAGTCGATGGTAGCGCCCAAACAATTTTATTTTGGAGGAGTAAAACTTTTACGTGTTGCATTTCAAACAAATGATAAATTTTTAGCCACGTGGGCGCTAAACACATCTGTTAGCCTAAAACTAGTTGTTCATGTAAAACTAGTTGTTCATGTAAGACTAGTTGTTCATATACCATCGTAAATGTAAACTGTTTTTCACATACGTCGAAGTATCGCGACCGCGTTAAACAATGAAGTACTACTAGCCTCATACAGTTATTAAGTATTTCTAGGGTGTTGCTTTCAAAGTTTCAACGATAAAACCAAGAAGCTTTGGAGTTGGAAAACGATTTTCAATACGAACAGAAACAACGAAATAATTAATTGTTATCGATGTAACTGAGCCATTTTTAGCCATTTTTACTGTTTTAGTACAATTTTGAAGACATTTTGCTACTGATCACTTGCTATTATGGGTTTGTGAGGATCAAAGAATGTCAAATTGGTGGTCAAATAGAGGTGACATTCATTTAAAGGGTATTGCTCTATTTTCTAACCTCCTATAAGGGTGGTCAAAAGTAGGTGGCATCCACATAAATATTTTACAGTAGTTCTAATAGTTTAACAGTAGACAAGCTATTATACTTTGTTAGGTTATATTGGAAATTTTAGGGAACTGCGAGCAAGGGCAATTTTAATTTCATTGCAGGCTAGTTTGTAGTTCAAAAACTCAACAACTACTAAACTACTAATCTACTAATCCATTTTCATGGGTATCTAAGAATGAAGCAGTCTGTTTACCTAAAGGGCTCAGCAGATTGTCAAGTTTTATAATTGTTATGAAATAGTTATTGGATTAGCCAATCACATTGTTTGTTAGTACACAGCGCAATACAGTTGTTGTTTGCATAATCTTTATGTGGAACTTGCCGCAATGTAACCGATATATGTGTCGCGGTCACAGAAACCATGGTTAAGTCGCAAATCACGAAATTGAGTTATCCGACTTTGAAGTTACACCAACTGAATTTATAATATTGGTAATGATTTTTGTAGCACGTGCATCTGGATCAATCAAAGATTGATTTTTCTGAATCTGAAGTCAGTTTAGTCAATAGAAGTTTTTAACCCTCAAAAAAAACCTTTAAAACCGTTGCTATGCTAAACAGGTAGTACTGAAAAAGGGCGTCCGATAAATACAATCGTTTTTTTTTTGCCGATTTTAAAGATAACTCTGACATTTTGGACACTTATAATGAGTACTTTGGTATTCCAACTAATGTCAAAAAGCAGTGAACGTAAAGGGAATTGCGATAATATTTTCCTAACGATTCTTACAAGATTATTACAATATATAATTATAAGAATAATTATTCGATTTTATAAGATTATTATCAGATTTAGTTATAAAAATAATTATTCGAGTTTCTAAGATCGAAGTATATAGTGACCGATGGTGTGCAATATGTTACTGTTGTTATTTTTCTAAAGATTTTGTTGATGATTTGGCTGTGCCCGATATCGCGGTACTGCCAAGCCGTTTTTAATATTCGCAAAATTAAGTAATACATTTTCTTATAAATATACAGCTATTTTTATGACAACTAGCTAAAATCTGTTTAGATTTTTAAATTCGGCATAATTTTTTGGATATAAATATTGAAATCTAGATAAATATCACTTCTTGATATTGGTTGCTATGACGTTTTGAAGTGTAAACAAAATTGTGCATTGGTTTTCGTTTCTCAAACTTTAACAACAGTTTTCTCAGAACCATGTTTTCGCACTAATGGTAAACGTGCATTCAGTTTATTGACCATAAAATCTGCTGTAATTAAGCGAGAATCAAAATTCTTGCAAAATAACTGAGAAATTTCTCATTCTACTAATGTAGATAACTCCAAATCTTACAATCCCGACTTAACCATGGTTTCTGTGATCATGACCCTTATAGACAAAAGCACATGTGCGATAGTTTGTCTAACAATCTATGACATATCATGATCTTCTTAGTTGTAATAAAACCGTAATCTCTCCCACCTTGTTGTATTTTGCAGTATGATATATGTGCTGGTGACGTCCAACTAGACGAAAGATGAGCAGATGACACTTTCTCACATTTTACTACTGTGATGCCTTCAAATGCCAATGCTGACAGAAACTCGTATCTTACATGTAAAATACCCCAATTACAATGCTATTTTGAGAGGCTTTGTTAGTGAACAAAGTTTTAAAAATTAGTGATATTATTTGTATTGTACAGCCTCCTCGTATTTCAATCTCTTGTTGATGCTAACTGCCCATAATATCTATGATTATCCATCTACTAATTTTATAGTTTGTTTTTGAGTGTTCCTCACAATAATGCTTATTCTAATGCTGGCTGCAACATTGGGCAGACATCTGTCATCTCACCAATTATCCTATAGCTGAATGGATTATACATAGTCAGCCTAAGGTGTTGCTCATGGTAAGGGCTATTTACCAATCCACTTTTATTGTTGTGTATTGCTTGGGTTTCTGCGTCAAATACCCATAGTTTTGCTCATCGACTGGCTGGCTATCGGTATGATAACTTTTGGCGTTGTCCTTGTCAATAAAGAGATTGCATACAGTTGTTTAAAGATTTTTTTTATTACACTTCAGAGGTAGCAGCAATCTTTTGAGTCAGTTATATTTGGAGCATATATACAGCCTATTGTAAAATTACAATAGTTTTAGGAGCCGTTTGTCTATTTTTAAAATGAGCTTAAATAACGATTTCAAGCTTGTCTTGCCTTACAACACATTCAACACTTTGTAAGGAAACTGTAGTGTTCATCATCGTCTATCACGTTTTTGTTCCACGAATAACTCAGCATCACGTTTACAGGAACTCATAGAGCAGTCCCAGCAAAAAGGTCTTTGTTGGTGAAGATTCTGAATATTATGCTACTAACATAGCCAAAGATTTGTATAAATGTAGCTTTAAATATGTCAAGGGGCCCACTTCTTTTGGCAATAATGGAAGGAATTCTTCTTGCGCAAGATTTAGGTTTGATTGGCAGGGATCTCCGTCCATAGCGTACAATTGGGTATGTTTCTAGTGCTTGCGCTCGAGGTGGCGTTGTGTACACTTGCATAGATGGTAATGTTTGGGTTTCTTGATCAGTGCCATAGCTCAGTGCAGTCAGTCGAGGTTGGACCTGGCAAAGCACCATTTATTTTGTGATCTCTGGCATTCTCTAAGTATTCCAATTATCTCTATACAACCAAATTATTTATTAATCAATTGGAAAAAACTTAAAACTAATGGCTGTTAAATATTTATATACAGTATTCAACGTCTAATAGTAATAACATAGTCTAATACAGTTGATGTTCTGATAAACAACTGTTCATTAGGCCTATAAATATGACGTTAACACATGTACTTGCTTAGGAGTTATCATACACGCTACTAGGGATGCAGGATCTGCTCAGTTTCGATACTAAGCTGTTAATAGCATGTGGCATCAATTAAAGGTAAGTTTTCAACACAGCCTTTCGCAACAGTTATCGGGAGAACTAACAGTTCTAAACAAAGTTAATAAAAAACCTGGGCCTTTGAACAGCTATCGTAGCTACCTACCTGCATCATACGGTTGATGTGGACACTCTCATGAACTTGTTGCAATAATCCTCTCATTAATACCTCATCTAGTGGCTCATCCTTCATTTTATCAGCGCTGTCCATAATAATAGGTTTTACATGTCTTACTCTTGTAACTGGAGGCTTTCTCATCTGAATACCGCGGTTAATGCCAACGCGAAGCGGATGGATCGAAAGTTCGTTGTTTACAGCAACAAACCTGTGATGATTTGGTAGGCTTCTCTCCACCTCACGCATATGCGGGCAAATGCTGTTGTTGTTTTGGTTTAGATGTTGGTATACAGGGTATGCACGTTTTCCTCTCAATTGTCTTGATCTGATACTTGTATGCCGCTGATGGTTTGATTCATTCAAGGAGAACATTATGAAACTGTCTTTATTCAGCGAATGTAGCTGGAGCGATGACGTCGTGATATGTATTATTGTTGTCTCCTTAGAAATTCCATTGTTGACGAGGTGATCCACCAGATGGCAAGGCTTCGTAAGATGCTAAAAACAATGCTACTTGTGGTTTGTTGCCCTAGATATGCTATAGGAAATACGAAAAATTTCTTTAGTAAAAGTATTAGCAGATATTTGCTTTGCTGCAATGCTTTCACTAACAATTCCATTCCTCTATAAACTACCTTTCTTTCAGCAAACTTACCTACCTGAGCATATGATGTAAGCATTTTTTGTGTACCTAGTTTAGATATGCTAATCTATCAGATGTTTGCCCAACAGAGTTGACAGCGCATTAGCAATATCCTAAAAATGGTTAGCTACATCACAAATAAAAATCGAAAACACAGAACAAGTCGTTGTAGAAAGAAATTTTGCATAATAAAGCGACCATCTCAACGAGCTTCTTGTAAGCTAAATATAAACATGTGCTCAATGACATCTCTTCGAAAGGTGAGACATTTTTTACAAACAAAGTAGATTTTTTAATGTAATGTGCTACTTGGACAATCTCAAATTTTTACTGTTTAGTTTATCCGCATTCATCGACAAATAAAGCCCTGTTGTCTGTAATTAAAGATAAAAATACTATTATCTTCAGCTTGACAAGCATTTGATTTGCTTTATTAAAAATTTGCAACAAAAAATGAGCTATTTAAATTCTCAGATTTCTTTATCGGGATAGAAATATATTTCGCTAGTCCGACTATAATATTTTGCTATTCTTATTCTATTGCAGTTGAAAGTCCCTGTAAAAGTTGCTCGGTCTATAATTAAATACCGTAAAAAGTTCAAGTGCTTCACCCACATAAATGAACTTTTGCGGATAAAAGAAGTAGACACAGATGTATTCAAATTACTGCGATCTGTCTGTCGAGTCGACTCAGGTGAAGAAGAGATACGACAGATGCTCCACAGGTTAAAAATGCGGAATAACTATTATTGCGACTGATAATTACTATTGTCATTCTAGTAGATTAATTGTAATGTTACCCTGTGTTTCTATTATAAATTGGCAACAAAAGATTTTTAAAATTTATATTTCAAAAAGTTTTAGGCAATTAATAGAATGCGATAGTTGCCAGATTTCAGGCTAGCACATTGTGGGAGTCGTAATCTAGCTAGTATATTGCTGCTCCGTGTCACATCTAGCTAGTATATTGCTGCTCCGTGTCACATCTAGCTAGTATATTGCTGCTCCGTGTCACATCTAGCTAGTATATTGCTGCTCCGTGTCACATCTAGCTAGTATATTACTGCTCCGGGTCACATCTAGCTAGTATATTGCTGCTCCGTGTCACATCTAGCTAGTATATTACTGCTCCGTGTCACATTTAGCTAGTATATTACTGCTCCGTGTCACATCTAGCTAGTATATTGCTGCTCCGTGTCACATTTAGCTAGTATATTACTGCTCCGTGTCACATCTATCTAGTATATTACTGCTCCGTGTTACATCTAGCTAGTATATTACTGCTCCGGGTCACATCTAGCTAGTATATTACTGCTCCGGGTCACATCTAGCTAGTATATTATTGCTCCGTGTCACATCTAATAAAATTGGGCACTCTTTCTAACGGTGAAAAGCTCATTGTCTGAGTTAAATGCTGGTAACATAAACCTTCACAAGTACGATCTGTCGTCATATCTTACTGAAGTCTTCATGCAGTTGTACGTTTGTACAATTTTTTGGCATGAGTAATAATCAACATAATGATGCTTTTCGTTACATGCCGAAAGAAAAATATATAAAAGGCAGAAAATTTGAGATTATTGATTAAGTTGAACAAATGTATTTTCAAAGTTGCTTATTTAAAAGTATTGTGAGGAGTGTTACAATAATGCAGCTAGATTATTGTAAATGTTAGTAATATTAAGTCATATTAATTAATAGTATTTCAATGCCAAAAGTAGATTAAATTAACTAAATTTATACAAACACTATGTATACTTCTCAAATTTGGTCGTATGTTGTCTGTAGGTGCCTCCAGCTATAGCGCACGCTGATTATTTTACCAATGCGGCCATGCGTTACGATACACCCTGTTAAGAAATATTTTTGTAAGGTTAGATTACTATATTTGGGGTCAAGGCCCATTCTTCTCACGAGGACAATTATATTGAAATATTTTGAGACCTAAGTGTATACAACACGATGCTTTTTCATCTTTTTTTCGTTAGGACAAGTTTGTTTGGCCCACGAAATCAACAATAATTTATCTTGTACTTGAAGTTTGACGATTAGTGTACCGATTATATACGTTATTAAAAGATGCACGTCATTGAACTCACCATGACGAGTTATTCGTTTGTACCTGTTATATCCGGTATCCATTATAATAAACACGATTCGCTAACATAAATAATAAATTTCTGGTAAAAGTTTGAAGTTTACTAAAATACATACTAAAACCTCCTTCAAGTTTGTGTTTAATAAATTAAATTCATTTAAGTTAAATTCATCGTTTAGGATGCACGTCTGTCTCAAGGGTAAGAAGAACTCTCCATGTAGTACATTGTAATGTTACATTTTTTGCAGACCAGAACTACAAAATGCACTAAAGTTATTGTAGGTACTTATAGTAAGTAAGGTTAACATATTATTTTAGTAATATTTTTAATGATGATGATTTTTACCAAGAAGTATTAGTTAATTACTAGGCATTAGATAATGACTATGGGTTTCTATACCACTCTATGTACGTTTAAAGCCTACGATATTTTTGCATGCTAATTTTCGCATGCCAACACTGAAATCAACTGAAATCATATACATGTAATTGTATACCAAATAACTTTTGATTGTAATCTTAGCAAAATAGACTATATTTAGCTATTACTCTGTAATGAGTTCAGATTTTCATTTAAACACCTTTGCATTTTTATTTTTCCTTTGAAGTTATTTTAACAAAACACTTTTTTCAAGTGATGAAATTTTAAACTTACAGTTGTTTGAAAACCTTTACAGTTGTTTTATTTATTTTTAACTTAGTTGTCTTGCACAAAGCCTTTTTCTCATGATATGAAGTTTGAAAGTTACAGTTGTTTGTCGTTAAAATGTTAACATGTAAAATTAATATGTGAAATATTAAGGGATAACGTTCATTTATGATTACACAATGATTGGAACCAGTTCTCTATATTATTAGCACACGGCAGGTAGTGTTTTTTCAAAAACTTGTAATTGTTATTGCTGATGTTCTAAGACAGACCACTGTTCAACTAAGATAGTTACCGCCAAATTCTCAGTGAACTCCTAAATAGACATGTTATCACATATTTGTCATTATATTTACTACTTAATAGCATTCTTAAATTTATATGGTCGTCTAACAACTATTTAGCAGTAGAATATTTTATACTTTTTTTTATATTTTTATTTGACACTTTTAGACGTCATTTTACTCAACGAGCTAAGAAGTCGATAAATAGTTGTCGTGGTCCGAGTTCAAACAGATTACGCAAAAGTAAGAGCGAATCATTCTGTGAGAACCTGACCTTCGACCATAAAAGGTAAACGCAACATACAAGTTATTTTCAAGCACTTTTGGCTTATGGCAACTAATTGATATTTTTCAAGTTGTATATAATCACAAGAAGTTTCTAGCTCGAAAGCTTAATTTTACTATACTTCGAATTATCTCATAACAATTCATATTTGTATTGTCGATCATGGTAACTTTGTCAAACTTATCTGCTTTTAATGATACTTTTGAGTCTAACATAATTCAGATAGCTGAAGTAGCTCTGGTATGCAGACATGGATAACTATTTATACAGTAGCAGTGACAAATTTTAGACGCCGTTTAGTCTTCTGTTCATTCGCCCTCATAAAAGTGCTGTTCATTGGCCCTCATGCATATTTACTCTTTAGTTCATTTGCCTTCATACTTGTATATATTTTATTATCTTAGCACTTCACTCGACTGTATCTGCCTCTATAACTTGTCACCTTTCCAGTGTGTATATACATGAATATGAATAACTATCATATAGTTAAAATCTGCTCAAGTTTGTATAGCGAATGAAAGTCTCTTCTTAGATATCTATTACCATATTAAATATTGTAAAATACTTTAGTACTCGCTTTGTTACAGTTCCTTGCCATCTATCTCTCAATCGTGGGGCAGTTTAGTGCCATCCAGCCTGACCGAGCCATTCAAAACACAGCAAAAACCAATTCCTACGCAATCAAGAAGTATGGTCTCAATGGTAAATACATGAATATACATGAATATATTATCGGATTATAGAAGAATAAGCGAACAAGTTGCTGAATATATCTAAAGAATGAACATGTTTGAGGTTACAACTCTTTGACTAAAGCATGAAAAATTAATTATAGTTGACGAGTATCTGGCATGGAGTCAATGAACCAAAGTCAATGAAAGATTGCTCAGCAGAACAAGGAAACGTCGTGGCTGACATCAGTAAGTACTGTTAATGAATATGCTGTTATGTAATCTTTCAAAACTACCAGTAATTTTAGTGTTGACTTGCAATTCAAATCAACCGGTGATTCTAGTGTTGACTTGAGATTCAAGTCAACTAGTGATTCTCGTGTTGACTTGCGATTCAAGTCAACCAGTGATTCTAGTGGTGACTTGAGATTTAAGACCACCAGTAATTTAGACACAAGTAACAATTAGCTTTAGTTCTGTAGGCTTCAAGGGTGTGTAATGAGTGTGTATTACATTACTGCTACTCAAACCTGTTTGATTAAAATTATTAATGCTGGGTCTGTGGAAGGCTTCATTTCAGCCACTCAGCGATAGAAAGGGAATGTGTCCTGTTCAAGTTGAAGTATTTTAATTAAATAATTTCAAGTATTGTTTCAGGTGTGCTCATATAAAGTCAATAATCAATAATAATCATAGATATAGTAAACCCTAGATATGCGAAGAATCAAAACAAGTGAGGCCTATAATTAGCATGACGCAATGTCATGGTGATGTGTAAAGTGAATCAGCTGATCTATGAACTCCTATTGACTTAACACTAAAAACTGCACAATTATTCCATAGTTTGTGCATCTGAGACTGCATATTTTATTGATAATATATAAACTTGACTTTGGATGAGAAGGGCAAGAATCTTAAACACATGGTAATGGATAATACCAATGATTTAGAAGCTTCTATATCATTAATAATACAAAGAGTGACCAAATAGAAATTATACTAATAACAAACTATTGAATCAAATGAGATTTAGAAGCAGTTATCTGCGGATGGCATTCTTCAAATTCTTGATGACATCTGTCATGACCAAAACCTTGGGAGAATAATAGAACGATGTTATGGCAAACTCTTTTACTTTTTTGCTGTAAGTCTTTCTAGTCTTTCTAGCTTTATTTGTGGTTTCATTTTACAATAATTCTCCTAGACATCCATCTATCGATGTAACCTCTATATTGTTAAGTTTATTGTTCTTTTTCAGTATGGTGATCAAATTATTTTGAATCCTATTTATCTGCTCTAATCGATTCTTCTTTTTAATATTGAGATACGTGTGAGAGCAGGCTGTTTAGGTCTACCACTACGTCGGCAGCTCGTTGTCGAGGCTGTAGGTGTGTCCTGATTGTCAGAAGATGCAGGTTGCTCATCGTCATGGATAGTAGTATCACCAGGGGTAGTATTTTCAAGGTCAAGTATTCTGGTGCTGGCTGCTGTCTGAGATGTTCTTCCACGTTGCGGCAGGTTTCAGCAGGTTTTCGGCAGGTTCCATGTTTCTGTTCTTATGGTTGGTGTCCGTCTTTTCACAGCTTTTGGCTAAAGGTAGGTTGGATAAGCTGTAAATATTGTAGGTATTGCATCAGATTTTAGCATTGGTCTTCTTCCAATACCTGGTGGAACCTTGTAGCAGTCTTTCTGAAAATATCCACTGCATAATACAGAGCTTGATATTGGAGTCCAATCCTGTCTTCGCACTGCCTTAGGCAATCATTACGGGTTTCAGCTCGTTTCTTGTTTGGAAAGCGGTGAAACGCCAGATTTGGGCATTTCTCAGGGTTGCTTGAACATCTTTAGGCACAGCACCAGCTTGACTTGTTTTTAGCCTAAACATTAACAATACATACATGTAGTAGAATGAATATCATTACATTACTTGGAATGAGACAAAAAAGGCATTTGATTAATCATGCCAAGCTAGATTATAACCTTATTAGCTGAGAGACAAGTATGTAATATATGTTGTTGTAATCAGTCTAGACAATCTTTCTTTTGATAGTCCCAAGCATTCATTCACTTCACTTTCAATTCAGAATAATTATAGAAGGTATGTTCGTTGTTATGAGACCATGATAAGACAAGTAAGTTCAGTTGAGTTGATAGTTTGTTTCCAGTAGCAACTTACAACGTGAACCAATGATATAGTACATGTGCAACTGTGCAAAGGTTAAGTTTACCAAGTATTTAAAATTTTTATTGTTGGTTCACATACCTGGGTGTTGTAGCCTCCTCTGATGACATTTCATCAAGAATTTGGTCTTATTGTAACGTTTATGACTTACAAACTAGTATGACATGCATGCTTTCACTACTAAACTCATTGCTCAGTTGAAGGCTCTGTTGCAATGATGCACATCACTGCGACGTAACGTCTTGAGAACAACAGCCAATTATAGGCCTCACTTTTGCTCCATTGTAATGATAGCTATTCGCCATTCTAGGGTTTACTATATCTATGATAATAATGCAGAATCTTTTCACAAAGATTTGTCTGCTCTTGCTCTATTTGCATTACTAGAGTGACAGAGGAGATGACTTTTACTCCACATTTTGTAACTAATAATAGACAACTTTTCATGATGTTCTTGAGACTTATTCTCCAAGCCTCTGCGTGAACATGTTAAACATTTTCTATCGAGTTTGGTCAGTAGGTCACGGGCTTCCCTGAAGCCATTACTCTTACCAAAAAAGGTGTGAAAGCTGGTAGTTTCATTTTTACTATTTAATGGCTAGTTGAAAACAAATTATATTCACAATATATTGTAAAAAAAACCTACAGCTTTATATTTTACTTATGAGGCCTGACAGCGAGTTGTTCTCGTGTTAGTGAGTTGTATGTTATTATATCTGTTGCAATGCTCTGTAACAATTTATCTGCTTGCGTCTTGTGTAACGGATAATATCACTAATGGGATTCTCTGTCAGCACTTGGAGTGTGATTCTAGTAGAAACTTTCGCTGACCCATTTTACGGTAATTTTATTAGAGAAAAACAAGTTGGTGTCCAAGTCTACGAGCACTGCTAAGTGGGTCGATGAGGCTCAAAGGAGAACTCATAAAGGTTAGCAGAGACTTCTATTTAAGATAGACATTCATTTAAGTAAGCATTTTTTCTGTTATAACTTCAGAGATGCGTCTACAATTTCATAAAAAAATACTCTGGCATAAAAAAATACTCTGTACCCAAATCCTTCCATTTAAGCAATTGCTGCCATTGAAAACAACACAAGCACGATATATTACGGATTTCATCCTACAATGCTTCTCTCTCTTTACGAGTTTCCTATCATTAAGGCAATTTTTGTTACTGAAGATAACAAACTAATATGTTTAGCATATTTATCTGATGTTGTTCTAGTACTTAAGTAGTTTATCGTTTTTAGTTCGTCTATTTTTTTAGCTAGTTCATTTATTGTTTTTTAGCTCGGAGGTCGAAGAGAAAAAAAGACACAAGAGATAATCGTTACAAAGATATGCATGACAACTTGGCCAAGGTATATTGCCTACCAGCTTATTTCATAACAATCTTGTGACAAAAAAATGTTACTCCAATGATGTTATTTATTGTATCAAATGTTGGATTGGTTACTACATATACGCCATGCAGTTTTTATTAGCCGGTCATTGTCTTCATCGCGAGGTCCTTAGCCCAAATCAAATGATTCTATGACTATCATAATGCATCTATCACAGAACACAAACAAATAAAACTATTTCATGAGTAATTTATCTCGATTCCTTCTTCCTTGTAGGCGGAGAAGTCATATAAACAGAAGAAAAGAAGTGCGAGTTGTTCAGTCATGTGATACAATAGAAAATTGTCTATACAGGAATTAATAGAAAGTAAGAAGTCACTGTGATTATCTCTCCAATACTCCAGCAACCTGATCAAGTGATATGATTATATGATTATATGATTAGTTACTGATCTGGTTTATATGACCTAATATGTCACAATTAGGTACAAGCAGTTTAGCTGTATTAAACCGGGAGTCATATCCAAGTTTGATTATGATTGTAACGTACTCACTCCTTTTCAGACAAATTTATAACTAGTAGTAGATGCCAAAATATTTTTTTATTATGAAATAATGCAAAATATATATTTCTAACTGTTGGGATTAGAAACAATAATTTCAAGCTCCCTTGTTCCATAAATGTTTATCTAAAGGCAGTGAGCTTAAGCTACTTATGCAAGTAACTAATATTTTCAATACAGTTTAAATTTGACAAACCATTTTGCTTCTCACAACGTTACTATAATAAGATTCATGTCCATCTTTTGGTCCAAAACCAATCTTAAAATTTAGGAAAAAAGATTACTTTCACTGGAATTAAAACTCATGACTTTAGGCTTAGCAGACTTACACTCCACCGCGAGTGCCAATCAATGTATAAAAATAATAATAGTATAGAATACGCATTGGACAGCCAATCTTAGCCAGGGTACTAATCTTCTTCACCACAATGAGAGCGGTGTCTTTCTGTCCATCCGTCTGTCAGAAACCACGGATAGAGGTTAAGATGACAGATTGATAAAACAGAACATCAACTCATGCCATTCAGATTGGTAGACTGAGACTCTGACACCATGCGCTCGCGCGCGCACACACAGTACCTTGTAGATGGAAAAGAAAAGGATAAGATAATACATGTCTGTACGTCATGCGCAGTAGCTTACAGAGCACATTTCTGCTTTGGAAGATATTTGAAACTTCAGGGTACACGGTTCAATTATGAGATAAAAAAGGAGATAAAACATGAGAGTAACTTAAAGCACTGAGTGACAGCTCCTAAATATCATAGTTGGCTAGATGCTGTGTTTCACTTCCCATGACCACTTAATCACCACTTAATCACCACATAATCACCACTTAATCACCCCTTAATCACCACCTAATCAACACTTAATCACCACTTAATCACCACTTAATCACCACTTAATCACCACTTAATCACCACTTAATCACCACTTAATCACCACTTAATCACCACTTAATCACCACTTAATCACCACTTAATCACCACTTAATCACCACCTAATCACCACTTAATCACCACCTAATCACCACTTAATCACCACTTAATCACCACTTAATCACCACGTAATCACCACTTAATCACTACTTAATCACCACATAATCACCACTTAATCACCACTTAATCACCACTTAATCACCACTTATTCACCACTTAATCACCACTTAATCACCACCTAATCACCACTTAATCACTACTTAATCACCACATAATCACCACCTAATCACCACTTAATCACCACCTAATCACCACTTAATCACTACTTAATCACAACATAATCACCACTTAATCACCACTTAATCACCACTTAATCACCACCTAATCACCACTTAATCACTACTTAATCACCACATAATCACCACCTAATCACCACTTAATCACCACCTAATCACCACTTAATCACCACTTAGTCACCACCTAATCACCACTCAATCACCACATAATCACCACTTAATCACTACTTAATCACCACATAATCACCACCTAATCACCACTTAATCACCACCTAATCACTACTTAATCACCACATAATCACCACTTAATCACCACTTAATCACCACTTAATCACCACCTAATCACCACTTAATCACCACCTAATCACCACTTAATCACTACTTAATCACCACTTAATCACTACTTAATCACCACATAATCACCACCTAATCACCACTTAATCACCACCTAATCACCACTTAATCACCATTTAGTCACCACCTAATCACCACTCAATCACCACATAATCACCACTTACTCACCACTTAATCACCACATAATCACCACTTAATCACCACTTAATCACCACATAATCACCACTTAATCACGACTTAATCACCACATAATCACCACCTAATCACCACTTAATCACCACCTAATCACCACTTAATCACTACTTAATCACCACATAATCACCACTTAATCACCACTTAATCACCACCTAATCACCACTTAATCACTACTTAATCACCACATAATCACCACCTAATCACCACTTAATCACCACCTAATCACCACTTAATCACTACTTAATCACCACATAATCACCACTTAATCACCACTTAATCACCACTTAATCACCACCTAATCACCACTTAATCACTACTTAATCACCACCTAATCACCACTTAATCACCACTTAATCACCACCTAATCACCACTTAATCACCACTTAGTCACCACCTAATCACCACTCAATCACCACATAATCACCACTTAATCACTACTTAATCACCACATAATCACCACCTAATCACCACTTAATCACCACCTAATCACCACTTAATCACTACTTAATCACCACATAATCACCACTTAATCACCACTTAATCACCACTTAATCACCACCTAATCACCACTTAATCACCACATAATCACCACTTAATCACCACATAATCACCACTTAATCACCACTTAATCACCACTTATCACCACATAATCACCACATAATCACCACATAATCACCACTTAATCACCACTTAATCACCACTTAATCACTACTTAATCACCACATAATCACCACTTAATCACCACTTAATCACCACTTAATCACAACATAATCACCACTTAATCACCACTTAATCACCACATAATCACCACTTAATCAACACTTAATCACCACTTAATCACCACTTAATCACCACTTAGTCACCACCTAATCACCACTTAATCACCACTTAATCACTACTTAATCACCACGTAATCACCACCTAATCACCACTTAATCACCACTTAATCACCATCTAATCACCACTTAATTACTACTTAATCACCACATAATCACCACTTAATCACCACTTAATCACCACTTAATCACCACATAATCACCACTTAATCACCACTTAATCACCACTTAATCACGACTTAATCACCACATAATCACCACTTAATCACTACTTAATCACCACCTAATCACCACTTAATCACCACTTAATCACCACTTAATCACCACTTAATCACCACTTAATCACCACATAATCACCACTTAATCACCACTTAATCACCACTTAATCACGACTTAATCACCACATAATCACCACTTAATCACTACTTAATCACCACCTAATCACCACTTAATCACCACTTAATCACCACTTAATCACCACCTAATCACCACTTAATCACCACCTAATCACCACTTAATCACCACTTAGTCACCACCTAATCACCACTTATTCACCACTTAATCACCACATAATCACCACTTATCACCACATAATCACCACATAATCACCACATAATCACCACTTAATCACCACTTAATCACCACTTAATCACTACTTAATCACCACATAATCACCACTTAATCACCACTTAATCACCACTTAATCACAACATAATCACCACTTAATCACCACTTAATCACCACATAATCACCACTTAATCAACACTTAATCACCACTTAATCACCACTTAATCACCACTTAGTCACCACCTAATCACCACTTAATCACCGCTTAATCACCACTTAATCATCACTTAATCACCACTTAATCACCACTTAATCACCACTTAATGACCACTTAGTCACTTTACTTGCTCCATCCAATCGTAACAATTAAAACAGACTGATGGCTTGAGTGTTTCTAGCAGATGGCTTGACACAAGTCTGTTAGTAGGTGACCTGAGACAAGTGTGTTAGTAGGTGACCTGAAACAAGTGCGTTAGTAGTGGATTTTAGACAAGTGTGTTAATGTGTGATTTTAGACAAGTGTGTTAGTACGTGATTTGAGACAAGTGTGTTAGTATGTGATTTAAGACAAGTGTGTTAGTAGGTGATTTTAGACAAGTGTGTTAGTAGGTAACCTGAGACAGGTGTGTTACTAGGTAACCTGAGACAAGTGTCTTAGTAGGTGATTTGAGGCAAGTGTGTTATTAGGTAATTTGAGACAAGTGTGTTAGCAGGTGACCTGAGACAAGTGTCTTAGTAGGTAACCTGAGACACGTGTGTTGGTAGGGTAACCTGAGACAAGTGTGTTAGCAGGTGATTTGAGACAAGTTTGTTAGTAGGTGATTTGAGACAAGTGTGTTAGTAGGTAACCTGAAACAAATTTGTTAAAAGAGAAATTTACAACAAATTGGAACAAACTATTTACAAAAGATAAATTTGAATATAGTATTTACAAACAATAAATTTGAACAAACATTCATTTAGGTTTGGCGAAGTGTTATACAAAGAGTTGTCTCATCTTTGTTAGTATTCATTAAAAGTAGAGGAAACAATTCTAATTTTTTAGATAATAACGATGGCTACTGTGCAATATCAGTCTAAATTTTGTTGGTCTGGCTTAAAAAAGTCTCTCAAAAGTTGATCAGATTGTAAATAGTCTGAGTTTTATGTGAAAGTGCTGGTTTTGCATAATAACTAAATTGTCTGCCTATTTTCTTCTACATTCTTAACGATCAGTTACAAAAAATGTACTCATGTCTTGGTCCCAGCACCTTGTCATAAACGATTCTTTTCTATAATAACTTGCTCCATTTAGCATCAGATGTTTGGAATACACAAAGCTGTGAAAAAAACTTATTTTGAATTTTATATAAATTCGTAAATGTTCTTTAACATTATGAGTGCAATGTGTATTAAAATTAGTTATTAGTTATAAAAAGCATTTAGGTGCTTTGTAGTTTTTTATACACTTTTCATGCTATGACTGCTTAATAACCTAAAAATAATTAGATAAAGTATTACAAAGTTATACATATAACAATTTCATTTTCAAATTTTTGTTCACTTTTGTCGAGCTATTGTCGTCTTTGCGAGTTGTAATACTGATTTTCATAGTTACATAATACCCTCACTGAAGCAATATTTGGGCATTAGCAAAAGTTGGTTAATATCCATATTTTCCATACATCTTGTTAAGTTCTATTAAGTATTCAAAATTATACTCCGAGTCAGATGTTAATTTAAAGTTGTTTTAAAATTTAAAACATTTGAGCAAACTTCAAGTATTTTATGATAATTTGGCTATATTTAATTTGGTTTAGCAACAAAACTAAAAGAGTATTGCTTTTAAGATGAATAAATAAAAAATAAATATGTTTAATATGATTGAGTTGCAAACTAATAAATTAATGAGAAAAAACCTTCATACTTGTGAGTATTAATGTTGCATATACAATTACTAGCCGACCGCCCAGCGTTGCATGAGTGTTCAAAAACAGCTTATAAATGAAGGTAAGTAATTTAGTTGCCTGCCACTTGCCATTAGCCTGGCACATTGCCAATTACTAATTTGAGTAAGCTACTATCTGTATTGCTAAACTTGCCGATAAGAGCCGTGAAAGCAAGCTTTAGTGAGTTGCGTAACGCTGAGCACTATGCCTACCCGACACAACAGCTCACATCATCTAATGAATCTATTGCATCTCGCATAGCTTATTTGGTTAGGTTATCACCTGGTGAACGGAAGGTTCTGGGATCGAATAGCTATAGCTTGATACGCACCAGACTTTGAGGTTTATATATATTATATAGATTTGCATCACAGTTTACATTGAAAAATTTTCCATCCTGGTGCAAGCGTTTATTGGTCACTAAGAAAGTTCTACAAACTGTTTTACTGGTAAATAGAGAACGAATGATAAAGGAGCCGAGCGCTTGCCCCATTCTCACACTGATTAACATGGAAAGCAGTTTTAAGTTAATGAGACAAGGAAGTATGTACTTGAGCTAGGCAGCTCTTGTAAGTAGTTCTACTTACAATGGCATCATTAATGACTGTAAGATAGCTTTCCATAGAGCTGAGCCCACTAATTGACTTGAAAGGCCCAGGGTTATAGCCACGATCGAGAGCTTACTTCTATGAATAAAGCAAGAGTATTAGTGGTATGTAACACTTCATCGGTCATTCTGGGATGCAGGTAATTTCTAAGGAAGTTGTCTATCCAATACTAAATACTATACTAAATAATACCGCTAAAATAGGCTGTGCTCCTGAGTATAGTCAAAATACAGTATTGTGGAAACTACTGTGTAGACTTTAGACTCTCTAGCTTCATATGGAAGCAGAGAGTTTTGACACGAGCCTACAGGTGGAAGATTAATCTTTAAGATCATTAATTAAGCTCTTTGCTATGCTGTGTGAACTAAGACATACTACACCATTATCCATAGTAATAAATCTCAATAGTATAATCCTTTTGTCTGTCCTATTAAATCGGTCATATTTTTCTCCCCGAAGACATCTTCCAATGCTGAGAGGTTGAAGCATGAAAAAGGCTAGCAAAATTGTTAGCTGTATGTAACTTTCTGTCAAGTTTATTATATCATATATGTCTCTGTATATGATATATACCTCTGTATATGAGATATGCATATGTATATGCATATGATATATGCCTCTGTATATGATATATTATAATATATGCCTATGTATATGATATGTGTATATGATATATGCCTCTGTATATGATGTATGCCTCTGTATATGAGATATGCCTCTGTATATGAGATATGCCAATGTATATGATATATGCCTCTGTATATGAGATATCCATATGTATATTATACATGCATATGTATATGATATATGCCTTTGCATTGATACATGCCTCTGTATATGAGATATGCCTCTGTATATGATATATGCCTCTGTATATGAGATATGCCAATGTATATGATATATGCCTCTGTATATGATATATGCCTCTGTATATGAGATATGCCAATGTATATGATATATGCCTCTGCATTGATATATGCCTCTGTATATGATATATGCCTCTGTATATGAGATATGCCAATGTATATGATATATGCCTCTGTATATGATATATGCCTCTGCATATGTTATATGCCTCTGTATATGGTATATGCCTCTGTATATGAGACATGCCTCTGCATATGATAAATGCTTCTTTATATGAGATATGCCTCTGTATACAATATATGCCTCTGTATATGATATATGCCTCTGTATATGAGATATGCCTCTGTATATGATATATGCCTCTGTATATGATATATGCCTCTGTATATGAGATATGCATATGATATATGCCTCTGCATATGATATATGCCTCTGTATATGAGATATGCCAATGTATATGATATATGTCTCTGCATTTATATATGCCTCTGTATATGATATATGCCTTTGCATATGTTATATGCCTCTGTATATGAGATATGCCTATGTATATGATATATGCCTCTGCATATGATATATGCCTCTGTATATGATATATGCCTCTGTATATGAAATATGCCAATGTATATGATATATGCCTCTGTATATGATATATGCCTCTGTATATGAGATATGCCGATGTATATGATATATGCCTCTGCGTATGATATATGCCTCTGTATATGATATATGCCTCTGTATATGAGATATGCCAATGTATATGATATATGCCTCTGTATATGATATATGCCTCTGCATATGTTATATGCCTCTGTATATGGTATATGCCTCTGTATATGAGACATGCCTCTGCATATGATAAATGCTTCTTTATATGAGATATGCCTCTGTATACAATATATGCCTCTGTATATGATATATGCCTCTGCATACGATATAATTTATCTATATATGTGACAGACCAAAACTTATTTGCAAGTCAAATTTCGCTCCACTACAAATCTGTTTTGCAGTGTCACTAGTCTAGTGTCTTTGTTTGAAACAATGGTATCTTTATATATATAGAAAATAGTTAAATAAACCAAGACAGGTAATAATAATAATAAGGAGTGATTAGTCTAGCTGAGAAGAAATTTATTTTTAGTGTTAATTTTATAAGTTTTAGTCGGCATGGTTTGTGATTGGAGGATTCAAGCGCATCTTGCTAAGCTAAATTATGTATAATAAATACTGCGTATTGATAAAGAATCCTTGTGCTCATATAGTTAGTGCTTGCTCATGGCTCATAACCATAAATAAATCATTTTATTTACTGACTCGAAGCTCGCTTATTGCTGCAGCATTTTCAAGATGAGTATTGTTAGATTAGTACATCATAGCAAAGATTATACATTCAGATAAAATAATATCCTAATAAAGAGCTTAGTTTCAGCATTTGAGTAGCATTCACTTCAGCCAAATATAATAAGTTTGTTTCAGCTCCCTCCTGATGAGTCCAGTTCAGCTTCCTCCTGATGACCCCAGTTCAGCTTCCTCCTGATGAGCCCAGTTCAGCTCCTTCCTGATGAGCCCAGTTCAGCTCCCTCCTGATGAGCCCAGTTCAGCTCCATCCTGATGAGCCCCGTTCAGCTTCCTCATGATGAGTCCAGTTCAGCTCCCTCCTGATGAGCCCAGTTCAGCTTCCTCCTGATGAGCCCAGTTCAGCTCCTTCCTGATGAGCCCAGTTCAGCTCCATCCTGATGAGCCCCGTTTAGCTTCCTCATGATGAGTCCAGTTCAGCTCCCTCCTGATGAGCCCAGTTCAGCTTCCTCCTGATGAGCCCAGTTCAGCTCCTTCCTGATGAGCCCAGTTCAGCTCCATCCTGATGAGCCCCGTTTAGCTTCCTCATGATGAGTCCAGTTCAGCTCCCTCCTGATGAGCCCCGTTCAGCTTCCTCATGATGAGTCCAGTTCAGCTCCCTCCTGATGAGCCCAGTTCAGCTCCCTCCTGATGAGCCCAGTTCAGCTTCCTCATGATGAGTCCAGTTCAGCTCCCTCCTGATAAGCCCAGTTCAGCTTCCTCCAGATGAGCCCAGTTTAGCTTCCCCCTGATGAGTCCAACATGTTATATGTCAAGTAGCTTCGGGTCAGTCCATTCTGTTGGCTACAGCTGAGAGAGAATTATTAAGTTATCAAGCTCAACGTGAGAATTTCTCCACACTTTTAAGAGTTTACTGTAACACATTTAGTGACCTCTTCAACCTCCGGATCATTAGAATGGGTTATGATCTTGAGCAACCCAAATACATGTACTATCTTCTTTTTGCAGTATATGAAAAACTACTAGCTGTTTCATACTGCTTTATTAAGACATGAGATTCGCAGGAGATAGTTGATAAAGCACCATTAGATGAGTGTTAAAGGATTACTCCTACAATAATTTGTACAATATACTCCTAATAGAATATCATGGAATTTACATAGAATCTCTCTGCGCTTTATTAAATTATGGATACACAACTCCAACCACAACATAACTATCATTAGTAGTGTTATCTTATCGTAATAAGCTAGTTTCACATAACTTTGAAGGAAAAGTATAGTTCCTATTGGAAAAAGTTCATTTCCCATTACAATCATTCGTTAGTTGACTCGCTGCTTCTTCCAGTTGTTACAGAAACCTGTAAGCGCTATCATTGCAAAAAGCAAGCTGAATTGAAATTCTAATCTTTGTAAATTAGTAAATTTTTATAGCTGCCACTATTCTTGTTACAATAGCTTTTAATTTGAGAGAACGATCTTTGAAAATTAAACCGCAAATGTGACCCTGCCTCTATGTACTGGGCTAAACGAAACGGAATTCTGCAAGTAAACGAGCTTCTTTATTTTGCAACACAAAACTACTATGTAGAGCTTACTACAGTAGTTAGTAAGACAGTAGTAAACGGTAGTAAGTGTACAACAATACAAAGTATGTGATAGCTATTCAAAATTTTGTTTCAACGCATGAAAGCAACATTTTGTAACCATTTTTGTAACCCTACCAGTTCTTCTTCCCACAAAAAGACTATGTTATACTTATTAATACTAGTACGCATGCAGCACAACAGACTATGTGATACATGCTCACTGTATGTGTACAACGCAAATTAGGTGATACTTGTAACAATTGACAGTAGATCTACAACACAGAGTATGTGATACTCTGTGTTGTGCATGCACACCCATTATGAACAGGTATGTCATCACATTTACAGTAGTAAATATTATCCATAGAATACAATGGATATTTATCAACACTGGGTATATAAGACAGAATATATGTAATCAGTTTCAACAAGAAGACCGGCATAAGAATATAGATCAGAGATAATGACAAGAAATCTGCCAAATGAGATGAAAGCATTTACTTCAAGCACCTGTCCTTGTCAATACAAGGGATTACAGAAATAATCATCAGTTATTTTGTTAGTGAAAAAGTGATGATATCTGTTGCCTCAAGGGTTATACATCTCCGGTAGTACCTTTTCTCGCAAGTACTGCACTGAACCATAGATATGCTACTCCATGATGCTCATTCTCAAGCTGATGCTTGTTGTATGGTCAGTGACACACAGTAAACCTACAACAAACCAGGCATAAAATCTACGAACCACACCAAATAATCTCTCCATTCAGGTGTTTCCAAATGGATGTCATAAAGAGGCATACGACACACAATGAAACAAAAACTGAGCAAAGACAAACTTGTTAACATAAATCTAGCCTCTTACAGTAAAGAAGTAGTAAGGAGAAATCTTTCAAGAGCAGTACAACAGGTTAACTTTCATTCACAATTGTCCAGACAAATAGGCTTGCATTGCTGCACTGACTATGCTTTGGTCAGTGTGGGAAGTTGAGGCATTACACTATCAAACACCATGCTGTAAGGCTACATACAAGATCCTGACGAAAATTAGACCAGTTTAGTAAACATAATGTAAGAAAATGTGCTATATTGATACATGCAATCTACAGTGTTATAATAGAACAAGATTAGTAATACGTTTATGGACATAATCTGAGCAGATGATGACATATACGCATTACTCAACATACAATATACAGTACATGTAGTTCACGATGTACATGTATATACAGATACATGTCATGAATATCTGTAGATTTAGATATTCACGACATTATGCAATAGTTTCTTACCTCTCTTTCAGCCTTGTATTTTCTGTTTTACATTCATATCTCTTCCATGCGGGCAATAGATTCTGAGTGGGAATAATAAGTTCCAGTATGTAAAAACAAAACTCATGCATTCAAGAACCTCAGTCATAATTATTTGTTCTTGTGATGAAGAAAAAACAGAGACTGTACTTACTATTACAAAACTTTCTTAAGTCACTCACCGAAATCCAGAGGTGTTGTAAATGATTTTTCTGACCTAACGGGCACAAACTTAACCGTGCGTTCATTCTCATGTGTATTAACCAGTGCTTTTACATCATTGAAGAATGATACTCTCACAACCATCACCTTGCTAAAATAAAAAATTTTTTCGATTAGGAGAGGAATAGATATCCAAGATAAAGAGTGACTTATGTGTGCAGGTATATACAGGTCTATATGTTAATCTCTCAAATAAAGGCTTAGCAAAAACACATTTAAAAAGCATAATAATGGTACCTAATGAAATTTGGAGTTCAAACAAGAGCTAAACAAGTTTGTTTACACGGATGTATAGATGTGCAGATTTTTTGACTTTACAGGGTTTATAAACGATACCGTTCAGAAGTTGAATGTCACCCTTTTGACATTTATAAACGATTCTTCACTAGGTAAGAAAATTGCTTAATTGGTATTTGCTTGCGTACAATGGTGTACGGGTTAAATACTTCGTTAAAGATCTAGAGAAAATTAACCACAAGGCTTTTATATGAACATATATGGCTTTAGTAGACTTGATAATATTTCCTTTAAATGATAAGTAGCAAATGGCAATCCCTTGAACACAGATGAGAGCTGAAAGAGCTGCACACCTTCGGTAAAACATAATGCCAAGATCTTGAAGGTAATATTCATCGGTTTACACAAACCAACCCTCAATAATTTACTAGACGCAACAACATATGGCACACTATAAATACTAATGCAAAGAATAATGTATTTTTATCGAGGTATAAAAGTTTTACAATCTATTTAACTTTTTATCTTTTATTTTTCCAGAATTGAACCATTCTATCTGCACAAGCTAAGCTTTTCGGTATAATCGTCTTTCAATTGACACTAAATATGGTAAAATTTAACCCACCGGCGAAATTTGACTTCAAACCAGAGAAGTGGGCTGAGTGGTCCACTAGATGGGGTAGATTTCATAGCCAGTGCAGCTAAATAAGCAAGTACATCAGCTCCAGATAGATAGTTTGCTATATACGATGGGATCTAAAAGCGAAACAATTTTCAATTGCTTGGGACTGCCTACAGAAGACAAACAAAATTATAAAAAGGTGAAAGTTGGGTTTAACAAATACTTTTCCCCAAAGCAATACGTTATATTTGAGAAAGTGACATTCTTCAGACGTGACTAGCTTCATGGTGAGTTTGTTGAAGAATTTATCTATGCAATAAACGACATGATCGTAGCTCAGAACAGATTCGAGATCGTATCGCAGTGGGCATCGCGGACAAGGATGTTAGCAGAGAGATGCAAAAAATGGAGCTGGACCAGCTTACTAAGGAAAAAGCAGTTTCCATGGCAAAGCAAGCTGAGCAAGTTGTCAAGCCGCAGTAAGGATAACACCTCTGTTGACGTTATCCATGGCGATAATCATCAGAGACGTGAGCCGAGTCGCAGTAGCCATCACCTGCCCCCACCTCTGGCTATCAGTGCCAAGGGTAACATCAACCGTGTAGAAACTGTTGATACTACCAGCATTTGAGAAGAAGCTGTTCTGCTGTGTGGGCTGTTTGCTAGAAATGTTTGAAAGTAAGACATTTTTCAAAAGTATGCTTAATGTCAGCCGGTAAGCCTAAGAAGCAGAGATAAAAAGGGCCTTCCTAGATGAAGTCCAAGATAACCAGAATTACAGGAATCCATGAATGAAAAGTATTGATGTGCACATGAATGAACCAGAGTCCAAACCTGTGTCTGTGAAGTTTAAACTTGACACTGGTGCTGACATTTCTGTCATACCTAGTAGCTTGTGTGCTGGTCAAAGTTTAGAACCAAATGACAAGATTTTAGTAGGGCCTGGAAATAATAAAGTAACCGTGCTAAGCTATTTTTCAGTTAAGTTGTGTGTGCTGAGCCCTATGAATGCTTATATGTAGTCAACCAGACCAAAGCGTTGCTAAAGAGAAACGCATGCATTAAGTTAGATCCGGTAAAAGTCAGTTGTAATACTGACCATGTGCATACTGCTAACTGTTTTAAATGTGAATTTCCTAAGCTGTTTCAGGGTCTGAGCTGTATGAAGCAGGAGGCTGATATCACGCTGCAATCAGGTTGCCAAACGTATGCCATAAACACGCCAAGAACCGTACCTTATCCGTTGCTCGACCATGTCAAGTCAGAAATAGAAACGAAGGTTAAGGGCAAGGTAATCATTCCTGTTGATAAAACCAGTGACTGGTGCTCTCCAATGGTGGTTGTGCCAAAGTCAAACTCCCATGTCCGTATTTGTGTTGACTATACTGAATTAGACAAAGAAGTCACGAGAGAAATCTATCCAATGACTAATGTTGAGTTGAGCCTGGCAAAGCTAGGCACTAATAAACTGTTTACCAAGCTAGGCGCAAACTCAGGATTCTACCAGATTCTGTAACAGTTAACCCCTGAAGCCAGAATGCTGACAACATTCCTCACTCCATTTGGCCGTTCTGCTTTTAATCGGTTACCATTCGAGCTGTTGTCCAGACCTGAAATTTACTTGAAGATTTATATCAAGCGTACGGGATGGTCTTGATGAAGTAATTTACCACATGGATGATGTGTGTATATGGGAAAACAACCAACAAGAACACGATAACAAAGTCTGTGCTGTATTAGATCAAATGGTACAAGCCGGTATGACACTAAATGAATCCAAATACCAGCTTTTCTGTGACAGCATCAATTTCTTAGACCATGTAATAAGCTCCAGTGGCGTTAAACCTAACCCCGATGCCATTCAGGGCATCAGACATTTCGCGCCACCGAAATATTGGAGGGATGTGCGGAGTTTTTTTGGCATGGTCAACCAACTTAGTAAGTTCACTATGTGTCTAGGTGATCTCAGTACACTGCTCAGAGACTTGCTCTGCAAAAACTGTCTGTGGTACTGGAGGACCGGAAAGCTAAAGCCCTCACCAGCATCAAAGACGAGCTGTCCCGATCTGTAGAGTTGGCAGTTGTATACCGTGGTTCAGGAGTTCGTGCTGAGTGTTCAAAAGTTGAGAGACCACTTGGCTAGGTATGAGCTCGAGGCAAAGGAGCTTGAGGCCTTGGATGGTCGGTTGCTGGGTGTTGCTTTGAAAAAATATTCCAGCGGGCATCTGCAGATGTTGAGGGGAACAGCTTTTTTGGAGTACAGTTTTGAGCCATCAGCGCTAATGAAGAGGGAGCTGTTTTCGGTATGTGGCCGACTGGTTGGCCACTACCCTGTGGCAAGGTGGCTGCGCCCACAGTACAGTTTTTTAAAATGACTGGGCTGCAGTGGAGCTTAGGACTCCCCTGTCGGGAAGACAGTCAGCAGTCTGGCTGATGAGCTCTTGGCAAGAGTCTGTGGCGAGGATCCAGTCAAAGGAGCTTGGAAGGTGAACCCTTGTAGTTCTGTTACAGTGTGGACTGATGCAAGCTCTCTTGGCATTGGCGTGGCTGTTGAGGTCAATGGCAACATTGTGGAGGGTGCTTTATGGCTCTAAAGCAGTTTGACCATCAGCACATCAATGTTGCTGAGTTGGAGGCAGTTAGTCAGGGGATCAATTTGGCAATTGCGTGGGGGATGCAAAACTTTCACGTTGACCATTGATTCACTTACAGTTGTTAACTGGTTGATCAACACCATTGATGGACGAAACCGCGCCCGAACAAAGGATTTTGCGGAGATGCTTGTGGAGTACCGTTTGGAGGTGATCCGTGATACAATAGCCGAGTATGGACTTGCAGTGTCTGTTCACTTAGTTCCTTCTGTAGAGAATAAAGCTGATAGGATGACCAGGGTACCAAGGCGTTGGCTAAAGTACCGAGAGGCTGACTGTGAAGTAGCTGAGGTGTCAGCTGCGATTGTCAGCAGAGAAAGTCCTGAAGACACCATTTGGACAGCACATTTGTTGCACCATTCGAGAATTGCCAGGATGCTTTACCTTGCACGACAGATTCATAAAGATCTGTCATGGGAACAGGTAAAGACTAACCTGATTGGTGTGAGGCATGCCAGTACATTGACCCTGCACGGCGAGAGTATTGTGGCCATTGAAGATTTGGCTGTAGAAGAGAACTGGTGCCGAGCTGTTATTAATGTGACTCATTATGGTGATAGTCCTTTTCTGTCAATGGTGTACTGTGGCCTGTCGCGGTTTGCCATCTGGCATAAGCTGCAAACTGAGTCTGCAGCCCAGATAGTGAATCAGCTGTGTAGCATGGTGGTTGCGCGAGGGCCGTGTTATGAATTTTTGCTGCACAACTCAGCGGCGTTCAGGTCAGCGGCTGTTCATCAGCTTGCTAACAGGTGGGAAATTTATCTTCGTTTTCAAGCTGCCTACGCCCCTGGCGGTAATAGAATAATTGAGAGAAATCATTGGACAATCAAGAGGAGTGCCAAAAAGGGTGGGATCACCCTGGAGGAGGCGACATTTTGGTATAATGTGACACTTCGGAAGGAGACGGAGAAGACCTCTGTTCCTTTGAATGTGCCGTTTCGATACCGATGGCGAGTACCCTTTGATATCAACAGTAAGGCATCTGAGGAAGATGTCGAGAGCTGTTTGAGTGTAGATGATGAGGTGTGGCTAAAACCATACCACCCATCTTGCACAAAACAGAGGACGCTGGGCCAGGTTATCAGCGTCGTCTCTAAGCACACAGTGTGTGTGGATGGCATGCTTAGGCATGTAAAAGATGTCAGGCGACGACGCTATGGCAACGACATAGGTACTGGCCATGACAGCCATGGACTTGTCAGTGACATTCGACCTAGGCCATTAGGTATAGGTGGCAACCACTTTATGGAGGCGGATGCAGTCAATACGCCGCCGATGGAGCTAGCTATTGACCCTGTATTGCCTGTTGTGAGTGAGGCCGATGGCGAGGCAGCAGAGAATCAGGGAGGCAACAGAGCGCAGTTGCCAGCTGAGAAAGTCGAACTCGAGACTAATGCAGACAGGCCAGCAGTTGAGGCGGACAGACTGCGACAGACGTTTGCGACGGCATCCTATGTATTTGGATGACTATGAGTGCTAGTCACTTGAGACTAATGCATCTTTTTTGTGAGCTTTGTAAGAAGCTGGGGGAGATGTGGGATATTATGTAAATATTCGAGGCTACCTAGTGATTAGCCGTTAACATGGGATTGGCTTTCATGGAAAGCCGGGGCTTTGAACAGCTAGTTTTTCACAGGAAAGCCAAAGGACTAACAGTTTTCGCTATATAAACAGGCGTTAAATAGATGCTTGGACAGAAGGCCCAACGGGAAAGCAAGTGAGTCAATCGTGTATATTGCCATGCTTCTACTGACAAGCAATTTGCGCTGTGGAGATCGGACTTGAGAGTCTATTGGGTAGAAGTGAGGCTGCTGATTTGGTTTGCCTACGGGTTGGCAGTAAGGACTGCCGTGAGATCAGTGACAGCATTCTGCTGTGGGCGTGTATCACCATGGTGGTTAAGGCTGGTGGCAAAGGGCAGGTTGTTGTGCCATCGTAGCAGCTTGGCGGAGCAACATCCTTGTTTTATTGCTGACAGTATTTTTAATACAAAAAACATGTAGTAGTGAACAATTCATGTTTAGTTTGAAATTATTCGTGTATTATTTCGAGCTGTATTAGCTGGAAAATATACTATGTTTGAAAAGAAAATCACTGGTTTGTTGAGATATTACTTCAAATGCATCTGGCAACATACCTGCCAACTCTCACGCATTGGGCGCGAGACTCACGCATTGGGCGCGAGACTCACGCATTGGGCGCGAGACTCACGCATTGGGCGCGAGACTCACGCATTGGGCGCGAGACTCACGCATTGGGCGCGAGACTCACGCATTGGGCGCGAGACTCACGCATTGGGCGCGAGACTCACGCATTGGGCGCGAGACTCACGCATTGGGCGCGAGACTCACGCATTGGGCGCGAGACTCACGCATTGGGCGCGAGACTCACGCATTGGGCGCGAGACTCACGCATTGGGCGCGAGACTCACGCATTGGGCGCGAGACTCACGCATTGGGCGCGAGACTCACGCATTGGGCGCGAGACTCACGCATTGGGCGCGAGACTCACGCATTGGGCGCGAGACTCACGCATTGAGCGCGAGACTCACGCATTGGGCGCGAGACTCACGCATTGGGCGCGAGACTCACGCATTGGGCGCGAGACTCACGCATTGGGCGCGAGACTCACGCATTGGGCGCGAGACTCACGCATTGGGCGCGAGACTCACGCATTGGGCGCGAGACTCACGCATTGGGCGCGAGACTCACGCAATCACCCCAAAGAAAAAAAGGAAAATGCGTAAGATTTTTGCCCCAATTTCCACAATTTTATATATACTATCATTGATACATCAATTGCCCCACAACCCAATCTCACATTGCCCCACTCTTGGGTTGGCAGGTCTGTCTGGCAAGCCATTGGGAGCAATTTCATGACGATCTGGCATCATTAAGCCTTTACACAGTGTCACGTAATTTCTTCACTGAACTGAAAATCATCCAAAACTCATGAGTGTTTCTGAATGATTTTATGTTGTTTAGAAGTTGTTTTAATCATCGCGCTTAGGTTCACTGCTCGGACGAATATCTTATATTTTTCCGATCAACAGCGAGTCAACTAAATAACGGGATACGAGTTTTTTTTAATTAGTAAGAACTACAATTATCTTCCGACTTGAAGGTAACGGTATTAGGAACATGCGCTATTTTCCACACGTGGAGAAGAAGTCCTGGTTTATATTATAGCACTGATCGTGTGTCCTATTGGTAATGTCCTAATAAAATATGATGGCCGTCGCCAACTTTATTTTAGCGCGCCTATTGCTAGAAGCGCGATAATAAAGTTAGTTTTTAGGGCGGTACGAAAATATAGGCGAATATAAGTTTCCGAAATCATTAACGCGAATCATTGAACGTAATTCTTGTGATGGTGCCATATTTTGTTAGTGCTTGCCGCGACTAAGACAGTTAAGCAAACCGCTCGCTTTGCTTGCACTAGCTTGAATTAGAAGAGCATAATATATGGAATACGTTCAACAACTAAATACCTTTGTTTCTGGTGGAGTACCGTCGTACGGAAAGACATTCAACGATATAAAATGGGGCGTGGAGTATTGTCTCGCAAATTGTTCCGGAGATTTTCAGCCGCTAACATTTTTTCGCACATTTGAAAGGTTTGCTGTCTTAGACAATATTGGAAACGAATTTGGTGTTGTGATTGCACTAGCGATTTTTTGGACTTTGCTTCGATATCTTCTCTCGTTTTTTATATTTGAGGTAAGCTTTGATTGTATAACGTTATACATGTATTTAAAAAAACAGTAGTTTCACTTATTTGGAGACGGCGTACATACCTGCCAACTCTCACGCATTGGGCGTGAGACTCACGCAATCACCCCAAAGAAAAAATGAAAATGCGTGAGAAATGCGTGAGATGTTTGCCCCAATTTCCACAACTTTATATATACTATCAATGATGCATCAACTGCCCCAAAACCAAACCTCACGCATTGCACCACTCTTGGGTTGGCAGGTCTGACGGCGTAGTATTGTTATTAGAGTTATATGTTCCACTGTTATAAATTTACAATAACTAAATGTAGTTGCTTGTTTTCAAGGTATCAATAATCGTTGTTAAACTTGGTGTTCTTCACTTTGAACCCATGTTAATTCTGCAAGCTCACAGGACGACTTTTTCAAGAACAGAAGCATTTCTGCCCAAATAAAGACAAAAATGGACCAGAAACATATTTTGCATGTTTTTGATGAGGTTATTTGTTGAATATTCTCACTCCAGGCTCTCAATTGTAATGCACCATGCCTGGTCACGTGCATGATAGGCTTTCGATTGTAGTTTAAGTGCTTAAAATAAAATGTTTTCATTGAATTTTTTAACAATTGATATTTTTACTTACAAACCTATAACGTACAGCCAGGTACGAAAGCGTAGTTTAGCTTATGTACTGCTTGGTTCATAGTCACATGGCAGACAACCGTTTTGTCATATATATTTCATATATATACATGTATATATATCACAGGTGTCCTTTAGCGGGATATTGCCGAGGCCGGGCCGTAGTCTACACACACAAAACAACAACAAAGGTCCACGTAGTTATGAGCAAAAACAAAAGTATCTACCCAAATATCTCACCAGTCCGATGAGCAGCACACACAAAAACTGAACCAATCGACAGAGCCACCCATGTCAAAATATTCCAAAGTTCAAGTCATGTCTTGCACAACTCACCTTATGGTTTCTCAAAACTTGTCCCAAAGTCCCTATTAATTTGAGACTGTCTGTTTGCTGTTTTGAAAATGGTCGCCGCTAGCCTAGCCTAACGTTCTAATTCAACATCTCAGTAACTATCGGGGCATTGCTGAGTGCTCCCGAACTTTTTGATTTCCTCTTTTAGCAATGCTCCGATAGTTAGTGAGATGTTGAATCAGGATGTTAGGTTAGGCTAGCGGCGACCATTTCTAAAACAGCAATCGGACAGCCTCAAATTAATAGGGACTTTGGGACAAGGTTTGAGAAACCATAAGGTGAGTTGTGCAAGACATGACTTGAAACTTGGAATATTTTGACATGATGGGTGGCTCTGTCGATTGGTTTAGTTTTTGTGTGTGCTGCTCATCGAACTAGTGAGATATTTGGGTGGATACTTTTGTTTTTGCTCATAACTACGTGGACCTTTGTTGCTTTTTTGTGTGTGTAGACTACGGCCCAATCTCGGCTTCGGCAATATCCCGCTAAAGGACACCTGTGATATATATATAATACACTATATATTATTAGGGTATAGAGGGCTGTATTCATATATTATGTTTGTTGTAGCCACAGCGATATTAAAAAATGAGGGCAGCTCAAACTAGCCTAATTCATAAATTTTAGGTTGCTGTAATTTTTTCATGGTTACGGATGATATGGAATATTTAATTTCTTTGCTTTTGAAATCTGTTTGTAGAATTTTAGAATTTCAAGCAAATGAAATGTTGGATAGTTTATTTAAATATCATCTAAAACACTAATTTAGTATTATGTGTTTTAAATTGGTCAAATCTACTGATGTGCTGTTACGGCGCAACTGTCTTCCATTTTAGACAAACTATTTTCATTTTTAAGCTTTTCAAATTTCATGGTATCGATGATACTTAATATAGTAGCGCTTCACATCTTTTCTAATGTATTATAATTCTAATAATAGAAACAAAAGCACAAAGTAGAACTAATATTAAATTTAGCATGCATTAGTTCCATTCCCGGTTACATGAGTTGCTTTCAATCATTTAATCTCAAAATCAATCCAGCGCAATCGAAAAGTGTGCATTTTTTGTGTGAATCGTGTAGTTGTAGGTTTTATCAGTCAAAAAGATTTATACAGACTGTAGAAGAGTATCGGTGGTTGTTTGGCATTCAAGGAAATGTTCCACGGGGACATGTTGGTTTTAATTTGCACTGCTAACTATTTGTAATAGTTAGCAGTTACACTTGTCAATATCAGTACCAATGAATAGCTGAAATCAAGTTTATTAGGCTGAGAAGGTGCTATACAAATACCCTCTCTTTAAGGTATTGTTGCAGAGTTATAATGACACATTGTAGAAGGTTGCAGCACACTTTTTGTTATACGTAAACTGTTCTAATACCGTTAGCAATTTTGAAAGGTAAATTAAGCGTGGTGAATAAATCATTTCATTGTTCCTTCCTAGTGCTTGCGAAATGTACAATTGTTTCTGCTTCTTTTTATTAGTGGCTAGTTATTGCTCGTGCGCTGTGCTGCGATGATGTATCATACTCTTTTAGTCTTCAATCTATTTACCTCATATCTCTAGTTGAGATTGCCTACATTTTTCCATCATAGCCTTTTCTTGCAGTATTTTCTGCGGGTGGCAATCCAATTACCTGTATATCATTAAAGGTTAACTTGTAACAAAATTCACATAACAGTTATCTGGTATCTAAAAGTTCACTATATCTTACTCTGCTGTTTTGTAAGTGCAAAATATATGGAAATGTGTTTACAAGCTCTTCAAAGCTCAAAAACGAACATTTTTTCGCAGCCGTCATGAAAACGCCATAGGTTGGAATCCCTTTATTTCGATGACGTATACTCAACTCGACGTGGTTTTAGTTTTGACACATAATGTTATCATGTGAATTGAAAGGCCAATGAAAGGCTCAATATATAAAACTTATTTTAGCACTAGTTTATGACAAACATTTTTGGTTCTATCGGAAAGCCCTTATAATCAAATATAGATGCTCGCTACTTTACAGTTTCGGCTTGGCCTAATCATCTCGTCGTAATCTGATCATGTGACCCATACTTCCTGGCAAATAGCACGAACAATTTCTGCAGCATTTTTCAATTATCACAGGTGACCAACAGGCTCCTCATGTCTCTCAGAGGATGATGTGCACTTCTTCGAGTTAAGGTTAAAAAATTAAACTAATTTTTAGGCTAGTTTTTGAGATATTAGTGCTCAAAGTGGCAGCATTACAATGATGATGAAGTGGGTGCATAACGACAATAGATATGGTTTTATTGAATGCGTGAAGTATATTTGTGAAAATATTTCGACGAATGGTTTGTATGAAAGTGTTAACAGAAGCACATCGTGTTCAAGCCATTTCAAATTCGAGCCATTTCGGAGAGGGATTGCAACCTATGGCGCTTTTGTGATGGCTGTGATTAACCGTTCTTTTTTGAGCTTTTAAGAGCTTGTGATCACATTTCCACATATTTGGCACTTACAACACAACAGAGTAAGACATGATGAACCTTTTGATACCAAATAACTGTAATATGAATTTTGTTGCAAGTCTACCTTTACGGAAAAAGGCAATATTTAGTATGAGAAATAAACGTGTTATCATTCTTATTGTCAGCACACTAAGCCCGTCATGTGCTGGTAAGCTCTTAATCCTGATTTGCCTCAAGACCTTGTGGTCAACCATCTGGCTCCATGGATTCGACAATCATTTTCACTATGTTTCCATTGCGCTTATGGTGGCGATTTGGAATTATGTGCACATTGAGTTACCTCATGATAAGTACTTCAAGGACATTGAATGTCATATTGTGGATCAATATGGGCGATTTGTTAAAAAAGATAAGGATTTCTACGCCGAGGTCAATGTGGTGCACTTCTGTTGCGTCAAATCGAAATATTAACGATGGAATTGTAGAAAATGTTCAAGTGAATTAGCTTGCGCCACATTGTCTTATGCATCATTTCCAAGTGCCATTTCCATCATTTGCATGCTAAAACATTCGATAAAGATTGCAAGTAACAAAACTCGCTCAACTTGTGGCCCGATTAAATGTGTCATGGGAACATAGTGAGTCAATGTGTCATGGGAACATAGTGAGTCAATGTGTCATGGGAACATAGTGAGTCAATGTGTCATGGGAACATAGTGAGTCAATGTGTCATGGGAACATAGTGAGTCAATGTGTCATGGGAACATAGTGAGTCAATGTGTCATGGGAACATAGTGAGTCAATGTGTCATGGGAACATAGTGAGTCAATGTGAAAGTTAAATGTGTCATGGGAACATAGTGAGTCAATGTGTCATGGGAACATAGTGAGTCAATGTGTCATGGGAACATAGTGAGTCAATGTGAAAGTTAAATGTGTCATGGGAACATAGTGAGTCAATATGAAAGTTGAGGCCAACTTTAGCAAAGACCAGGTTTGTTATATCACCACCGCTTCCCTTTGCTTCAGAACAATGGAATAACTAGATGACTCTGCCTTTAGCCGCTTACAATAATGCTCAACGTTTGTGTAGGACTACATGTTATCTCACTCTTATCGCTCATTCTCATTTCTGACCTTCTAACCTTTACACTTGAGCATAGCTTGACAGCTTATTATTGTGTTTATGCCACTTTAATTGCTAATATTGGTCTGTTGGTTATGTTCTTCAGTATTACAGCTATGTCATTTTTTGCAGCCCATAGCCAAGTTAGCCAAGCTAAGGCAGCCAGATGCCGCAAAATATCCTGAGAGTGCATGGAAGTTTATTGTTTATACGATCACACTGAGCCTGTCATGCTATATTATCTTTGGCCTGCCGCAGTACAACCACATATTCTACGAACCTGATAGTATTTGGAATGGTAGGTGATAATGGTTTCGATTTAGTGTATGCCCCTGGAACCTTGTGGGTAGCACCGGAGTTTTGGAGAGACCTTTGTAACAAAGCCTTCAATGTTTTTGATGCTTATTGCTTCTTCCAAAGTCCATAGTCTCATGCAGGGATAGTGAGCCCCTGGTCTTTGTTGCTGACTTTATCAAAGTCATGCATTTTATTTGGTGCTGTTACGATGCATGCTAATCTATAAAACTAGAAAGCAGGCTTCTAACTCTGCATTGGTCCATTTAATATAATAGCACATGTATCATGCATTCATACTATGATGGCCAGCTCTCCGATGTATCACATGTATTGCCAGATATATAACATATCTAGCATATATCGCGTGGTCATAATGAGTCATCTCATGGTAGTAATGCGTCGTCTAATGGTCGTAATGAGTCATCTCATCGTAGTAATGAGTCATCTCATAGTAGTAATGCGTCATCTCATAGTAGTAATGCGTCATTTCATAGTAGTAATGCGTCATCTTATTGTAGTATTGAGTCATATCTAAGCTAAAGTTTGAGGTGATGGATTTTTCAGGTGGTTTTATGATAAAGCACAATTATAGTCTTTTAATGTACTGTTGTCCTGCTTCCTTCACCCGGTGGCCTGCACTGTAACCTAATTGTTTGTTATATATGGAAAGCGTGCATGTTTTGAACATTCCTAGTGACAGTTCGGGTCAATGGGTTGGGTGTCATATCAACATTCGTCTCTCTTATCTATTTAGTCAAAAGGTTATGTTTGCTCTTCTTGTCACCTTTGTCCTCTTTTCAGATTATGTGCTTGTTCAGTCAGGCCTGCCAAGTAAGTCGCAATGTATAAGACACTTTTGTTTCATCTACCATTCTGGACTGGTCGCGTAAAACTTCAATAAATGGTAACGGTGAAAGTATCAATCTCAGTCAGGCTAAGTAACGGCCGTAGTTCATGTCAAACATTGCTAGATAAGTCCGCAGTTAGTCCTTAAGTTCATTTCAATTTCTCACCAATCTCCGAAGAAACAACTTTTGCTTTTTTTCATCTATTTTGTTTTGTTTTTCAATTTCAGAAAAAGTGTGTCAAGAAAGTTAATGGCTGATTGTTATCATATCATATTTGTTGGTATGACAAGGTATTAAATATTGAGGAATGGAATAAAATTTGATTATCATCATAACAAATGTTAAAATAATTTTTTATCGTAAAATGGTCTGCCTAATCTTACCTTTGTTTGTTGTAAAACTGTCATAAAGCTATCTATGAACATAATTTCTCTAGAACATGAGAAGACAACTCTCTGAATGCAAAGTAATAGTAAAGGAAAAGTAATTTGTGCTAGTTACCAAAGGTAGAATAATTTGGCATAAGATCAGTCCAGGTTGATATATGAAACACTGGTGATAGTTAACTCGCTTTCTCCTTCCCCTGTGTAATATATACATGTATGTTAGCAAGCCTCCTTTCTTGTCTCGGCTTAGAATCGCTGTGCTAGTATTTGTTGGGCCTTGCTCTTCCCTGCAGGTTTTTTACTGGCATGCTTTGACAAGAATGACCAATTTTATAACATAATTCTTTTTGGTTCCACATCATTAGCATTAAAACCACATTTAAAACTTGTTACAGTTGCAAAAAGTTAATATTTTGGCTTACGATAAAACTTTTTAGCTTGCGATAAAATATTTTTTGAAAATGTAAAGTTTGAAGCACGGAATTTTAATTAGAGATGCTCTGGTTTCAACTTGCAAGAGCCGATATAAATCCTTATCTGATTCACCTATCCTCAATAAACACTAATCAGATAACCATCCAGATTCTTTGTGTTGCACGCTTGATCGTTTCATGAAGCCAGGCTGTATTAGAAGTACGAAATAAGATTTCCTGCCGTGGTAATAAATTTCATTTATTACTGAACATATGAATAAATCATAGCCTATATTTATTTATTAATCAGTGAGAAAAAAAGTAATTTACTTTTGTAGTGCTGGTAACTAGGAGTACTACACGGCAGGGATTGGTCCTTATTAACTTTTGCCATTGTAAATGGGAACCTCAATGTATATCATTTGCATCCTGACTAAAACAAGAAAGTTAGTCACTGAATTTATCAGCTGCATTGTTCAAATGCGAATAATAAAATCTTTTATAATTGATTAAAAATTGATGTCTGAGTGGTTAAACAGCATTCACTTTGTTTTATTTTTTAGTGTCATAGACTAAATGCTACCGTTAAAGTCGTCAGAACATTTGTCGGAAGTGCCGGAATTTTTCAAATTTGTTTGCGGAAAGACCAGTCGATATCAATCCAGATCGTAACCTCTGGGGCATCGCTAATTCTGCTGACCCACAAGTGTGATACATAGACTTTTTTAAAAGGGGAGACCATGCAACATCTCCTATAAGCAGCTCATGGTGTGTCACTCTAGGGGGAGATAACTCTATGGTCACTGCTACCACGAAAGCAGCGTTTGATTCTGCTTCGTATTCGTTCCACTCTGATTTGCGGTTTGCATTTCATATTTTCAATCCTCTTTTTTATAGTCGCTCATCCCTGCATGCTTATATTTGTTTAATTGCTGGTGTATATCCCACACTGCCATGCTTTTTTTGTAAGAAAAACTAGGGCTTCCATGTTGTTTACGTTTTGACTATCTGTATATGTTTGTTGTTCCTCGAGGCTACATTTTGTGTTTTTATGTTAACTCTTTCGCTATCAAATTTATTTCTAGCTCTTACCGAATTAATTTTTTTATTCACACAAATGTTGACATAACGTCACTAATTTTGTAGTAACTTGAGAAAGAATGAAGATATCCCCCTAGTTTACAAGACAGGTTGTTGAAAGAAAGATACTTTATCAGAAAATTAAAAAAAAATCTTAAATTAACTTCATTTAAAAATAATAAAAAATTTTACCCAACTTTATCAACAATATTTTGCCAGTGATTTCGATTGTCGTATTTAGACTGTTGCCATAATATTTGGTTATTGTTACAATTTTTCACATGAAATACATGCACTAAAAGACTCAGAATCACTCGATATAGAGTTACTGGAGTCTCTATGGCTAAGAATATTAGAAGCTTCTACAGCTTGAACGACTGCGGTATTATTTTTTTATCTGTGCTTTTTTCCGTGAACTTTCTGTTGGATAGTCAGTAAGCTGCTAGTGAGAGGCCTGCTAATTAGTCTACATCGGTAGCAACAAGCTTGTTTTCATGGAAACCAAATCTTATTGGTCTATCTGAAGCTGAGTAATCAGATAATCTAACGCGCTGTCTAAAAGCCCATGTATCCGCTTCCGGCCACAAAGAGAAGGTAACCCAAGTCGATACCTCGGCTTGCAGCAGTGAAAGAGTTAAAGATGGTGTGGCATGAAAATGTCAATGACTTGATAGGCCTACTTTAGAATTTCTTGTTTGAATTTATACTCATAGCCTTAAAATCAGTTATATACAGTCAAACATGGATAACTCGAACTTCATGGGACCGAGCGAAAGTGTTCGAATTATCAGAGCGTTCAAGTTATCAGAGCACTGTCACAAGTCCATGTATTTACTTATTTATTAGTATATACATGTACATATACAAACTATAATATAAATCAAAAGCACAAATGGCTTGTTTCAAATAAAATGCTTCTAATGTAAAGTTTAAAACGTTTTTATTAAAAAGTATAGAGATTTTTCTATTACTTGAGATTGGTTTGTTGTTTGAGGTGATGTTATTGCCAGGACGTCTTTTAGATTGACATTGGCAAAACTTGATCGTTGTTGAAATGCTCAAAAGAAAAGACATCTTTTTCTTTTGAGCGTTTTACCCACGATCAATTTTGCCAATCGTTGTTGAAATGCTCAAAAGAAAAGACATCTTTTTCTTTTGAGCGTTTTACCCACGATCAATTTTGCCGATCGTTGTTGAAATGCTCAAAAGAAAAGACATCTTTTTCTTTTTAGCGTTTTACCCACGATCAATTTTGCCGATCGTTGTTGAAATGCTCAAAAGAAAAGACATCTTTTTCTTTTGAGCGTTTTACCCACGATCAATTTTGCCGATCGTTGTTGAAATGCTCAAAAGAAAAGACATCTTTTTCTTTTGAGCGTTTTACCCACGATCAATTTTGCCGATTTTTCTTGAAGTTTATGCAAAGATTACCTCACTTTAACTTGCTTCCGAAGGGCGATCGCTAAGCGGATGTTTGGTATAAATCAAATTTCACCAAACCTTTAGAAAATATGTTGACAAAAATATTTTGGCGATGGTGGTAATAACGACGCTTATGAATTACGAAAAGTTGAGGTTTACCTCTATGGCTTGGAATAAAGTGATTTTCTAAAGCGATAACAACCGTTTCGGTAGCCGTTGGGAAAAAACAGTTCGAGTTAACAGTGTTGAGTTCGAGTTATCTATATCAATTTATTATTACGTGGGAACGGACCAAAGAAACCGTTCGAGTTAACCATGTGTTCGAGCTATCCGTGGGCGAGTTATCCATGTTTGACTGTATATAAAATGTATAATATGGGTTGCGGTCACAGAAACCATGATTAAGTCGCAAATCACGAAGTTGAGTTAAATTCGACTTTAAAGTTGCACTAACTGAGTTTATAATTTTGGTAAGGATTTTTGTAACACGTGCTTCTGGACCAATCAAAGAGTGATCTTTCTGAATCTGAAGTCAGTTTAGATAATAAATGGCTTAAAACCTCAGAAAAAACCCTTAAAACCGTTGCTATGCTAAACAGGAAGTACTAAAAAATGGCGTCCGAAAAACGTAATCGTTTCTTTTTTGCCGATTTGAAGGATAATTCTGACATTTTGGACACTTATAATGAGTTCTTTGGTATTCCAACTGATGCCAAAAGCAATGTAAGTAAAGGGAATGACCATGAGATATTCATAACCATTCTTATAAGATTTTTACAATATTTAATGATAAGAATAATTATTCGATTTTATAAGATTTGATTATAAAAAAAATTATTCGAATTTGCTAGATCAAAGTATAGGGTGACCGATGATGTGCAATATGTTACTGTTATTATTTTTTTAACATTTTGTTGATGATACTACGGTTGTGCTCAATATCGCGGCACTGCCAAGCCCTTTTTAACATCTGCAACGTTAGGTAATACATTTTCTTATAGATATACAGCCATTTCTATGACAACCAGCCAAAATCTGTTTAGATTTTTAAATTCAGCATAATGTTTTTGATATAAAGACAGAAATCTAGATAAACATCACAACCTCTTAATATTGGTTGCTATGACGTTTTGAAATGTAAACAAATCTGTGCATCGGTTCTCGTTTCTCAGACTTTAACACCAGTTTTCTCGGAACTATGTTTTCGCACTGATGGTAAACATGCATTCAGTTTATTGACCATAAAATCTGCTGTATTTAAGCTAGAATCAAATTTTTTTTGCAAAATAACTGTGAGAATTTTCTCCTTCAGTTAATGCAGATAACTCTAAATCTTATAATAACGACTTGACCATGGTTTCTGTGATCATGGCACATATATACTTGTTACATTGGTCCGCCTCGGGTTAGCCTGTCTTGACAAGCTGTTGTTTTTGCGTAGTTGTCCCCCCGTTGAGCGGCGAGCAACAACAGCTTGTCACAAGACGTACTGCACCTGATGCATCAGCTGCACTTATAGGGAGTTGTTCTCTTCCTTCTACGCGGCTTGGCCGCGATGTTATGTCGGTCGCTCCATTGGTAATCATAACGAATTTCACGCAAAAATTTATGTAGAAAAAAACAAGATTACAACGTTTAACCAAAGACCAGTTTCTGTAATAAATTTTAGTAGAACTTGAGAATAAAATAAACTCAAAATAAAATCCATAAGAACAAATAAAACTGACTGATACAAAAATAAAAATAAAACTGACTGAGCGCACAAATAACGACATGTTTAGTCGCTGCTGTTGCCTAAGTTCTCAAATTCTAATAAAGTTTACTGCAGAGAGGGGTCGCCAGTTAAACGTTCTTATCTTAATTTTTTTACATAAATTTTTGCGTGAAATCCGTTATGATTACCAATGGAGCGACCGACATAACATCGCGGCCAAGCTGCGTAGACGGAAGAGAACAACTCCTTATAAGTGCAGCTGATGCATCAGGTGCCGTACGTCTTGTGACAAGCTGTTGTTGCTCGCCGCTCGACGGGGGGATAACTACGCAAAAACAACAGCTTGTCAAGACAGGCTAGCCTCGGGTGTGATAGGATGCTGAAATGTAGGCAACTGCTGCTTTTAATTGCCGAGTATGCAATACTTGATACATGCTTATGTGGCTGAAGACGGAAAAACTTGCGCTGTTCTATGTATTTACTGCAGCTTGAAAGAATTTTTTAGCTGCAGTAAATACATAAAAAAGCGCAAGTTTTATTGAGAATTAAGTTTGATAAAGTCAAAAAATCCGGCAACATTGAAATGTGCCGACTTGATGGCGATTAATAGACTGTGTGAGAATGATGAACTAAAGTTCTTTAAAAATTTGAATCGGGAGAATGGGGTGGAATAGCATAGCACCCACAGTTAATATATTGATAATATTCTTCTCTGGGATGTTGGGCTATTGAAGCTCTTTAACAGTTTTCACAGCGCACAACAGTGCTGTTGTGCGCTGTTGTGTAATGATTTACGTAAAATGTAAATCTTCTCCGGAAATGTAATGCTTTCTTATTCTGTATCACACCTCCTTCAAGCTTTTTGAGGTATCTTTCTATCCTTAATGGTGAATGATTTGGTATCGGTGTATAGATGTTATGATGGTGTTATGGCAAAGATTAGCAATCATGTTGGAAAGTGTAATATTAATCGCTGTACTCGCTTTCACCCATATACTTCCCCCAGGATTGATTTGCCATGCTCAAAAGTATTTCCAACTAGGGGTCACCCTAGCAGCGTTTGCTGTGGGAATGTGATTAAAAGCTCTTAAAAGCTAAAAAACGAACAGTTAATTGCGGCCATCACTAATACGCTGTAGTTTGGATTCTCTTTCCAAAACGGCTCAAATGGGACATAGTTGTTACAGGATGGTTTCTGTTTACACTTTCATGCAACCTCATTCGTCGAAATACTTCCACAAATATACTTCACGCGTTCAATAAAATCATGTCTATTGTTCTTACACGTCTGTTTTATCGTCATTGTAATGCTGTCACTTTTAGCAGCGATATCCTATCACTTACCGTAAAGATTTGCTAAACTCTTTAACCTTACCTCGAAGGAGTACATATCATTGTCTGATAATCATGACGAGCCTGTTGGTTACCTGTGATAATCGAAAAGTGCTGCAAAAATTATTTTCGAAGTATTGGGTCACATGATCAGATTACGACTTGACGATTAGACCAAGCCGAAACAAAACTGTAAAGTAGCGAGCATCTATATTTGATACGGGGTCTTCGGTAAAACCCGAAGTGTTTGTCATAAACTAGTGCTACGATAAGTTTTATATTGAGCTTTTTATTGGCCTTTCAATTCACGTGAGAACATCACGTGACAAGACAACCAAATTTCATGGCTACGTCATTGAAATAAAGAGATTCCAATTTACAGCGGCTTTTCGCTTTTGAGCTTTTAAAAGCTTGTAATCACATTTCCACATATTTGGCACATACAACACAACAGAGGAAGACATGGTGAATCTTTTGATACCAAATAACTATAATGTGAATTTTGTTGCAAGTCAACCTTTAACGAAGTTGAGGTTGAGTTATTTGAAGCAGTTTATCATTGCGTGGGAACGGACCAAAAAATCCGTTCGAGCTATCCAAGGGCGAGTTATCCGAGTTTGACTGTATCTAATGAAACCTTAAAAAGTTCGGATCGTTGGACAGATTTTCCAGGGTTACTGCTGCGCATTGACAAAAACCCAGGGTTCAAAGGGCTGACATGCGTGTTATTAAACAGTTTTTATAGCGCAGGGCGCTATAAATCGAGTTTTTGTCCTCTCAACTCGACCGATCCGTGTACCAAAACCTGATTTGCAAGTCAAAACGCGAACCCGCACGATCGAAATGCTCAAAATCTCTATTACCCGAGACTCGAAAGAAGATAAGCTTGCGGGTTCTACGAGTTTTATTACCTGTGCCCAGCACTAGTGCTGAACATCGGCGCATTGAGACTGCTCAAATCGAAATAAAAAAACGACTGAAGCGTGAAAATATTTATAATGGAATAGCTAGCGATATTTCAATGCGCATGATTCGAAAGTGCTGTTTCCATGATTCGCAAGCATGATGGATTCGATAAAATTTTGCTGATTGCAAAACACACTTAGCTTGCGGATTTATGCCGTTTCAATGATGCGGATAACTTGCGGATTGACTCAAATTTGCAAAATATGCGCATCATAGAAACACAGTTATTGAGAGGCTTTCATTTTGAAAGCACACAGTTATTGAGAGGCTGAGACAATTTCATTCTTAATCCCATCGATGCCCAAGTTTTTAGCTCAATATGTTGGCACTGTGGCATCTTGTCATGTTACTGTTGATGTTGGTTTTGGTGCTAAGTGAAATTACCATGACTTTTTACTACCCTACAGGATGAAATTATTCGTGAAGTTAAATTTCCTAAGAATTGTCTTTTCATGCATATTCGCGGAATAAATTGTTCGTGGATGAACACATTCGTGAATAAATTAATCTGTGAAAGCAGCTAGCAATAGAGTAAAACCTTCACGTGCGTATACACATGTTTAGGTTTCTATTTAGCTAGGAAATTCATGTCGATCATGCTAAGCTATAAATTTTTGACTGAATCCAGAGGTTTTTATGAATATTTATCGATTTGGAGGCTTTTGGTAAACCAACAACTTGTGGTAAGTTATGAGTTTTTTCAATGTAAAGAATTACAGGAGAGATTTTTGCAATGATGACAACGTGCCAAATTCCAAATAACCTGTGGTAACCTTGAATAATTTTTGTATAGAAGTGTGATGCATTGGCAATGGCTTAACTCAAAGCCCCGGCTATGATTTTAGAATAGTTTGGAACTCGGCTACGTTTACTAACTTTGCCTAGCGGTTAGTTTTTAATTTGAGGTAGTAGTTATTCTCCCTTCTGTTAAAAAGTAAAGCAAATTAATCGCGGATTTTAATAATTCGCTGAATCGCCAGTACGCGAATTATTAAATCCTTTGAATAATTTCATCCTGTAGGGTATATGAATAGGTTTTATGAAACCTTTGAGTTTACTGTTTAGTAAAATATTTAAAAGATTTAGCGCATGAAGTTTTCCTTTTAATGAAGTTTGAAAAACTTTTTTAAAAAGCAAAATGATATATAAAATTTTTATTAATGTTAATGAATTAAACTAAAAAATTAATGGAATACACTAGTGTTTTATGACCTAGTGTATTCATATACTAGTGTAATTATTAAATTATAACTTTCACAGGAGTAAAAAAAAATTTCAATGGTCGATCAGGTTGGAAATATAAATTAAAAAAAATATTTTAACTATCTTTTATCTAATAGTAGCATATGTAAACTCATTATTAGCAGTCGTCATTGCAGATATTTTGACAAGTTCTAGTTCCCGAAATAGCTGATAAGAATGGCTAACAATTTGTATCTGACCTACATTGTAGCACACCGGTTTGAGGCTTGCTCTTTGTTGCAGATCATGTCCCTGGTATGCGGGTTGAACCAGTAATTTCCTGGGCTTATGCTCTACAGATCTCCTTCTATATTCATTCTATTTATGCTAGTCTTTGCATGGACGCGTGGCGCAGTGACAGCAATCTTATGATTTTTCACCATTTCTTGGCAATTTCACTTATTGGATTTTCATACTTGACAAGGTAAGTGCTGGATCAAGGCATAGCAAGTCTTGTGGCCTCTTATTACATTTTTGTTTTTTTCCCAATGAGTAACATTTGCTGATAACTTATGGTTTTACTAAAAATAATTTCGTAGCGATGCGTCACAGTTGCAGCTGTTTAGTTTAATTTTGATAGAAGTGGTAACGTAACTCCTCACATAGATGCATGCAAAATTCTACGTAAAATCCATATTTTTCAACATTTTAAAAATTACAAAAATGTTTGAAATATGATTTCTCACTGAAAATTCTTCGCTTACCTGGGTTTACTCTGGAGTGCGTGTACTGTTTGTGTTTTGTAGTTTGACACTATGTCATTGGTGACACTATGTCATTGGTGACACTATGTCATTGGTGACACTATGTCATTGGTGACAGTAGTTTGACACTATGTCATTGGTGACAGGAGCTCATTTTCGGTGCTGTAGGTGACCCAATTTACGAATGATTTTTGCACATTTTATTTATTGCTCACATATAAGCCAATAGCGAAGCGGTTGATATTATCGGCGATTGTCCTGATGCAGTTGTCGCAGTAGTAAAGCCCAACTAGTGGTTTGTGCAAAATTTGTGTTCATTTCTGTCAGCGATGGATAGTGCTTTTGAATGCTATTACTCATGAATTGGCTCATCTTTGTATATCTATACATTGTAAATCTCAGCGTTTACGTACTTTGCTGTCCAGCTATAGCTATTAAAACCATGTTTGTAAACCAATGATCTAACCACAAGTCTATGGAGGTTCTTACATTTCCAATGCTCTCACTATATACTGAATACCCTTTTCCCTGATTTCATTCGCTAAATGACATATTAATTGGTACATTGCCCCTACAGGTTATGAGGCCCCAGTTATAAAACATTTTCCGCCCATCTCTATAAAACATGATGCTTTTTCGTCCTCGCCATTCTAGGGTGAATTAGTTTTCCCGCCATACGATATCAACAAAAATTTCTCTCAAATTGAATTTTGGCGATTTGTGTATTGATTATAACCGATATTAACAGATACACAGTTATACGCGAGTTCAGCGTTATCTGTTATGATAAAAACGGATTCACAAACAGATAAGTGATAAAATTTTAGTTAAAAGTTTGAAGTTTACTAAAATACATACTACAATTTCCTTCAAGTACGTGTTTAATAAGCCAAATTCATTCAAGTTAGACTCAGCGTTTATGTTACATATCTGTCTCGAAGCTAAAAACTCCCCACGGTACGTTCTGAGCGTAGTGCACTGTAATGTTACATTATCTTGCAGATCATAACCGCAAAATCCTCGAAAGTTGTTGTAGGTAACTATAGTTACTAAGGTTAATATATTGTTTGGTTACTATTTTAATGATGATGATTTTGATGAGTTTTACCAGGTGTTTGTATTATATAATTAGACTATGGGTTTTTATTCCACTATCTACGATATTTTCTCCTTATGATGTCAACACTGAAATGAACTAAAATCATAATTGTATACCAAATAATTTTTCACTGTAATCGTAGCAAAACAGACTATATTTAGCCATTACTTGCTAAGTTGCTAATGATTTCATTTAAACACCTTAACGGTTTTCTTTTTCCTACTAATTTATTTTATCAAAACACTTCTTTCATTATATGAAATTTAAAAGTTAATTTTTTGACAAATTTTGAAAACCTTTACAGTTGTTTTATTTTTCTCCTAATTCATTTGAACTGCACAAAAATACTCTTTTCATGATATGAAGTTTAAAAGTTAGAATGGTAAATGTTGTATGTTAAATAAAAATAAATTTTTTGACCAAAGACTTTTTATTATCCGGGCAACTAGTTTATATTCATAGTCCAAAACCAATTAATTTTTAAACTTTGTCCTAAAACAGTTGTTTATCGATTGCGGTGTGAGGTGTGTAATAACTAGTTAGAATAAACATGATTACTATTATAACTACCTGCCTTGAGAAGAGACCGGATCATGTTATCAACACTTTGATGATGTGAACTCGGATTGGACACCAAGCTGCGTTTAGGCGCTCAGAATGAGACAATGTTTTATTTTATTTAGACGCCGAGACTAAAGTTGCTATCGCGGGGAACATCGCTGTTCACACTGACAGTTTATGATACAATTTATTCACATCGTTTAAAATGCTAGTGATTTTGGTATTTTATCATTTTACACGTGAGTGTGTAATGTATACTAGAGTGTACACTAGAGAGGTATACCTTTCATTAGCATGGTAAAGTTTGCTTGTACTATAAATCATAAATATTAAGTTATTAAAGTTATACATAGGAGTAAGGAAGTTATACATAGGAGTAAGGAAGTTATACATAGGAGTAAGGAAGTTATACATAGGAGTAAGGAAGTTATACATAGGAGTAAGGAAGTTATACATAGGAGTAAGGAAGTTATACATAGGAGTAAGGAAGTTATACATAGGAGTAAGGAAGTTATACATAGGAGTAAGGAAGTTATACATAGGAGTAAGGAAGTTATACATAGGAGTAAGTTTGGAAGTATGTTTGGTTTGTATTAAAATGTTAATTTAAATGCCTTTTAATCTCTGACTGCTTATTTTTGAAATGCATTAGAACATCTGAGTGCAACTCTTTCAGCCACTCATAAAAACTTTTGTTCCGTATAATGAGTAAAATTTTGTAGTGGGAGCAATCATCAGTTGAGGCGATGACTAAGGGGAGGAGAGGCTAATTTGTATCGTAGATTTATCAAAAAGAGCTCGATATGTGACAAGCTGGAGTATTTTAAAGCGCTTCTCAAATAGTTGCTTTCAACGCAGTCGACTGCTTCTTTCTCTCGTACTTTAGTTATTGATCACTATCTACCTCACCTATTCTCTCGCCCAATTTATCACCCTTCTGCCACTGAAAGCAGCCTGCACTCACGCAGTTCACAATTTCGTCTCACCTCGTAGCTGTAAGATCCCGAGCGCTATGTATCTCTTTAGAAGTGAATAGAGGAACTAATGCAACAGCATGAAGCAAAGGTGTGAGCAGTGTACATGGAACAACAATATGACAGTATGACATCAATGATATGCACTATCTTGTGAATTGTATAACATTGATTTCAATGTTATACAATTGCCATGTAATACGAGTAAATTACAATATAAACCTATTCAGAGAGCGATTTTAACTCGTACTGCCAGGTTCTACTGTACTTCATAACAGTGTCACAAAGGCTCACAGTGTCACAAGGCATATTCTTAAAACATATAACCGTTCTCGCTTATCAATAAAGGGTATCGATTTTGGCATACTTTGCAGGTACCATAAGATTGGCCTGCTAGTCCTTTTTATTCATGATCCAACGGATGTTGTGTTGGAGTTTACCAAGTGTAATGTCTACTTCAAGACCCGCGGTGGTCTACTTTACCGGCTGCATGATATCCTCTCTACCATAGGCTTCATCACCTTTGCTCTATTCTGGTAAGCTTAGCATCTATTTTTATTCGGACACACGCTGATATGAGTCTAGATACATCCATTGTTGGAGTTATGTTTCCATTAAACCCTCAGGCGCATCTGCTGATAGTTCTTGTATTTTACTATAAATACAATGACTCGGTACCCTCTCTTACTCGGTACTCTCTCTTTTACTCTGACTCAATACTCTCTCTTACTTTGACTCAGTATTCTTTCTTAATTTGACTCGGTACTTTCTCTGACTCAGTACTCTCTCTGACGCAGTACTCCCTCTGACGCAGTACTCCCTCTTACTCTGACTCAGTACTCCCTCTTACTCTGACTCAGTACTCTCTCTGACGCAGTGGTATTTCTGACTCAGTACTCCCTCTTACTCTTATTCAATACTCTCTCTGACTCAGTACTCCCTCTTACTCTGACTCAGTACTCTCTCTGTCGCAGTGGTATTTCTGACTCAGTACTCCCTCTTACTCTGACTCAGTACTCTCTATGACTCAGTACTTTCTCTGACGCAGTAGTCTTTCTGACTCAGTACTCCCTCTTACTCTGACTCAGTACTACCTCTTACTCTGACTCAGTACTCTCTCTGACGCAGTAGTCTTTTTAACTCAGTACTCCTTCTTACTCTGACTCAGTACTCCCTCTTGCTCTTACAATCTGCGCTTGGTATTTGTTGTAGGCATCTATAATTAGTGAATGATCAATTGGCCAAAGAAACTCACCAATTGTTGCTACCGTTACTGTTTCTCTAAAAACTGCCACCTATACTGTTTCTCTGAAAGCTGCCACATTATAGTCAATTAGTTAAGCTTCACTTTGGTTGATCATCACTCAGGTTTGTCTTACGCCTCTACTGGATGCCTCTAAAGATCCTTCACAGCGCCGGCTATGGTTCCATGGTCAGGTACAGCGAGACTGGTCACCTTCCGTTTTATTTTTTCTTCAACACTATGCTATGGGTACTACAGCTTATCAACGCTTATTGGTTCCTGGTGAGTGTCACACGCTCTTTCTGTTGCCAACACGCAACGTTGAGAGGTGTCATATCTACGACTTCTAATTGCTGGCCTTTTACTAAATATTGACAAGGAGAGAAACTCGTAAGATTTTTATCCTGTTTGAACGCTTTATCGTAGTAGGGTTAAGTTCTTGCTGGAGTAGATTGATATAGCCAGATAGTTACAACATGTCACTTATTGTAAGGATTTATTGTGAAACACAATATTTGTTAGAGAGTAACCAATATTTTTCTGTTGAACAGGATATGTACATGTAGGTGCACCTCATTTCCTCTCCAACTCGTGTAGAGTGCACTGTAATGTCTCTCCTTTCTATATCACTAGTAACCGGTAGTCTTCCCTTGCTGTAACACTGGTAACTGCTGTTTTTGATCCTCTCGTTGTAACACTAGTAACTGGTGGTTGTCCTTTTATGATTGAGAAGAGATTAGCTAGAGGTAAGGTGGTTAAATGGTTACCATTCTTGTATATGATATCGCTTTGATTACAGTACATAGTAAGCTTCCTAGTAAAGGTTGTGACAGGCCAGATAAGTGAGGTTGATGACATCAGAGAGGAGGAAGTGATACAGAGAAATCTAGATATGGCAACCGCAAAGTGAGTTCGGTTGTGACTGTGGCTCTTATTATGTTTGTTTCTCGAGCCAGAGTGTTTAGTAGTAGATGGTTTTTATAGCAAACTACTGTATAAGTTGGAGAAGATTGTCGCAATTTAACAGCAGATTGGAGATCTGAGGTCGCAAGGCAGCAGATTGGAGAAAATAGTTATTCAATATTAAATGAATTTTTTCGATCAAATGTTAACGGTTTACTTGCAACAAAATTCACATTACAGTTATTTGGTATCAAAAGATTCACCATGTCTTACTCTGCTGTGTTGTAGGTGCAAAATATGTGGAAATGTGATTACAAGCTCTTAAAAGCTCAAAAACAAACAGTTAATTGCGGCCATCACTAATACTAGTTTGGAATCCCTTCATTTCGATGGTTTACTCAAACATTGTAGTTATTGTTTTGACACATGTTATTACGTGGAATTAAAGTCCAATAAAAGACTCAATATAAAACGTCTCGTAACACTACTTAAAGACAAACACTTCGGGTTCTACCGAAAAGCCGGTATCAAATATAGATGCTCGCTACTTCACAGTTTTGTTTCAGCCTGTTCTAATCTAGTCGTAATCTGATCATGTGACCCATACTTCCTGCCAAATGGACAGAAGAAATTCTGCAGCATTTTTCGACTATCACAGGGGACCAACAGGTTCATCATGTTCATCAGAGGATGATATGCACTCCTTCGAGTGAAGGTTAAAAATTTAAACGAATTTTTATGGTAGGTTGTGAGATATTAGTTCTTAAAGTGACAGCATTATAATGATGATGACATAAACGCGTAAGGACAATAGACATGGTTTTATTAAATGCGTGAAGTATATTTGTGAAAATATTATGACGAATGAGATGGCATGAAGTATAAACCGAAGCCATCACGTTCAACTACATCCTATTTGAGCCGATTTGGAAAGGGATTCCAATCTACAGCGTTTTCGTGATAGCTGCGATTAACTGTTCGTTTTTGAGCCTTTAAGAGCTTGTAATCACATTTCCACATATTTTGCACCTACAACACACCAGAGTAAGATATGGTGAATCTTTTGATACCAAATAACTGCGATGTGAATTTTATTGCAAGTCAACCTTTAATTAGATCTGTTCTATTAAGCTGTAGTTAAATTTGTCTGATCAAATGGTGGATAGACTTCTCTAGTCAAATAGGAAAGATTTATCTAACCAAGTAGTCTATGAAATTTTTTCTACTTACTTGTCAGGTGAAACTTTGCTGTTACCCTACCATTTTTACTGCTTGTAGCGTGGAACCTCTGCTACATTCTTGTCATTTCTGTTTATTACAATCCTTATCGGCGAATGCTAACTATTGCACAGCCTTTCTTTTGGCTTATTTCTTTCCGTAGTAACATGTTTTTTATCCTGTTGTGATGGAAATGCGCATTATATAACACAGTCAAACCTCGACATAAAAACTTTGTTCTAATAATTATTTCATGTTTCAAAACTGTCGTATGTAGGAACGTATATTTCTCTATGATTTCGTTGTATTTTTTTGGTTCATTCTAGAGCCATAAATATGGTGCGTTACATTACAAACATCTAACTGTAGTTACGTTACATGTAACTACAGTTAGATGTAAGATTACAGCAAAGACTCCACATAAAACTGCGATGAGCTACTTATATAAAACTTAAATTATATGTAAAACTTAAATTAAAAAGCAATAATTGGGAAAATCTTTACTTTATTTCTGAGAGATGTGAATGAAAGTCTAGGCACAGCGATGTGTAGGTTTGGGGTAAATTTAGTGATAAAAATACACGGCGTAACACGCTCTAAATTACCCTAGATCTAGTTCAAACTAATTTAAAACATTTGTTCTATTACATTTGGACTTAATTTCTATCAGACCTTTTGCTTTAAATTGTAAAGTTTTTGTTTCAAGAATTTATGGATGCCGTATGTCGGAAGTGACTTTATGTCAAGGCAAAACCGTCGTAAGTAGGTGTTCAAACTTCGTTATATGTCAGTAAGTTTATATCTAGAGATGACGATGAGTTGAGGTCTGACTGTAGCATTGTCTCATAGCATTGTCTGCGCTCCTCTATGCTCCTCTATACTTATTGTACTGATTGTTAGTGTGCAGATCATCTTCTCACTCTCATCCAGCACCACTCATTGCAGGGACAATGGCCACCACCAATGTCATGAGGTTGAAGGCAAGAAGCAAGCATAGCGGTTGCAGCAAGTCATTTTATACACTCGTAAGCAAACACACGCTAACTGTGGTCTCTCAGCTCTCGGAATGACATGTTATCAACTCTTAATGTTGTGTGCTATGTGTTATGGTATGGCTATTGTGTCACTAGATCAAAGCCTATTATTTATACTGTTGTACTTTTTCATGGACAAATTTCTATGTTGCAGCATTGTCTGAAATTATGCGTATAACCATTTATTGTCTTTCTGAACGCAACAGCTAATAAATAATAGTATATTGAAAGGAAATTGTTCAATTGGATTGAACATAGCCTTTCATCAACATGTGAATTTTTAGATCTAGTTGAAGGACTCATCACTGAGTACACTGTGCTGTCCACTAAACAAAAACTGTATATGCCATATACGATAATATTTATTACATTTGTAGTCTATTTCACAAAATAAGGCATAAACTACCAAAACAGTTAGACTTGCAGGTTAGAATCAATAATTTGCTGAAGAAGCAATTTAATATGTCACTTTGTGTTGTCATCACAGTTGCACTGGCATTGCTGTCGTGATAGCATCACGGTCGTGTTGCATGGTTGGAACTTCCAATAACCTGCAATGGTAAGGTATTAAAAATCAGCTTATCCGATGAGAGGTAATGAGAGCTGCCTGCCACTTGCTATTAGCCTGGCACATTTGTCAATGGAAAATTTGAGTAAGCTTACTAATGAGAACTATTCACCCAATATCGCAATCACCCTTTGTAGTACGCAAAGTCGTGGGTATTTGCTCCCATATAGCAACATAATTTGTATATCAGCTAGCTAACAAATGAAGCTCTGTGGCCTAATTGGTACAGCATCAGCCTGGTGAGTGCGAGGGTCTGAGATCAAATCTTTTTTGGTACGGGTTCTTTAATCCAAGATATAGTAATAGCTATAGCTGGACATATACAATGATGACAACTTTGAGAAATATATTTATAGATATAGCACTCTTTGCTGCAATTGCTCTGGTAGAATTAACCATGCGGACAAGTTAACTATATTTGGTTTCCTGTATACTTGTGGGATATGTGAAAGGTCTGGTGAGTCCTAATTGTGCTCACATTTGAAAGTAGATACATCTCGTTCCTAGAACTAATGAAGAATGTAGTTACATGTATTATAAAACTGCAGCTGAAGTTCTACTTAGTAAGTTAGCTACTAGAACCTCTAATTAGGATCAGCACCTGTCATTGAGCGAGATGGGTGAAACTAAGATTCAGACCCAAGTTGTTTCTGGTTGTAACCAAGTGTGGACCAAAATGACCGACTGTGGATACCCATTTGCATACAATTGCTCGTCATGCCTGGAAGTGCTCGAGTCATGTTTTTCTGACAATTATAGATTAAGTTAATGCTTTCCTACATGCTCCCAGCTCTACATGAAAATTTCAAAATATGCACAATCTTTTGCCAGGCTTTCAACCCAAAAATATAAGTATGAATGTTTAGATTTACTATAGTAAGTTGTACTTTATAAAAAAATGTGTGGCCAAACACTCAATAACCCACCATTTTGGGTGGCAATGCTAGGAACAATTGGCATACCACAAGAACCACTGTGAATTCCTAGCTAACAAATTTAGGAATTATATTCCCTATCATTTGCAAAGGAGCAGATAACTCTTTATATACTTAGACAAGATATTTGTATCAGTGTTAATCCTAATCAATAGTCTGATTATCAGTTGAGACAAATATTTGCTGCATGATATGCTTACGGATGGTATGTCGCCAATAGCACATATTCTATTGAGGCTGACAGTCTGCAGCAGGCACAAGCTGGTCTCGCAAGGTAATTATTATGTTGGCTGTGACTACGGAGCACATACTGTATACGCTCTCTTTGTGATAGCTGGAGTTGTGCAGGCAAACCTCACATTAGGTAAAGAAAGTAAGTCTAGGACAGCGGCTATCTCCTAAGTGAGCGCAAAAAATGCATAAGGCACCTAGCCAAAGGAGCTTGGACCAAGGTTCTCAGTTGGTCTGCGAAAAATTTTGGATGTACAGCAACACCTCTAGCTATGAAGTAGTTTCGCTGTGAAATCTCTGCATAAGTTAAAACTGTCTGAGTTGGAGCAAATATTCCAATGAGAATATGTTACAATTCATTTCTTATGTTTGACAGTCTCTGTATTTACTATAAATACTGCATGCCTTTGGGCATATAATTCAAATAAACACGTTATATAAAAAAAACAAATTTAATGACAAAATTATGAGTAAAAAAGTAAACAACGTATAAATAATAAATTAAGTTCTTCATGGGAAACTTGGATAATAGTGTAACTTACACTAAGGTAGCGATAAAGACTTACCTTGTTATAACTTACACTAAGGTAGCGATAAAGACTTACCATGCTATAACTTACACTAAGGTAGTGATAAAGACTTACCTTGTTATAACTTACACTAAGGTAGTGATAAAGACTTACCATGCTATAACTTACACTAAGGTAGCGATAAAGACTTACCTTGCTATAACTTACACTAAGGTTCAAACCAAATTTGAATTGGTTGTAATTAGATTTTCATGCCCTCTACTTATTCACTTGTAAAACTTATTGTTGGCACCTTCATTGGGCATTAGAAAATTTGCATTGTGAGTTGATTGTAAGTGGATGTTGGAGTACTGATCTTTAGCGTGATTATGAGTAATGCATCTCTCTGAGCTAGTAGTGCTATTACAGCCTTTATTTCACCCATTAAATGAATCCAGACAAAAAAGATGAATTTGATAAACAACATTTTATAAATGTATCGTATTAGCTGGCACCTAAAAGTGTGCTGTGACGAAAGCTTTAGCTTATGCTGTCGTTAAAATTCTCGTAAGTAAAATAACGCATCCACAGTCATTTCAACACAGCAAATGCAAATTAAGTTCAATTCAATAATTTTTAAAGTGATTTTCAGAACAAAAAAATTTTCTATATTAAAATGTGTGGAAAAAATTATCTAAATTTTCAGTCACTCCTTTGAAATTGAAACTTGCAAAGTTTTTCAGTCTGATGATTGAGCTTTCAGTCTTTTACCAGAACTATTAAACTGTCGACTGGGCACCGAGGACTAAATGACACATTCTACAGCAATGATTTTAGTTATACTGTATTCCTTCAGTTACTGTTTTGTTGGAAAAGAGATGGTAGACTGTGTGTTGAAACAATCCAATATTAATTATACATTTCTTTGCAACACCGGTGGCTGGGTGTCGCAATCATTTACTAACGCCTGTAACTGACTGGGTGTCGCAGTCAACTACCAACGCCTGTGACTGACTGTTGCAGTCTTTTACTAACACCTGTGACTGGGTGTCGCAGGCAATTACCAACGCCTGTGACTGACTGTTGCAGTCTTTTACTAACACCTGTGACTGGGTGTCGCAGGCAATTACCAACGCCTGAGACTGACTGTTGCAGTCTTTTACTAACACCTGTGACTGGGTGTCGCAGGCAATTACCAACGCCTGTGACTGACTGTTGCAGTCAATTACGTTCTTTTCTTACCTGTTCACAGAGTTTTCCGGTGAATTCTTTTGGGCAGATACAAACAGCGTCATCTTCAGTGCCGAAACAGAGCCCTCCATTTTGACACGTACGCTGTGCGCATTGGTTGGTGACAAACTAAAAAATTAGTGAATGGTTTTAAATTATAAGGGACACATAGCATAATAACCATAATAAATGTGACATTTGAACAAAAGTCCCTATATCCACTATTCAACTTACAACCACTACAATATATCCTGAAGCTTTTGTACATTTAAAAAAAAAGAGTCTAATCATAAGGGAATATGATGCAAGTTTTAAATAGCTTTCTGGTAAATCACGTTCTAAAAATATTATAACACTGCCCTTCTGATATGGCATCTACCATACAAATATGTAAAGTAACTCTAAGCAGTATCTACTATACAAGTGATGACATCATCTACTATTATATAGAGTGAAGTAAGTGTAGACAGTATCTACTATACAAGTGGTGACATCAACTAATTATAGAGTGAAGAGAGTGTAGACAGTATCTACTATACAAGTGGTGACATCATCAACTAATTATAGGGTGGAGTAAGTGTAGGCAGTATCTACTATACAAGTGGTGACATCAACTAATTATAGAGTGAAGAGAGTGTAGACAGTATCTACTATACAAGTGGTGACATCATCAACTAATTATAGGGTGGAGTAAGTGTAGGCAGTATCTACTATACAAGTGGTGACATCATCAACTAATTATAGGGTGGAGTAAGTGTAGGCAGTATCTACTATACAAGTGGTGACATCATCAACTAATTATAGGGTGGAGTAAGTGTAGGCAGTATCTACTATACAAGTGGTGACATCAACTAATTATAGAGTGAAGAGAGTGTAGACAGTATCTACTATGCAAGTGGTGACATCATCAACTAATTATAGAGTGAAGTAAGTGTAGACAGTATCTACTATACAAGTGGTGACATCATCAACTAATTATAGGGTGGAGTAAGTGTAGGCAGTATCTACTATACAAGTGGTGACATCATCAACTAATTATAGGGTGGAGTAAGTGTAGGCAGTATCTACTATACAAGTGGTGACATCATCAACTAATTATAGGGTGGAGTAAGTGTAGGCAGTATCTACTATACAGGTGGTGACATCATCAACTAATTATAGAGTCAAATGAGCGTAAGTTGATAGCAGAGAACCTCTCGGACAGTGTCTTTTATTACTATTTGCGCTCTGAAATTTCATCAATAATTTACAATAACTAATCACGTAGCAAGAGGATGTAATTGAAGTTTTCTACGAATAAAACTTGAGTTTGTAATACTTGAGACTATAATACAAAAATATTGTATGGATGAAATGCCCAAGTCATCACCTGACTAACTATTTGTGAGGTCTGTTTCTAGTTGCATAATTTGCAGTTGGTAACTGGCTCATATTACTAGTTTATTTTTATCCAACTAAATATTCTTTGTATTAACTTTTATTATTTTAAAGCCTCATAGCCATTTATGTTTGCTCTTTTAAAACAATTCTTACCTCGCAATTGGTTCCTGCAAATCCCTCCGCACATTTGCAGAGATAGTTTCCATTTGGCTGTATTTCACACACTCCTCTTCGCATACAAGGATCTGAGCTGCAAACTGAATGCTCACAATTAGAGCCACTATAACCAGGCACACAGATGCAGGAGTGGCTGTTTGAAGTGTCAAGGCATGTTCCACGATTTTGACACGGACTTGACAAGCACCCATCAGTGCTGATATTGCAGCTCTCACCTTGAAAGCCCAGATCGCATTGGCAGATGCGGCTGCCATTACCTAATCTTTGACACACTCCATTTTTACATGGGCTTTCTACACAAACATCACTTTCACAAGAATCACCGTAATATCCGGATAGGCATCGACAACTGTAAGCATTTACTTCATCTGTGCATGTGCCGTTGTTTTGGCACGGATCATTTGAGCACTCATCTACTTCCATGTCACAAGCCACTCCTGTGAATCCTGCTAAACAGTGGCAAGTCGAAGCTCCTCGAGTGGACACGCATTTACCATTTTTGCAATTGCCACTTATCTTGCACAAGTCTACCTCACAATCTTTTCCCTCAAAACCTGGATTGCAAGCGCATGAGTAGGTTCCTATGGAATCGATACATACCCCATTTCCAGAGCAGTTGGTGAAAATACACTCGTTTATGTTTCTATAACATGTTTTTCCTTCATATCCCTTGTCACAGTCACAAAAAAGACCTTTGGGGGTTCCTCTACATGTCCCATGGTCACAAGGATTGAAAACATCTGAACAAAGATTAACTGAGCATGACTTGCCCACAAACCCATCATCACATATACATGTGTAGTCATTTATGCCATCTACACATCGTGAGTTTTTAGAACAAAAGCCTGTAGCGCATTCATCAATATCTTTTTCACACAAATGACCCGTATATCCGGGTGGACACTGACAGCTAAAATTCCCAACTTCAGGTTTGCATGTACCTCGAATGCATTTTGAAGGTGAACACAAATCTGTCTCACACAAAATGCCTGCTTTACCTGGTGGACAAATACATTCAAAATCATTGACTAGATTATTACATGCTCCAGCCTGGCAAGGAGAGGAAGCACAGTCATTTTTCTTAGCTGTACAATGTCTTCCTTCATATCCAGCGAAACATTCGCAAGAGTAGTTTTGTGGTAAAGGTAGGCAATGACCATGTTTGCAAGGTGAAGGAAAACATAGGTCTTGTTCACAAAGCCTTCCGAGTTTACCATCTGGGCAGATACATTCAAAGCCAGTGAGGTTGCTCACACAGATTCCACCATTGTGACAAACCGTATTAGCGCAATGGTCTACTTTTGTTCTACAGTTATTGCCAGTAAATCCTGCATCGCAGCTGCATGACACTCCATTAAGTCTAACATGGCATGTTCCATTGAGGCCACAGTCAAGCAAACTGCAAAGATCAACAGAACAATCAGATCCAGAAAATCCAGACAAACAGCTACAGCGAAAATTTCCAGCATAGTCCAAACAAGTAGCATTGTTCATACATGGATCTGATACACAACTATTGAGTGCTGCTTCACACCAAACACCTGTCCAACCAAAGTCACACATGCAAGCATAGCTTCCATCGGTTCCAACACATCGACCATTGATACATGGGCTTGCACTACATAAATCAGAGGAACATAGTCTGTCTACAAACCCTGGCTTGCACTGACATCTGAAGCCATTGATTTCATCTATGCAACTAGCATTGTTGTGACACGGGTTATACAGACAGTCATCGTAATTGGTCTCACATAGTTTACCAGTGTAACCTGGCTCACAAATACATAAACTACCACCTGAAATTCTTTGACACACACCATTCTGACATGGATTAGTTTGGCATTCATCAACTTCACACTTTGAACCTGAAAAGCCAATCGGGCAGAGGCATGTAAAATTACTAGTGCCATCTATACAGCTTCCTCCATGTAGGCAGCTGTTTCCTGAGCAATCATTGATGTTAGTTTCACAATGCAAACCCATATATCCATTTAAACAATTACACCGATATCCCCCAAGCAAGGGTACGCAGTCTCCAAACTTACAAAGTGAGGGATTGCAAAAGTCTTTATCGCATAAACTACCACCAAATCCGACCGCGCAACGACATCTGTAGCCATTGACTTGTGTAATACAAGTAGCATTATTCAAGCAAGGATCTGAAATACAGCGATCAAAGTTCTCGTCACAGTTAGCTCCGGTGTAGCCGCTAAAGCATGCACATCTGTATCCATCAACAACTCGAACGCAGGATCCTTGAACGCATGAAGATGTATTGCAGTAGTCATGTTCACAAAGCTCACCATAAAATCCAGTTGAACAAATGCATTCAAATCCTCCAACTTTATCATAACAACGTCCATTCATACAAGGGTTTGATGCACACTCATCAATATTATCTCGACATTGGGTACCACTGAATCCAGGACTGCAAGTGCAATTAGCTTTACCAGGAGAACGATTACAGGTTCCATTACCGCAATTTGCAGCAACACACAAATCCAAGCTACAATCTTTTCCGCTGTATCCATCTGTACACGTGCAAAAATAATCATTTACATGATCCGTACACACCGCAAAATTCTGACACGGATCTGCCAAACAGTCATCTATATTCACACTGCACATTTGACCGCTCCAACCTGGCTGACACAGACAATCAACTCCATCAAAAGTCGTAAAACATGTACCATGCTGACAGAATGAGCATAGATCAACATCACAGTTTCTACCACTAAAACCGGGGTCACATTTACATGTATAGTTACGGTCAACACCGAAACACGTACCTTTATAACATGGATTTGGTAGGCATAGGTCCATCGAACATGAGTCACCCGTGAAGCCATCATAGCAATTACATGTGTAGTTGCCATTAGAGCTTACGGAACATTTACCTCTATTGTCACATGGGTCACTTGCACACAAATCGCTAGAGCACTGATAACCTCCATCTAAAGGAGTGCATACTCCATATGAACATGGATTTGAAGCACATAAATCAATGGAACAATTTTTTCCTACTGTTCCAAGTGGACAAGCACAACTGTAATCGTTGATGAGATCAGTACAAAACCCTTTGTGACAAGGGCTATCAAAGCATTCATCAGTGTTAACCTCACAAAAAGCGCCTTCGTAGCCAGGAAAACATTGACAATAAAATCCTCCAGTAGCTTCAACACACTTGCCTTGGTTAAGACAAGGTGATGATAAGCATTCCTTAATGACTTCAGTACATGTTTTTCCTGCGTAGTCCGTTTTGCAATTGCAGAAGAAGTCATTCGCAACTTGAATGCAACTCCCATCATTATCACACGGGTTAGGATCACAGTAATCATATTCGCAATCTTTTCCATAGTATCCTGCTGGACATAGGCACTGATAACCCCCAATAAGGTTTTGGCAGGTGCCATTATTTCTACATGGTGAGGATTGACATTCCTTGATAAGGGAATAACAAAACCTGCCAGTATAGCCAGCTGAGCAAGCGCATTGACCAGCCTTGTCACCTTCTAGAATGCATTCACCATATACGCAAACCATCTTATCACAGACATAAGAGTTACATGTTTCCCCAGAATATCCTACCGGACATGTGCAATTGAAGCCTCCTACTTCTCTAACACACGAACCGTTGTTAGCGCAGGGAGATGGCTCACAGAGATCTTTTTGGCAGTGGTCACCATCAAAACCAGGAAGGCAGTCACACGCATATGATCCTGAGAGGTTAATACAAGTTGCATTGTTTAAACAAGGCATCGTTTGACATTCGTTAATGTCTTTTTCACATCGTATTCCGTCAAACCCGTAATGGCAAATGCAAGTGAAACCATTAGCGCTACCTTTGCAGATTCCATGGCCACAGGGATCAGGCTGGCAGTAATTCTGGTCGCATAAGTTGCCATAATATCCAACATCACATCTACATTGATACCGTTTGTCATTTGCTTTTGGTTCACAGAGTCCATTTGAACCACAAGGACCATTGTTGTCACATACATACATCTGGCATAAGTCACCTGCATACCCATCTGGACATTTACAAGAATATTTACCTCGTTCATTAACACATAATGCACCATTGTAACAGCGATTTTCCTGACATCCCTTGACAAGTATGCTACAATTTTTACCGGTGAATCCATCTGAACAAGAACAATCAAAGCCATCATCTTGTTTGATACACTTGCCTGCAAAACACGGGTTAGGATGACAGTAGTCCAACTCACAATGTTTTCCAAAAAACCCTGAAAGACACTCGCATTCATAACCGTTAAGCGAGTTAACGCAAGAAGCATTATTCAGGCAAGGATATGACATGCAGCTATTGTTGGAGATTTGACACAGCTCTCCAGTGTAGCCATCTTGACATGAGCATGTGAAACCTCCGACGTTGTCGCAACAGGTTCCTGCATTTTGGCATGGGTTTGACATGCACTCATCTAAATCCACTTGACATAGTTCACCTACAAACCCTGCTAAGCACAAGCACTTATATCCGTGTTTCAGTCCGACACAAGTTCCATTGTTCATGCAGTGATTGCCCATGCATAAATTCAGATCACATGTTGTTCCAGCGAATCCTTCAGGACATTCACATTGGTAGGTATTCACTAGATTAGAGCAAGTGGCATTGTTAAAGCATGGATTACTTTGGCAGTGGTCAACTTCCGTCTCACAAAACTCTCCAGTGAAATTCCAAGGACATAAGCACTCCATTCTTCCTAAAGGCAAGCGACTGCATGTACCCCCATTTTGACAAAGCTGTGCATGACAACGATCAGTGTCGCAGGTCACTCCAGTGTACCCATCCGCGCATTTGCAAACATAGCCCTTGTTTGTGTTTATACATTCACCTCCATTTAGGCAAGGTGAAGATTTGCATTCATCAGCTTTTTTTTCGCATTGTACACCTTGGTAACCATGGTAACATCTACAGACAAAGCCACGCTCTGTAACTATACATGTGCCATTGTTTTTACAGGTGTCGCTGCTGCATACATGTTTGCGACATGTCTCACCTGAGGTGCCATTACTGCAAATACACTCGAAGTCTGTGAACTTATTTATACATGTTGCATTGTTAGCGCACGGGTGAGAATCGCAATGATTCCGTAGTGTCTGACATCTGTCACCAAAATATTCAGGTGGGCACAAACATGAAGAGCCATTGACTTGCGGAACACATGTGCCATTGTTCATACATCTATTAATGGTACAAAAATCATTTGAGCAGTTTTCTCCCCCAAATCCAGCCAAACACTTGCACATGTAGCCATCAACTTGATCAACACAAATAGCCCCATTTTCACAGTTGTGGCTGCTACAGTCATCAATGTCTATTTCACATAATCTTCCCGTAAAACCTGCTATACAATGGCATTCAAATCTTCCTAGAGGCTTTCCACGGCATTTTGCATTGTGTTGACATTTTTGCAAGCCACAAACATCGATCTCACAGTTTTTTCCTGCAAACCCATCTTTACATTGACAAAAGTAGTCGTCTAACTTGTCGTTACAGATAGCTTGATTTTGACACGGCGCCGATGCACAATCATCCGAGTTGGTCGTACAGTTTTCACCCTCATAGCCAGCGTTGCATGTGCACTTATAGTTCCCTGAACTGGTCATATTGCAAAATCCATTTGTGCAAGGATTTGAAGAACAGCGATCGACATCACATAAGGCTCCGCTAAAGCCATCTATACACTTACAACTAAATGAGTTGATTCCATCGATACAGACTCCGGCGTTATAACAAGGACTGGACTCGCAATCATCTATCCTATTCTCACATCGTGCTCCGGTATAATCTGGAGGGCAGTCACAAATATATCTCTTACTTGAATAACCCATCGTACAATTTCCTCCATTTAAACAAGGCAAAAGCGAGCAAGTATTAGTTTCACATGTTTTCCCTGAATAACCAGTCGCGCATTGGCAAGAAAAGTCAAGCAGTCCAGCTAAGCAAGTACCTGAGTTTTTGCATGGATTCGAAATACAAGGATCAATATTAGTAGCACAAGTCAGACCCGTGTAGCCAGTTGGGCATAAACATCTGAATTCATCAGAATCCTCTATACAAACACTATTGTGATGACAAGGGTTTGACCTGCAACCGTCAATCTCACAGTTTGACCCATTAAATCCTGGTCTGCGAGTGCAATTATAACCACTCATCGAGTCCATACAAGTGCCATTATTGGTACAGACTTGACTGGCGTGTGTGGAAGTATTTACATCACACCTTATTCCTTGGAATCCAGCTGGGCAATTACAGTATGGTTTCCCACTTACTGGATGGTTGCATGTACCACCATTCCTACAAAGAATACTTATTATGTTGATAAAGATAACAAGTTTTACAACTTGTTTGGATTAGAATGGAGAAATACCATTCAAAGTTTAAGGCGAAACAATTCCTACAAGTTGACATAATTTTTTTGTTTATGATAGATTTTCAAGCAGCTGCTCTGTGTATTATTTTTTGTTATCGATCACATTAATGATAGTGGATGCTTTCTAAACAGACAGAACATGTAATGGGTGGTGTAGTTGTAATACAGAGATGATTAGATAAAGACTAGATAAGTTATTTAGTTATAGTACAGATATAAGTACATACAAGCAGGTTTAGTGATATAGTTATAATACAGATGTGAATACATACAAGCAAGGGTTGTGCTGACCACACACAACTGCTCCGCAATGTTGGCCTGTCAAACCATCAGGACAGATACAAGAATAACTGGAATTCTGCGTCAGACAGCTGCCTCCATTTAGACACAGGCTTTCAGCACAAGGATCTTCTTTCTGATCACAGAGGTGACCTTCATACCTGCAGCCAGTTAGGGTTAGGTTTAGAATGTGTGAGTTGTGCACACATGTGCTCATCAAAACTCAAAGTGAAGTATGTCACTACTGTATGAATATGATTGTTACTACATTCGATCCAAGTCTGATTGTTTGTTTATTGCCAACAGCCATACTTTTAGCCTTTTTCATTCAACATCCTTTTTTGGAATGTTTTGCAATTTCTGCATGATCAACTTTTTAAAAAATTTAATCTTTTCATAGGAGAAGTTAAATAACTAATTTTAGCTACCTCGCTACGGCTCTACAGGTCATCTGTTCCCTTATCTGTTCCCTTATGATAATATACTTCATGAATATATACGTATACCGCATGACCTATATGCATGACCTATATGTATATACTTACTGCAAGACCTTTATACATATTAAATGACATTTGTACATTTTGCAAGACTTATACACCAACTATACAGCCTGTAGACACTTGACCTATGAACACCCTGAACAACCTACATAATACTGTATGACATATATTTATGACCTATATAATACTGTATGACCTATATGTATGACCTATATAATACTGTATGACCTATATGATTCCAATCCCATCTTGTAAAATGTTACTAAATATACTGCTCGCTTTTGAAAGTTGTGAGAAAACCATATCAAGACGTGTAACAAGGCGACACTGTCATCATCTAGCAAACTGGAAACTTTTGTTTATCATTCAAAGCAGGCAGCAGACGTTCTATTAGATTTTGGTTCCAGTGCTGCTTTCAAAGGAATTCAGCAATATGATATACATGTAAGTCTTAGCACTTACCCAGCTGCACATGCGCAGAAGAAGGAACCTATTGTGTTCACACATGTACCTCCGTTAACACACGGCTTGCTGCGCTTGCACTCATTCACGTCATACTAAAAGAGGGCAGTGGCGCTGTTCTTTAAATATGAGCATGATACTACAGGAAGTAGTAAATTTTGGATTAAATATCATACATTGAGCGTTACATATCATGCATTGGGCATTACATATCACACATTACGTATTATATATCATGCATTATGTGTTACATATCATACATTGTGCTTTACATATCATGCATTGTGCATTACATGTCATGCATTGTGCCTTACATATCATGCATTGTGTATTGCAAATCATGCATTGAGCATTACATGTCATGCATTATGTATTACATATCATACATTGTGCATTACATATCATGCATTGTGCATTACATGTCATGCATTGTGCATTACACCTATGAATATGTTCCTTATTACATGACTTATTTTGTATTTCAAATAACTCCTATACATTACATATTACTCAGTATCTCCATATGAATTAAAGATGGAAATCACGAGGGTTGGGATGCCTCAGAACTGCACTGCGCCATTGCAGTATGCAGTAATTGTGCAGTGCATTACAGTTTCTAATGCAAATTAGACATTTACTGCTACTGCAACTGTGTTCCTACTGCTAATTACCCACTGTGATATTTTGTGCATTTATTTCCATGACACAATACCTGAAACCCAGCAATTCATGTATACTGCAAATGCGCATTCTTCAAAACTTGAAAATGCATGTGTACTGCAACTGCGCCTATATGCGTGATCTACAGTATATACCTAATATTATCTGAATATATACATACTGAATGACCTATATGTATGATCTAATATACCTAGTGTCATCTGAATATATACATGCTGCATGGCCTAATTGCATGATTTATGTGCTTAGTGTCATCTGCATACCTATACACAGTCTGTACGACCTATATTCATGCCCTGTGTACACAAAGTCAATCAACTATCCACAGTTAATGCAGCAGTACTTTTGATGCTTCCTTTTGATATAGCATATGTCCCTCGTGGCTTCAAATAATCTAACAGGTCATTGTGTCTTAATCATTTTTAAAACACAATGAGTAAATTGGTAAAATTTAGGAAGACTTTACAAGAAAATTTGACAAACTTTATAAAGCAGAGATGTTTTTTTTGTTTTGGTCTGTGTTAAAATCAAATTTAAATTTGTCTCTTCAGTTATGCCTTTTTTGGGAGAGTGTGTTCAGATATTGCTGATACTGAATGTTCACTGCTTTGTTTGTAATACTTTTTTACTTGAGTCTGCAAAGTTGCAGAAATGGACTATGAAAGCAAATAATACAGTAATAATGTGCTGCAAATAACATGCCAATATTGCTGACTGATATGTGGACATATCGATCGTCGAATATAAAGATTCTTTATAAAAAATCACCCAAATAACATAAAATTGTCTGTCCAATAACCATTTTGGTAAAACACATATACTGTACTTAGTCAGTTCCTGATCTCCTTTAGCCTTCAGGCTAAAGTTAAATGATTTCATAACATTATGCTTACTTGGCAGCGGTCACCTCGGAATCCTTTAGAGCAGTGACAGATTGGCACACCATTGCTGATTTGACAGTGCCGGGGAGATGTGTTGTTCATAATGCATACTACTTGTTCGCATAGATTTATCTGGCACTGAGGTCCTCCATAGGCACCTATGCATTGGCACTCATATGCTCCCGCTTTTCTTTGGCATAACCCTCCATTGCCACAAGGGTATGATTTTGGATCACATAAATCTGTAGTCAATGAAAATATGGCATCAGTTTTAAAAAAAAACGTTTTGTCAACAACCATTTAAATTTTAGCGATGTAAGTTTTGCTTGTTGCTCTTGAGATAATGACAACAATGAACAGATAGGAGGAACACTTCAAAATATTAGTTCAACGATCAAGCGCCAACCTGTAGTGCAGTTCTCTCCAGTGTATCCATCAATACAATCGCATCTATAGTTTCTCTCTAGCCCTATGCAAGTACCAAAGGCTCCACATGGGCTTGGTTGGCACAGGTTCCGCTAGAACAAAATTAGTGCAAATATGGGGTTGTGTTTTTTCACATTGGTCATATAGACATACAGGTAAAGGCAGCTGATGTGTACATTATAGCACTTTGTTGAAAGGGTATATGGAGAAGGGAGGGAGAAAAAGTAATCCCAAACTAATGTGAACACGGTTTTTGGATATTCTGGCTGAGATGCCGGTGAAAGAGACTCTGTCCATAGCTCTCCAAAATTGTTATAAGGCTCTGAAAGAACTACATAGAACTCAGATGCCTAGAGGACAGTATGGACATGGTGACATACTCTGAACTGAATTGAGCCAAACCAGACTGTGTTGTCAGGAGTGCACTCGGGGATCAGCCAGAAGGACTCTAGCCGATACATTGTCGGAAGCCTGTCTTAATGGCCGGTCTGACATGCCTTACGACTCTCTGGTAGATTGATCCATCCATCCAGGAGCCTGCTCCATGAGTTTTGTCCTCTGAGGTTATTCTCAAAACCGAGTCAAGTGTAGTCATGTAGTGCCTAAACCTTACAAATCAACTTCTACACTGCCACACCGGCGTCAGGGTTAACACGTACACGGGAATGAAGGACCACCAGGTGAATGATGAACCACCCCTCTTCGGCTTGAGTGTTGTACCTTCGGGTGAAAAAATGCTTGAGCCTGGAGTGCCAGCCTACCTAGAAGACCTGTTTGCGGCAGCTTGAAGGAACTGCACAAAGCCGGGGCAGGCCAAGCGGCTGGCACGATTGCTGACACCCTACCAGAGTACGTTTAGCCCCGGCTATGGAAGTGTGGGACAAACCTCCAAGGTGGAGCATTCTATTTCAATGAAGGAGGGAACCTGGCCAAGTCAGCAGCTTCCCTATCGGCTAGGGTCAGAAAAAGAGACACTGCTCAACTTCCTGAGGCGCTGAGGAACTTCATGCTCGGATTCCATGAGTTAAAGTATTAAGTTCAGGACCTGCTGAGCAAGAGGCTCATTGAGCCGACTGGAGGTGCTTAGAGTTTCCTGATGGTGTTGGTCAAAGAGAAGAATGGCAAGCGGCACTTCTGCACTTACTGCCAACTGCCGGTGACGACAGTCGTCGGTAGTTGACGCGAAACGACTTACCCCTTTTCTCGGATCGGCGAAAGCTTCGATGCACTGAACCTGATCGGTGGCTACTGACAAGTACCCTTGGGCACCAATGCACCGAAGCAGTTAGCGTTTGCTACCCTCTCTAACCTGTAGAAGAAGATCCTGCCCTGTGGTCTCACCTACTCCACCTTTTAAAGGCTAATGGAGTGCGCACTACAGGGCTTGCATGGGAAGTCGCTCTTGCTTTTCCTAGATAAGATCATCAGCATCACTCCTGACTTTGATCCTCACCTGCACTGGCTGGATAAACTGTACCAGCAACCAAAGGAAGTTAGACTGAAAGGAAGTTCGACTGAAAGGAGCTAGAATAAAGCTGTAACTCTCCAAGTGTGAGCTACTCCAGTCACAGGTGCGTTACTTAAGCCATGTGGTTAGCGCTGGTGTATCTACTGACCCAAAGAAAACGTGGGTGATCCAAGAATGGCTAACTACTTCGGTGGCTCAGCGAGCTGCAAGGCTTCCTTGGTGTGGCAGGTTACTACCAGCAGTATATCCTGAGCTTCGCTACCACAGCACAGCCTCTGCACCGGTTGAAAGAAAAAAGGTGAGAAACGGACCTTGGGCAAGAAGGAGCGGACAGCCTTTGAGGAACTGAAAGAGCATTTGTCCTTGGCACCTGTGCTTGCTCACCTTGACCTTAGCCAGCCGTATATCTTGAACACAGATGCCAGCAGCTGCGGAGAGAAAGCTGTGCTCTCACAAGTGCAGGATGAGACTAATAGAACTACTGCAATCTTCAGCAAGATTTTGGCACCCACAGAAAGGAACTACTGTGTTAGCTGAAGAAAGCTGTTGGCTGCGGTATAGCCCCTGAAGCATTTCCTGCCCTATCTTTATGGATGGCAGTTCTTTCTTCACACAGACCATGCTTTTTGAATGGTTGTGCAGGAAAAAGGAACCCTCGAATCATGTAGCTAGGTGGCTAGAAATCCTAGCCGAGTTCCACTACACGAAATATTTGTAGAGCTTCATGCTTCAGTTGCGTGTCAGCTTGCATGTAGGTATAACAGTCATGTGCTAGCTTACAACGGGGTATAACAGTCAAGTGCTAGCTTACAAGGGGGTATAGAAGTCATGTGCTAGCTTACAAGGGGGTATAGCAGTCATGTGCTAGCTTACAAGAGGGTATAGCAGTCATGCGCTAGCTTACAAGAAGGTATAGCAGTCATGTGCTAGCTTACAAGGGGTTGTAGCAGTCATGTACTAGCTTACAAGGGAGTATAGCAGTCATGTGCTAGCTCACAAGGGGGTATAGCAGTCATGTGCTAGCTTACAAGGTGGTGTAGCAGTCAAGTGCTAGTTTACAAGGGGGTATAGCAGTCATGTGCTAGCTTACATGTAGGAGTAGGTGAAAGGCAAAATGATATTTTGGCACAAATTCAAGTACAATGAGGTGATTCGGAAAAACGCATAATAAATATCAGCATACACAATTTGTTGAATCTATATGAAATAAAAGCATTTATTTATAAAATGAAAAATACAACAAGTGAATAAGCATTTAAAGATTATTCTGTACTTGGATATTTCAATTTGACTTCATAACAATGCCAGCAGCCAGAAATACATGTCTATAGGAATGCAGGCAAACTAAAAAATTCTGTTAATGACAAAGAATTGTAATTTATACTTGTAGCTCACAGAACTAAAACTTTTGCAAAGATCACAGTTGTGTGCAAAGGTAAGTTCATTGGCTTGACTTAAAATCTAATATTAATGGAGATAGAGTTAAAGAGAAGTATTTATTGCAGTCTTTAGAGAGTCACTAAAATAGATAAAAACACGCCATCATTATGTTCATTTTTTAAAAACTTACTTCACAATTATTCCCTCCAAAACCTGGCAGACAAAGACACCGATAGCCATTCTTGTGAACCTGACAAATGCCTGAGTTTAGACAAGTAGAGTTAGTGCAGAAGCTTTGTTGGCAATTGTTTCCTGTGTACCCTGCAAGTAAACAGTAATGTACGATACCACTCTAATAGGATGACTTGGCAGTTGTTTCCTGTGTACCCTGCAAGTAAACAGTAATGTACGATACCGCTCTAATAGGATGACTTGGCAGTTGTTTCCTGTGTACCCTGCAAGTAAACAGTAATGTATGATACCACTCTAATAGGATGACTTGGCAGTTGTTTCCTGTGTACCCTGCAAGTAAACAGTAATGTACGATACCACTCTAATAGGATGACTTGGCAGTTGTTTCCTGTGTACCCTGTAAGTAAACAGTAATGTATGATACCATTCTAATAGGATGACTTGGCAGTTGTTTCCTGTGTACCCTGCAAGTAAACAGTAATGTATGATACCATTCTAATAGGATGACTTGGCAGTTGTTTCCTGTGTACCCTGCAAGTAAACAGTAATGTATGATACCACTCTAATAGGATGACTTGGCAGTTGTTTCCTGTGTACCCTGCAAGTAAACAGTAATGTATGATACCATTCTAATAGGATGACTTGGCAGTTGTTTCCTGTGTACCCTGTAAGTAAACAGTAATGTATGATACCACTCTAATAGGATGACTTGGCAATTGTTTCCTGTGTACCCTGTAAGTAAACAGTAATGTATGATACCATTCTAATAGCATGACTTGGCAGTTGTTTCCTGTGTACCCTGCAAGTAAACAGTAATGTATGATACCATTCTAATAGAATGACTTGGCAGTTGTTTCCTGTGAACCCTGCAAGTAAACAGTAATGTATGATACCATTCTAATAGGATGACTTGGCAGTTGTTTCCTGTGTACCCTGTAAGTAAACAGTAATGTATGATACCACTCTAATAGGATGACTTGGCAGTTGTTTCCTGTGTACCCTGCAAGTAAACAGTAATGTATGATACCATTCTAATAGGATGACTTGGCAGTTGTTTCCTGTGTACCCTGCAAGTAAACAGTAATGTATGATACCATTCTAATAGGATGACTTGGCAGTTGTTTCCTGTGTACCCTGTAAGTAAACAGTAATGTATGATACCACTCTAATAGGATGACTTGGCAGTTGTTTCCTGTGAACCCTGCAAGTAAACAGTAATGTAGGATACCATTCTAATAGGATGACTTGGCAGTTGTTTCCTGTGTACCCTGTAAGTAAACAGTAATGTATGATACCACTCTAATAGGATGACTTGGCAGTTGTTTCCTGTGTACCCTGCAAGTAAACAGTAATGTATGATACCATTCTAATAGGATGACTTGGCAGTTGTTTCCTGTGTACCCTGTAAGTAAACAGTAATGTATGATACCATTCTAATAGGATGACTTGGCAATTGTTTCCTGTGTACCCTGTAAGTAAACAGTAATGTATGATACCATTCTAATAGCATGACTTGGCAGTTGTTTCCTGTGTACCCTGCAAGTAAACAGTAATGTATGATACCATTCTAATAGAATGACTTGGCAGTTGTTTCCTGTGAACCCTGCAAGTAAACAGTAATGTATGATACCATTCTAATAGGATGACTTGGCAGTTGTTTCCTGTGTACCCTGCAAGTAAACAGTAATGTATGATACCACTCTAATAGGATGACTTGGCAGTTGTTTCCTGTGTACCATGCAAGTAAACAGTAATGTACGATACCATTCTAATAGGATGACTTGGCAGTTGTTTCCTGTGTACCATGCAAGTAAACAGTAATGTACGATACCATTCTAATAGGATGACTTGGCAGTTGTTTCCTGTGAACCCTGTAAGTAAACAGTAATGTATGATACCATTCTAATAGCATGACTTGGCAGTTGTTTCATGTGTACCCTGTAAGTAAACAGTAATGTACGATACCATTCTAATAGGATGACTTGGCAGTTGTTTCCTGTGTACCCTGTAAGTAAACAGTAATGTATGATACCATTCTAATAGGATGACTTGGCAGTTGTTTCCTGTGAACCCTGTAAGTAAACAGTAATGTATGATACCACTCTAATAGGATGACTTGGCAGTTGTTTCCTGTGAACCCTGTAAGTAAACAGTAATGTATGATACCACTCTAATAGGATGACTTGGCAGTTGTTTCCTGTGAACCCTGTAAGTAAACAGTAATGTACGATACCATTCTAATAGGATGACTTGGCAGTTGTTTCCTGTGTACCCTGTAAGTAAACAGTAATGTATGATACCATTCTAATAGCATGTCTTGGCAGTTGTTTCCTGTGAACCCTGTAAGTAAACAGTAATGTATGATACCACTCTAATAGGATGACTTGGCAGTTGTTTCCTGTGAACCCTGTAAGTAAACAGTAATGTATGATACCACTCTAATAGGATGACTTGGCAGTTGTTTCCTGTGTACCCTGTAAGTAAACAGTAATGTATGATACCACTCTAATAGGATGACTACAACTACTTATCCTTTTGTTGTGTTCTTTCAATAGAATGACTCTTGCAGCTCTATAAACGATCAATATTCTGAAACGTTCTTACAAAGGTTATACAGCCAATCATTGGCACACTAAGTTAAATTACTGTATAAAATCAGAAACATTGGAAAAAAATCTGATAAAATATGCTGTATTTAATTTAATTCATTTGAAAGCCCGTAAACCTGATGGTAAATATTTCAGGTACATGCGCATAGAAACAAAGCAACTACATAATTAATATTAGTAAATATCATTTTTAATAACAAAAAAATTATTATGTACAAAACAAAATCTAAACCGGAAAAATAGTCAAGTCATAGTGTATGCTCCAATCTTTACTATAATAAAGATACGGCCACACATGCCGATTCTTTCGCTATAGTTGAAAGCCGCGACCATTTTCTGTTCAAAACCACATATAGAACTGAAGAATTATATAATATAAATATATATTGCATGTATTCAACTTCGTGCACCGACATTGCACCACATAGACACCTTGCTGTATAGCGGAATAATTGTGAACATATTTATTACACATGACGATCTATTACGGAGCACCCGTCTGCCAACGTACTAGTTTTTACTACAGTAAAGGCTTGTCAATTTCTCTGCTGCCACGGTTAGACGCTTTATTGTACATATCTAACCATATAACAACACATTATTAATCTTTATACAGCACGCATACAACACACCAGATAAACTCTTTATTGTACATATCTAACCATATAACAACACATTATTAATCTTTATACAGCACGCATACAACACACCAGATAAACTCTTTATTGTACATATCTAACCGTATAACAACACATTATTAATCTTTATACAGCACGCATACAACACACCAGATAAACGCTTCACTGTACATATCTAACCATATAACAACACATTATTAATCTTTATACAGCACGCATACAACACACCAGATAAACGCTTCACTGTACATATCTAACCGTATAACAACACATTATTAATCTTTATACAGCACGCATACAACACACCAGATAAACACTGAATAAATGCAGAAACGCTGAACTACTTTAAAGAAGTTTTCGAATTTTGGTAAACTTTTAACTAAACGTTTTATCACTTATGTTTGCAAACCTTTGTTATCATAACGGGTGACGATGAACCGTTGTTATCATAACGGGTGACGATGAACCTTTGTTATCATAACGGGTGACGATGAACCTTTGTTATCATAACGGGTGAAGATGAACCTTTGTTGTCATAACGGGTGACGATGAACCTTTGTTATCATAACGGGTGACGATGAACCTTTGTTATCATAACGGGTGACGATGAACCTTTGTTATCATAACGGGTGACGATGAACCTTTGTTATCATAACGGGTGACGATGAACCTTTGTTATCATAACGGGTGAAGATGAACCTTTGTTGTCATAACGGGTGACGATGAACCTTTGTTATCATAACGGGTGACGATGAACCTTTGTTATCATAACGGGTGACGATGAACCTTTGTTATCATAACGGGTGACGATGAACCTTTGTTATCATAACGGGTGACGATGAACCTTTGTTATCATAACGGGTGACGATGAACTGAGATATAATCACCAAATTTTAATTTCGAGAAGAATTATTCTTGATACCATTTTCCGGAAAACAATTTAGAAATAGCACGGCAAAAACGAAAAAATCATCACGTTTTATAGAGTTAATAGAATTCATAATAGAGTTTAAATTAACACGCCATTGAGCATGGAAATACCTATAAATTAATACGCTTTTATCAGAATTAAGGAAACGTAATGTAGCTAGGGGAAAAGTCTTCAAAGCAACTGAAATAAATTAGGAGAGCAAATAAATATAGATGTGAAATAAACAGCAAGTATGTAAACTACAAAACAGATGATTTGGTAATGATACAACTACTACAAACTGAGAAAATCAAATAAAAATAGCTATTTCGTTTGTACAGAACCTTCCCTACTTACGAACATTTGAGTTACGAACAACGGTACATACAAACATGTCTACGTGTATGTCTGCCGCTAATATCGACGCTATTAGCTACGGTATTACCGACGTGTTAGCGGCAGAAAGAGGCACTACTCGGAAGCACCACCCAGCATCCGCCTTCCTCTGCCCAGTTTGTTACAGCGCATAAGTACGTGAACGTATCTTCAGTGCGCAAAGAACTTTTTTTATTTTTACTGTACGTATTGTAAAGGACTTTACCTGCTTTTACTTGGCACAATCTAGGCTAATAAATAAAGAGAAGAGAGTGCGTGTAGTTTCATTCAGCTTTTTATTAGTGAAAGAAATTTCACTAGCCGAGGAGCGTACAGCTATCTGCTCTGCTCAACCAAGTGAGCGCGCTCCTTTATATACAATAATATCAACCGTTCCGGCAAGCGATAAGAACACCGGCTAACAAGGTGAATCAATAGGACCGCTAGTGCGTTGGTATGACAACAATTTAAGTGACGATAAGTGATAGCATAACCAGTGAAACAACGATATAATAAAAGGACAACACATACAATAGAATAAGACAACAACGATAAGTGATAGCATAACGATTAAAACAACGATATAATAAAAAGGACAACACATACAAAAAATAAGAAATGCATTGTCATGGCCTGGCGTCCACCACAGTATTCTCTCCATTTTATTAAATGTTTTTCAGTACAAACCAATACAGGTTACTTATACAAGCCTTAAACATACTTATATAAACTTTCAATATACTTATATAGGCCTTAAACATAATACATAATACGAAATATAGCACTGAAGCAACTTACGAACAAATTCACCTTACGAACGATCGTTCAGAGCATAACTCGTTCGTAAGTTGGAGAGCGTCTGTAGTTAGTACAACAATTGCCAAATTTTAATTTTGGGAGAATCTATTGTTGATATCGTTTTTGCTGAAAACAAATTAGCCCTAGTACAACGACGACAAAAAGGCATCGAGTTTCATAAAGCTAAAAGAGTTCATAGAGTTTCAATTAATACGTCATTTGGGTGTGAAAACAAAAAAAGATGTATACATATCGAGCAACAATGAGTGTAATTGCAAAAGCTTACTTGCTCTAGTGGTTAGTGCTCTAGTGGTAAGTGCTCTAGTGGTTAGTGCTCTAGTGGTTAGTGCTCTAGTGGTTAGTGCTCTAGTGGTTAGTGCTCTAGTGGTTAGTGCTCTAGTGGTTAGTGCTCTAGTGGTTAGTGCTCTAGTGGTTAGTGCTCTAATGGTTAGTGCTCTAGTGGTTAGTGCTTTAGTGGTTAGTACTGTAGTGGTTAGTGCTCTAGTGGTTAGTGCTCTAGTGGTTAGTGCTCTAGTGGTTAGTACTTTAGTGGTTAGTGCTCTAGTGGTTAGTGCTCTAGTGGTTAGTGCTCTAGTGGTTAGTACTTTAGTGGTTAGTGCTCTAGTGGTTAGTGCTCTAGTGGTTAGTGCTCTAGTGGTTAGTGCTCTAGTGGTTAGTGCTCTAGTGGTTAGTGCTCTAGTGGTTAGTACTTTAGTGGTTAGTGCTCTAGTGGTTAGTGCTCTAGTGGTTAGTGCTCTAGTGGTTAGTGCACCGGATTGCAAAACCGGCCGCAATATTTGTGAGTTAAATTCCAGCATAATGTGATATTCTAATTCCAAAATTTTAATAGCTATAGCTAGACTTACCAAAGGACAGACAGACAGACTACAAACTTTGAGAAATATAGGTTAGGATTGGTAAGAGACACTATCTTTATGCAAAGCATTGAGATTATTGCGGTGAACGTTAGTGCACAGTTGAAAGCCAGTATATTACCTGCTTTACATAGACAAGAGAAGGCACCAGAAGGTTCTCTAATGCAGCTACCATTGTTGAGGCACAGGCTAGGTTGGCAGGCATCTACGTCACACAAGTGGCCACTAAAGCCGTCAAGACAGGTGCAGATAAATCCTCCTGAGCCACTAGTTGAGCACAAGCCACCGTTCATACATGGAGAGCTGTCACATACACTTTCATTGCAAATCTTCCCTGAGTATCTGCAATATCAGTTTATCATGATGAGTAGCTCAGTAGGAGCCCGAAGAGTGGCTCAGTGGCTAACTAATGGATCGATAACTTATGTCGAACACTGAATTTTCAGACTTTCAGGACTTTTTCGGGTCACGGTTTCTTGCGCAAACTTTTTGATGCGGGCTACAAGTTCAGAGTCTATCTATTTTTCGTCGCGGTTAAATTCAGACAGATGTAGTTCATGCCATCAGTAGTTTGAAATTAAAAAAATAAAACGAATGATCATGCAGAGGTAACTCACAGGCGAATTTGCATTGTATTTTGAACTATTTATGCATCATCTAATCATCAGGCAATTTATCAAAGGAATCCAGTGCGAGCAAAGAACAAGAGATGCGGCTTATGAGCCGCCACTAGCTAGACGCTTCCGCAGCACCAAATAAAGAAATGTTTACTCGCTGAGGAGAGAATAAGGCAAATAGCTTCCGATTGCAGTACAATATGTAAGGCAACCTTTAGAATCCTTCCAAGGGTTAGCGCATAACTTTGAATTAAATTTAATTGATAAATTTTAGCTCATTTGTTATCATACAAAAAAGGTAGTATATGTGAAATTTCATGAATAAAATAATGTTTTTTTGCATTTTCTTGTTATTATCATTATGTTATTTATATACTGTATATAAACATAGATAGTTTCTTCGGCGTAAAAGTAGCAGCGCTAAAAAGTCCGTCACCAAAAGTTCCAGAAAAGCCAAAAGCCAGACAAAAAGCCCAAAAAGTCTGCGCCAGACAGTTTTTGACCGGAATATGCACTATGGAAATCCTTAACCTGAGCCAGGTGGTGCATTACAAGTGAATAGGTGGCTCACCCTGGTTGACATCGGCAGTCATAATCATTTGGCATGTCAGTACAGGTGCCATTATTATGACAGGGCATGGAGTCGCAGTCATTAATGTCTCTGTCACAAAGGGTATTTGTATAACCGGGCTGGCAGTTACACCGGAACTTTCCATCTGGAAGCTTCCTGGTGAGTAAAGATGATACTTTTACAGAGAAGTAATGAAAATGGTATTTGTCTGCATTGCATTGTACATTATTCATAGTATAATATATACACTATGAAACTATATGGTATGATTCTACCGTAAAACCTCTAATTGAATGCCATGTCACTCTATTTTTCCACCTTTCCTCTAGGGTCAATTGGAGCCAGCGCTCAAATAGACGCTGGCGGTCTATTTTCAAATGGCTCGTCAGAATTTTCCAAAGATAAAATTAGCCCTATTACAGGCCAGGCGGATGTCGCCTATATTTTGCCCTCTTTTGCCGGTGGACCGATATTAAACGTTTTGAATGCAATACATCTAAATTACCTCTAACTTGGCAAAGATATCTTAATAAATGTGCATCGAGAAACTGAGAAATATCTCTACCAGTTGATGTCTATTGCTTGCAATTCACCAGCGATAATATTATAGCCTGTGTCCTTCTTTGCAATTTGTTGCATTTATCTAATTTAGTCTCATTCTAAATTTGAAGACAATTTATTTTATATCTATATTTGACATTGTTGAATAAAAGCTCATTGCACTCACCGATATATTTGCTACAGTTTGCAGCTAAAACTAGCTTTTTATGTGCAATAGAAGTGGAGTTATGAGCATCGATTCATTGTAAGCCGTGTTAAGATAGCCGCAAGGATGCTATTAAATAACATGCTATAAATCTGCATATTTATAAGTTATACAACAATAATCTATCAAATGATACCAATATATATTCATGAGCAACTGACATAAACAAACCATACTTATATTATTGCCGTGGATGTCAGTGCTGACTAGCCACTTGCAAGTGGCTTCCGCATACAAATTGTCTTATACCAAATGAGTAATAGCCCTCATGCACAACTGTAGTTGTGGCAAGCAAGGTGACTGGTGAATGAGTATGGTTCTTTATTACACAAGTTCTATACGCATGAAAAGACGGAACAATTAGATATAATTCAATACAATCAAGGGTAATGCTGAAATGAGTCTACAACTAATAAATACTCAAACAGTTAGGCCACATTTGTAAATGTAAGAATGTTTAAGATATGTATGTATACACAAAGCTGCATAAAGGTAGGTTGATGTTACCACGCTGTTTTTAATGAAGATTAAGAACGTAATTCTCAGTCCTTAGTTCTGCCATTCGTAGTCTGTAACACTTGCTCTGTGCTCTTGTTCTTCCTCACTAGGGTATCTTCTCTTGTTGCATATTCTTACCCCTCCTATAGAACACTGGCTTATGGCTCCTTATATCTGGAGCTATGTGATAGTCCATTGGCTTTTCACAAAGCTGGCTTGCGTATTACTATGCTAATCCCAAAATAGCTTGATGCAAATGGCCATTAAAAATAGCTTAGCTTAGCAAATTCATTACATTATTAAAAAAATAAAAATTAAGTTTTTAAAACAAAAATATTTCGATCGTTTGGAACAAACATCATCTAGTTGTCCACCTTCCACAATATCTTTTAGTTTCAACTCATCTTCTGCACTGCTGAACTATTCAATATTAGCGTCCAAACAATCTTTTTAACGGAGCAAAACTTTAAACAGAGCGCTGAATTTAGCACCAATGCAACGCGTAAATGTTTGCGCGCTAACGTAACCCTTGGTCCAAAGCTTTCAAACTAGTTTCTATATTCATGTCCTTCGAAGTATTAGGACCCCGTAAACAAGGAGCTACTATTAGCCTGAGACAGTAATTATTTCTATAGGGCTGCTTTGAAAGTTAATCTACCATTGTTGGCATTTTTATATGTAGGCTACTTCGAAGTAGAAAGACCGCATCAAACAGAGAACTACCACTAGCCTGAGACCATTATTGATTATTTCTATGGTGTTGCTTTCTAAGTTTCAATTAAAAAGATAAAAAGCTTTGGAATTGGACAACAAGGTCATTAATTGTTATTGATAGAAACGATTTATTATTAATATGATTTTGTGGACACTTTTCTCCTGATCAGTTAATATTGTGAGCTCATAAAGATCAAATAATGTCAACGTGGCGGTCAAATGGAGGTGGCGTTTAATTGGAGAGTGGCGGTCTATTTTTTAACCCAACCCTTCTCTCAGGGTGGCGATCAATTGGAGGTGGCGTTCATATAGAGGTGACACTCAATTAGAGGTTTTACGGTATTTAAATTTATTGCTCTGCATGATATTTCTAATACCATATGTTTCACAAATGTGTTATTATGTTATGGTCACTGTATCTTACATCATATCACAGTATACATGTATATTGTACAAAGAAGTTCATGAAAGAAAAACGTTTCATGCTATGCTACAGTTTTCTTATAAAATAATGGAACACTGTATGTCAACTGTTGAGCAGAATATAGTACAATGTAATATAACATTACATGTATATCATGCTATACTGAATAATACCTCTGCCTTTCCTGCGAAATAACCGAAACCTATGCTCGGTTAGTCACTTTCTACAAGTTCCGACTTTTACACATATACCAAGTTGTTTTCTTACATACGAACTTAAAGACCAACTTACATTTAAGTGAGATTTTATTTTAGCCCAAGGATTAAGATTAAGGATTAAGACATTGTTATTGAGATAACATTTTTAATGAACTATTGCGTATAGAGCTCAACACTATAATTAAAAAAAAATTTCTGTCATGGTAGGGCGCTTCTTTAAAAGCCGTGGCATCCCATTTAATCTGATCAAAACAATCCCTCACTGACTCACGCCTTTTCTACTGCGCTCCATGTTGGTAGAAAAGTCAATAAAAGCGAATAGGTTGTTACGGAAAGTTGTCTCCACACATAGATATAAGCTCATACAAAGATATGCCTTATATCTATTTTTCAGGCAGACAAGTGTTTAAGCTATGTGTATATTGACCAACATGAAACAACTTCAATCTTTCATACCATTGTTTGCGTCTAGATTATAAGTGAGTCGACAGTGTAGTTGTAGTACCTACAGCGTAGTTAAGTGCACTTACTCGCAACTCCCGTGAGCACATGGATTAGGATAGCATGAATTGAGTTCGCAGTTGTGTCCATGGTAGCCAGAAAGACATAGACACTGATAGCCTAGAGGAGTATTAGCCTGAGAACAGCTGGCTCCATTTTTACATGGGTTGGAGGAGCAGTAGCTTGTCTCGCAGTTCCTTCCTTTCCACCCGAAAGCACAGCTACATGTATAGTCAGCTACCAGGTCTGTGCAGTTAGCACCATTCTGGCAGTGATTTTTGCAATCATCTATGTTCACCTCACACAGGGTTCCGGTATAACCTGGTTAAAAAATTTACAACATTTTTGAAAGTTACCTTAGTCTGTAAATCTCGTCTGTAAGTCTGTAAATCTCGTCTGTAAGTCTGTAAATCTCGTCTGTAAGTTTGTAAATCTTGTCTGTAAGTCTGTAAATCTCGTCTGTAAGTCTGTAAATCTCGTCTGTAAGTCTGTAAATCTCATCTGTAAGTCTGTAAATCTCGTCTGTAAGTCTGTAAATCTCGTCTGTAAGTCCTGCTTGTTGAGATAGTAAAGAGAGTTGCAACCAGCTTATCGAATGCTAATAAATTTTTAAAATATTAGTTTAAAACTTTAAATGGTCATTCAGCCAAGTTCAGCATACTATGAATATGCAACCCTAACACATGGGGTCAGGGTTGCAGGGAGTCGCCTTTTCTTTTCGTAATGTTGGTTGCTAATGGAAGGCAACTCCTGATTTATATTATATACTTGGCAATGAAATGGGTGTTTGTGACATGACCTAATCAATAAACTGTTATAAAAGTTACTAAAAAGGGAAACAAGCATCTATCTAGCTTTTGAAAAAAAGCTTCACTATAGCTATAATCTGTTCAATGCTGATTAACTTATAAAGTTATGCTTACCCACTGGACAAGCGCATGTGGAGTTGCCTCCTCTTAGACGGTGACATGAACCCCTTACACATGGGTTGGGGTTGCAGGGATCAAATTCGCAGCGAGTTCCCGAAGACCAGACAAGGCATTCACACCGAGAGCCAGAAGGCAAAGGAACACACGTTCCGTAGATACAGGGACTGAGATCGCAGTGGTCTGTTTGACAAAAGTCTCCGGAGAAGCCATCTTTGCAATGGCACTCATAACTAAAAATGATGTACCAATGTGTACAGTGATGCCTTTTTTTCTACCAAACTTACATAAGATATTTTACATGAGAAAACAAATGTTGTAAGTAAATAACGGGAAAGTGGGAGGTTATAGCGATACAGATGATGACAAACAGATAAATACATATAGACTTCAGGCCATAATAAACAGGAAACAAATAGGTTTTAGTTCACAGAACAGAATAGGTACCTGTAACTTGCTATCATCTACCATAGCTGAAGGATGGGCATGGTGATCAGGTAATATTATCATGAAATGAGCTTTTTATAGCTTGAGCTGTATGGTATGAGCAGCAGCACAACTATAAGTCAACCTTTTATCTCATATATGGAAAAAACGAAGTTTTTTTTCTTCAAATTTCAGTGGGAAAATAATAAAAATGTTTCAGATCTTTTGTTGAATTAAAACAAAAATGAGAAAGTGATAAATCAGTAACAAAGTAATTAATAATGAGCCAAAAGGATTTGTAGAGAATCAACCTGGGTCTTCCAGTTTTATCAAATTTTTACTTCTATTTTAATCTCAACAAACCTTTTATTAGCTTGGCGCTGACAGGACCCTCCATTTAGGCACTTAGCATGTGAACAAGGATCTAGCTCGCATCTGTCTCCATAAAAGTTATCAACACAGGAACATTTGTAGAATTCTACAGCATCCAAGTCTTCTTTGCAAGTGCCATTGTTGAGACAAGGAGTTAATTCACATACTTGGGAGCTGCAGAAAGCCCCGGAGTACCTACATAGGTTGTCAAGAATAAAAGTTGATCACAAGAATAATAAAAGTGTTAGTAAGAGGTACTTGGTGCTAGTGAATTAATGTATCAGACAGTTCTATTTCCCCAACTGCTTTAAGAACACTTAGTAATAAATGTGATTAGCGTAGTACAATAATATAATAATATTGTTAAAAATTAGCTAAGCGATGCTCAATTAAATGGTGTTTTTCCTGCCTTCTAATTACCATTGAACAGGAGCAAAAAAACTTCTTATACAGCAATCATATTCTTTAATTTTTTTGTTCAAGTCAATGAATAAGCCGACAATTTCCCTAATCATAGTTTAAATGGACCATATTTACAAGAATAGAAAAAACGGATATAAATATATATTTTAATCCAAGAATTTGTTCAAAGTTACGCTATACAAGAATCATACAAGAACAACAAAGCAACAATTAGCTAATCAAATAATAGCTGCAGTACTCTAATCCTTTCATCAATGTTTGTACTTGAAGGTTAAGTCTCTAAACTTTGGATCTTAGAAACTATAGAGAAAATGAATAAATGTAAAGAAGCTCGACTCGAGCTGCGTACCCAGGGGGACATAAACAGTCAAATGTAGAGTTGCCTCGGATGCATGTAGCTCCGTTGTAACAAGACTGTGCGCCATTGCAGACATCATGTTCACAATGAGAGCCTGAGAAGCCCACCAAGCATTCACAAGAATAATTCCCACTCTTTGAGAACTCGCATGAACCATTATGAAGGCAGCCGCCACACATGTCCATCTGCAAAAACAGCATTCTCAGGAACACATTCTAATACATGAACACACGGAACAATGTAATTTTGAGGATTTAAAATGTTATGACAACTTACAGGGTATATCTACTAATATATGGCATACCAATTTATTGTGATTTATATATCATATTTTTGGACTATAATACATAGTTGTGAATTCGATATTTGAATGTTCGCTATTTAATCAGCTGCCTACGAACTGTTTTAAGGTTACACAATTACTGCTTTATTAAAACTGTAATTATTATTAAATTTGGTAGTTTTCAGCGATATTCCAAACTAAGTGAATAAGCTACAAAATCGCTGTTTTTGCGCACAAAAACTTACAGCTGTAAACATTAATTTTACATCAAATTTCATAGATGCAATCATTAAATAATATCTGTCATAGATACAAACACTAAGTGATAACTGTCATACATACAGACACTAAGCGATAACTGTCATACATACAAACACTAAGTGATAACTGTCATACATACAGACACTAAGCGATAACTGTCATACATACAGACACTAAGCGATAACTGTCATACATACAAACACTAAGTGATAACTGTCATACATACAGACACTAAGCGATAACTGTCACGGATACAAACATCAAGTGATAACGATCATTGAACAATATATTTTACTAATGCAAACATTCAGTAATATATTTTATAGATGATAAATCTTTAACATTACATTTTATCAATGCAAATGTGAAACATTATCTGTAATGGAAATAAAAATGTTGAAAAATATTTTATAAGTAAAACTATTTGAATTTAGATTCCACGGCCATAGCTAACAACAAAGTTTTGCGAAATCATAAATGATATGTCTAAAATAAGTTTGAACAGCCAAAATCATCACATAAATGTTTTTTTTCTGTCCGTAAGGGTTAGAAAAGCAGGTACTTGTCAATAAGACTCTTGAATTTTAATCTTACTGAGCAGCAAGATTTGTTAGAAACTTCCAAACTATGCATTGAGATTTGAGTAAACTAAAGTAAACATTTCGATTCTGTTTGCCAGATGGTTTGTTACCTTCTACAAAACCTAAATGTTCAGATGATGTCATGACATCGCTAGAAGTTCTGATTTATCTATAGTTTTGTGACAACCTGCTCAATGAAACCTACATCCTCAAAGATGCACCAGTTTCAAAGTTAGGATCAAGCTATGACATAATTTTCAATGAAGTTGATTTAGGCATCTCAACGAAAACATCTAGCATGGCATTTTTTGTGTTGCAATGGCTGAAAATAGATATTGCATGAAAACTATTGTATATAGTAGAGAAATGACAAATATTGTGTATAGTAGAGACAAGACCACTACTGTAGAAAGTAGAGAGACATGACAACTACTGTATATAGTAGAGAGACAACTATTGTATATAGTAGAGAGACACAACAACTACTGTATATAGTGGAGAGACATGACAACTACTGTACATATATAGCAGAGAGACATGACAACTACTGTTTATAGTAGAGAGACATGACAACTACTGTATATAGTAGAGAGACATAACAACTACTGTATATAGTAGAGAGACATGGCAACTACTGTTTATAGTAGAGAGACATAACAACTACTGTATATAGCAGAGAAAGACATGGCAACTACTGTATATAGCAGAGAGACATGAAATGCTAGTCTATATCGGTATGCTTCTTACTTCACACAGATTTCCAGTGAATCCTTCCTGGCATAAACAACTAAACCCTTTGCTGCTAGGTTGACACTGTCCTCCATGAAAACATGGGCCACTCGCACACAAGTTTTCCTCACACCTGTTTCCTCCAAAGCCTGGCTCACAGTTACATCTATGCTGCCCTCCACCAATAGGTATGCAAGTTCCGTTGATGGCACAAGTCAATGGCTCACAGACTCGAGTTTGACAATGTTCACCGGTGTAAGCTGCTGAACAGCTGCACTCCGCAACAACAGTGGCATTGTCCGCAACAAGTTTGCATTGTCCGCCATTTGCACATTTGTAACCACTACACGGGTCAAGTTCGCACTTATCGCCATGGTAACCACCGATGCACGCGCAATAAGCTGATTCATTTACCACTGTGCATATGCCTTTGTTGAGGCAGCTACTGGGTTTGCATATAGTATCATCACAGAGGGTCCCGGTGTAACCTGCTGAACAAATGCAGCTCGGTAGATCATGCTTAGGATTGCACTGCCCATTGGTTCCGCAATAGCCGTCCGGACAAATTTTGGTCTGGCAGTTTGAGCCCTTCCACCCTGAAGAGCAGTTATAACACTTTGGGTTTCCTCTATCATCTACCTTACACTGGCCCCCGTTGCAGTTGTGCGAGTCACAAATCGACTCATTGCACGTTTGATCAGTATATCCAGGTAAACAAGAGCAATAGTAGCCTAGGGAGGTATTAGTAGCTGTAATGCAAAGTCCTCCATTTGAACAAGGTGCTAGAGAACATGGGCTAATATCGCAGAATGCTCCAGACCAGCCAGTTGGGCAGTTAGAGCAAGTGTAGCCAGGTGTACCACTACTCGGGCTGCAAGCACCACCTGCAAAGAGTTGTCACAAATTTCGATTCACCGGCTTTGCTAGAGGGCTTGTGTAGGTACATGTACGTTTAATATGTTTGATCATCTGCTAACAATGATGTTGTAGATGGTTCTTAAAAACAAGTGAAATTAAATTTTCAAAAGCAAGAAGTTTGCCCCATTAAAGCTTTCAAGAATATTAGCTCCCTATTCAATGCACTGGTCAAACATTTGCTGGATGGATGTTTTAGCAAGCTTCTTAACTGTGTTGTAAATCAGGTTCTTCTTGTTTCATATTTACCGAGTGTTTTGGGGTTGTCATATGCTAGCGCCTGCTAACACATGCTAACGCCAGCTAACACCACATCAAATTACTCCTTTATGAGCTGCTAATAGTCAAAGTGGACAAGTAACTCTTCAGGTTTTTGCTTTCCTATTGCTTAGCAAATCTGCTAAGACTCTTCAAAATTTACGTAGCTGGCTAATTTGGCATATGAATTCTTAAGGAAGTTATCTCACCATTGCATTTCTTAAACTTGGTATCACAGTGCTCATCATCGCAAGTAGAACCAAAATAGCCTGGGCGACAGACACATGTTCTTGATGCGTTGTTGCAACTGGCTCCATTCTTGCAAACTAGTGAACCACATTTTATGTAGTTATTTTCACACCTAAAATAGAAAACAGTCTTTACTTATAGATGTAGCGGATGTAGCGTTGTCTATTTCTCCTAGGTAGCATGGTTAGTGTGATCATGTGATATCAAACTTCTGATTGATAAATTGATTGGTGGTTTCATACATTTGTTTTGCATTCATAATTTTGTTCATTTATCCATGCATTCATTCATTTGCTTGCGTATTTATATGTTATATATGTGTATTTACATGTTATACATGTGTATTTATATGCTATATACATGTATGTGTATTTATATGCTATACATGAGTATTTATATGTTATATATGTGTATTTATATGTTATATATGTGTATTTACATGTTATACATGTGTATTTATATGTTGTATATGTGTATTTACATTTTATACATGTGTATTTATATGCTATATACATGTATGTGTATTTATATGCTATACATGAGTATTTATATGTTATATATGTGTATTTATATGTTATATATGTGTATTTACATGTTATACATGTGTATTTATATGTTATATATGTGTATTTACATGTTATACATGTGTATTTATATGTTATATATGTGTATTTATATGTTATACATGTGTATTTATATGTTATATATGTGTATTTACATTTTATACATGTGTATTTATATGTTATATACATGTATGTGTATTTATATGCTATGCATGTGTATTTATATGTTATACATGTGTATTTATATGTTATATATGTGTATTTATATGTTATACATGTGTATTTATATGTTATACATGTGTTATATATGTGTATTTATATGTTATTTATGTGTATTTATATGTTATAAATGTATATTTATATGCTATACATGTGTATTTATATGTTATACGTGTGTATTTATATGTTATATATGTGTATTTATATGTTATACATGTGTATTTATATGTTATACATGTGTTATATATGTGTATTTATATGTTATATATGTGTATTTATATGTTATACGTGTGTATTTATATGGTATATATGTGTATTTATATGTTATACATGTGTATTTTATGTTATATATGTGTATTTATATGTTATACATGTGTATTTATATGTTATACATGTGTATGTATATGTTATATATGTGTATTTATATGTTATACGTGTGTATTTATATGTTATACATGTGTATTTATATGTTATATATGTGTATTTATATTTACATTTTCACTCTTTTATTCATCAACTATTCATTTATTCATTTTATTGTTCTTTTCTTTGTCCTTTATTCATCGATTCACTTTTTCATCTGGTAAGTTCTTTATTAATTTGTTATTAATTTGTCCATTTATTTGTTTACTCATTCAGGCATTAACTCAGTTCCTTATTCACTCACTTGACCAATGACTGAACTTAGCTTAATGTCATGCTATCATTTGTCTATTCATATACTAATTCATTAAACTCACCTATCACCAGAAACTCCTGGAGGACAAGAGCAAAATCTCTCCTGAAATCTTCCTGCGGTACAAGTGCCTCCATTAAAACAGTATCCGGGTGCGCACATGTCACAGTATTTGCCCACAAATCCTGTCCGGCAATTACACTGAGGATCTCCGGTATAAGGAGTCTTTGTCAAACAGACCCCATTAAGACACGGGTTGGGAGAGCATTGGTACCTCTCACATTTCTCGCCATAATAGCCTAAAAGCCATTATAAACTGCATCACGATCAGATAATATATATAGCGCTTAGAATAAGCTTTGAAGGATTGCTGCCAACTTAAGTATGTTTTTACATATTTACCTACAAACCTTTCTGATCAAAATTTGTTAATATCTGTTTATTATGTATAAAAAATGGTTTTCTTTCAAATCTAGCGCAAAACATAAGACAGTTTTTTTTTCATAACTAAAGATATCCGCTTGCTGCTAGAGTACAATTAGTTTTATTTTGTTGTTTTCAAGGCCGTGGTTTTTTGAGTAACTTATTTTTTTACAGCAAACCCTTTTGAGAGAACAAGGACAGAGGATTACATACTCTATACAGTAATTAATTACTTTGAAAAATGCTTTTATTTTAACAAACCTTTCAATTTTATAATTAGCCAAATAAATGGAGCAACATCTGGCAGACAGGTAAGGCACGATGCTCGTCTTTAACCTAAATAAGCAAATCTAACAAAGATTATGAATCATTTGGCTGAAACACTGCAACGGTATACATACATGTACACATATGGTACAGCCACTAACTATAGAGTTCACCTCTTCCTTTTTCTTTTTTATTTCTTATTGCATCAACAAACAGACCTACAGCTAGACAGATAAGCTGTCAAGTTGTGGCAAACCATTATGCCTATGTAAACTCTCTCTATGTGGTATTTATGCATAGCCATATTTTATATACACGCATTATTTATTTATATAATTACATTAGTTATATAACTATATATAATTATATAAATAATTTTATAATTATTACATAATTATTTGAAAATAATTATAATAAAATCAGTTGCAATAATTTTCTCTGCATTGAATTTTTCTCTATATAGGTGTTTCTATGGCACAGTATTATCTTAGCGCTAGTTATTGATCTTGTTCAGTGTGACTCATGTTTTGTTTCATCCAAAGTTATTCTATTGCCAGGGTGTTGTATAGGAGGTATACTACAATATATTCTGCTCACCAGGTGTTGTATAGGAGGTATACTACAATATATTCTGCTCACCAGGTGTTGTATAGGTGGTATACTACAATATCCTCTGCTCACCAGGTGTTATATAGCCAGTATACTACAGTATATTCTGCTCACCAGGTGTTGTATAGCAAGTATACTACAATATACTCTGCTCACCAGGTGTTATATAGCCAGTATACTACAATATATTCTGCTCACCAGGTGTTATATAGGTGGTATACTACAATATACTCTACTCACCAGGTGTTGTATAGGAGGTATGCTACAATATATTCTGCTCACCAGGTGTTGTATAGGTGGTTTAATACAATATGTTCTGCTCACCAGGTGTTGTATAGGTGGTATACTACAATATACTCTACTCACCAGGTGTTATATAGGTGGTATACTACAATATACTCTACTCACCAGGTGTTGTATAGGAGGTATGCTACAATATATTCTGCTCACCAGGTGTTGTATAGGTGGTATACTACAATATATTCTGCTCACCAACTACAATCATGTTACTAACAAACATGATATTGTCTACGACTTCATTTAATACAGTCAACAATAGTTTCTTAGTTAATAGTTTCATTGTTTAGTCTCTTGCTCACTGTGAAAACAAACATTTCTTAGAAATTTTGTTGTTGTCTGATGGCAAGCGAACTTTACCACAACTTCAAATACGTAGTTGTGACATTTACAACAACCAATGAAAAATTATTCTTCATTTAATACTTGCATTAAGTGAATAATAATCCCTTGCATTCAAGGATTATTTATACTGTCATAGCTACTTTTCGCTTTATCATAATGTCTCATTCTATTGCCTTACATACTGGCACTTGTATTCTTTCATAATCTCAAGTGCCTTTTTGACAGACTGCCGCACATCTTGACAGCAATCTTGAGGTGTAATGGCGTGCCACCATGTTTGTTTAAGTCAGATAGCGGTCAAACTAGGTGCAAATATCTGTTTCGGTTATCATGTAATGTATTCGAATTATCTCTGTAGATGATTTAAAAGCAACTTATATTATTTATTGCAAATCCTGACTTTTAAACTAATGTTTCAAAAAAACAAAGGAGAATAATACAGTAAAATGTGTATTGACATTTGCCAATATATACCGTACAGGATGAATTTATTCGCGGAGTTATATTTCGCGAAAATTTCCATTTCATGCATATTCGCGGACTAATTTATTCGCGGCTAAAAACTGACAATCTCTATGAAGAGTTAACTCTATTGCAATAGAGTTAACCTTGCGCATGCGCACATTGCTTGTTTCGGTGTGCGCATACACCGAAACGCGGTATACACCACAGCTTGCAACTACGAGTCGATCATGCTAAGCTATAAATCTTTAGCTGCGCGTAGAGGTTTTCAAGATTATTCATCGATTTGGAGGCCTTTGATGAACCAACAATTTGTGGTAAGTAATGAGTTTTTTCACATTTACTAAAGTAGTTGAATTTTACTTTGGTTCTGTGTGCTATATTCGTGTTATGTTACACTGCATTGTATAATACTAGGAGCTGTGTACCTCCGGGTTTTGTGTTAAAGGACGTCAAATAAATATAGACAGTTGCGCTCATTACAACGGCAATGGCTACTTCTTTATTATCAGTGTTCACGTGCAGAATAAATAATCTCCTACCATCTAACTAGTAACAACTACACATGGTGGCAGCGGTGTTTGTATCATGTCTGACGAAGAGGGGGAAGCCGGTGATGCCGATGAACAAACGGTGGAGCCATTAAGAGTGCATTATTCTGCACCCAAGCTGCACCCACCTGACAAATTTGACTTTGCTGAACCTGCCGGTTGGACGAGATGGTATAGTAGATGGAGGAGGTATAGAGAAGCGAGCGGTTTGGATACTAGACCTCAGCGTGAACAGATTAACACTCTTATTTATATGTTAGGGAAGCAAGCAGAGGATGTAGTGCTTAGCCGTGGAATAGAAGAAACTGACTACGAATCTGTGATCGATGCATTCAATGAATACTTCGGAGTTAGGAGAAATCTCATTGTTGAGAGAGCTAAATTCAACAAACTGACACAAGGTAGTGATTCTATAGATGTGCTTATTCACAATCTATATCGTCAAGCCGAGTTTTGTGACTATAGAGATCTACGGAAGAGCTAATTCGTGACAGATTAGTAGTGGGCGTTACTGAAGACAAGTTGAGTGAAAAACTACAAGCCGATGCAGATCTGACGCTAGATGACGCAGTGATGATAGCTAGATGCTTTGAATCAGCTAAACAAGCACAGTCAGTAGTCAGGGGATCAGCTGTAGATGTACATGCCAACAGATTCAGTTCACGACAGCCACAACATAGCCGAAAGAATGACACATCTAGCTCAAACCGAAACTCTTACTTAAAAGGACACAAATCATCGAATACTGGTAATGTTAGACACAGGCCGACAACCCAAGGACACGCCAATAGCTTTGACAAACCTTCTGCAAATAATAGGGTTGCCTCATCTATCCCTAAAGACCAATGTAAACGCTGTGGAAAAGCCCCACATTCCAGAGACTCCTGCCCAGCATTGAGATCTACTTGTACTGCATGTGGCAAAAGAGGCCATTGGAAGCAAATGTGCTTCTCTGGAAAATCTGTGACTGAAGTCGAGCTGTTTACTGAAGAAATCAAGAAAAGCGATAGAAATGGTAGTAAACCATGGGATGGCCAAACTAGCCATTGACATACAGGGACATACCGATACAGCAACATTTAAACTAGATTCTGGTGCTGGAGCAACTGTGTGTGGACCAAATCCTATATCCGCTCCATTGCAGCCTAATACTAAGAGACTAAGAGGTCCTGGTAACTTAGAAATACCTTGTATTGGTCAAACTGATGCAATTCTTACACATGGTAACAAATCTATATCAGAAACAATTTACATTGTGCGTAATCAAGATGTGAACCTATTGAGCAAATTTGCATGTCAATGTTTTGGTTTGCTTGCCTGTAATGTTGATAATGTTGATGATTTTGCGAATGGTGTTGATAATTTTGTTGATAAAAGACTTTTTCAGGGTCTAGGAGCTGTAAAGACTGAATGTGAGATCAGACTGACTGACGATGCCAAGCCGTACAGTATATTCGTGCCACGAGTCATTCCCCTTTCCATTACTTGACAAAACTAAGTTAGAGTTAGAGCGTATGAAATCTTTAGGCGTTATTGTAGAAGTGAAACAGCCTACGGAATGGTGTGCACCGATGGTCGTTGTACCTAAACAGGACAGTGTTCGTATCTGTACAGACTTTACACAGCTAAATAAGTACGTACGACATGAAGTTTTTCCCATGGCAACCGTCGAGGACAGTCTGTCAAAACTTAATGGCGGTCCCATATTTTCAAAACTAGATGCCAACTGCGGATTTTGTCAAATACCATTGTCTGCCAAATCCCAACATCTCACCACTTTCTTGACACCATTTGAACATTTCTACTACTGTAAATTGCCATTTGGACTAAAATCAGCTCCAGAGATATTCTGCAGAGAAATGACAAAAATATTAGAAGGCATCGCAGGTGTCGTAGTACATATGGATGATGTATTAGTGATGGGTAAGGACGAGAGAGAGAGCATAACTCCCGTTTATCGCAAGTGCTACGCCGCATGCACGATGCTGGTCTGACGTTAAATCATGCCAAGTGTGCTCTAAAGAAAACGTCAGTAGAGTATTTAGGGTATCGCATTGACGTTAGTGGTATTCACGCAGGTGAAAGAATATCTGCATTGCTTGACTTTCTGACACCAACGTGTGTACGTGATGTTAGGAGCTTCCTAGGCATAGTCAACCAATATGGCAAGTTTAGTTCTGCTGTAGCGCATATCAGCCAACCTCTCCGAGAGCTCTTGTGCAAAAAGAGTTGTTGGATATGGAATGATTCCCAGCAAAAAGCGTTTGATCGTCTCAAAGAGGAGTTTAAATCTACACCGATTCTTGCCCCGTATGACCCAAATAAAAAGACATATTTGTCAACGGATGCGTCCGACTACGGGTTAGGAGCTGTCTTGAGTCAGAAACAGTCAGATGGCACCCGTCGACTAGTAGCTGCCGCAAGCCGATCTCTGTCCGAAACTGAACGTAAATATGCCGTAATAGAGAAGGAGGCATTGGGAGTTACTTGGGCTGCAGAATGGTTTGCTCGATATATCATTGGTATACTTGACCTTACTATAGAGACCGACCACAAACCTTTAGTGTCACTGCTTGGAGATCAGGAAATCAGTAAACTGCCAGCTCGAATACAACGATTCAGGCTAAGACTAATACGTTTCAAATACCAGATAAAGCATATTCCCGGTAAGGAGAATGTTTCTGCTGATGCAGTGTCGAGATACCCGTGCACCATTTCCACAGAGAATGATACTCTATTTGTAGAAGAAATAGACACGTATTCTCATCAAGCTATGCTCATACTAAGCACAGATATGCATGTCGAAAAGCTTAGGCTGTCTCAAGAAGCGGACGAAGTGATGTGCCAGGTCAAGAAATATGTAAACTCTGGGTGGCCACACTATTTGTTCAGTATCGATTCCATAATCAAACCATACTTTGAAAGCAGACGGTATATTACGCTGTGCAATGATTTGTTGACTTATCAAAACCGCATAATTATTCCACAAACAGAACGTCTGGAAACTTTAGCCAACCTGCATGAAGGGCACTTAGGATTAAATAAATGTACCGAGAGAGCACATCGATGCGTTTGGTGGCCAAACATGGCACGAGAGATAGAGGAAATGATTAAAAACTGCAGGGTATGTAAAGAGACTGCTCCTGTCACTAAAGAACCTTTACTACCTACAGCCACTCCTAGCCGACCATGGCTAGGATAGTAGGCACCGACTTATTTTATTACAATAGAAAGCCTTATCTACTCGTGACTGACTACTACTCTCAATACCCAGAGGTAGCCCTACTACCCAATGAAAGCAGCAAAAGTGTAATCAACCAGATGAAAAGCATTTTTGCCAGGCACGGAGTACCCGAAATGGTTCTGTCTGATAATGGACCACAATATTCTTCACAAGATTTTAGAGACTTTGCAAAAACCTACAAGTTTCAAAGTGTGGCTTCATCGCCTAGGTATCCCAGAGCCAACGGTGCTGCAGAACGAATGGTTAAGACTATAAAGTCCATACTTCAGAAATCTGGAGATTTGTACCTAGGACTTCTAGCTTATCGTACATCGCCGATACATGGAGGAAGATCGCCCGCTGAGTTGCTAATGAACCGTAGTCATCGTACACAGGTTGCTCAAATTCACTATCACACAATCAGCCAGGTAGATCACAAAGCGTTCCAGTTTGTCAATGAGGAATACAAGGTGAAAATGAAAGAGCGACATGACCGATCACAACAGGTTAAAGAGTTGCCTACCCTATGAAAAGGTAGCCCCGTATTTGTACGTGATTTACAACGATATGGACAAGTGAAAGAGGTGTTACCTAACCGCACGTACATAGTATCTGCAGGTAGCGAGATTCGCCAAAACCGAACAGCACTTATTGACTCTCCGCCCAATACTGACAATTCAATACCTGACAATCCGGATTCACACAGTTCTCTGTCAAGTTGTGCCCAAAGTATGGATAGCACGCCTACGACTTCGAGACCTCGTCGTACAATCAGACCGCCACGTCGACTGATTGAAAAATGCTAGGCATCACCAGTCAGTCAGATTACAGCTTTTATATGTTATTCATTTTGTAGCTAGTTGCTTATAGTACTCAGTGCATTTCTCTTGCTAGTCATGTTAGTCATATCACTTTGTTACTCATGTTTGGTTTTACTCATTTCAAAGGCATTATCTGTTTTACTCATTGCTTCAAACATACTTAGGAAAGGAGATGTGCTATATTCGTGTTATGTTACACTGCATTGTGTAATACTAGGAGTTGTGTACCTCCGGGTTTTGTGTTAACGGACGTCAAATAAATATAGACAGTTGCGCTCGTTACAACGGCAATGGCTAATTCTTTATTATCAGTGTTCCCTTGCAGAATAAATAATCTCCTACCATCTAACTAGTAACAACTACACAATCTGCAGTAAAACGCAATATGTATTTTTTCCATCCGACCGCTTCGTTATTTGTTTTAGTGTGAGAGAGGTTTTTCATCATACACGTAGGCACCATGACTACAAGGGTGGTAGATGTCATTCTTAGAAGATCACCAATCAGTTAGGGAGGTCTTGAAATTAGAAGTGACTGCAGCCGCTAACGAGAAGAATATATACGTTTTAAAAAAGGAACAAAAACGCCTTTACGAGCACAAATTTTTGGCCAACCGGCAGAACTTTGCAATAGTAAGCCACGAGGAGAGTTCTGATGATAACTTCCTTACCAGTCATGCAGTAGCGATAGAATTGCCTTTAACATCTACCCAAGACAGTGACAGCGATATAGAGCTGCGATTACCAAAATAACTAGTCAGCGAGCACCATTACACGCTAGTATCCGCTTATCAAGAGTACCAGTTTAATTTTATTGCTAGACAACCGTCATATGGACTAAGCTGTTTATATTTACGTCATCGTTTGTAAAATTTTATTTGTATTTGCAATATTTTATTTGTATACACAAGTTTGTCTTAAATTATAATTTATCTATACACGAAATAAAATATATAATATAATAATGTTTGTTGCAGCGATATCAAGGAGTTGTTGTCGAGGAAGGGGTCTAGGTTGACTGGTTTCTTCTCTGCCAATATTCCTGCCTTGATGAATATTACTACTTGTCTCTAGTTTTCGTAATCGGAGTAGGTTGTTTTATTCTCAATCTGTAGTAACCACAAAAAAGAAAACACATTAATAAGTGCAAAAACGTGCTGTGTTGTAGAAGTGCAAAAACAATAGCTGAAGTATTTAATGAAAGCGATCAGTTTTTAAACAAAAGAATTAACTAATGCAATTAATTATGAAAAGCGTATCTGCACTGCAAATCAAATACACACCATAATGTTCAGATCAGAATCATGATCGTCCTCAACTTCGGTATTAGAGATTGATGGAGTTGATTTCAATGTAAAGAGACTAGGGGAGATTTTTTGCGATGACGAAGCCATGCCGAATAACTTGTGAGAACCTTGAATAATTTTGTAAAGTTTGATGCAATGGCAATAAAACTCGAAGCACCGGCGATGATTTTAAAGAAGTTTTGGAACTCGGCTATGTTTAGTACTTCTGCCTAGCGACTATTTTTGCGATGACGCCATTCTGCATATCTTGTGACAACCTTGAATAATTTTGTAAAGAAATGTGGTGCATTGGCAATGGAGTTAGCTCAAAGCCCAGGCAATGATTTTAAAAATGTTTTGGAACTCAACTACGTTTAGTATTTATATTAAAAACTAGCCTAGCAGCAAGTTTTTAATTTGATGCAGTAGTTATTCTCCCTTGTGATTAAAATAGATCTAATTATTCACGGAATTTAATAATTCGCGGAATTGACTGTTCGCGAATTTTTAGAACCAACGAATATTTTCATCCTGTAGGGTGAGTACAGCACAAAATTCATTAATTGCTCCAGGAATGCAGTATCCTTGTCTCCGATATATCGGTATATATATCGGTATATATTCGTTTCATCTATCAACATTCAGACTGGGTGTAATGGCTTTTTGAAAGACTAGCTTACGGAATATACTGTTGCCTTACGCATTGGTGTAGTATTGATGCATTGGTGTAGTATTGATGCATTGGTGTAGTATTGATGCATTGGTATAGTATTGATGTATTGGTGTAGTATTGATGCATTGGTGTAGTATTGATGCATTGGTGTAGTATTGATGCATTGGTATAGTATTGATGTATTGGTGTAGTATTGATGCATTGGTGTAGTATTGATGCATTGGTATAGTATTGATGCATTGGTGTAGTATTGATGCATTGGTACTGTATTGATGCATTGGTGTAGTATTGATGCATTGGTGTGGTATTGATGCACTGGTGTAGTATTGATGCATTGGTGTAGTATTGATGCATTGATGTGGTATTGATGCATTGGTGTGGTATTGATGCATTGGTGTAGTATTGATGCATTGGTGTAGTATTGATGTATTGGTGTAGTATTGATGCATTGGTGTAGTATTGATGCATTGGTGTAGTATTGATGCATTGGTGTAGTATTGATGCATTGGTGTAGTATTTGATGTATTGGTGTAGTATTGATGCATTAGTGTAGTATTGATGTATTGGTGTATTATTGATGTATTGGTGTAGTATTGATGCATTAGTGTAGTATTGATGCATTGGTGTAGTATTGATGTATTGGTGTAGTATTGATGCATTGGTGTATTATTGATGCATTGGTGTAGTATTGATGCATTGGTGTAGTATTGATGCATTGGTGTAGTATTGATGCATTGGTGTAGTATTGATGTATTGGTGTAGTATTGATGCATTGGTGTATTATTGATGCATTGGTGTAGTATTGATGCATTGGTGTAGTATTGATGCATTGGTGTAGTATTGATGCATTAGTGTAGTTTTGATGCATTGGTGTAGTATTGATGCATTAGTGTAGTTTTAATGCATTAGGAGGATTTGACATTTTTAAATGGTTCCTTGCGGTCAGATGTGAACAAACCTGCACAAATATCTACTCTAATACAAGCTCACCTGGTTTGCACAAACACTTGGTCTGCTTTCCTGTCATTTGACAGCTAGAAGCAGTGGCTCCACAGACAGCGGTGACATTACATTGTGTGTTTTTGGTTTCACATCTGTCTCCCGAGTAGCCTTTTCGACAGAGACATTGAACGGCGTTGTCTCTTAACACTTGACACTTCCCCGCACCACTACATGTCAGATCATAGCATGGATCTCTTTCACACCTCCTTCCTGTATAGAGTCCTGTGCAGCTGTAACAATAATATACACTATCAGATGTTGTAAAATAGGCAGTTAGAATATAATAAAATAATATAATATAATAGGTTGGAGTATAATATGATATAATAGGTTGGAATATAATGTAATAGGTTGGAATATAATATAATAGGTTGAAATATAATATAATATAATAGGTTGGAATATGAATATTTTAGCAAATATTTTCATGCGTTCTTATCAATTTGGAAGGATGTGAAAATAAAACGCATACATCCAAAGCTCTTTAGTTCTAATGTAAAAAGTCATGCAAGGAGATATTCAATCAATGCTATGTTCCCAGTTTTGCGAAAACCGTCTGTACAACTGAGAGAGTTATGCTAAAAAGAGCTGTCATAAATTAAGGTTACATTAGTCATAAATTAAGGTTACATTAGTCATAAACTAAAATTACATTAGTCATAAATTAAGGTTACATTAGTCATAAATTAAGGTTACATCAGTGCTGTTGCAACCGAATTATAATTTATTATGTTAAACACTCGCCTTTTTTAACTTTGAAATGGTATATGAATGATAGCAGCCAGTGAAAACTTAGACATGCACCATAAAAGCAAGCGCACAAAAGAAATTAGAGCCTAGCCTAGAATGTGAGTTTAACAGTAACATAAACCAGCAAACATGCCGCTCTGACATATCCAGGTTGACCTATGACATGAGTGGATGTCACTGAGATAGGTGTATAATAGTGACAGAGTGTTACTAAGGTAGGTATATAATAGTGACAGAGTGTTACTAAGGTAGGTGTGTAATAGTGACAGAGTGTTACTAAGGTAGGTGTATAATAGTGACAGAGTGTTACTAAGGTAGGTGTATAATAGTGACAGAGTATTACTAAGGGAGGTGTATAATAGTGACAGAGTGTTACTAAGGGAGGTGTGTAATAGTGACAGAGTGTTACTAAGGTAGGTGTATAATAGTGACAGAGTGTTACTAAGGTAGGTGTATAATAGTGACAGAGTGTTACTAAGGTAGGTGTATAATAGTGACAGAGTGTTACTAAGGGAGGTGTATAATAGTGACAGAGTGTTACTAAGGGAGGTGTATAATAGTGACAGAGTGTTACTAAGGTAGGTGTATAATAGTGACAGAGTATTACTAAGGGAGGTGTATAATAGTGACAGAGTGTTACTAAGGTAGGTGTATAATAGTGACAGAGTATTACTAAGGTAGGTATATAATAGTGACAGAGTGTTACTAAGGTAAGTGTATAATACTGACAGAGTGTTATTAAGGTAGGTGTGTAATAGTGACAGGGTGTTACTAAGGTAGGTGTGTAGTAGTGACAGAGTGCTACTAAGGTAAGTGTATAATAGTGACAGAGTATTACTAAGGTAGGTGTATAATAGTGACAGAGTGTTACTAAGGTAAGTGTGTAATAGTGACAGAGTGTTATTAAGGTAGGTGTGTAATAGTGACAGAGTGCTACTAAGGTAGGTGTGTAATAGTGGCAGAATGCTACTAAGGTAAGTGTATAATACTGACAGAGTGCTACTAAGGTAGGTGTGTAATAGTGACAGAGTGTTACTAAGGTAAGTGTATAATAGTGACAGAGTCCTAATAAGGTCAAAACTTGCCTCTATAGAATAAATGCTACAGACTTACTAGCATTTAGCTTGCCCCCTGCTGTTAACTTTGCAGATTCCTTTCCCTGAGCAGGTATCTGGGGCGCAGACTGATATTTCACAATGAATTCCGCTGTATCCAGGAAGGCATGTACATATGGGCTTGTTTATGTCACTTTCACAGATGCTGCCATGTTCACAAGGGTCATTTCCTAAAATCATGTTAATACTTGAGATTGCTTTAATGACTGACTGTTAATCATGAGATGAATGAGATGACACTTGATTCATTTACTCTTTAAAAAAAGTTTTTGACTTCTCTAATAACATGAATTTCCTTGTTTGTTTTCGCTATCAAGTCAATAAACCTTGATTTCAATTTAAGGAGCCTCCGACCTTGTTAACAAACACTTTGGCTCTAGTTAGGAGCTGGGGCAGCTATGAAGGGTAACACTTTGGCTTTAGTTAGGAGCTGGGGCAGCTATGAAGGGTAACACTTTGGCTCTAGTTAGGAGCTGGGGCAGCTATGAAGGGTAACACTTTGGCTTAGTTAGGAGCTGGGGCAGATATGAAGGGTAACACTTTGGCTCTAGTTAGGAGCTGGGGCAGCTATGAAGGGTAACACTTTGGCTTTAGTTAGGAGCTGGGGCAGCTATGAAGGGTAACATTTTGGCTCTAGTTAGGAGCTGGGGCAGCTATGAAGGGTAACACTTTGGCTTAGTTAGGAGCTGGAGCAGCTATGAAGGGTAACACTTTGGCTCTAGTTAGGAGCTGGGGCAGCTATGAAGGGTAACACTTTGGCTTAGTTAGGAGCTGGGGCAGCTATGAAGGGTAACACTTTGGCTCTAGTTAGGAGCTGGGGCAGCTATGAAGGGTAACACTTTGGCTCTAGTTAGGAGCTGGGGCAGCTATGAAGGGTAACACTTTGGCTCTAGCTAGGAGCTGGGGCAGTTATGAAGGGTAACACTTTGGCTCTAGTTAGGAGCTGGGGCAGCTATGAAGGGTAACACTTTGGCTCTAGTTAGGAGCTGGGGCAGCTATGAAGGGTAACACTTTGGCTCTAGCTAGGAGCTGGGGCAGTTATGAAGGGTAACACTTTGGCTCTAGTTAGGAGCTGGGGCAGCTATGAAGGGTAACACTTTGGCTCTAGTTAGGAGCTGGGGCAGCTATGAAGGGTAACACTTTAGCTTAGTTAGGAGCTGGGGCAGCTATGAAGGGTAACACTTTGGCTCTAGCTAGGAGCTGGGGCAGTTATGAAGGGTAACACTTTGGCTCTAGTTAGGAGCTGGGGCAGCTATGAAGGGTAACACTTAGGCTCTAGTTAGGAGCTGGGGCAGCTATGAAGGGTAACACTTTGGCTTAGTTAGAAGCTGGGGCAGCTATGAAGGGTAACACTTTGGCTCTAGCTAGGAGCTGGGGCAGTTATGAAGGGTAACACTTTGGCTCTAGTTAGGAGCTGGGGCAGCTATGAAGGGTAACACTTTGGCTCTAGTTAGGAGCTGGGGCAGCTATGAAGGGTTCGCAGAGAAGTTTATTCAAGAAAATTTTTTGTTCACTGAACATTTTTGTTATACTACCACAAATTGGTTAGTGTAGCATACAAATAGTAAACATTGAAAAAGACATCACTGATGTACAATAGAAGCTTTCCCATGTCTGTGGTCAATAATCCGTCAACAAATGAACATTCAAGCAAAATATTATAAAAACTACCAACATTTTTCTAGGACAATGAGATAACATCTGCAACCCAATTGCTATAGAATTATCTTATACTACTCATGATCTTTACGCTCGGGACTTTGAAAGCACCCAATGTAGACGAATAGTCATATGCGCATGCGAACAAAATTGTGGCTAATACTAGACTAGCCTTTTTATGAGAAGTTGTCTCCCCATACTCAAAGTTCTGGTTCAAGTGGTGCACTCAAGCTGTAAATCAAAACTGTAAAAACAGAGCTTGTGATGCAACGCCAAACTAATTTATTATAAACTGAGTAGAAAAAGGGTGTAAAAACTGAAGTATTAATATATATAGCCTGTATATATAAACCTCAATGTTTGTTTGTCTGCTCGCCTGTACATCTGTCTGTCCAGCTATAGCGATAAAGTTTTAAGAATGGGATATCCGCTGCAAACTGGATTTGAACTAACAACCTCCAGTTCTGGAGGAACTTCATTTATTCGACACACAACACTTTCCAACTGGCTGTACCATGGAACAAATTGGGCACATACTTGGAACACGTGCCAATTTTTCATAGCTTCCCGTTAAAAACTGTGGCCAGCGTTATGTGTAAAGACATAAAAAAATCTGTGAAGCCATACCAGAAGAAAAATGCATGCCAACACGTGAAGAAAAATACTTGAACTCATATAGCCAACAAGACTATTGCAATCAATATAGACACTGCAGCTAGTACGGTATGAGTTACACAGAAATAAACACAGTAAATAGAAATAGCGCAGTACACAAACAAACAGCTTCATTTAAAGGTTAGAATGGTAAATGTTGTATATGTTTATAGAAAGTAAATTTACTTTATAAACCCTTTTTTATTATGCGTGCATCGTCGGGCGTTCAGTTAGTATGTAGATCTACTAGATATGTATGTATATACTAAATGGAACAATGTAAACACATTTTATACTCAAATGCCTAAACGCTACCATCACTGCTCACGATTTCAATCTTATAAAAATTTCCCTGATAACTAACACTTTCAATTTTCACTGTTTTTTTAGAAAGTTGTATCTATTTTTCAAAGCTGCAGAAGACTATATATGTGAACCCTAATCTAAAAGTGAATGAACATAAAGAATTAAACCTGAAGACTCGGGAAGTTTTTGTTGCTAAAAGGTGCGGGCAATCCGCTGTTCAGATTCCCACTTGTATGTAGTATGAGCATCTTAATAAAATCTCTCATGTTTAAACCGCTGATGTTCTCTTAATCACCTATTCAACATGACAAACAGAAAAATGACCTCCGCTGAGATTATAAACAATATACAAATTGTTTCCATAGTAATAACCTTATGACCTTGTGCTCCTTTAGACTGCAGGCTCTAATTGTAGTTGCTAAATTTTTATGCTCATGAGTAGTTAGTTTTTGACATATCTTTAGTTTTTGACTGTATAGACCGTAGCAATGCACCTGAGTACCTGAGTACCAGAGTACCTGAGTACCTGAGTACCTGAGTACCTGAGTACCTGAGTACCTGAGTACCTGAGTACCTGAGTACCTGAGTACCTGAGTACCAGAGTACCAGAGTACCTGAGTACCTGAGTACCTGAGTGTTGCACTGTAATATTTGTTTGTTACTATTATACAGTATCTTATTGCAGATGCTACCGGATATGACTAATACAATCTGCATCATGGTCAGATTGCTTATTCTTCGGCTATCCGCTGCAGCAGACCGAAGGTGCCAGTGTGTCTGAACCTGTTCTCGCCCCTGGATTACATCGTACATACATATGATATAATATACAATAGTACATACGTACTGTTGCGAGAGTGACTCTAGTAATGCAAAAACTAGTGTTCTTTTATATCTTTTACAAAGAGTTTTATGGAAATGGTACAAATCAATGATAATCATACTCCCTCAAACGTCAGCCGGCCTGAAAAAGTCAGCACTGTGGGTGCTCCTACTCTGGTGTCCAGTGAAAAATCAGCTACGAAGCAAACAGAAGTGTGAGAAATCTATCTTGAACATTGCAAAATAAATTGGCACTTCTTGATAAAGATAGCTTAAATCGACGAAACGACAGAGTGTCCCGGTGTTTATATCCTGTCTATTCCTTGGTGCAGAAAGAACTTCAAAGATACCAGATTGATATTGCAGCACTTGGCGAGACTGATCTAGTGCTCACAAGGAGTTTGGTAGACAGTGGCTAAACATTCTATTGAAGTAGGAGAGAAGAGCATGAATATAAAGAGCCAGGAGTTGGCTTCTCTACCAGAAATGACATTTTCAAAAATGAAGCAAGATCGAATCGCAGTGATTGTGATTCTGACTCTGTGCCTGCCACCTTCATAGGAATGCATAAGTGTCGACCAAAGCATCTATGCTCCAATATGACAAATTCTGATGAAACTAAGGAGGACTTTTACCATCGGTTAAGACGTATGACAAAAAGCAATCCTGGCACAGATAAGCTGCTCAACGCAAGCGACCTTAATGCAAGGGTTGGATCTGATCAGCAGAATTGGCAGAGTTATCAGATATTAAGGTCAAGGAGGATGTAACACTAGAAATAAACTTCTTCTTGCTTATGGCTCCGAGCATAATCTCATCATTCTGACACCATCTTTAAACACCAGGGTCATCATAAGACGACATGCATGCATCCAAGGTCCAAGCATCGGCACCTACTAGACTGTGATTACAAAACAAGGGCATCGAAGAAATGCTTCGGACACCTGCATCTACAGAGGAGCAGACTGAAAAATAAGTAGAGGAGAAAAATAAGTAAAAAATTGATGAAGAAAAAGTAATAGGGAAGATCACTGAATGATGGAAGAATATGAAGAGTCTGGCTTGTAACGCAGTGGATGAGATACTGGACAGACCAAGATTGGCTCAGAGAAAGAGATGTAAAGCTAAACAAGCGGCTTGAAGAAAAAAGGTTGCACGAAGTCGGTATTTGTCTCGTTGCACCAGAACAGAGAAGGCGAAGCTTTTAACAGTGAGGAACAAACTCTAGCGATACACCAGAGAGCTAAAATCACATTGGTTTGAGAAAAAAAGCAAAACATCTCAGTCTGCTGCTGATTTCACCAATATGAAGGTCTCAGAGTCATATATGGGACAGAGAAGTGGGCAACAGTCTGGGTAAGAACACTTGATGAATAAACAGTCCTACAGGACAAGAAACAGATTCTGGATCACTTCACCGAGCATTTCAATGAGCTCTTAAATACCCCGAGAATGCCAGAGCAGTTGTGCTTTAGATTGCTTTGTGTAAAGACCAATCATGAATGATCAGGATGAACTACCAGATGAAGCGGAAGTCATATCTGCAGTCACCATAACAAAAGAAAGTAGAGCATTTGGATGATCCCAACAGATGTATGGAAATATGATGGTCAGCGGCTATTAGAGACAGAATTCAAACTGATTAGGGATATATGAGAGAAGGAAGAAATGCTACAGGGCTGGAGAAACGCTAACACCATACCTATATTTAAAAAAGGAGATGATCGTAAAAACTGTAGGAACTATCGAGGCATTTCTCTCCTGTCAATTTCTGTAAAGATTATGACCCGCGTACTACTCAACGTGATCAATGAAGTGATATCACTAGATGTACTGTCTGAGACACAGTGTGGCTTTCACGAGGAGCGCTGCACAATGTATATGGTGCTCAGCCTCTATCAAGTACTCGACAAATGTCGAGAACAAAACATGCCTTTGCTCGCTGTTTTTATTGACTTCATCAAGGCCTTTGATACGGTCTCAAAACAAGGTCTCTGGATAGTTAGGAGGAAGTTAGACCACACTGACAAAGCGATAAGCCTCGAGTTGATAGCTGAAGGAACTAAATGCAAATAAATGGCAAGAGAAGACAGAAAACAGAGATACATGGAAATCAGTGATAAAGCCTGAACCATGAGACAGTCACTGTCGAAACGACCGACTGTGAGAGAGAGAGAGAGAGAGAGAGAGAGAGAGAGAGAGAGAGAGAGAGAGAGAGAGAGAGAGAGAGAGAGAGAGAGAGAGACCCTATTACCCTATTACAGGTATAACCCTAGTTTGCTCTCTCTTGTATGCTCTATACGAATACTGTACTCTATTGTAGCCTAGCAGTATGTGAGTGAGAAAATATAGGCTGTTTAAGGCACAGTACTTTATTGTAAATTACCCTACTGTACAGTACTCAATCGCCAATGTCCAGACTTTTCAATGTCTGTACATGGCCCGGTATTAGTCTGTAGTAAGCTGTCTGTACATGGCCCAGTATTAGTCTGTAGTAAGCTGTCTGTACATGGCCCAGTATTAGTCTGTAGTAAGCTGTCTGTACATGGCCCGGTATTAGACTGTAGTAAGCTGTGAAGAACTAATCAAACTTTGCACACATGTTTAAGATTAAGTGTATTAATTTGATTATCTGATTACTTCCTGTTAACTTTATAAAGCAAACCTGTTGAACTGTCTGTATTAAATATAAATTTGTTCCAAATGGCCTTACCTTGGCATCGATCAAATTGACATTTGTGTCCGCTGAATCCATTAACACACCGACATTCAGGGCTTCCTGTTGCGGTTACCTCACACTTTCCACCATTAATGCATAGTTGAGCTGAAATTAATTGATGGAAGAACGGGTTTACACCAGTGAAAAGCTGAAGGAATAAAATAAAAACTATGATGAGTTGGCACACTTATGAATTTCATACAACAGCTAACAAAAATTGAAGAATTTGGCTTGAAAGTGAATTGTAAAGCATAGCCTAGCTTCTATACTGTATGAGGACAGTAGTGACATAGCCTAGCTTCTATACTGTATGAGGGCAGTAGTGACATAGCCTAGCTTCTATACTGTATGAGGGCAGTAGTGACATAGCCTAGCTTCTATACTGTATGAGGAGAGTAGTGACAAGGCCTAGCTTCTATACTGTATGAGGACAGTAGTGACATAGCCTAGCTTCTATACTGTATGAGGACAGTAGTGACATAGCCTAGCTTCTATACTGTATGAGGGCAGTAGTGACATAGCCTAGCTTCTATACTGTATGAGGGCAGTAGTGACATAGCCTAGCTTCTATACTGTATGAGGAGAGTAGTGACAAGGCCTAGCTTCTATACTGTATGAGGACAGTAGTGACATAGCCTAGCTTCTATACTGTATGAGGACAGTAGTGACATAGCCTAGCTTCTATACTGTATGAGGGCAGTAGTGACATAGCCTAGCTTCTATACTGTATGAGGACAGTAATGACATAGCCTAGCTTCTATACTGTATGAGGAGAGTAGTGACATAGCCTAGCTTCTATACTGTATGAGGACAGTAGTGACATAGCCTAGCTTCTATACTGTATGAGGACAGTAGTGACATAGCCTAGCTTCTATACTGTATGAGGACAGTAGTGACATAGCCTAGCTTCTATACTGTATGAGGACAGTAGTGACATAGCCTAGCTTCTATACTGTATGAGGGCAGTAGTGACATAGCCTAGCTTCTATACTGTATGAGGACAGTAATGACATAGCCTAGCTTCTATACTGTATGAGGAGAGTAGTGACATAGCCTAGCTTCTATACTGTATGAGGACAGTAGTGACATAGCCTAGCTTCTATACTGTATGAGGACAGTAGTGACATAGCCTAGCTTCTATACTGTATGAGGGCAGTAGTGACATAGCCTAGCTTCTATACTGTATGAGGACAGTAGTGACATAGCCTAGCTTCTATACTGTATGAGGAGAGTAGTGACAAGGCCTAGCTTCTATACTGTATGAGGACAGTAGTGACATAGCCTAGCTTCTATACTGTATGAGGACAGTAGTGACATAGCCTAGCTTCTATACTGTATGAGGGCAGTAGTGACATAGCCTAGCTTCTATACTGTATGAGGACAGTAATGACATAGCCTAGCTTCTATACTGTATGAGGAGAGTAGTGACATAGCCTAGCTTCTATACTGTATGAGGACAGTAGTGACATAGCCTAGCTTCTATACTGTATGAGGACAGTAGTGACATAGCCTAGCTTCTATACTGTATGAGGACAGTAGTGACATAGCCTAGCTTCTATACTGTATGAGGGCAGTAGTGACATAGCCTAGCTTCTATACTGTATGAGGGCAGTAGTGACATAGCCTAGCTTCTATACTGTATGAGGACAGTAGTGACATAGCCTAGCTTCTATACTGTATGAGGACAGTAGTGACATAGCCTAGCTTCTATACTGTATGAGGAGAGTAGTGACATAGCCTAGCTTCTATACTGTATGAGGGCAGTAGTGACATAGCCTAGCTTCTATACTGTATGAGGACAGTAGTGACATAGCCTAGCTTCTATACTGTATGAGGACAGTAATGACATAGCCTAGCTTCTATACTGTATGAGGAGAGTAGTGACATAGCCTAGCTTCTATACTGTATGAGGGCAGTAGTGACATAGCCTAGCTTCTATACTGTATGAGGACAGTAGTGACATAGCCTAGCTTCTATACTGTATGAGGACAGTAGTGACATAGCCTAGCTTCTATACTGTATGAGGACAGTAGTGACATAGCCTAGCTTCTATACTGTATGAGGAGAGTAGTGACATAGCCTAGCTTCTATACTGTATGAGGAGAGTAGTGACATAGCCTAGCTTCTATACTGTATGAGGACAGTAGTGACATAGCCTAGCTTCTATACTGTATGAGGACAGTAGTGACATAGCCTAGCTTCTATACTGTATGAGGAGAGTAGTGACAAGGCTACCAACATACAATTACTTATGCATTATATCTTTTGATTCCAAGGCTAATCTTTCTGACAGGAGTTCATAGCAAAGAAAAGAGCGAGTTAATAGACTCCCGTATTACTTGAGCATGATGATATGGTGCACTGAGGGCCGCTATATCCCGGCAAGCAGTTACATTTGTAGCCTTGCGCGGTGCTCACCGCTACACAGGTACCTCGACCACTGCAAGTTGAATTGTCACATTTCCTCCTCTCACACCTCAAGCCAAACCACTCATTGCTGTCACATTCTGCGAGCAAAACAGAATGTCAGTTTGATAATTTATGATGTTCTAACAAACGGGAGAGATGGTAGACAATAGTTACCTCATATAATATTCTAGCATCACGTTTGTCTGTCTGACTCATTGACATAGCTGCTATTATTATCTGTTCATTTAGCTTTTGCTAATAGCTAAAGTATTGTAGCTATATAGCTGATGACGAGGTCATCATCATTCTTTAAAAATTTGTATTGTTCCTTTCTTCTCCAAAAGGTGGTTAGCTAGAAAGCCGGAGACATTTCAGCAACAACAAGTTAGGTTTACCCCTTAAGTCCTATCAAAAGTAAAGACATTACAATCTGGAAAAACTACATTAATACTGCATAAAATATACAAGATGAAATTGAAAGGTTAAGGTCAAAGGTTAAGTCAAGGAAAAGACAAACCAAGACCAAGAAGTATAAAATATAAAAATGTCCAAACATAAAATGGCATTCTCTTTTTTGACAGTGCTAACATATGACCTATTAATTAATTGGCATTATTCAATTGCTTACTAAAATCAGCAATTTTAATAACGGACAAGAAATAAGCTCGGAATTCAGCAAGTCTGACATGGTAGTAAGAGTCAGTATAATAATGCTAATTTCCGCTAATTACCGTAATTTGAATCTTTACAGTATCTGTTTATGTTATTTCAATAGAAGAGGGCTGTTCTTACCACAATAGCATGAGGTTCTATCAGCCGACAGCTTTTTCTGTCCATGGACGCAGGCTGGTGCAACTACAAACAATAAACACTCGCCATCAGGACATCTACATCTAGAGCTGTGTGTCATTGGCAAATTGATATTATATGGAAGCTTTGAGTAAAATCACAATGAACTGACTGTTTTGGTGATCACCTCTCCAAAAAGCAGGCACTTCAAACAAAGACTTCACTAGCCAGGTTCAAAGTCTGATCTAGCAAAATATTTTTTACTTAAAATAATGTCACAAATCCCAATTAAGTGAGAGAGTACAGAGACATTCTGAGTTTTGTGATTTACATAAATGGTTCTAAATGATTCCGAAAATTCTAGAGCTTTCTAGCAGATTCTGGAATCTTCTAGACAGTTTAGAAGGCAGAATAGGTTTGGAATCACAACTACTTGACACATTAAGTACTCACTAACTAACTTACTAGTATTAATGACTGCCCTGTGTCGTCAGAAGAATCACATCTAGAATCTTCTAGAAGGTTGTAGAAGCGATTCTTTTGAAGATGCAAGACAGTCATTAATATTTGTAAGTTAGTGAATAGTTAATGTGTCAAGTAATAGTGATTCTATATCTATTTTACATGCTCGTAACACCTGACTGTACTCAAAGTCAGGCTGTAAAGAGGCCATTTGAAAGTTGTCAGAAACATCCTGAATTTCAAGCAGTCCTGTGTGACACATTCTCATGACGGAAAAGCAAACAAGGCCTTTTAGCTGAAGCATATTTTCTTCTCAAGAAAGCTTTTGATTTATATCGAATTGTAAATGCTTTGTAACCAATAATAAGAAATCGATAAATTAAAGTTTTATTATTTACAGATGGGACCCTTGCCATCACTAGTACCGATTGATATTGAGGTTCAAATTCAAAAAGTTAGTAGTCAATTACTTAAGAATTTTTTAAAGAAGATAAAATCTTCTACAGAGGTCATCTGTCGTAAAAAATAGCTGTGAAAAGATAATTCCTAATTTACCTATGCATGGTGAGTCTTGGCATTTGTCTCCAGACCATCCTAGTGTACAGACACAGTATGGCTTGGTCGTACTTCTGTCAATATCACACACCCCAGTTCCACAGTCATATCCTAAAACACCCTTTTATCAGATGAAGTTCCTATTTTTAAAGTAAAAAAATCCCATGCATTGTTTATGCATTTATTTATGGCTCACCTCGGTTCATAAAGCCCTTGAATATTTATTGAAAGAGCTAGATAAATCTTTTAACGAATTCACAACCATGCATGCAATGAGTCATCAATGAGCTTGTAATGAGTCAACTTAGCCTTTTTGAGTTTTATAATTATGTTTTCATTTACTGGAAGGAGCTTGCTTGTGTTTTACATTCTTGCATTTAGCTGAGCTAATGAGAGTCATGGGTCTGGTACGTTTAAATAGATACAACCTCATTTTAGAAATAACTCTATTACTATACACTTTGCAAGTAGCAATATACATACTTACAAGCATTTGCAGTTACTTACTAATAACATGCGAGTCATATAATTTGTCCAATAAAAATAAATTTAAGAGCAGTTTAGACTTGCTGACCGACATGCAGAAGATGCTGACAGACATGCAGAAGATGCTGACAGACATGTAGAATATGCTGACAGACATGTAAAAGACGCTGGCAGACATGTAAAAGAAGCTGGCAGACATGCAGAAGATGCTGACAGACATGTAAAAGATGCTGGCAGACATGCAGAAGATGCTGACAGACATGCAGAAAATGCTGACAGACATGCAGAATATGCTGACAGACATGTAAAAGATGCTGACAGACATGTAGAAGATGCTGACAAATATGTAGATGCTGACAGACATGCAGAAAATGCTGACAGACATGTAGAATATGTTGAAAGACATGTAAAAGACGCTGACAGACATGTAAATGCTGACGGACATGCAAAAAAAGCTGACAAGCATGCAGAAGATGCTGACAGACATGTAAAAGAAGCTGGCAGACATGTAAAAAATGCTAGCCAACATGTAGATGCTGACGGACATGCAAAAGAAGCTGACAGGCATGCAGAAGATGCTGACAGACATGTAAAAGATGCTGACAGACACGCAGGAAATGCTGACAGACATGCAGAAGATGCTGACAGACATGCAGAGTATGCTCACAGCTAATTCAAGCTCAAACAAGCTGTTAGATTTTTGACTTCAATTGAAGATACCAGAACAACTCATGAAAACCAGGCCTATTCTTGACATGCCTCTGCTGGTAAACTGTTCTAATGGCGCTTAGTAACATTGTGTAAACCATAACTTGTCTTTATATATAGTAACAATGTGTAAACCATAACTTGTCTTTATATATAGTAACAATGTGAAAACCATAACTTGTTTTTATATATAGTAACAATGTGTAAACCATAACTTGTCTTTATATATAGTAACAATGTGTAAACCATAACTTGTCTTTATATACAGTAACAATGTGTAAACCATAACTTGTCTTTATATATAGTAACAATGTGTAAACCATAACTTGTCTTTATATACAGTAACAATGTGTAAACCATAACTTGTCTTTATATATAGTAACAATGTGTAAACCATTACTTGTCTTTATATACAGTAACAATGTGTAAACCATAACTTGTCTTTATATACAGTAACAATGTGTAAACCATAACTTGTCTTTATATACAGTAACAATGTGTAAACCATAACTTGTCTTTATATACAGTAACAATACATATAATATGCAATGCACTTTCATAAATCTTAAAGATGATAAACAAGAACAATATTAAAAGTAAGATGTGACACAGCTTATGTGATGAGCTAGTTGTGATGTGATGTGAAAGCCTTCACAGGTTTATAACACCTTGTTATATCTGTCACACATGTATTGAGACTGTATTAAGAATCATTTGCATAAATGCTTGAGACGAGAATTGAGATATGCTTACAAATGCCTCTTCTATCGCAAATATAATGTTAGGTACGCATTACCTAAACATGTGTAGTTTTCACAATTAGTTCCTGAATATCCAGGGTCACAACTGCAATAATATCCTCCACGCTGCCGTATGCATTTGCCATGGTTTCTACATCTGGCACCTGAGCAGAAGTCTATATTACACATGCTTCCTCCATATCCAGGTGGACATTCTAAAACACCAAACGGCATAATGAAGTATTTTATTGTATTAAACGATAATCTTGACTATAATAAAAGCTGTCTCTTTCTGTTCAAAACTGCAGTTGGAAATTGGAAAAAATAACTTTGTATGGGATTCAAACTCACAACAATTGGCACAGCCACCCAGCACACCACCAACCACCTCAATCTAATTTTATAATTACTGCATATAAAGTTATTCTCTGAGCTTTATTCGCATACCGGACAATCTCAAATGGCCTTTGAGGCTTCCAGGATACTGGCAATTACAATGGCTTCGTGCGTGTTGAGATGAACATGAATTTTGCTTGAATGAATAACTCATGATAGCAACTGCCTATGTAGCTATAGATAGTATCCTAAGGTAACAACTGCCTATGTAGCCATAGGTAGTATCCTAAGGTAACAACTGCCTATGTAGCCATAGGTAGTATCCTAAGGTAACAACTGCCTATGTAGCCATAGGTAGTATCCTAAGGTAACAACTGCCTATGTAGCCATAGGTAGTATCTTAAGGTAACAACTGCCTATGTAGCCATAGGTAGCATCCTAAGGTAACAACTGCCTATGTAGCCATAGGTAGTATCCTAAGGTAACAACTGCCTATGTAGCCATAGGTATTATCCTAAGGTAACAACTGCCTGTGTAGCCATAGATAGTATCCTAAGGTAACAACTGCCTATGTAGCCATAGGTAGTATCCTAAGGTAACAACTGCCTATGTAGCCATAGGTAGTATCTTAAGGTAACAACTGACTATGTAGCCATAGGCAGTATCCTGAGGCGGTACAACCCGGTGTCTGAGGTGAGGCGGTACACCCCGGTGTCTGAGGTAAGGCGGTACACCTCGGTGTCTGAGGTAAGGCGGTGCAACCCGGTGTCTGAGGTGAGGCGTTACAACCCTGTGTCTGAGGTAACATTCAAGCAACTTTGATCAATCAGGTACTTTCCAGTTTTGTAAGAAAATGGAATAGGACCTGAAGATTCAGGAAGGAGAAAATAAAACCAGCACTTGTAACTAATGACAATAAGTTGCGCATAATTTTGGTCAAACAATAACTGATGACACTTGGATTGAAATATTGTGGAATCAGTCCGTATGTCTTGTACTAAGCTTTAAACAAAACAATAAAATATATGCATATACCCCAGTGTTACAGCTAACATACCATTGAGAAAGCCTACATCAAAAATGGTGTGAGCTGTTGTAATGAATGCGCACGACCGGACCCAGAGCTGAGTATTTCCCACACACCCAGCTAGCTGATCGACAGATAGGACAGCCTGGTCCAGCTGGGCCGAGATGGAGTTGGACTAGCTCTACCGCGACAGATAGGACAGCCTAGCTCAGCCAGGCTGAGAGGGACTTGGGCCGGCCCTACTGGACTGAGATGAGAGAGGAGTACGGACCGAGCCGAGAAGAGACCGGGTAAGCCAAAAGTACAACTGGCGGGCTGCCTGATGGTATAGAACGGATTGGCTGGTCACCAAGCTGGCACCTAGGACACCGACCAGCTGCCAGGTCAGCAAAAGATGGCCCTCCGGTTCTCTAAAGATAAAGGCGGAGCCTAAACTTTTGCCGATCATATGAAAGAGGCAAGAGGATCGATAGCCGGCAGAGCAAGGGAAAGCAACTCCTTTTATGCAGTTAAGTATGTGCCTCCTCATATGCCGTTAAAAGTGTGCAAACATTAGCTGTACTTTCATATATTTATTGGTATATATTTACACCTTTCTGCTCTATTAATTGATGGGTTCGTTGTAGAGCAGTAAAGGGTTAGCAGCAGATCCTTTGCACTGTAACAAGCTGCACAAGTGGTTGTTACACCTGCAAAAATATTTAAAACTCGTAAGTGGAAGCTAGTATTTTTTATTTTCTAAGAATAGTGGTCGTGCTAACAATTAGTATAAGATTGTTATTGTTTTATATTGTGTTTATATTGTGTTTATATTGTGTTTAATGCAATACATGTAGCTCATCTTTGCTCAAGTACTTGATATTTTAAAAGAAAGAGGGCAGGAGATGGTTCCGATGCAACACATTCTTAGGTAACTTAGAAGTTGAAGGCAATAAATTTTTTCATTGATGACAAAATATTTTGTTGTGTTATTGTAGCATTGTGTTTTATAATTTATATACACTACTCTCTAGGAAATGCACTCACACTTACTAAAACAACATGCATGAACAAGATAAATGTCTCAATATTAAAGAGACACCGACAATCTCAGAGACATCGACAATCACGGAGACATCGCCATTTGAGTTATTGTTTTTGTGTTTTTCAAACTACCGATGGTCGAGTAAAGGTATTTCGATCAGCATAGTTGAAAAATACTGTAAAAGAATCATAGATTTGTCTAATTGTGAGATGCCTGAAGCATTATTTAGACAGCCCTACAAACTAGTCTCTATATTTACTAGTTATAAACAGCTGTGGCTTGGAGGCCAAGATCACCTGACTGGTTAAAGCCGGTCAGGTGTTAACCATCTAACTGGTTACCTATTTATGATACACCATATCGCAGTATGTGGGTGTTAATCTCACAATAAATCACTGATCGCTTGTGATAACATTGTTCACGCTATCACAAACCCATGTGCACTTGCATCTGGTGAATAGTTGACAACACAGCGTTTTCATTTCACAATGCAATCGCTAAGACTAAGATGATGAAATACTAGTCCCGCAGCAACTATCATAATGGAAAATATAGATTAAGCAATCTGTGACAGCCAATCACCATCCCTGAAATAGATGCTTGGAAAAATATTAGGAAAGTTTGACAGCTGCAGTGTTTCCTGACATATCCGGGTTGCGCATAGTCGATGAATAAGCGCCGAGAGAAGAACCTCGACATACAGCGACAATAGAGTGTGAATCAGCCTTTAGGGTTTAATTTCTAGAGAGACCACTGGTAGTGACATGAAGAGCATTCAACCTTAAATGTGCCGACCAGTCTGCTGTGGCTATCCTATATAAACGTACTATTATAGTGAAAATATATTACAACGTTCTACGCGTAGAGTTTTTACCTTCAAGACCGACGTGTAATATAAACGCTGAATCTAACGTATATGAATTTAGCTTACTAAAAACATACTTGAAAGAAATTTTCATATGCATTTTAGTAAACTCTTAACTAAAATATTATCACTTGTCTGTTTGCGAACCCGTTTTATTATAACGGATAACGCTGAGATACAATCGCCAGATTTTAATGTCGAGAAAAATTAATCTGGCTACCTTTTTGCAAAAAACAAATTAGCCTTAGTACAGCGAAAACGAAAAAGGCATCGGGTTTCATGGAGTTAATAGAATTCATAAAGTTTAAATTGACGCATCATTTAGAGTGGAAATACTTATAAATTAATGTGCTATTATCAAAATTAAGGAAACGTAGTGTGGCTAGGAAAACATCTTCGGAGCAACTGAAATAAATTAGGAGAGCAAATAAATGTTGATGTGAAATAAATAGCAAGTATGTAAACTACAAAACAAATGATTTTGTAATGATACAATTGATACAAACTGAGAAAACCCAGTAAAAATCGCTATTTCATCGTAATCAGTACAATCGCCAAATTTTAATTTTGGGATAATCTATTGTTGATATCGTCTTTACTGAAAACAAATTAGCCCTAATACGAGGACGAAAAAGCATCGCGTTTAATATAACTAAAAGAGTTCATAGAGTTTCAAACAAAACATCATTTTGGGTTTGAAAATGAGAAATGATGTTTACGGTATGTAGTAAGAGCTTTCGTAGTCTCGTTGTTAGAGAACTGGATTGCAAAACTTTCGTCACAATCTTTGTGAGTTCCAGTCCAACAGAAAGAGAAACTTTAACTCCAAAATTTTAATAGCTATAGCTGGACATACCGAAGGACAGACGACCAACATTGAGAAATATATATATAAATTATATAAATATATAACAGGTCCTACTACTGATAACAACTCTACTACTAGTTCTCCCCTTATTTGAAATTGGAACTTCCCAAAAACCATGAAAACCGCCGATGCTGGCGAATATTGACGGGTGCTGGCTGGTATGTCTGGTGCGGCTGATTTGGCTGATTCGGCAGACGTTTGGGATTCTAATATGAGTCACAGCATTTGCTGAACATTAGGTAACACATAGGAAGCCTAATTAAAACACTAAAAGATATAGACTAAGGAACACTCCAACCCCATTGCAGCATAGTACTATCTCTTCATTCACAGTTGTTATACTCTTCTCCACATCTAGCATACATTTGTGTTGTCTAAACAAATCCAGTCCTAGGAGAATATCTTTATTTACTTCTATTGGCTAGAACTGCTGTCATACAACCAGGCTTCCAACAGTCATCTCCATATCCCCTACTCCATGCATTATTACTGCACTCCTGTTTGCAAGTTTTCCGCTATTAGCTGGGTGCCTCATTATGTAGTTGCATTTCTCTGCAAGCTCTCCAAACCATTCTCTAGACATCACTGAATGTGAGCATCTAGTATCTATCAACATCACACCAAGATTCTCAACTTCCAAATTTGCCTTTTACATAGAATGTATCATTATCCACTGGAACCATTTATATTATACTTGTCTTTTTCGCTTCTCTTTCTTTCTTACAACTACTTGCTTCTTCTTACTCTTTACTATTTTCCAACAAGAGTGCATTCGATTCTTCACTACTTTTTCATCTATTTTTAGTTCATCATTGAATGGCTCAGAGTGACCAGTTTCTGAATCTGCTTTCATATTCTGAGTATCGCTACAGCACTCCTGCTGAGATAGCTGGCGTCCTCACCCAGTCTTTCAGGCTACAAAGGGGCCTTGAACATTACTACTACAACTCCTTGTGACTGTCGGTGTTCTCACTATTTTCTGTAGACTTCTGTAAGTCCAAGGGTATTGCTACTACTCTCCTTTTGGGATGTCTGGCATCCTCATCCTTTCTTTCAGGTTGTAGAAGGGTATTGGTCATTTTCACAATTTCCTGTAAACTTCTGTAGAGACATGGGTATTACTAACTGCATTTATTTCTCTCTCATCTTTAGCTGTCTCTTCTAGGTCAGTTTTAGCTACTCTTAATAGTTTCATTAACGACTCACCAAAAGCAAAGGCGTTTAGTCTCAGGTGTTCGAGTTCTCTCCTTGCTTCTCTTGATATCTCAAACTTGCTATCAATGCTTCTACAAGTTCTTCATACTCTAGGCCTTGTCCATGTCCAACTGCCTTGTCTTGTAGTGCTAAACGTAGTCTAAGGGTTCTCTTTTCACTATCCCATTAGTTTACTTCTGCTACATCATGGAAGTTTTTCAGGAAGGTTCTCACACTTTCATGTTCATCAAATGTAGGTGTTGTTATTAACTTCATTGTTGTTTTTAAGTCTCGTAGTAGTCTATTCAACCATTCTTGTATGTCACAATGTCATTGTGGTTGTGTCATCTTGTTTACGTTATCATCTTTATTTCCAAACTTTTTGTACCTCTTCGACTAAATTTTCTTGTTTTTATGGGTTCTTGTGTTGCCACAAATAATGTCCTTTGATACTTCTGCTGCCACCAGAATAAGGAAAGGACACTGGTGACCCTTTATATCTATAATGAAGATGTCGTCACTGCTAGACTATTTTTATTCAACTGTCACTTGGATAAGTTCATTTATCGATGAAAGAGAATAAAATAGTTTCCAAACCATAGAGAGCAATTATATAAACAGCAGATGTCAGCTGATATGGTTGATACAGTTCAGTGTCCAAACCATAGAGAGCAATTATATAAACAGCAGATGTCAGCTGATATGGTTGATACAGCTGATTCGGCTGACTCCCATATAAGTCATATTTTTTATTGTTTTATTTGGGTTTCCTATTTGTTAATTATTGTTCAATAAGTGCTATGACTTATATATAATAAAACAATAAAAAATAAGACACTGAAACCCTGGACAGTAGTTATAAAGATTTGCCATACCAAAAGGAGTGTTGAATATATAAATATATAAAAAGTAGTCAGGCATATATATGATATACTGAAAAGGGGTCCTTTTTATATATTTGATGGGAAAACTTATTTTCTGTAAACAACTTCTATTAGATTTATGGAGAAGCACAGCGTTATGTAATGAATACTCTCAGTGACAAAATTGGTTCATGTTTTAGGCTAAAAATATTGCCCACCCTATCTAAAATATTGCCCACTCTATCTAAAATATTGCCTACCCTATCTAAAATATTGTTCATCCTATCTAAAATATTGTTCATCCAATCTAAAATATTGTTCCCCCTGTCTAAAATATTGCTCACTCAATCTAAAATATTGCCCACCCTTTCTACAATGTTGCTTTCCCTATCAAGAATATTGCTCACTTTATCTAAAATAGTCCTCATTTTAGCTAGAGTAAAAATATTTAATCAAAGTTTAGTGTAAACAAGTTCCGGCTAAACACAAAAAAGAGAAGTTGTCGCATGACAACTAATTAGTGATCATGAGAACATGGAAAAATATACAATCAAATTCACTTTAAATGATTATAACTTAAAATACCATACCACATGTGCAGAAGCTTCCTAACATTCGAACCGTTCCTCCATTTTGGCAGATCGTATTTTTGCAGGAATTAATCTCACAAAATTCTCCGCTATACCCTGAATTGCAAATGCACTTTGTGGCCATCGCACTACAATGAGTAAACCAGTAACAATTGGAGAAAAGACGACTAGCTTAGTCCTTTTACCCGTACTTTACAGGTTTCATGCCCTCTCATGCTTTTTCCCTCATGTATTCTAGTATTCCAGTTTATAGAAAACCTATACTTCTCTAGCTCTCTGATCTACTAGTTCTCTAGTAGCCCTCCAACTTTTTAGCCCCAATTTATAAACTCCTAGTTTCCTAGATCTCCTGCTTGCAACTCTGCAATAATTCTCATTTAAAAGTCTTATAGACCTCTAGCTCTGTAACCATTTATTCTCCTAGCACTCTGGTCTTCTAGACCTCTGGTCTCCTGGCCCTCTGGGCTCCTAGATATCTGTTCTCCTAGCCATCTGGTCTCCTAGCCCTCTGGTCTCCTAGCACCTCGGTTCTCCTAACCCTCTGTTTTCCTAGCCCTCTGGTCTCCTAGTCCTCAGGTCTCCTAGCCCTCTGGTCTCTTAACCCTCTGGTCTCTTAGCCCTCTGGTCTCTTAGCCCTCTGGTCTCTTAGCCCTCTGGTTTTCTAGCCCTCTGGTTCCTAGTTATCTATTCTCTGTTATCTATTCAAATTAACTAATTCCCTAAGTTATATTCTAATTCTCTGCTATTACTTTTTGTAGGTTATAATGTTTTAGCTCTCCATCCTTTTATCCCGAGTTTTTTTGTCTTTCAACTATTCTTTAGGTTGTTACCTTTTTCAAATGACGTCTTAGAACAAATGCTGACTTTTTCAAATGGTGACTATCTTCAGTGACGGTGATTTTGTATGAAATTGAGGTGTCACTAAACCAGATGTATCTATACAGCAAAATGTCTGTGAAAGCAACTGTTACAAGGTGTTCTATACGACTTTCTATACAACAGACTAAGCTAGCTATTCTAAGATAGTGTTATATTTATTGTATATCAGTGGTATGTAAAGTTTATTGTATACCAGTGGTATGTAAAGTTTATTGTGTATCAGTGGTATGTAAAGTTTATTGTATACCAGTGGTATGTAAAGTTTATTGTATACCAGTAGTATGTAAAGTTTATTGTATATCAGTGGTATGTAAAGTTTATTGTATATCAGTGGTATGTAAAGTTTATTGTATACCAGTGGTATGTAAAGTTTATTGTATACCAGTGATATGTAAAGTTTAGTGTATACCAGTGGTATGTAAAGTTTATTGTATACCAGTGTTATGTAAAGTTTATTGTATATCAGTGGTATGTAAAGTTTATTGTATACCAGTGGTATGTAAAGTTTATTGTATACCAGTGGTATGTATAGTTTATTGTATATCAGTAGTATGTAAAGTTTATTGTATATCAGTGGTATGTAAAGTTTATTGTATATCAGTGGTATGTAAAGTTTATTGTGTATCAGTGGTATGTAAAGTTTATTGTATATCAATGGTATGTAAAGTTTATTGTATATCAGTGGTATGTAAAGTTTATTGTGTATCAGTGGTATGTAAAGTTTATTGTATATCAGTAGTATGTAAAGTTTATTGTATACCAGTGGTATGTAAAGTTTATTGTATATCAGTAGTATGTAAAGTTTATTGTATACCAGTGGTATGTAAAGTTTATTGTGTATCAGTAGTATGTAAAGTTTATTGTATATCAGTGGTATGTAAAGTTTATTTTATACCAGTGGTATGTAAAGTTTATTGTATATCAGTAGTATGTAAAGTTTATTGTATATCAGTAGTATGTAAAGTTTATTGTATATCAGTGGTATGTAAAGTTTATTGTATATCAGTGGTATGTAAAGTTTATTGTATATCAGTGGTATGTAAAGTTTATTGTGTATCAGTGGTATGTAAAGTTTATTGTATACCAGTGGTATGTAAAGTTTATTGTATACCAGTGGTATGTAAGGTTTATTGTGTATCAGTAGTATGTAAAGTTTATTGTATACCAGTAGTATGTAAAGTTTATTGTATATCTGTAGTATGTAAAGTTTATTGTATACCAGTGGTATGTAAAGTTTATTTTATATCAGTGGTATGTAAAGTTTATTGTATACCAGTGTTATGTAAAGTTTATTGTATATCAGTGGTATGTAAAGTTTATTGTATATCAGTGGTATGTAAAGTTTATTGTATACCAGTAGTATGTAAAGTTTATTGTATATTAGTAGTATGTAAAGTTTATTGTATATCAGTGGTATGTTAAGTTTATTGTATATCAGTGGTATGTAAAGTTTATTGTATATCAGTGGTATGTAAAGTTTATTGTATACCAGTAGTATGTAAAGTTTATTGTATACCAGTGATATGTAAAGTTTGTTGTATATCAGTGGTATGTAAAGTTTATTTTATATCAGTGGTATGTAAAGTTTATTGTATACCAGTGTTATGTAAAGTTTATTGTATATCAGTGGTATGTAAAGTTTATTGTATACCAGTAGTATGTAAAGTTTATTGTATACCAGTGGTATGTAAAACACATGGTTTAGTTCTAAGTTAATTTTTTATTAAACGGAAAGCTACCATGTCGTGTCAGTAGGGCTGAGATTTTATTGGTCTTTCAGCCTAAACTCTGAATGTGTACCTATATATATACCCTCAGTCTACCCCAAATGTGTCCCCGCATACATATCATCAGCCTAAACTCCTAATGTGTAATCACATTCTTACTCCCAACCGGAAATGCAAATATGTACCCACACACACACCCTCAGCCTAGACTCTAAATGCGTACCCACACACACACACACACACACCATCAGCCTAGACTCTAAATGCATACCCACAGACACACCCTCAGCCTAGACTCTAAATGCGTACCCACACACACACCCTCAGCCTAGACTCTAAATGCGTACCCACACACACACACCTTCAGCCTAGACTCTAAATGCATACCCACACACACACACCCTCAGCCTAGACTGTAAATGCGTACCCACACACACACACCATCAGCCTAGACTCTAAATGCGTACCCACACACACACACCATCAGCCTAGACTCTAAATGCATACCCACACACACACACCCTCAGCCTAGACTCTAAATGCGTACCCACACACACACACCATCAGCCTAGACTCTAAATGCGTACCCACACACACACACACACCATCAGCCTAGACTCTAAATGCGTAACCACACACACACACCATCAGCCTAGACTCTAAATGCATACCCACACACACACCCTAAGCCTAGACTCTAAATTTATACTCCCATGCATACCATCTAGGCATAAAAACCAGAAAATATCATTACATAAAAAGCAAATGGCAATATCCTTATGAAACATGTGTAGCATTTTAATCGGTCCATTGAAGTTATGCAATTTATCGTCCCTGTAACTTGGTTCTTTTCAGATTTATAGCAAAGAAGCATATCATTAGTTGCGTAATAATCGTCTGGAAGTTATCTTCTCTGTGAACTTTTGTTGCGGTGTTGTTAAATATTCAGCTTGTTTACATTAGCTCTTATCTATACTCCCAATTCCAAAGACCACAAACAAGTGCATTTACCTGGTAGAGTAGATTACATGTATAATAGTAGTGGTGAAGTCACACGGCATTGCTCAGGCTTTTATTAGTAACCTGACTTACAGTGTTTAAATTTATTACCGCTAATACTAGTCGTTTAATCATAGTTGACAGCATATACAAATGTAGCAGCAGCGGGTGTGAGATGGTGAGATGTAAGGTAAAGCTGACTACAACGGTACTCTTTCTCAAATTATGTGTAGAAAGAAACCAAGAATGACCCGCTACTCATTGACAGCTGGTAAAATTGGTCAAATTATAGGGGAGATATTTTGCTACCCAAATGAAAAATAGATGTGTGTTGTTAAGACTTGCACAACAGATACCCAGATTGCACTCAGCAGAGCTTGAAAACTATTTGAAGTCTTTTCATCTTTGTCATGTAACAAAGATTGTAGAATGGTACATGCATGTACACATGTACACATGCATATACACATGCTACCACATGTATGTACACATGCTACCACATGCATGTACACATGCTACCACATGCATGTACACATGCTACCACATGCATGTACACATGCTACCACATGCATGTACACATGCTACCACATGCATGTACACATGCTACCACATGCATGTACACATGTACACATGCTACCACATGCATGTACACATGCTACCACATGCATGTACACTTGTACACATGCATGTACCCATGTACACATGCTACCACATGCATGTACACATGCTACCACATGCATGTACACATGTACACATGCTACCACATGCATGTACACATGCTACCACATGCATGTACACATGTACACATGCATGTACACATGCTAAAGCTCAAGCACTAATAACTCTTACGTACAGAAGTAAAAATATCTGCTCCTGCATCTATGCATGCTTTGAGAACGTTTTAACATGAACATATGTTTTAGATCAATGAGAGCGCATTTGCATCCTGAAATAGTTTAAACAAAAAATTGGTATACATTTCAGCTAGACTTTCCATTACTATTCTAGTGGCATGCTGCTTCTAGTGTGAATTACAGAGAGTCATTAGCGATGCCCGCTAGTCCGCAGTGTAACATAAGTCTAGGATAGCAAACTGGTGAAGCACTTTATAACTTATATTCACTTACTTCAACTATACTGGTAACTGGTAGTAATTACACATCTATGAACACAGTGAGACTTACTTGTCTATTTTCTTTGTACAGATTCCATTGTAGTTGCAACTGTCTTTGCATACTGAAAACAAGCAAAACAGTTAATACTAAGGAGATAATCCACAGCAGCACAATCTTTAACAATTTGCTTATGTGCTTACAGCAACACGTACTTACAGCAACACGTACTTACAGCAACATGCACTTACATCAACACGTACTTACAGCAACATTTACTAACAGCAACACGTACTTACAGCAACACGTACTCACAGCAACATGCACTTACAACATGTACTTGCAGCGACTTGTACTTACAGCAACATGTACTTACAGCGACATGTAGTTGCAGCGACATGTACTTACAGCGACATGCACTTACAGTGACATGTACTTACAGCGACATGCGCTTACAGCGACTTGTACTTACAGCGACATATACTTACAGCGACATGTACTTACAGCAATTAGTTTTATTCGTTCAATTGAGGAGTTGTTGGCTAAGACTTATTCCTAATAGACTACACTTAATGATTTCATATAATTACTGATTACTAAACGCGGTTGTCTTAAACTAAACTCATAAACTTTTGATATTCATGAGTCTAGTTAAAGACATTATTTGAAAAATATTGTTGTGCATTAAAAATGGATTTTTATATAAATAAAAAAGTTGAAACTTCTGGGTCTATAAGTTATATATTTCTCATGCACACATTTTTTAGGTTTCACTTCATAGTAATAACCTCATCAGATTCATGGACAACAATATGGTTCCCTTTTACTCTTCTCGTGCTGCTCATAGAAGGGCATCCGCATGCTTATGAAAAAAGAAAAAGCTAAATTGAGGTGTTATCTAGCTTGTTTAGCTTACAATCAGGTAGCACAATGTAAAGCAGCGTATTTTAGTTTAACAAACAATTGTCTTGCAGCATAACTTGGTTCGTGTAACCTAAAAGCAATGGAACCATTGGCTAATGTATGAGGGTTTCTATAAAAACTAAAAACACACAAAGCTGTAGTAGAAAGGCTCTCAACATGTGACATCTACGAATGAATAAAATGAGAGAAGCTACATGTTGTGATATGTACTGTAAATATGTATTATATATATACTTGAATTATATATTCAACATATATCACTTTAAATAATAATATGTCTAATACGATATTTATACTATAGTTGTTGTTCTAAACGTTGAATTAAAATATGTGATAAAACATTTGAATCACAAAAAGACTAAACAGCCACTAATTCTTGTAGGATGGGACTATCTCTTACAGAAAGTACTTTAAGGCTCCAAGACAGTGCTAATAGAAAGGTCATCAGCCATTATGCAAGCGAGTCGAGCACTCTCTGAGTAACTACATAGTATGATAATAAAGTAGCTTTGATAAATGAAAAGGCAATTTAACTAAAATTCACTGAGCAAAATAATAAATTATCATTTGAACATTAAACCAAAAGATAACTAAACAATGCGTTTTTAAGGCTTATGTCCAATAATAACAACCAATAAAAAATTACATTAAGAATTAACAGTTCTTAATCCTTAAAGGAGCAACCTACATGCAAAAATTCCAACTTTGAAAAGCAAGAACTCAAATCAAAAACTTGGAGAAACAAAAAACCTGATTATATGTTTGCTTACAGTATACGCTGATAATTTGGTCTCTCTTCTCTCTCAGCAACCGTGCCTCACCATTATTTTCTGTTGCGCCCTCAGAGTTATCTCTCTCTTGAGGCTAAATAGATGTGGCATTGTTTATAAAAAAACATGAAACATAAAACATCGACTGTTTACCAAATTGAGTTTTTCACAGACCGATACGAGTAAGCTAAATTATTAACCAATGATGATTTTATCGGTAATGACTAATTGTGAAATGGTAGCACGTTTTTGCCACTTTTATGCAAGCAACACATAATTATATATATTTATATGTATTAATTATTATATATTATTATATATATTATGTATTATATGTACAATTTATATATATTATATGAATAACAAACAGTAAGTCTGACGTAGCCTGCTATTTGTTTCATTTTCAATCAAATAGCACGCAGGTGGATGTTTAAGGGGATGGTTCTCAGGGGCGGATCTACTGTGGAGCGTATGATTCATGGGGTTCCAAAACACCAGATAGAGTATTGAAAAACAAATATTGTTAAAGATCTGGTGCAAGGCACAGAGTATTTGAAGAATGTGGAAACGCATACCACACAATGACAAACATACACTGACAATGGCACACAATGACAAACACACACTGACAATGGTACACAATGACAAACATACACTGACAATGACACACAATGACAAACATACACTGACAATGGCACACAATGACAAACACACACTGACAATGGCACACAATGACAAACATACACTGACAATGATACACGATGACAAACACACACTGACAATGGCATACAATGACAAATACACACTGACAATGACACACGATGACAAACACACACTGACAATGACACACGATGACAAACACATACTGACAAAGGCACACAATGACTAACACATACTGACAATGACACACGATGACAAACATACACTCACAATGACACACGATGACAAACATACACTGACAATGACACAAAATTGGACAAACACACACTGACAATGGCACACAATGACAAACACACTCTGACAATGACACACTCTGACAATGACACACTCTGACAATGACACACTGACAATGGCACACGATGACAAACATACAATGACAATGGCACACTATGACAAACACACACTGACAATGACACACAATGACAAACAAACACTGACAATGACACACGATGACAAACACACACTGACAATGACACACGATGACAAACACACACTGACAATGACACACGATGACAAACATACACCGACAATGGCATACAATGACAAACATACACTGACAATGACACACAATGACAAACATACACTGTCAATAGCATACAATGACAAACATACACTGACAATGACACACAATGACAAACATACACTGACAATGGCATACAATGACAAACACACACTGAAAATGACACACAATGACAAACACACACTGACAATGACACACTATTACAAACATACACTGACAATGGCATACAATGACAAACATACACTGACAATAACACAATGACAAACATACACTGACAATGGCATACAATGACAAACACACACTGAAAATGACACACGATGACAAACACACACTGACAATGACACACGATGACAAACACACACTGACAATGACACACGATGACAAACACACACTGACAATGACACACGATGACAAACACACACTGACAATGACACACTATGACAAGCATACACCGACAATGGCATACAATGACAAACATACACTGACAATGGCACACAATGACAAACATACACTGACAATGGCACACTATGACAAACATACACTGACAATGACACACAATGACAAACACACACTGACAAACACACGATGACAAACACACACTGACAATGGCACACAATGACCAACACACACTGACAATGGCACACTATGACAAACACACACTGACAATGACACACTATGACAAACACACACTGACAATGACACACTATGACAAACACACACTGACAATGACACACAATGACAAAGTGGCATTTACTAATAATATATATTATTGTGCAATAGGCATGAACAAATCTTTGGACTTTTAAAAAAGGTTCTCTTTCATTACATTCTTTTTCCTGAAGAAATGTTTTCTACTTGTATTCTCCATCTCTCAAAGAATGTCTTCTGCCCTTTGTCTTTTCTCCTCAAGGTTTAACCTTCTGCTCGTTTTCCTTCAATGTCAGAAATTTCTTGTTGTCTCCTCTCCTTTTAAGGAATTAGTTTCGTGTCTTCTTCTCTCCTCAAGGAATGCCCGCCGAATGTTTTACTTTTTCTGAAAGAATGCACTCTGCTTGCTTTTTTACGCTTTAGGAAAAAATAGTCCATCTTTGTTTCTCTTAGAAAGAATTGCATTGACTTTTCATAACTTCTTTCAAAGAATATCTTCCTCATTAGCTAATCCTCCGGTTAAGCTGAGTTGTCCCAGCTACGCTTTGTGTACTCTGTGCCACACCGTGTACACTCTTTTTATTAGCATAGTTAATTTACAAATGGTTATAAGTGTATGAAATGCACAAAGTTGTGCCAGTTTTTTGTGATAAATTCACTGTGAGAACCCTTGTGAAATATTACGCTGTAGAACTGAATAAGTGCTAGAATCAGCCAGTAACTATAATACTAGCATACAGTTCTGCCATACGATCTATAATAACGCAGAAGATTTGCTATGTTCACATGAGATTATGTGAACAATTTGAAAAAGTCGATCAGAGGCTAGATGACAACTACTGTACATATGTTTTTACATTACTTATCTCCGTTGACGCCCATTTATTCGCAGCAATAAAATAACAGGGCATACACAAGGAACAGGAACGTTGACTAACAAAGAGGTTAGGACAGTTTGTAAGTTGTAATGGCCGAAGTGAAAACAGAGACTTTGACAATGTGTGGGAAAACCCCTGCAGCTATTAATATAAATGAGTAGGTACATATTATATTGCGCTCAACATTTTACAACCCTCAAGTAAAGGGATATTGACAAACGCAACCGTGTCCTCATTTTTCAACTGTAACTAACAGAGCCCATCAAAAAAGCTTAATTCATTTGAAAGAGCATGCGAATGTTGTCAGTAACAAAAGTGTTGCATGTCCATAATGATAACATGTGTATTTCTTTCTTATCCTCTATCTCTTTTTTTCACAATCTCCTCCTTTTTCGGTTCTACCTGTTATACTTGTTTGTACCATTGCTTTTCTTCTTTTCTCAATATTAAACCTTTCTTCTTTTGGGATCGGCTTGTTAAAACAGCATAGAGTTACTGTATGCAACAGAAACGTTAAGTTAATGTAAAGTATTGTTACTCACCAAAGCGCATCTTACAGCAATTATAAGAAATGCTAGAATAGCCAGCCCTTTCATGCTCTACTCATGTCATGAAACTCTCAACAAGGTGTGTTTAAGTTATGCCTCATAATGATCTAAGGACGTTTGTTTGATTGTTTACTAAACCGAGATAATAACATTTGCGAATAATGTCACGCAAAGATTTATGTCGACATCAATGATAGAGACAAGTTATCAATAGATTTTCAAGTGCCACTTAACATAATAAACAATACGTAATACATACAGATATATCATGGCCTCTCAAAGACTGTTAACAAAAAATCTAATTACAAAACAGTAAAAATTTATCTGTACGTCTACTTCGGGCGAAGTAAAAATGGAAGCTTAGGTAAAAACTTGGGTGTAGCTCAATAACTAAACAGCAGGTTAAATAGTTATCAAGGGTAGAGTCACCGCAGGTTAAACAGTTATCAAGGGTGGAGTTACCGCTCAGAAGTATTCTTACGCTGGAATATATTTTATGAAGTGTTGACTATGTTGAACAGAAACAAAAAAGACACGCACAGAAAGAACACTAGAATACATCAAAAGGCATTTCCCTTGGAGGCACATACTTGGTGTGTCATTATGGCCGCCTCATCTTCTCCAGCGGCTCTTGAGGTTGCTAAATGAGAAGGCTGTTAAAAACTTAACACAGTTGTTTATGAACACAGTTCATATTTTCATCAGACAGCTAGTCAATACTGGCCCGCTATTAGTCTAGACTTAGAACTGCATTATGAAATGCATATATGATACAAGAGGTCTATACAACTACCCGCTAATATCTCACACATAACGTTCTCAGTAGAATGGGTAAGCGAGTTAACTTTAAGAACACTCACTAGTTAAGTCTATTTTAAACACTAATATTTTAAAGACCTCTTGATACAATCACCCGGTTTTGGGTGAAGACAGTTATAAAAACTCAAGTTTGACAGTTTTAAAGTTCCACCCACAATTGTTAATCTAAAATCAACAAATTGAGGATTAAAAGTCAGTGCTGACAATGAAAGATTCAAAGATCATGAAAATAGTTAGAAACATTTATTAGTGATAAACATGTCTCTAAAAATTACCAGAAATAGTTAGAAACATTTATTAGTGATAAACATGCCTCTAAAAATCACCAGAAATAGTTAGAAACATTTATTAGTAATAAACATGCCTCTAAAAATCACCAGAAATAGTTAGAAACATTTATTAGTGATAAACATGCCTCTAAAAATCACCAGAAATAGTTAGAAACATTTATTAGTGATAAACATGCCTCTAGAAATCACCAGAAATAGTATGTTGTATTAAATCTTGTTGGCACAAGTACTTCCTGTGAAGCCAGCCGTGCACATGCATATCATCCTGTCTAGTTCACAGTCTCCTCCATTCAAGCAGAGAAGAGATCCACATTTTATCCCAGCTCCCTTCTCACACCTATTAATCAGTAGGTATGGACTAGAGACCACAAACAGAAAATAGGAAAAATATGGCCCACTTAATTCATTTTATAATATAGAATATACTGTATAATACACATGTACATCATTCCTACAAATTTGAGCAGACAACTCCAAAACTCCATAAGAGTACATAACTCCACTGCCAATTAAATAACTTGCCTATCACCAGAAACTCCTGGAGGACAAGAGCAAAATCTCTCCCGAAATCTTCCTGCGGTACAAGTTCCTCCATTAAAACAGTATCCGGGTGCACACATGTCACAGTATTTGCCCACAAATCCTGTCCAGCAATTACACTGAGGATCTCCGGTATAAGGAGTCTTTGTCAAACAGGCCCCATTAAGACATGGGTTGGGAGAGCATTGGTACCTCTCACATCTTTCTCCATAATAGCCTAAAAAAAGGCTATAATTTAAGCAGAAAAGGTAAAATTATTTATTTAGTTTAGTTTGTTAAGCTAGAAGAATCTGAAGCAAACAATTTGTTTTTTTTTATAAAACAAATTGTCAACTGGGTTTCCATAAACACTTTGAGGGACTTTCTTAATGACAAACATTTGCTAATTCTGCTAATGAGTAATGTTTGTAGTTAATGCCAGCCAAAGTGTGTATTTTCATTGGTTGAAAAATGTAAATACAGTCAAACATGGATAACTCGAACTTCACGGGACCGAGCGAGAGTGTTCGAATTATCAGAGCGTTCAAGTTATCAGAGCACTGTCACAAGTCCATGTATTTACTTACATGTATTTATTAGTAGATACATGTACATATGCAAACTATAATATAAATCAAAAGCACAAATGGCTTGTTTCAAATTAAATGCTTCTAATGTAAAGTTTAAAACGTTTTTATCAAAAAGTATAGAGACTTTTCTATCACTTGAGATTGGTTTGTTGTTTGAGGTGATGTTATTGCCAGGACGTTTTTTAGATTGACATTGGCAAAACTTGATCGTTGTTGAAATGCTCAAAAGAAAAGACATCTTTTTCTTCTGAGCGTTTTACCCACGATCAATTATGCCGATTTTTCTTGAAGTTTATGCAAAGATTATCTCACTTTGCCTTGCTTCCGAAGGGCGATAGCTAAGTGGATGTTTGGTATAAATCAAATTTCACCAAACCTTTAGAAAAGTCGTTGACAAAAATCTTTTGCCGATGGTGGTAATAACGACGCTTATGAATTACGAAAAGTTGAGGTTTACCTCTACGGCTTGGAATAAAGTGATTTTCTAAAGCGATAACAACCGTTTCGGTAGCCGTTGGGCAAAAAACAGTTCGAGTTAACAGTGTTGAGTTCAAGTTATCTATAGCAATTTATCATTACGTGGGAACGGACCAAAGAAACCGTTCGAATTAACCATGTGTTCGAGCTATCCGTGGGCGAGTTATCCATGTTTGACTGTATGTGGAAATGTGATTACAAGCTCTTAAAAGCTAAAAGACGAATAGTTAATCACAGCCACACGAGACCGTTGTAGTTTGGAATCTCTTTCCAAAACGGCTCAAATGTGACGTAGTTGTGGTAGATGGTTTCTGTTTACACTTTCATGCAATCTTATTCGTCAAAATATTTTCACAGATATACTTCACGCATTCAATAAAACCATGTCTAATGTTCATACGCGTCTATTTTATCATCATTGTAATGCTGTCACTTTTAGCACTGATATCTTATAACTTACTGTAAAAAATTGTTTAATTTTTTAACCTTACCTCGAAGGAGTATATATCATTGTCTGATAATCATGATGAGCCTGTTGGTCACTTGTGGTAATCGAAAAGTGCTGCAGAAATTATTTGCAAAGTATTGGGTCACATGATCAGATTACGACTTGCCGATTAGAGCAAACCGAAACAAAACTGTAAAGTAGCGAGCATCTATATTTGATATGGGGTTTTCAGTAAAACCCGAAGTGTTTGTCATAAACTAGTGTTACAATAAGTTTTATATTGAGCTTTTTATTGGCCTTTCAATTCACGTGAGAACATCACGTGACAAGACAATAACCAAATGTAATGACTACGTCAGAGAAATAAAGAGATTCCAATCTACGGCGGCTTTTTGTTTTTGAGCTTTTAAGAGCTTGTAATCACATTTCCACATGTTTTGCATCTACAACACAACAGAGAAAGACATGGTGAATCTTTTGATACCCAATAACTGTAACGTGAATTTTGTTGCAAGTCAACCTTTAAGAACAGTAGTGTAACTTAGCTCTTACCAACTTATCTGCCTGATTCAGCTTTAGTTTTAATCTGTATGCTTGTGACCACACCCTGTGTATATTTACTGCTTTTATTGAGCAAGTCATTTTATCTGATGATTGCCTTGCAGAGGCATGAAACTATATAGTAATAAATTGATTTGAACTCAGACTCATGTTTTTCCTGTAATATTTTAATTTTAGCTCTGCTTTATGCATTGAACACTCTGATTTCAGTTTAATAAGTTTACTATATATATATATATATATATATATATATATATGTATATATGTATATATATATAAATATGATCAAAGACTTGCGCAAGAAAGTTAGTAGGCTCAGTGAGAGATCTAACCACAGTTTGGAGCGTCCAAAAGGGGAAGCCACAATAGAAGCTCTAGAATCTGCCAAACAGCAGCTAGTAGCACTCTCGGCACGACTGAAGCGGTACACCAAAGAGCGGGATAACAAGAGAATGAACAAACTGTTCATCAATAATCCATCTAGAGTGTATTCCCAGTTCAAAGGTGAACTGCAGAGGCCAATGTCTGAGCCTCCCCGATCTAGCACTTCAAAGTTCTGGAAGGACATCTGGGAGAAAGAGACTACTCATAACACCACTGCAAACTGGCTGAAGAGGCTTAAAGAGAACCATCAACACACTGTGGCTCAGCAAGGACTCACCATCAGCAAAGAGGACATCAAGTGCAGAGTGCAGCGTATGAAGAACTGGGCAGCACCTGGCCATGACATGATTCAAGCCTTCTGGTTAAAGAAATTGACATCACTTCACGCTAGAATGGCTAAGCAGATGGAATGCCTAATAGAACAAGGTGACCATCCAGAATGGCTGACCAAAGGACGAACTGTACTTCTGATAAAAGATCCAAAGCAGGGGCCGATTCCCAAAAACTATTGACCAATAACGTGCTTGCCCACCACTTGGAAACTGCTCTCAGGAATAGTTGCAGACAAACTGGAAGAGCACATGAGTCACTATATGACCAGTGCTCTGAAAGGAATTGGGCGCAACACCCGAGGAGCTAAACATCAGTTACTGGTGGATCGGATGGTCTGTCAAGACAGCAGGAGAAGGCAAACCAATCTTGCCATGGCTTGGATTGACTACAAAAAGGCCTATGACTCAATTCCCCATAGTTGGATACTTGAGTGCCTCAGTATGTACAATGTTCACTCTGCTCTTGTGGCACTCATCAAGATGTCAATGACCAAATGGAAGACGGAACTGGAGGCTAATGGCAAAAAGCTGGCGAGTGTACAAAATAAGCGAGGCATCTTTCAAGGTGACTCCTTATCACCGCTGCTCTTCTGCATATGCCTAAACCCTCTAAGCAATATGCTGGGGGAGACTCAATATGGGTACCAGTTTAAGAGTGGCACCAAGATAAACCACCTTTTCTACATGGATGACATCAAGCTATAGGCTAACAAAGAAAGGGACATTGATTCGCTAATACACCTCACTCAGGTATACAGCAAGGACATCGGAATGACCTTCGGTATTGAGAAATGTGGAAGGCTAATTCTTAAGAAAGGCCATTCTATGCTCACAGATGGCCTAAGAATGCCAAATGGTACCATCAAAGATATAGAAGAAGGGTACAAGTACTTGGGGATTATGCAAAGCAACATCAACCACGAAGCCGAGGTACGTCACAAAGCCATTACCGAATACAAGAAACGCCTTCGGCAGGTCCTACGGAGCCAGCTCAATGCCAAGAACCAAATCTTGGCAATAAACACCTACGCACTGCCAGTAATAAGATATCCAGCAGGCATAATAAAGTGGACTGAGGAAGCCATCAAAGAAACAGATATAGCAACTCGTAAACTGCTGACCATGCATGGAGCACTCCACCCAAAATCTGATACTACTAGATTGTATCTTGATAGGAAAGATGGCAGTAGGGGACTCAAAAGTGTACAGCAGACAGTGAAAGAAGAGGAGCAAAGCATCAAAGCATATGCAGCCTCCATGGCCATCTCAGATAAGTTGCTAGCTGAATTTCAATCGGCTGCTCTTACAACGGACCTACGCCCTGATGATGAGGAAATTGACTGGCACACGAAACCTCTTCATGGTGCTTACCACCAACAAATGTCTAAGGTTGGCGATCTTCACCAGACATATATGTGGCTGAACAAAGGAAACCTAACGGCCAATACAGAGTCGCTAATCATGGCAGCCCAGGAGCAAGTGCTCCCAACAAGGCAACTCCAAACGAAAATCTATCACACTAGAGACGATCCAAGATGCAGACTGCAAAGATGCACCTGAGACTAACCAACACATCATTAGTAGATGCAGGCAGCTAGCAGGGAACGCATACACTGAGCGGCATAATCATGTCGCAGGTATTGTGTATAGAAGTCTATGTGATGAGTATGGCCTTAATAAACCACAACACTGGTGGGAAGCTCCTGGTAAGGTCAATGAAAATGACCGCGCTAAGATCCTCTGGGACTTCTACATCCAAACTGACAAGCATGTCCTAGCAAACCAACCAGATATAGTGGTGGTAGACAAGGAGAACAAGAGGGCTACTATAATAGATATAGCAGTACCCAATGACTACAATATAGCCAGCAAAGAAAAAGAAAAGGTAGAGAAATATCTCCCTCTTGGAGAAGAAATTGAAAAATGCTGGAATGTAAGACCAACTGTAATCCCAGTAGTCATTGGGGCACTGGGCGCAATAACACCGGCGCATAAAATGTGGCTTGCCCAAATACCAACAACAATCAACTCAGGTGAGTTGCAGAAAAGTGCGCTATTGGGAACAGCTAAGATCTTGAGGCGAGTGCTCAAACTCCAAGGTCTCTGGTAGGAGACCCGAGTTAGAGCAGAATTTACCACCCATACGGGGTAACCGGGGTGAGGAAACAATTTTATATATATATATATATATGCATATATATATATGCATATATATATATATATATATATATATATATATATATATATATATATATATATGCATATATATATATAGGCTATATATGTATATATATATACATATGCATATGTATATATGCATTTGTATATATGCATATGTATATATGCATATATACATATATGCATGTATATATATGCATATATATATATATATATATGCATATATACACAGTGAAACTCGGATAACTCAAACTTCAAGGGACCGAGCAAAAGTGTTCGAATTATCAGAGCGTTCAAGTTATCAGAGCACTGTCACAAGTCCATGTATTTACTTATTTATTAGTAGATACATGTACATATACAAACTATAATATAAATCAAAAGCACAAATGACTTGTTTCAAATTTAATGCATTTAATGTAAAGCTTAAAACTTTTTTATCAAAAAGTATAGATTTTTCTATCACTTGAGATTGGTTTGTTGTTTGAGGTGATATTATTGCCAGGAGGTTTTTTAGATTGACATTGGCAAAACTTGATCGTTGCTGAAATGCTCAAAAGAAAAGACATCTTTTTCTTTTGAGCGTTTTACCCGCGACCAATTTTGCTGTTTTTCTTTGAAGTTTATGCAAAGATTACCCTACTTTACCCCCACTTTACCTGGGATTCGTTAAGAGCAACACTCCGAGGCAGTTCAATTAAAAGTTTTACGAGGTTTTACGGTACATTGTATATCACTCACGCTTTTTGAATGGATACTTATTGAATGTACACACATATTCTGTGTTTAGGTCAAACGATGAATAGTTTTTTTTAGCTAAGACAACGTATACGTTTAATTACTTACAACAATTTTTAAGACGTTTTAAACATTCAACATTCCGACGTTGATTCAACACGGAATCAACGTCGGAAAACTATTGATCACGGGCTAGCCGGGTCACGCATTCAAAGATTTTCGCCACGCAAATACAAAACAAAAACAACATGCTGTTTTTGTTTTGTATGTGCGTGGCGAAAATCCTTGCGCGCATGACCCGGCTAGCCCGTGCTATTCATCGTATAGCAGGATAAATCAAATTTCACCAAACCTTTAGAAAAGTAATAAAAAATATTGTGCCGATGGAGGTAATAACGACGCTTATGAATTACGAAAAGTTGAGGTTTACCTCTATGGTTTGGAATAAAGTGATTTTCTAAAGCGATAGCAACCGTTTCGGTAGTCGTTGGGCAAAAAACAGTTCGTTATAACAGTGTTGAGTTCGAGTTATATAGAGCCATTTATCATTACGTGGGAACGGACCAAGCAAATCCAATCAAGTTAACCATGTGTTCGCTATATCCGAGGGCGAGTTATCTATGTTTCCCCGTATATATATATGCATATATATATATATATGCATATATATATATATATATATGCATATATATATATGCATATATATATATATATATATATATATATATATATATGCATATATATATATATATGCATATATATATATATGTATATATATATGTATATATGCATATGTATATATGCATATGTATATATGCATACAGTCAAACATGGATAACTCGAACTTCAAGGGACCGAGCAAAAGTGTTCGAATTATCAGAGCATTCTAGTTATCAGAGCACTGTCACAAGTCCATGTATTTACTTATTTATTAGTAGATACATGTACATATGCAAACTATAATATAAATCAAAAGCACAAATGGCTTGTTTCGAATTAAATGCTTCTAATGTAAAGTTTAAAACGTTTTTATCAAAAAGTATAGAGATTTTTCTATCACTTGAGATTGGTTTGTTGTTTGAGGTGATGTTATTGCCAGGACGTTTTTTTTAGCTTGACATTGGCAAAACTTGATCGTTGTTGAAATACTCAAAAGAAAAAACATCTTTTTCTTTTGAGCGTTTTACCCACGATCAATTTTGCCGAGTTTTCTTGAAGTTTATGCAACTTCAAGAAAAAGTTACCAAAGAAAAATCCCTTACTTTACCTGGGATTCGTTAAGAGCAACACTCCGAGGCAGTTCAATTAAAAGTTTTACGAGGTTTAACGGTACATTGTATATCACTCACGCTTTTTGAATGGATAGTTATTGAATGTACACACGTATTCTGTGTTTAGGTCAAACGATGAATAGTTTTTTAGCTATGACAACGTATACGTTTAATAAAAACAATTTTAAGACGTTTTAAACATTCTACACTCCGACGTTGATTCAACACGGAATCAACGTCGGAAAACTATTCGTCACGGGCTAGCCGGGTCACGCACTCAAGGATTTTTGCCACGCACATACAAAACAACATGCTGTTTTTGTTTTGTATGTGCGTGGCGAAAATCCTTGCGCGCGCGACCCGGCAAGCCCATGCTATTAATCGTATAGCAGTATAAATCAAATTTGACCAAACCTTTAGAAAAGTCGTTGACAAAATTATTTTGCCGATGGTGGTAATAACAACGCTTATGAATTACGAAAAGATGAGGTTTACCTCTATGGCTTTGAATAAAGTGATTTTCTAAAGCGATAACAACCGTTTCGGTAGCCGTTGGGCAAAAAAACAGTTCGAATTAACAGTGTTGAGTTCGAGTTATCTATAGCAATTTATCATTACGTGGGAACGGACCAAAGAAACCGTTCGAATTAACCATGTTTTCGAGCTATCCGTGGCCGAGTTATCCATGTTTGACTGTATGTATATATATATATGCATATGTATATATATATATATATGCATATGTATATATATATGCATATGTATATATGTATATATATATATGCATATGTATATATATACATGTATATACATATATGCATATGTGTATATATATATATGCATATGTATATATATATGCATATATATACTGTATTTTTCTGTTTGTTACGGTCAGCTAAAATTAGTACTGTTACTCCATGGCATATACCGCAAAGTTAATGTTTTACCGGGTTTGCAGGAGCATAAGGCTGTTGCGCCTTTCTTCTGACAGCTAACGGCGTTCTTAGTGCAGCTTGTGCTAACATTGCACACTGTATTCTTCACTTGACACCTGTTTCCTGTGTATCCTGTCTGGCAGAGACATTGTGTAGAGTTGTCTGCTACCACTTGGCACTGCCCGCTTCCACCACAAGTCTGACCATAACACGGATCCCTCTCACACTTACTTCCTGTGTAGAGTCCTGTACAACTACAGTCATATAAAAACTTTGATGATTTTTATTAGTTGATTTTAATTAATGATAATCATATTGAAGTCATGAATTTAGATTTACATTATATTCTAATCATTCTGCTCAATTGCAGAAAAAGTTAACTCGAGAAGTTATCTGCTCTCAGTGATCACAAAATGACATTTTTATGCGTTATATGACTGAAACCATGTAAAATTGACCACAAATTTCTAAATAGTAATATTAATTGGAAGCTTATCTCTAAAAAGTAAAGCTAAAAGTATACAATAAAAATCACAAAGTTTCCTTCAAAACAACATACTATTGTTGCACTTTTAATAGTCGGAGTTATTTTATTCCAAGTTTTAAAGTACATGAGTTTATTCTTGTATCATCTGTATTTTGTTTAAATGTTTTACATATTAAAAAACAATTGAGTTTACTGCTGACGAGCTAACTTGATACCTTAACAAACTTTAAGGTACTGCCATTATAGCTGCCTTCACACTCAAAAGTAAAATGTTATCCTTTTAATTCTGACTTTAAAACATAGACCTATTAACTATACTAGACTGGGCAATCTAATGCATCACGGCTCAGCATCGTGTCCTACTTAAATAGTCTCATTCTTCACGGCGTAACGTCATTGCTTTGTTCGCTTTGCCTAGTCCAGGCCATAATTTTAAGCAGGAAGCCATGGAGAGTGGAGCAAATACCAGCACTAGAAATGATTCGAAGGTAAATTTTATTCCAATTGTTTTCATGTGTGGTTGTGAGAGATACCTAGATATAAAGAGCAAGGAATCTTGCAGATTTTTCCGAGATATGCATACAAATAATAGTTTTTCCAACATGCTTTCCTAAAGTTCATTGCTGGCACTAATATTTAAAAAGTTGTTTCGCACAAAGAGGTGCCAAGCGCGAAGTAGACAAAGTTTTGTCCATTTCATGAAGTTTTTCATCACCATGGCAGATGGACATAGACTCGTAAATGAGCATGGTGATGGCTGTGCTATATTTAGGAGTGTAGCTGAACCCAACCGAAAAGATTTTTACTTTATGATGGTCTCATAAGAATTCTGATTATTTACTGATTATTTTGCAGGGCAAGAGGCGTAGAAATTTTTGCTGTGCATTTGGGTGTTGTAATACTACAGCAAAAGACAAACTCAGTTTCCACACCTTTCCATTGGAAGACAAACACCTAGACAGACGTAACAAGTGGATAGACTGGATAGTGGATAGAATTTGCTTGCATTACTGCAAAAAGAAAATAAACTCCAAAACGCTAAGCTTGACTCGATAGATGGTTGCCTCCAAAAGCTAATAAAAAATGAAACCAAAAACAAAAATACATAAACTAAAATTGTCTACAGGCCAAAAATCAAAGGGTTTGCTATCACTATGTACTACTATTCTCCAAAAGCATATGTCTATCTCAGAAGGTTGTTCAAACTTCCTAATGCACGTACTCTAAGACGCTGGCTCGAGTCTGTAGAATGTGATCCTGGCTTTTTAATATATGTCATTGAAATCATATGTAAAAAGACATATGCAATCAATGTATACAGTCTCGTGATAGATAGTATGGCGATCCGAAAGCAGCTTAGTCTTGAGAAGTCAATCGACTCTGTGCAGGGCCATGTTACCATTGGGGGGATCCGAAAGCAGCTTAGTCTTGAGAAGTCAATCGACTCTGTGCAGGGCCATGTTACCATTGGGGGGATCCGAAAGCAGCTTAGTCTTGAGAAGTCAATCGACTGTGCAGGGCCATGTTACCATTGGGGAGATCCGAAAGCAGCTTAGTCTTGAGAAGTCAATCGACTGTGCAGGGCCATGTTACCATTGGGGGGATCCGAAAGCAGCTTAGTCTTGAGAAGTCAATCGACTGCGCAGGGCCATGTTACCATTGGGGGGATCCGAAAGCAGCTTAGTCTTGAGAAGTCAATCGACTGTGCAGGGCCATGTTACCATTGGGGGGATCCGAAAGCAGCTTAGTCTTGAGAAGTCAATCGACTGTGCAGGGCCATGTTACCATTGGGGGGATCCGAAAGCAGCTTAGTCTTGAGAAGTCAATCGACTGCGCAGGGCCATGTTACCATTGGGGGGATCCGAAAGCAGCTTAGTCTTGAGAAGTCAATCGACTGTGCAGGGCCATGTTACCATTGGGGGGATCCGAAAGCAGCTTAGTCTTGAGAAGTCAATCGACTCTGTGCAGGGCCATGTTACCATTGGGGGGATCCGAAAGCAGCTTAGTCTTGAGAAGTCAATCGACTGTGCAGGGCCATGTTACCTTTGGGGGGATCCGAAAGCAGCTTAGTCTTGAGAAGTCAATCGACTGTGCAGGGCCATGTTACCATTGGGGACAAAACTAAGTTAATTAGCGAGACACTGGTATTTCTTCTTGTTCCAGTGATGGGCGGTGTACGACATCCAATCAGTGACCTCTATGTAGACAAGATTGACAGTGATTTAGTCTCAACTGATACAGCAGTGCCTACGCCTTACCGCCGAACATGGAACCATGATTATAAACATAACTTGCGATGGCACACAAACAAACATCACCACTCTGAAAAAACTAGGTGCCCAAATCCCAGAAAAGCCATATCTTCCCCACCCAATGATGAACCACAAAGTGTATGTCACATTGGACCTGGTACACATGGCAAAGTTAGCGGAGAATACTCGAAGAATGCACTTTTCAGAGGTTTAAATCCCTAGAAGGCGATGTAGACTACACCTACATTGAAAACCTTCATAAACTCCAAGAAAATATCAGGCTAAGACTTGCTAACAAGCTGACAAAACGCCACATGAACTGGAAAAATAAGACCATGAAAGTCAAGCTCGCCACTGAGATGCATAGTTAAACTATCACCTCCAGATATGTCAGAATTAGAATTTACCATGAGGCTACAAAGGTAGCAACTTACTAAAGTAATCTCAGATCAAGGCTCAGCCGACTGGTTGTCTTTAGTCATGTTTAGCATGTCACAATATGTCTAGAAAAGTATACCATTTGTCGGTTGTTTTCTACGATTTTTCTGATGTTGTTTGCATAAAACCTAAGACCCAACATTTATATTCATGGTAGACTGCGATCAGTGTATCATTTACCAGTGTGTATGCATTTGAAATCAGTTTGTACACCTAGATACCTGACATGTTAGCCCATAGCATAGGGCAACATTGATAATTTTGCAATATTTTTTGAATAGATCAATATACATTTTTACTCACACTTTACATATGCAATATTCAACTTTATGTTTACAAATTTGCAGGGTAGGAAATGCATAGTGTATAAGCTTAGCATCTAAATATTTAAACCAATATCTTCATATCTTGTGTACTTTAGTAGTTATGTCAAATTACATGTAGCAACAAAAATGTCTCTTCATTCTTTCAATGTAAACAATGATGACTCATTTGCCTGACCAGCTGCAAGTGAACAAAGCATTGACGGCGTCACAAAGAATGTGGCTATTTATGTAGGACACCATGGCTTGCATTGCCCAGTCTAGTATAGTAATAAATCTAGGGTTCAAAAGTTAGGGTCATGTTACCATATCGAATATAACAAACTATAAAAACAAACATATAACAATCAATATTAATAAAACAAACTACATACATTATAAAAACTTATCCTAGCTTTAAAATACCTGTAGTTGTGTTACAGACTTACTAGCATTGAGCTTGGCCCTTGCTGTCAACTTTGCAGGTTCCTTTCCCTGAGCAGGTAGCAGGTGTACAGACTGATGTCTGACAGTAGACTCCGGTGTATCCGGGTAGGCATGTGCAAATGTGCCTCTTTATGTTACTCTCACACCTTCCACCGTGTTGACACGGATTATTTCCTGCAAATAACAAAGTGTATACTCAGCTGCCAAATTCAAATTTCAATTGTACATCTTGTAGAATGATTAAAAAGCTCATATGAAAAAAAAAACTTTCTGAGTCATATCGTTGTATGAAATTAAAATTCAAAACTGTACAAACAAGAAATGTTGCGAATTCTATGGCAGTTCAAGTTTCTATCTTGTAAATATTTTGAAAACTTTTGGAACAAATTTAAGTACCATTTGTTTATAAATAACATATTAAACTTTTGATAACTATAGCACCTCCTTGACACCTGTCATATTGTCTCTGACAACTGTCTCCACTAAAGCCTGTGGTGCAGAGACACTGAGCAGTTCCATTAGACATTACTAGGCATGTTCCTCCATTCTGGCACGTCTTGCCTTAAATTATATAAACAAGGATAGAGGAAAAATATCATACAAATGTATGTGGGAAAAGTTAACAAAACATTCCTTTTCTTTTATTCTTGGGAAACAGGTTTGTGTTTTTCTTGAAATTCTATCTATAGCCCGAGCAATAACATAATACAACCTAAAGGTTCATTGCAGTAAAATCATGTTTTAATCTTATCAGATTTTAAGGGATCTAACATTAAACTCACTTCATTCATGTTTTGCATTTTACATTACGGTGAGAAAGTCAGCAACTTTCTCCCTGTCATAATGACTGAAGTTGTTAGTTAGAGTTATCTCACAGTATTAGTAGTTAATAACAACTGTACATGTGCTGTTAACAACAACCGTGCATTTACTATTAACAACGACTGTACATATACGGTAAACAGCGACTGTACATGTACTGTTAACAACAACTGTACATGTACTATTAACAACAACTGTACATATACTGTTAACAACGATTGTACATTTACTGCTAACAACAACTGTGAATGTGTGGTTAACAACAACAGTACATGTACTGTTAACAACGACTGTACATGTACTGTTAACAATAACTGTACATGTACTGTTAACAACAACTGTACATATACTGTTAACAGCGATTGTACAATTACTGCTAACAACGACTGTACATGTACTGTTAACAACAACTGTACATGTACTGTTAACAAAAACTGTGCATGTACTGTTAACAACAACTGTACATGTACTGTTAACAACAACTGTGCATGTACTGTTAACAACAACTGTACATGTACTGTTAACAACAACTGTATATGTACTGTTAACAACAACTGTACATGTACTGTTAACAACAACTGTATATGTACTGTTAACAACAACTGTATGTGTACTGTTAACAACAACTGTATATGTACTGTTAACAACAACTGTACGTGTACTGTTAACAACAACTGTATATGTACTGTTAACAACAACTGTACGTGTACTGTTAACAACAACTGTATATGTACTGTTAACAACAACTGTACGTGTACTGTTAACAACAACTGTATATGTACTGTTAACAACAACTGTACGTGTACTGTTAACAACAACTGTATATGTACTGTTAACAACAACTGTACGTGTACTGTTAACAACAACTGTATATGTACTGTTAACAACAACTGTACATGTACTGTTAACAACAACTGTATATGTACTGTTAACAACAACTGTACGTGTACTGTTAACAACAACTGTATATGTACTGTTAACAACAACTGTACGTGTACTGTTAACAACAACTGTATATGTACTGTTAACAACAACTGTACGTGTACTGTTAACAACAACTGTATATGTACTGTTAACAACAACTGTACATGTACTGTTAACAACAACTGTATATGTACTGTTAACAACAACTGTACATATACACCTAAGTTATGCAACACTCAATACTCACTGTCACAAACTGATTTGGTACAATGATCTCCGCTGTATCCTGGAAGGCAATCGCATCTGTAACCTGGTGTGGAAATTGTTGGTACACAAGTACCTCTGCCATTGCATGTTGTACTGTCACATCTTCTCTTTTCACATTGAGTACCCCACCAGTCTTTGCTGTCACATTCTGTAAAATGATGAAATTAGTATGAATAAAGCGATTCATAGCCTATCTCTAATCTAATCGAAACAAAATCCATGGTCCCTACTACAACCTAGGCTATTTGTATCAGCAAAAGTACAAGACCTTGGCCTTGCGCACTTAAAATGTGTTCTTAGACTTTTTGCATCGGGAGAGTTATGCATACAAATACATGTAGAGCATTTAAATTTCAATTGCAAATTCTGAAAAATCGTTACCATAGCAACAGCCATGTTCATCCCTCCAGAGCCCCACTAAGAGCCCCAGACTGCAGTCAAACCTGGATATCCAGCTTCACTTCCTGGCGCACTACCATCTGTGCCACCCAACCATCTTGTTTCATGGTACAATAGTTGTGCACATACTTATACATTTACAAATAACCATCTTTCACCATGCACGAGGCTGCTAGCGTACTAGTATACATGTACATGTATATAGTACATATAAAATGCTATACCAAAAGCTTGTCGTAGGTTTGTATATCTATGACAAAATGTTTTTAGCATAGATCCTGGCCTGATCTTTGTCAATATCCATTGTTTGAAGGCTCCAGGAGCCTACCAAAAAATACGATTGAAAAATGATTTATCTTTATTTGATTCATTGAAATAAGTAGTCTTCGTTGCACAGGTTACAATTTCTATTGTAATTGCTTTTATCTGAAATCAGCTTCACTTGAGATTCATTTAAAAGGCTCACAGATTAATCATTAATAAAAGGAGGCTTTTGAATGTTTTCAATGTTAAATTATCAGAAATGATAGTGCGGTATGGATGTCAAAACCTTTTGATTTTGTGTTACATTAGCAGTTTTTTTAATGTGCTAACTTTCACATAATCACAGAACTCGCTACACGCCAATAATGAGACGACTAAAATGTTGGCCAATCTATATATATATAAATCTCAATGTTTGTCTTTTGATTTCTGTCATCGGTGTATCCAGCTATAATGTCTATGTGTTATGCATGTATATATACATGTATAAGTCAGTGTTTGTCTTGTTGTTAACCGTGTGTCCAGCTATAATGTCTATGTGTTATGCATGTATATATACATGTATAAGTCAGTGTTTGTCTTGTTGTTTACCGTGTGTCCAGCTATAATGTTTAAAATCTTGCAATGATAAATCCCACTATACTGGAATTGTACTTGCGGCAATTACAATTCACATGCAAACACATGCATCTAACCGCAAGGCTAAGTCATCCTTATCTGATTCAGGTCAAATACGGAATTCTTATCGCGATTAAAGCTATGCACATGTATGTACGTTTTATTATGAATTAATATTACCTGTTGCATTTGTTCTTCTTTGAAAATTTTTTTAAAAGCCATTTCAAACTCCCTTATTAATTTTTCTTTATTAGTAATTTTTATCGGGTTGCTTCAATTTCAAATGTTCTGTTACAGTAACACTACCAGCACAATTTCAATCTTCAATTTCAAGTGTTCTGTTACAGTAACACTGTACCAGCACAATTTCCATCTTCAATTTCCGGTTATTGCAAAAGGCAATCTCAAAAAAATGTAGGCCTACAACTAAAAAATGTTCACATGGATATTATCTAGTAGGAAGTGCCTCTACATTTTCGTTTGGTTTGGTCAGACAAAGTACCCTCAAGCAATGCACTGATGTATATAATTTCGACATATCATTTTACATTTGCGCCAGTATCGAGTCTATTGACTATTGAGAGTTACCAGTATGATCATATTCAAATTTTGTATGGATAGCTTCTGCATCAGTAACCTTTTGGAACAGTAACCTTTTTATAGACACACTTCTATGTGTACTCTTTGTTATTAGTAATTGAACATATATTTGTGATTTTCACTTTGTTTCTTTTTCAGTTCAATTTAACCGTATCAGTATCAAAACTCTTTTTATTGTAACCAAACTTTATCTACCCATTGTAACCAATCATACTTTATCTACCCATTGTAACCAATCATACTTTATCTACCCATTGTAACAAATCATATTTTATCTACCCATTGTAATAAATCATACTTAATCTACCCATTGTAACAAACCATACTTTATCTACCCATTGTAACCAATCATACTTTATCTACCCATTGTAACAAATCATACTTTATCTACCTATTGTAACAAATCATACTTTATCTACCCATTATAACCAATCATACTTTATCTACCCATTGTAATAAATCATACTTTATCTACCCATTGTAACAAATCATACTTTATCTACCCATTGTAACAAATCATACTTTATCTACCCATTATAACCAATCATACTTTATCTACCCATTGTAATAAATCATACTTTATCTACCCATTGTAACAAATCATACTTTATCTACCCATTGTAACAAATCATACTTTATCTACCCATTGTAACAAATCATACTTTATCTACCCATTGTAACAAATCATACTTAATCTACCTATTGTAACAAATCATACTTTATCTACCCATTGTAACCAATCACACTTTATCTACCCATTGTAACAAATCATACTTTATCTACCCATTGTAATCAATCATACTTTATCTACCCATTGTAACAAATCATACTTTATCTACCCATTGTAACAAATCATACTTTATCTACCCATTGTAACAAATCATACTTTATCTACCCATTGTAACAAATCATACTTAATCTACCTATTGTAACAAATCATACTTTATCTACCCATTGTAACCAATCATACTTTATCTAACCATTGTAACCAATCATACTTTATCTACCCATTGTAACCAATCATACTTTATCTACCCATTGTAACCAATCATACTTTATCTACCCATTGCAACTAATCATACTTTATCTAACCATTGTAACCAATCATACTTTATCTACCCATTGTAACCAATCATACTTTATCTACCCATTGTAACAAATCATACTTTATCTACCCATTGTAACCAATCATACTTTATCTACCCATTGTAACCAATCATACTTTATCTACCCATTGTAACCAATCATACTTTATCTACCCATTGAAACAAATCATACTTTATCTACCCATTGTAACAAATCATACTTTATCTACCCATTGTAACCAATCATACTTTATCTACCCATTGTAACAAATCATACTTTATCTACCCATTGTAACAAATCATACTTTATCTACCCATTGTAATCAATCATACTTTATCTACCCATTGTAACAAATCAAACTTTATCTACCAATTGTAACAAATCATACTTTATCTAACCATTGTAATAAATCATACTTTATCTACCCATTGTAACAAATCATACTTTATCTACCCATTGTAACCAATCATACTTTATCTACCTATTGTAACAAATCATACTATATCTACCCATTGTAACCAAACATACTTTATCTACCTATTGTAACAAATCATACTTTATCTACCCATTGTAACAAATCATACTTTATCTACCCATTGTGACAAATCATACTTTATCTACCCATTGTAACAAATCATACTTTATCTACCCATTGTAATAAATCATACTTTATCTACCAATTGTAACAAATCATACTTTATCTAACCATTGTAATAAATCATACTTTATCTACCCATTGTAATAAATCATACTTTATCTACCCATTGTAACAAATCATACTTTATCTAACCATTGTAACAAATCATACTTTATCTACCCATTGTAACCAATCATACTTTATCTACCCATTGTAACAAATCATACTTTATCTACCCATTGTAACAAATCATACTTTATCTACCCATTGTAATAAATCATACTTTATCTACCCATTGTAACAAATCATACTTTATCTACCCATTGTAACCAATCATACTTTATCTACCTATTGTAACAAATCATACTATATCTACCCATTGTAACCAAACATACTTTATCTACCTATTGTAACAAATCATACTTTATCTACCCATTGTAACCAATCACACTTTATCTACCCATTGTAACAAATCATACTTTATCTACCCATTGTAATCAATCATACCTTATCTACCCATTGTAACCAATCATACTTTATCTACCCATTGTAACAAATCATACTTTATCTACCCATTGTAACAAATCATACTTTATCTACCCATTGTAATAAATCATACTTTATCTACCAATTGTAACAAATCATACTTTATCTAACCATTGTAACAAATCATACTTTATCTACCCATTGTAATAAATCATACTTTATCTACCAATTGTAACAAATCATACTTTATCTACCCATTGTAACCAATCATACTTTATCTACCCATTGTAACAAATCATACTTTATCTACCCATTGTAACAAATCATACTTTATCTACCCATTGTAATAAATCATACTTTATCTACCAATTGTAACAAATCATACTTTATCTACCCATTGTAACAAATCATACTTTATCTACCCATTGTAACAAATCATACTTTATCTACCCATTGTAATAAATCATACTTTATCTACCCATTGTAACCAATCATACTTTATCTACCCATTGCAACAAATCATACTTTATCTAACCATTGTAACCAATCATACTTTATCTACCCATTGTAACCAATCATACTTTATCTACCCATTGAAACAAATCATACTTTATCTACCCATTGTAACAAATCATACTTTATCTACCCATTGTAACAAATCATACTTTATCTACCCATTGTAACCAATCATACTTTATCTACCCATTGTAACAAATCATACTTTATCTACCCATTGTAACAAATCATACTTTATCTAACCATTGTAATAAATCATACTTTATCTACCAATTGTAACAAATCATACTTTATCTACCCATTGTAACCAATCATACTTTATCTACCCATTGTAACAAATCATACTTTATCTACCCATTGTAATAAATCATACTTTATCTACCAATTGTAACAAATCATACTTTATCTACCCATTGTAACAAATCATACTTTATCTACCCATTGTAACAAATCATACTTTATCTACCCATTGTAATAAATCATACTTTATCTACCAATTGTAACAAATCATACTTTATCTACCCATTGTAACAAATCATACTTTATCTACCCATTGTAATAAATCATACTTTATCTACCAATTGTAACAAATCATACTTTATCTAACCATTGTAATAAATCATACTTTATCTACCCATTGTAATAAATCATACTTTATCTACCCATTGTAACAAATCATACTTTATCTAACCATTGTAACAAATCATACTTTATCTACCCATTGTAACCAATCATACTTTATCTACCCATTGTAACAAATCATACTTTATCTACCCATTGTAACAAATCATACTTTATCTACCCATTGTAACCAATCATACTTTATCTACCCATTGTAACAAATCATACTTTATCTACCCATTGTAACCAATCATACTTTATCTACCCATTGTAACAAATCATACTTTATCTACCCATTGTAACAAATCATACTTTATCTACCCATTGTAACCAATCATACTTTATCTACCCATTGTAACAAATCATACTTTATCTACCCATTGTAACAAATCATACTTTATCTACCCTTTGTAACAAATCATACTTTATCTACCCATTGTAATAAATCATACTTTATCTACCCATTGTAACAAATCATACTTTATCTACCCATTGTAACCAATCATACTTTATCTACCTATTGTAACAAATCATACTATATCTACCCATTGTAACCAAACATACTTTATCTACCTATTGTAACAAATCATACTTTATCTAACCATTGTAATAAATCATACTTTATCTACCCATTGTAATAAATCATACTTTATCTACCCATTGTAACAAATCATACTTTATCTAACCATTGTAACAAATCATACTTTATCTACCCATTGTAACCAATCATACTTTATCTACCCATTGTAACAAATCATACTTTATCTACCCTTTGTAACAAATCATACTTTATCTACCCATTGTAATAAATCATACTTTATCTACCCATTGTAACAAATCATACTTTATCTACCCATTGTAACCAATCACACTTTATCTACCCATTGTAACAAATCATACTTTATCTACCCATTGTAATCAATCATACCTTATCTACCCATTGTAACCAATCATACTTTATCTACCCATTGTAACAAATCATACTTTATCTACCCATTGTAACAAATCATACTTTATCTACCCATTGTAATAAATCATACTTTATCTACCAATTGTAACAAATCATACTTTATCTAACCATTGTAATAAATCATACTTTATCTACCCATTGTAATAAATCATACTTTATCTACCCATTGTAACAAATCATACTTTATCTAACCATTGTAACAAATCATACTTTATCTACCCATTGTAACCAATCATACTTTATCTACCCATTGTAACAAATCATACTTTATCTACCCATTGTAACAAATCATACTTTATCTACCCATTGTAATAAATCATACTTTATCTACCCATTGTAACCAATCATACTTTATCTACCCATTGCAACAAATCATACTTTATCTAACCATTGTAACCAATCATACTTTATCTACCCATTGTAACCAATCATACTTTATCTACCCATTGTAACCAATCATACTTTATCTACCCATTGTAACCAATCATACTTTATCTACCCATTGAAACAAATCATACTTTATCTACCCATTGTAACAAATCATACTTTATCTACCCATTGTAACCAATCATACTTTATCTACCCATTGTAACCAATCATACTTTATCTACCCATTGTAACAAATCATACTTTATCTACCTATTGTAACAAATCATACTTTATCTACCCATTGTAACAAATCATACTTTATCTACCCATTGTAACAAATCATACTTTATCTACCCATTGTAACAAATCATACTTTATTTACCTATTGTAACAAATCATACTTTATCTACCCATTGTAACAAATCATACTTTATCTACCCATCGTAACCAATAATACTTTATCTACCCATTGTAATCAATCATACTTTATCTACCCATTGTAACAAATCATACTTTATCTACCCATCGTAACAAATCATACTTTATTTACCTATTGTAACGAATCATACTTTATCTACCCATTGTAACAAATCATACTTTATCTACCCATTGGAACAAATCATACTTTATCTACACATTGTAACCAATCATACTTTATCTACCCATTGTAACCAATCATACTTTATCTACCCATTGTAACCAATCATACTTTATCTACCCATTGTAACAAATCATACTTAATCTACCCATTCTAACAAATCATACTTTCTCTAGCCATTGTAACAAATCATACTTAATCTACCCATTGTAACCAATCATACTTTATCTACCCATTGTAACCAATCATACTTTATCTACCCACTGTAACCAATCATACTTTATCTACCCATTGTAACCAATCATACTTTTTCTACCCATTGTAACAAATCATACTTAATCTACCCATTCTAACCAATCATACTTTCTCTAGCCATTGTAACGAATCATACTTTATCTACTAATTGTAACCAATCATACTTTTGTTACCTAAGCAACACCACGCAATCATCTAATGTGAGGCTAAAATCGATAAAATTCAGATTATTAGATGGATGCTCTTAGTCGCTGAGCTAATCAGCTGCTAATCAGCTGCTAATCAGCTGCTAATCAGAATAGACTACAGAGCCCAAAAATAATTGTGCCAGTATTTATCATATGTTCTACAAATGAATGGATAATGACCAATCATAATTTACTCATAATAAAAAGCAAAGCAAACAGCGCTTAATATTATGTACATGGGTACAATTTCGTTCTCTCATAGAGTACAATCCCCATCTCAACAACATCACTCCTTATACTTTTATTTCACGCACACACAGCTTCTGCTGTATGATGTACAACACTACCATCTGACTATGTACAACACTACCATTTGACTATGTACAACACTACCATGTGACTATGTACATCTCTACCATCTGACTATGTAAAACACCACCATCTGACTATGTACAACACCACCATCTGACAACGTACAACATTACCATCTGACTATGTACAACACTATCTGACTATTCATGACACTTCTAGCAGATGGCCCGCTTGTTTCAACAGCTCTTGATTTTGGTGACAATTACTCACCGCATACACATTGGCTTCCATCTGCAGAAAGTTTATGTTTGCCATTTACACATGATGGAACTCCTGAAATAATAAAACAATTTCAAAGGATAAAGAATCAATTTCTGCAAAAATTGCGATTACAAAAACGACAAGGAGGATAGTTTATATTTAAGTTTATATTTTTTCTGAAAACAAAGAGAGAAGAACATTAGCCTAGCTTAGGAGATCTTGAAAAAGAGACAATTCTATCTTACAGCTAGAAAGTGAGCAATAGTTGATGTAAATGGCTTTAATATTTGATGTCAGCAGTTTTGAACCACTTGTAAAAATATTTCTGTTGATGTTCTCTTTAAAATTACTGCGATAAATAGATTTTATGAGTAGATATGAGTAGATATACCTCCTAAAATGCCAATGAATGCAAAAGCTTTACACACTTGGTGATTTCAGGGCATTTAACGCACTGCTGACTGTGAGAGTCAAACGGAATCAGCTGTATAAAAATAGCAAGACCAAAATTTCTCTAATGAAAGAACCAACTGTTATGTTTTATCTACCCGTGCATGATGCAATTATTGTCAGAGGGAGAGAACGTAGCTTTTCTTATGCTAATTCAAACCATAAGAACTTGACAGCTGTTTAATGTACTACGAGTCGAAATGATCTGTTTTAGAGCTCGTGAGGGAAGAGCGCATCATATAGATTCTGCGAAAACATAACAAATCCAGCTATACTTGAACACAATGAAAAACTTTATTCTATAACAACCAGTATTATTTTGACCAACTTATGGTATTCATGAGCATCGCAAAGCTTCAATCACAACCGTTAAATTATAAATGTTTGCTATTGTTTTATCTTGCAGCTAATTTTAGCCACTTTAGATGTTAAAGCAAAGCATGAATTATCTTGCACATTCAAAGTGAATATTAAGTATGAAGAGATTTTAAAACCAACTTAGCTCACAGTTTTTAATAAAAGCAATAAGTTATTTAATTTTCATAACCTGACTACAGCAATGACACTGACCTGCGCACGGTGAAATCTGACAAGTTGGACCTGACCATCCTTTTGCGCAGACACAGTAGGGGACTTTTGTGACCCTGTTGATGTCACACAAACCTGATCCACAGAAATAAGCTGAAATATAACACATACCGATTTACCATAAAATTATCCATAGACATATTGTTTCATTATCATATGTTAAAATAACTTTCTTTAATTTTCTGTTTTTCTATTTTATTTTTCTAAATTGCTTTTGATTTTCTATTATCATTTAATGTAGAATGGTACAGTTTTATTTCCATTTTTTCTATTTTAAATTTGTGAATTCTTAGCTTCAAATGTTTCAAGTTTTTTTTTTAAAAGCTCCGCTTTCTGTGAACTTTTATATTAGTCTTTGTTTTAGTTCTTTATCTAAAAGCTAGCTCCAAGCTATCATCTTAATGCTGTTGCTAAAGTACTGTTTATTTTGGTGTGCCGGCTTCAACAAGGCTTTTTAAACTTAGAACTTAGTTACTGAGGTTAACAAGAGTTGATATTTAATAAGATTGAACTGAAATCACTGATACAATATCATGTCGGAACAATTCAAGGCATCCAAATCATCAATATAGGTCGTCAATATAACAATATAAGTCATCAATATAACAATAAAAGTCATCAATATAACAATACAAGTCATCAATATAACAATAAAAGTCATCAATATAATAATACAAGTCATCATCATAACAATACAAATCATCAATATAACAATACAAGTCATCAATATAACAATATAAGTCATCATCATAACAATACAAGTCATCATCATAACAATACAAGTCATCAATATAACAATACAAGTCATCAATATAACAATACAAGTGATCAATATAACAATAAAAGTCATCAATATAATAATACAAGTCATCATCATAACAATACAAATCATCAATATAACAATACAAGTCATCAATATAACAATATAAGTCATCATCATAACAATACAAGTCATCAATATAACAATACAAGTCGTCAATATAATAATATAAGTCATCAGTATAACAATACATGTTATTGTAATAATAGCAGTTTCATGGTTTTAAAAGCTATCTCGTTGTGCTTTCTGAAAGCTTTCTGCTTTTTTGTTACAATAGCCTTTTCATAATGCCTTGTCTTTGTTCACAACTGTCAAGATGAACACAGCTAATAAAGTTTCTGTCAATAAACTGAACATTCAAAGTATTTAAACAACAGGTTATGGGCCCAGTCAACCCATTAAATATTATCAAAGAACTATGGATGAGAAAGGCTGGACTATAGATAAGCTGAACACTGATAACTATGCCACATGGAAGTTCAAACTCAAACACCTACTCATAGCTAAGGACTTATTTGGATATGTGGATGGAACCATTACTCTGGAGGATGATGCTAACGCTGCCGCTAAAGCCGAGTACAAAAAGAAGTCAAGCAAAGCTTTTTCCCACATGGTGCTTTCTGTGAGTGATAGTCTTATTTATCTCATCAGTGAATGTGAGGACCCAGGAGTTGCGTGGAACAAGCTCAGAGCTCACTTTGAACGTGATACACTGGCGAATAAATTATTTCTCAAGAAACGGTACTTTAGGACTGTTATGAGCGAAGGTTCATCAATTGAAGACCACCTACGTCACATGAAAGCTATCACTGATAAACTTGCAGCTATTAAGGCTAATATTAGCGAGGAAGACCAGGTGGTGACTCTACTTGGAAGCCTCCCGGAAAGCTATTCAACAGTAGTGACTGCACTCGAGGCTCGCGGTGACGATATAACTTTACAGTTCGCCACACAAACACTGCTTAATGAAGAACAAAAAAGGGAACAAAAAGCACTGACTCCAGCCAGCGATTCTGGTGGTGTCAGGTCTAAAGCGAACTCTGACACTGCTCTACTGTCAGCAAGTAACCGCTTTAAACATAGTCAGCAACAATCCAAAGGCTGCTATATCTGTGGGTCTTTACAACATTATCAAAACGGTTGTCCTAAAAACAACTATAATCAGAGCCGTGAATCGGGTCGCGGCTGAGAACGAGGTCATGGATATTACAACAGTAACTCAAATCCACACCAGGCCAAAATATCTACATACGATGATAATAGCAAAGATGATGAATCGGCATTTACTGTATTGGAGACAGATGTTGACTCTCAAAAATGGCTGATCGACAGCGGTGCTACCAGTCACATGGCGAAAAACAAAGTTGTATTTTGTGATTATTTTAAGCTAGATTCACCTGAGTACGTTGTTGTTGCCAATGGGTCTCAAGTTCAAGTAGTCGGAAAAGGTATTGTTCAGCTGCAAATAAAAATTCATGGAAATAAAACTAGACGTGCTACACTTTACAATGTACTACACATACCTGACCTACACGGAAATCTGTTTTCTGTAAAAGCGGCTACACAAAAAGGATATATAGTACAGTTTGGACATTGGAGATGCTGTATTAAGAATCAAAGAAAGATGTTGATAGCATCAGGATCTGTAGTAAACAGGCTATATTATCTTGATGTCGAGTTTGCTATTCATACTGCTAATGCTGCCGCGTCCTCCTCCCTACTGTGGCATCAACGTCTCGCTCATGTAAACGTAAGCAGCCTCAAAAACATGAATCATTGGTGTGAAAATGGTTGTAAAGTTACCGGCGAAATAGGTGTCTGTGAAGCTTGCGTGAAAGGTAAAATGTCTCGACGTCCTTTTCCAACTGACCGTGGCATTAAATCAAGTAGGGTTCTTGAATTGGTACATACGGATGTGTGTGGCCCTATGCAGAATGAATCTTTAGGTGGTAGCAAGTATTTTATTTCATTTATTGATGATTTTAGTAGGCATGTGCAGATATATTTTTTACGTGACAAATCTAGCGTGTTCCAGGCGTTTAGAACTTACGAATCATTAGTGACAAATCAAACTGGTCAGACTATCGGTACACTTAGAAGCGATGGTGGTGGAGAATATACATCTAATGAGTTTGAGAGTTACCTTTCAGCCCAAGGTATACATCACCAAGTCACCACTCGCTATTCTCCACAACAAAACGGCTGTGCTGAGAGATTTAATCGTACTGTTTGTGAGGCCGCTCGCTCGTTAATTTCTGAATCTCACCTTCCAAAGTCATTCTGGGCAGAGGCAATATCGACCGCGGTATACATTCGTAATCGCCTCCCCACCTGAGCACTTGAATGGAATACAACTCCTTATGAAAAATGGAACAACAGAAAACCTGATCTTGGACACGTGAAAATTTTTGGATGTTTAGCCTATGCTCACATACCCGATCAGCTGAGACGTAAACTCGATATGAAAGCAGAATCAATGGTGTTTGTGGGGTACAGCCTTAGGTTTAAAGCCTACAGACTCTACGATCCGATCACTAGAAAAATAGAGGTAAGACGTGATGTCACTTTTGATGAGACCAAGCTCGGTTTACCAAATCAGTCGTCAAAGCCAAATGTAGACAACTCTGAAGCGGTGAATATTGACCTATCAGAAAATGAAAAGGCTCCTCCAACACCGACGGTTACACATAGGCGATCACCACGTTCCACTCAACCCATTGTTCGGTTTGGTATTGATGATTTCACAAACCTTGGTCACTCTGCTCACTCAGCAATCAACATTGTGGAGCCCCTTAGTTTGTCGCAAGCACAGGATAGCACAAATTGTGATGCCTGGATCAAAGCCAGCAATGATGAGTATCAATCACTGATCAACAATGGTACATGGGAACTAGTTGATCTTCCGCCCGAACGCAAAGCGATTGGCTCTAAGTGGATTTTCAAGGCTAAACACTCGTTTGATGGGTCTATAAGTAGATTCAAAGCTCGACTTGTGGCAAATGGATATGCACAAAAGGCTGGGGTAGATTACGATGAAACATACGCCCCCGTGATTCACAGAACATCTCTACGAGCACTCTTATCGGATGCTGTTGAGAGAGATATGATGATACACCAAATGGATGTACAAACGGCTTTTTTGAATGGAAAACTGTCAGAAGATGTACAGGTGTATATGGAACAGCCAGAGGGTTTTGTTGTGCCGGGTAAAGAAAATTTAGTCTGCAAACTTAATCGCTCGCTGTATGGACTTAAACAGTCGCCTAAATGTTGGAACATGGTATTAGATGAATTTCTTAAATCATTAGGTTTCATGCAGTCCTCCGCTGACAACTGTGTGTATATTCGCTGGAAAAATGACCAGAAAGTGATGATTGGTGTCTACGTAGATGACTTGTGTATAATGTCAGACACTGGTGCTCAGATGACCAAATTAAAATCGGCTCTCTCGTCTCGTTTCAAAATGACGGATCTCAGACCGCTTCATCATTGTCTGGGATTACTTATTGAGAGAGGAGAAAATTCTATGCGTCTACATTGTAAGTCAGAAGCCTTACATTCAACAAATAATTCAAAAGTTCAACATGGAAAACTGTAAGCCTGTTGCAACTCCGGCAGCATATGATGTAAAGCTGAGTCACAAGGATGGAAGCAAATTAGCAGATCCCAATCTCTATCAATCGATGGTAGGAAGTCTACTATATGCTGCCGTATCTACTCATTCAGATATTGCTGAAGCAGTGGGAGCTTTAGCCAAGTTCAATGCTTGCCCCACCCAGACTCACTTGACCGCAGCCAAACGAGTAATACGCTACCTGAAGGGCACCAAGGATTTATGCCTGAATTTTAGAAAGCAAGGTAAACCAATGGTTGGATACACAGATGCAGATTATGCGAGCGACGCTGACCGGCACTCGAAATCGGGTGCAGTCTTCATTAATGCTGGTTGTCCAATCAGCTGGTCCAGCAAGCGTCAGTCAGTCGTTGCTCTCTCTACTACGGAATCAGAATATATTGCAATGTTTGATGGTGTTGTTGAGTGCATGTGGTTACGTCAGCTATTCTCAGATATTGGAACCACGCAACTTAATTCTACAATCATCTTTGTAGATAATCAATCAGCTGCAGCGATCGCAAACAGCCAGAAAACTAGCAAGCGTACAAAACACATAGATGTAAAATACCACTACGTTCGTGAGGCAATTGAAGCTGGTGATGTCTGTACCGAGTTTTGTTCGACAAATGATAATATCGCTGACATATTCACGAAGCCGCTGCCACGTGATCGATTTGTCAAATTTAGAGACATGTTGGGTTTAAGTTAATTGTCTGACCGCTGAACACAAGACTTATATTTTTGCTTTTTCGTTGATTGTGATCATTGTGTTTTTTTTTTGTGTCACGAACTGGCTGTTGGTGCAACCATGTAACTGAGTGGAAGTATTGTAATAATAGCAGTTTCATGGTTTTAAAAGCTATCTCGTTGTGCTTTCTGAAAGCTTTCTGCTTTTTTGTTACAATAGCCTTTTCATAATGCCTTCTCTTTTTTCACAACTGTCAAGATGAACACAGCTAATAAAGCTTCTGTCAATAAACTGAACATTCAAAGTATTTAAACAACACATGTTATCAATATAACAATATAAGTCATCAATATAACAATACAAGTCATCAATATAACAATACAAGTCATCAATATAATAATACAAGTCATCAATATAACAATACAAGTCATCATCATAACAATACAAATCATCAATATAACAATACAAGCCGTCAATATAATAATATAAGTCATCAATATAACAATACATGTCATCAATATAACAATATAAGCCATCAATATAACAATAAAAGTCATCAATATAACAATACAAGTCATCAATATAACAATACAAGTCGTCAATATAATAATATAAGTCATCAATATAACAATACATGTCATCAATATAACAATATAAGTCATCAATATAACAATAAAAGTCATCAATATAACAATACAAGTCATCAATAAAACAATATAAGTCATCATCATAACAATACAAGTCATCATCATAACAATACAAGTCATCAATATAACAATACAAGTCATCAATATAACAATACAAGTCATCAATATAACAATAAAAGTCATCAATATAATAATACAAGTCATCAATATAACAATATAAGACATCATCATAACAATACAAGTCATCAATATAACAATACAAGTCGTCAATATAATAATATAAGTCATCAATATAACAATACATGTCATCAATATAACAATATAAGTCATCAATATAACAATAAAAGTCATCATCATAACAATATAAGTCATCAATATAATAATACAAGTCATCAATATAACAAGTTTTTGATGCAATACAATTAGCCAATCACAAGGTTGCTCTATTTAACTGGTTAAAACCGTAATAATCAATAAATATGCAGTTATATATTGATTAGCTAATCATCTAAATATCCGTTTTTTGGAGATTTAGCAAGATGATGGCAGTTGGTCAATGTAAGTATTGCTTGAAAATTAAAGGACAACTGCGCCATCACATAAAACAAAGTTGTCTCTATTTCACCACATTTTTATTAAAAGGTGCCCTAGCAGTATGGTAATGAAATCAACTTAAAAAAGGTTTTGTAGGATTGAACATTTTGTAACATACTTGCACATGTTGGTGTTGTACAATGAGTTCCACTGTAACCGGGTACACAATCGCATCTATAGCCTTGCGCAGAAGCTGTTGGTACACATGTGCCTTTACCATTGCATGTTGTACTATCACATCTTTTCTTTTCACACAAAGAGCCATACCAGTCTTTGTTGTTACATTCTGAAAACATACCAAGGCATTAGTCATACAGCCATGTGTCATGCTACGAAGTCGGTTGCGTACTTTCTTGATACTTAGGTTGAATTTCTGTTCAGACAAGCGAAACATAGCAATCGTTAGATTTAATACTAATTGACTGAGTTACGATTTATTACTGATTGACTGACTTAATGATTTAATACTAATTGACTGACTTATGATTTAATACTAATTGACTGGCTTATGATTTAATACTAATTGACTGAGTCACGATTTAATACTAATTGACTGGCTTATGATTTAATACTAATTGACTGAGTTACGATTTAATACTAATTTACTGAGTCACGATTTAATACTAATTGACTGACTTATGATTTAATACTAATTGACAGACTTATGATTTACTACTAATTGACTGACTTATGATTTAATACTAATTGACTGACTTATGATTTAATACTAATTGACTGACTTATGATTTAATACTAATTGACTGACTTATGATTTAATACTAATTGACTGACTTATGATTTAATACTAATTGACTGGCTTATGATTTAATACTAATTGACTGAGTTACGATTTAATACTAATTTACTGAGTCACGATTTAATACTAATTGACAGACTTAATGATTTAATACTAATTGACTGGCTTATGATTTAATACTAATTGACTGACTTATGATTTAATACTAATTGACTGACTTATGATTTAATACTAATTGACTGACTTATGATTTAATACTAATTGACTGACTTATGATTTAATACTAATTGACTGACTTATGATTTAATACTAATTGACTGACTTATGATTTAATACTAATTGACTGACTTATGATTTAATACTAATTGACTGACTTATGATTTAATACTAATTGACTGGCTTATGATTTAATACTAATTGACTGAGTTACGATTTAATACTAATTTACTGAGTCACGATTTAATACTAATTGACAGACTTAATGATTTAATACTAATTGACTGGCTTATGATTTAATACTAATTGACTGACTTATGATTTAATACTAATTGACTGACTTATGATTTAATACTAATTGACTGGCTTATGATTTAATACTAATTGACTGAGTTACGATTTAATACTAATTTACTGAGTCACGATTTAATACTAATTGACAGACTTAATGATTTAATACTAATTGACTGGCTTATGATTTAATACTAATTGACTGACTTATGATTTAATACTAATTGACTGACTTATGATTTAATACTAATTGACTGACTTATGATTTAATACTAATTGACTGACTTATGATTTAATACTAATTGACTGACTTATGATTTAATACTAATTGACTGACTTATGATTTAATACTAATTGACTGACTTATGATTTAATACTAATTGACTGACTTATGATTTAATACTAATTGACTGACTTATGATTTAATACTAATTGACTGACTTATGATTTAATACTAATTGACTGACTTATGATTTAATACTAATTGACTGACTTATGATTTAATACTAATTGACTGACTTATGATTTAATACTAATTGACCGACTTATGATTTAATACCAATCGACTGAGTTATGATTTCTCAATTTATCTTCCGATTATTTTCCCTGGCCTGAGTAAGCCTTTATGCAAAGTTTTAAAATATTTTCGCTGTTGCATAAAACATTTTCATGCCAATTCGTATCAGCGTTCCACAATTAAATTTTTCATGTCAACTTCATCAGAGATCACCTACTTATAAATGCAGATAAAGAAAATCGTGCAATAAAATTTAGTTGTAGTCATTTACCGTCTTCATGAATCCTTTCATCCAAGTTCAAACTGGTTTTACTCAAATTTGTAGTTTGTTTAACAGTTCATTAATCACTCTCTTCTTCTCGTTTGGTTTGTTCGCTCACTGATCCAATCCTTTGTTTCATTATTTTACTGTGCGTAACTTTTGTTTATAAGGTGCAGCATAACTCCTTTTGCCTAGCTAGGGCCTACATCGGTTTACAGAAAAACCTTCAACAATATACTACGGCAGCAACAAATTTTTTAAACGAAAGGTTAAAGAAGTGCCGCTGTCACTGAGATACTTTGGAATCTGTTCTGCTCATCAATAAGATCATATAGACCAAGGGTCTGCAACCTTTTCCACTCAAAACAGCCATTTGGAGCTGTTTTCCGAAGGAAATAATGCAGTGGGAGCCACAAACCCCTTTGATATTTTAAATTTGCAAAAATAAGTACTACATGTAACATTTTTGTTTAGCTTTTAATGATTTTATACCATGTTTACACAATAAAACAAAAAGGTGAGGCATGTATAATAATTTAACTGCTGAGAAAAAAAATTAAATTTTTGCAAAAAACAATAAAATAGCTAATACTAACTTGAACGTAATGTGAAAATACTACATTGTTTTTAGGTTTCTTTCAAGATAAACTGCAACTTCATGTTTTTAAACACAGCATAAACTCAAATATGCACTACAAAGTTTATCTAAACAAGAAGTTCCTTCTTTTAACAAAACGCCAAACTTAAATTCTAAATGAAGCAAATGTGCTACAATTCTTCTGTGTACATTGATACCATCAAGAGAAGCATTGGATTTTAATTAAATGTTCTGGTGCTTACAGCACAAACTCATCAATTATTCTTCAGAAGCAAACAGGTTTCCATTTGATAGAGTAAATCATCTAATATTAGCAGATTTAATAGAAAGTGATGGCAGGTTACGGCGCAACCAAGTCATGTTGGTTTATCATCTTTTCACTGTTGTTAATTTTGTACTTTTTTCAGGTTAAAAAAGGTCCTGAACAGAAACTCAGCAAAAAGCGTGTCTGCTATATGCCTGGTTGAACTGCAAATCAGGTTTTTCTTTTCTTTTAGCTGAAATTTAAGTGTGTATAGCCATTGTTTGTCTTTACACACAGCATAAACTCAAATATGACTATAAAGTTTGGCTTTTATGTGATTGTGAAATCCATGGCTCGTATGACATTAGCTGCAAAATTATTCAAATAAGGGTACTATGACGGACATAGCAGGTTGGGCCCCATCATTGGCTTTTTATTACAATGTAATTTGTAACTCACTGATGATATAAACTTAGAGCTTACCACAGATGCATTGACTTCTATCAGGGGACAGTTTGTGAACCCCATTCACACAGTTTGGGGCACCTGTCAAAATAACCAACACGTGACAACACGTGACATGTCTATTGCGAAATAGTGATAAAAGCAAAAGATTTAAATTTATATTAGTAACAGCTTTAATACTTTTGATATTTTTTAACATAAGATGAACATGGTTAAATTTTGTATAGCTCTAGCTGTGTGCTCATAGAATGAACTAATGTATTAGCAATGGGTATGCTTTGCTTTATAAAAGAGCCTACTGGGAAAGTGCAGCTGTGGTAACTAACAGCACAGAGAAAGTGCAGCTGTGGTAACTAACAGCACAGGGTAAGTACAACTGTGGTAACTAACAGCACAGGGTAAGTCCAACTGTAGTAACTAACAGTACAGGGTAAGTACAACTGTAGTAACTAACAGCACAGGGTAAGTACAACTGTGGTAACTAACAGCACAGAGTAAGTACAACTGCGGTAACTAACAGTACAGGGTAAGTGCAGCTGTGGTAACTAACAGTACAGGGTAAGTGCAGCCGCGGTAACTAACAGCGCAGGGTAAGTGCAGCTGTGGTAACTAACAGCACAGGGTAAGTACAACTGTAGTAATTAACATTACAGGGTAAGTACAACTGCAGTAACTTACAGTACAGGGTAAGTACAACTGTGGTAACTAACTGCACAGGGTAAGTACAGCTGTAATAGCTTACAGTAAAATCCAACATCTACTTATCATTGTTTCAACATATGACTGAAAATACAATGCAAAATTCCAGCAAATATCTGCTTTTGCACTTGAAGGAATTTGCAATATACGATGTTCATAGTTTCTCGACGCAGCCCACTTTGATTAATATGATGTAAAAATATAAACGCCGTAAAAACAGCTCTTACAAATTTGTCTGGCTGATTACAAGCGTTGTGTCGTGTGAACAATCTTGCAACAGGCATAAATCTGTTTCCTAAAAGATTAGCACCAGCAACGAGCAAATCACTCACTAGACTTGTGGTTGTTTCACTCTATTATATGAATTACCATGCATAAAACAGATCTGTATCTTTTCTAGTTTGCATGTCGATAGAATCCACTTCAAGCTTAGAGATAAGTAGATGGCGAAGATTATAGGTGAGCGTGAATAAGTTATCATTTTAGATAATTGTGTGACTGCTACAGCAGACTCATTTTTACCGATTTTGGGTTTTTCTAGCCAATCATCTAATAGTCATATTTTACTTTTCTAACCAATAACAGCGCAATATTCTTACCAATTTTAACCAATCAAGTAATAGTGCTGATATTAAAATGTTCTAATAGGCTAGCAGACCTAAAATAATTTAACCGTTTAAATAGTCTAACCATGAGATGGTAGACATACAAATCAGAAAGTTTATCAAAAATGGGAAGCAAATATAAAACAGTTTGACCAGCAAGATGGTGAACAGGATAGCCTAACCAATAAAGTAATGAGTATAAGATAGCCTAACCAATAAGATGAGTATGTGGTAGTCTATCCAATAAGATGAGCATAAAATAGTTTTACCAATAAGATGATGAGCACAAGATAGCATGCCCAATAGGGTGATGAACATAAAATAGTCTAACCAACAAGGTGATGAGCATAAAGGTATAAACACACTAGGCGATATTTAGAGCGATATCGCGCTGCGTGGCGCTAATCTGCGCTAGAATTCACCCAGCGTGCTCATCCAGAGCGATAACGCTAGACTTTCTCTGCACAACTTTATCGCTAGCGAGATGCATTTTGATTGGTTGGATTTTACCAGAATGCAATTTTATGGCGGGTAATTATTTCTTATCGATGTTCACCAACGTACAGCAGCGACAATTTGCTATTTTGTTAATATTGAAACATCTTCAGAACGAGCACTAAATTGTTCATAAATTTAATAATAGCACGCCCAGTCATGTGCACCATAACAAACAAAAATTACAAAAAAAATCCAAGTTGAAAACTAACATTTGGAATCAATCGTTGCACAAGTTGACCATCTTGAAAACGGTAAATATTTAATACATTAGGCCTGAATATAAAAAACCACTACAAAATAAAATACGTATAAAAATAGTGAAAAATATTACAGTTAAAAATGCAATAATCGTTTTTCTTATGTCTCCTTGTAGTGTAGGCAGTGTACAATCCGTGAAAGTGAGATAGGTTTAATAACAAATGCGTAAGTTGTTTACGTTGTCGCCTAGACGGCGCCATATTGACTGACCTAAATTTATTAACAGTTCCGAAGAAACTAATGATACAGAATTTTATTGGCAGTTTGTGGGTGTGCCCATTATATCGCTTGCTAGTGAATCGCTCAAGTGTGTTTATGCACACGCTAGCGATATCTCCGCCCTCCTCATGACGCTCACGATAAAATCGCCTAGTGTGTTTACACCTTAAGATAGTTTAACCAATTAAGTGATGAGCATAAGATAGTCTAACCAATAAGGTGATGAACATAAGATCGCTCAACCAATAAGATGATGAGCGTAAGATAGTTTAACCAATAAGATGGTGAGCATAAGATAGTCTTACCAATAAAGTGATGAGCATAAGATTGTCTAACCAATAAGATGATGAACATAAGATAGCCTAACCAATAAGATGATGAGCATAAGATAGTCTAACCAATAAGGTGATGAGCATAAGATAGTTTAACCAATAAGATGGTGAGCATAAGATATTCTAACCAATAAAGTGATGAGCATAAGATAGTCTAACCAATAAAGTGATGAGCATAAGATAGTCTAACCAATAAGATGATGAACATAAGATAGCCTAACCAATAAGGTGATGAACAAAAGATAGTCCAACCAATAAGGTGATGAACATAAGATAGTTTAACCAATAAAGTGATGAGCATAAAATAGTCTACCTAATAAGATGATGAGCGTAAGATAGTTTAACCAATAAGATGGTGAGCATAAGATATTCTAACCAATAAAGTGATGAGCATAAGATAGTCTAACCAATAAGATGATGAACATAAGATAGCCTGACCAATAAGGTGATGAACAAAAGATAGTTTAACCAATAAGGTGATGAACATAAGATGGTTTAACCAATAAGGTGATGAGCATAAGATAGTCTAACCAATAAGGTAGTAAAAACAGAATGGTCTAATAATTAGACCATTATTGAAAAGGTAGTAAAACGGAATGCTTTAAATAATATAGTGGATAATATATTGCTTTCTAACCAATAAGTTCGTTAGATTTTGAGATAGGTTACTTGATCATTATTATATTTGGACATTGGACACTTAAGTTCTGTTAATTGACAATTAACAGTCAATTTAATGATTTTAGTTAACCCTCCTTTCTTCTCACATCTATTATATAAATCAAACTCTCAGCATTTACTGTTATACAAAATTAGAAAGCACCTGCTTCATTCAGTCTAGTAAAGGTTGTAAAGCCAACAGAGATAGTTCATCGTACATACCGGTGCAGGGAGAGACCTGGCAGTTGGCACCAGACCAGCCAGTTGAACAAGTGCAAAAGTGAGTATTTGTCACCTTGTTGATGCCACATACTCCAGTTCCACAATTAAAATCTAGAAGAGAGCAAAGCAATTTCAATTTACAATTTACATTTACAGTGCCTCTCAATTGCTGAAAGACTCGACTACCAGCATGTCCTACTACATAAATCATATTAAGTAAACAAGCTTGAAGGAATAGCATGTGTTCCGCAGTTTGTGATAGTTTTACAATTTAAGAGTATGTTCAGTGAAATCAGTGATATAAACCACCCCTCCACCAAGAACAGGCGACGGCTATCATTTGGGCGGGGTTTAATGATCGAGCTCTGTTAGGATGAACCCGAACATAGCGCCAGAACAAAGAAATATGCTGAATAAAGCCTCTTGCAAATTCACAAATATTATGAACAATAGTGGGTTATTTTGCTGACCTGTTGGTTTCATTTTGTTGTCAAATAAATATAGTTCCCTATATTGTCACCGTTATGATCAGTCAGTTGCCATTCACAGGCGTTCGTGATATTAATAGTCGCCATTGCGAAACAGCCCACATTAGCTTTTATATTTAGATTTGGAGTATGAAAACTAAATTGCACAGCTTTGCCTGCTGTCCCATCATATTGGCTAGGTCGAACAAAGTGACAACGATGAAAGACTTTAACAATTTTTATTAGGGGTGGCAAAATATTAATTAAAAGCTAGGGAAAAAAGGACATTGTTCGGGTGATTTTGGCTAAATGATATTTAATTTTAAGCATATATTATGACCCTTACTATATTCAAAATCGGTAAAAATAGCTAATTTGAAATATTTTATTTTCCATGGATCCATTTTTTGGTTAGGTATTACCCTTACACTGTAGAAATTCAAGGCTAGCTATTGTGAACCGCAGGGGTCTACTGACTGATTGAGTTAATGGCATGATAACAGCGAGTTGTGTTTTCCAAAACCTAACAAGGCAAAGCGACCGCCTCGCGAGAATTGTGTTAGCCCCGAAACCCAGGCTAGCATAATCCCAACAGAGCTTGATCATTAAACCCTGCCCATATGATAGCTTAGCAGTCGCCTATCCTTGGGGGGTTTTATATCATTGTTGGGGGGTTTTATATCATTGGTGAAATCAGAGGTTGTGAGAGCTAAATAGCAGATATCAGTCGCTTGCTAATCATTAGACTGAAGCTTCCAGATTTGTTGTCTTCAAGTGTCGCAACCTGATAAGGCAAAGTCACTCTGACCCAAGTAAATGTAGTTGAATTCAACAATTCCAGTTCATACTTGTTATTAATGCAATGGCCTAAGGCTATGATATACGATGGCGTCTCAAGATAGGATAGGCTATTATCATGCTGCATCTCAGCAACATCTTCAAGTTATGAGCTTCTTGCTATGTTTTATTAACCGTAATGAACAAATCTATTGCTACATGTAAAAAAAGATTTAATTCTATTATGAATTTTTTATAATTCTTTATACTCATATATAATGTATTTTTAAAAAACCTTTGTCTACTTTCTGTTTGGTGGAAGGTAATGTGTGCAAACTAAATGACATTTCCACTCTGATATGGTTTTATTATCATCAACATCTTTCACTGATAAATCTATTCTTTATCTAAAGAACAAGCCAAATTTATAAGAAACCATCTTTTATTTCCAGAACTTTTATTTCAAATAGAAAACATGAACCATAAAGGAATAATGCAGCGGAAGGCAATGTACTATATTTTCTTCAATGAAAAAATATTGTCCAAGGAAACCGCAAGACCCAGCGCGTAGTAGAAATCACAAATACAATAGCGATATACTTTTACTTAGTAAATTTTCACCCTTGTTTAAGCTGCTATGATACGGAAATGGTTTACACTTAATATAACCTATGCGTATAATAAAATACTACTCACTATTACAGGTGGCCGTTGCGCAGTTAGTACCACTGTATCCTGGAGAGCAGTTACATTTGTAACCTGATGGTGACGTAGTGGGTACACAAATACCATTGTTGCTACAAGTGGTACGGTCACACCTTCTCTTCTCACATCTTGTGCCCCACCACTCATTGCTGTCACATTCTGTAGAGCAAGACAAGTTTATAAGGAATAGCTACTGTTTATGCAATACTAATTATATTTATTATTTATAGCAATGCAAATTTATAGTTTGGCAATCACTAATTTTTATTGCCATCTGCTGCTAGTTGGTGTTTTGCTTGTTATTCTTCAAACCACGAAGAGACTTAAAACAAGTATAGTATGCAATACAATAGTATGCACAGACTGAAGTTACACAGGCTAGAGTCCCACAGGCTAGAGTCACACAGGCTAGAGTTACACAGGCTAGAGTTACACAGACTAGAGTCACACAGGTTAGAGTCGCACAGGCTAGACTCGCACAGGCTAGAGTCACACAGGCTAGAGTCACACAGGCTAGAGTCACGCAGGCTAGAGTCGGCCAGACTAGAGTCATTCAGGCTAGAGTCACACAGGCTAGAGTCACACAGGCTAGAGTCGCGCAGACTAGAGTCACACAGGCTAGAGTTACACAGGCTAGAGTTACACAGGCTAGAGTCACACAGACTAGAGTCATACAGGCTAGAGTCACACAGACAAGAGTCACACAGGCTAGAGCCACACAGGTTAAAGTTACACAGGCTAGAGTCACACAGGCTAGAGTCACACAGACAAGAGTCACACAGGCTAAAGCCACACAGGCTAGAGTCGCACACACTAGGGTCACTCAAGCTAGAGTCACACAGGCTAGGGTCATACAGGCTAGAGTCCGCAACTAGCTTCAACAATATGAATTAATTTGTTAATTTAATTAATGATGGAATTTTTGAAGGTAGTTTGGTAATTAAATTCATAAGTTGAGCAAAAGCTAAACCAACTAAATATTAATTCTATACATTTATATAAATGTAGTACACCATTAGAGCTGCTCGGTGAATACCAGAAAGCACATATATAAATAAATAAAATATATGTATGTAAAATCTATAGTAATATTTGCAGTGATCAAAAAAAGCAATTATATGCCACATCAGGTGATTGAAGAGATTTTGCAACTATTTAAAATATATAAATTGAAAACCTAATGCTCAATTTAATTTTTTTAGACCTATGCTTTGACAACTTCATTAGTAATACAATGGCTTTTTTAAACTAATTTGGCAATTCAATGCATAAGATTTTTTGAGAAAAAATTAATTTCCTTCTTTGGTTTAATGCAAGTATGTTCCAAGCTAATTTAATAATACAATGCGTAATTTTGTTTCTACAGAATTTAATTAATTATTTCAATTACTAACGCAATTATTTTGGATTTTTTTTTAATAATGTAACATATAAAACAATTTCATGCAAAATTTAATATTCTAATTATTAATGCATTTCCTTGTTAGACCAATTTATTAACTAATGCTTAATTTGGATTATACTAGATTTGATTTGTTAATTTAATTATTAGCAAAATTAACTGTCAAAATAATTTGGTAATTCAGTGCTTAATTGAATTTAAACAGAAAATAGTTTGTTAATTTAATTATTAATGTGATTTCGAATTATTTATTAATTCAACTTAATTGCAATTTCTGCTGTCGCCCTACCCTGATAACAGCATAGTGGCTGCTGACAATATCCATTTGAACAATTGTGTAATATACTTAATGGCTGACGCTTGTAAACATTTATGTAATATATTTAATGGCTGATACTTGTAAACATTTATGTAATATATTTAATGGCTGAGACTTGTAAACATCTATGTAATATATTTAATGGCTGAGACTTGTAAACAATTATGTAATATATTTAATGGCTGAGACTTGTAAACATCTATGTAATATACTTAATGGCTGACACTTGTAAACATTTATGTAATATATTTCATGGCTGATACTTGTAAACATTTATGTAATATATTTAATGGCTGACACTTGTAAACATTTATGTAATATATTTAATGGCTGATACTTGTAAACATTTATGTAATATATTTAATGGCTGATACTTGTAAACATTTATGTAATATACTTAATGGCTGATACTTGTAAACATTTATGTAATATACTTAATGGCTGAGACTTGTAAACATTTATGTAATATACTTAATGGCTGATACTTGTAAACATTTATGTAATATACTTAATGGCTGATACTTGTAAACATTTATGTAATATACTTAATGGCTGATACTTGTAAACATTTATGTAATATACTTAACGGCTGATACTTGTAAACATTTATGTAATATACTTAATGGCTGAGACTTGTAAACATTTATGTAATATACTTAACGGCTGATACTTGTAAACATTTATGTAATATATTTAATGGCTGAGACTTGTAAACATTTATGTAATATATTTAATGGCTGATACTTGTAAACATTTATGTAATATATTTAATGGCTGATACTTGTAAACATTTATGTAATATATTTAATGGCTGAGACTTGTAAACATTTATGTAATATATTTAATGGCTGATACTTGTAAACATTTATGTAATATATTTAATGGCTGAGACTTGTAAACATTTATGTAATATATTTAATGGCTGATACTTGTAAACATTTATGTAATATATTTAATGGCTGATACTTGTAAACATTTATGTAATATATTTAATGGCTGAGACTTGTAAACATTTATGTAATATATTTAATGGCTGATACTTGTAAACATTTATGTAATATATTTAATGGCTGAGACTTGTAAACATTTATGTAATATATTTAATGGCTGATACTTGTAAACATTTATGTAATATACTTAATGGCTGACACTTGTAAACATTTATGTAATATATTTAATGGCTGATACTTGTAAACATTTATGTAATATATTTAATGGCTGAGACTTGTAAACATTTATGTAATATATTTAATAGCTGAGACTTGTAAACATTTATGTAATATATTTAATGGCTGATACTTGTAAACATTTATGTAATATACTTAATGGCTGACACTTGTAAACATTTATGTAATATATTTAATGGCTGATACTTGTAAACATTTATGTAATATATTTAATGGCTGATACTTGTAAACATTTATGTAATATACTTAATGGCTGACACTTGTAAACATTTATGTAATATATTTAATGGCTGATACTTGTAAACATTTATGTAATATATTTAATGGCTGAGACTTGTAAACATTTATGTAATATATTTAATAGCTGAGACTTGTAAACAGTAATGATTTTAATATATAATTTTCAATTCCTTCTGTAAATACGCTCACTTTAACTGAAAGAGCCTTTTTTGAACGTGTGACAGTTGCAAAATGGAGCTACGTAAGAGAAGGAGTCTTTTGTATTTACAATTCAACTCTCAGCTGTACATTTCTATTGTTAGCATTGTTTGTAATTACACGTAAATTGTATTGCATACATACTTGAAACATTTTGAGATAACGCTTTAATTGAAATGATGCTCTTTCTTGAACTGATAAGTCCCTTGCGGGCTTGTGAGATGAACAGTTTTGGGAAAGGCATATGCATACTGTATTCAAATAAATACCGCCGTCAATCACCATACTGTTATATCTGTTAATAGTTTAGCAGCAGCACCTTGAATTTGTACACAGTCATCAAAACATATAATTCTTCTAGAAACACAAACTGGTTGCAGATACAAATCCTAACAGAATTTGAGCTGTATCCCAATATAAGCAAGACTTGTGCTTTGACTTGAGCTTTAAAAGGGTTTTCTTGTCATAATTTAGAAAATTACTGACATTCCCTTGTAGAGAGTTTGTCCTCTCTGAAATGGTGTATAATAAAGGAATCAAATTTAGAGCTAGTGCAAATGGAAGTTATTTCTGTTTGTTAATGTTGTGGTCTCCCTATTTTAGCATATATAAAATTAGTGGTCATAGCATGTCTGTTTGGAAACTAGTGAGTCCCAGATAGACTTCCATGGGTCGCAAAACTCTCTCATACACGGCACTGATTTAGCCACATAAACCTACATATCTAGATTGACCTACTTAGCCAAATTGTCATATAAAGCAGATCAATATTTTTAAACAAACTGGCATACATAACCACTTTGACCTAATTAAGCTGACTGATTTACATATACATAATAAAGATGTGGAAGCATATCATAGTTGTTTACTTAAAGAATAGAGAAAGCATAATATTATTATGCTTTATTAGTTATCTTGAGGTGTTGACTGATGTTCTAAAAAAAGAATCAAGGAGATTGACCCACTAGAAGCTGAGATATAGCCAGCCAAACACAGGTCTACCTAATAAAGAATCAGAGGAAAACCCTTCGAAAATTGTGACGTATGAAATCGACTTAATGGTCATGTGCCGCAGTTGCGCACCCTTACCGCCGTTACGTATAATGATTGTTTTGGCTACAAGATGTCAAAAGCTTCTCACGATAGTAAATAACTTACAGACTAGCTCTGGTTTCTCAGGAAAATCAAGCAAACATTGTGTGGTAAAGGCATTTGCCCACAACCCCTCGCCATGATTTTTCAAAACAGAAGAGCAGATTTTGACTATTGTGCTTCAAATTTTAACTCGATCTCCACGGATTTGCTCTGAAGATCCTCTGTTCAACGAACGGCGCGTGTATAGTCTATATGCGACATCCGCGATTTGCAGTTTGTTTAGGATAAGAAATGGGAATGTGACTTTTTGTTCATCCATCATTTTCCAATGTGTATCTACTGCAACATTCAGTTGATTTTCATGATTATCGTCACTATTAACAGACTGTAAGTCCACTACAGCCATAATCTTAAAAAGAATAACTTGACCGTGCTGCTCTTGCTGTAAGAAAAGAAAACGATAACTTTTGATTCGATTTTTCTATTGATCTATTATCTTATCTATGATTATTTTTTATGATTAATATAATAATCATAATGCATATTATACAAAATAATAATATAACTGCGTATAGAATAAATGATGTAACTAATATAATTTATAGAAAATTCCAAATGATAACCGAGATTGATGATTGATTTAATTGATTCCATTTATTAGCTACAGTTAAAAAAATCTGAACAGTGCTAAAGATAAGTCTGAATAGGGAAGCTAAGTAGGAGAACAACAAAACTGAGCTGAACTAGCAATATAGCGAAATGTTGCGAAATAATAGATGCGTGTAATTATTTTATGCTAAAACTAATCTACACGTCAGAGGGACTGGTTCGGAATTGTCAGAGCAATGATTGTTAGACCCTATTTGATTGTTCTATACTTCCAGGAATTAAACTAATTAAAACGCCGTGATTGTTACAGGAGAGCGCATTAGTTGGCTTAATTGACCAATGGCACACAAGTCGATTTCATACGTCATATATTGATGATTACCAAAACACTTATGTTTTTTAGTAGACCTGTGTTTGGCTGGCTATATCTCAGCTTCTGGTTGGCCAATCTCCTTGATTCTTTTTTTAAAACATCAGTCAACACCTCAAGATAAATAATAAAGCATAATAATATTATGCTTTCTCTATTTTTTAACAGGACTGGCCTAATTAACCTGACTGACCTACTTAACTAAAATCACCTACTAAACCAGGGGTCAGCAACCCGCGGCTCCGGAGCCACATGCGGCTCTTTCACCCCCTTGCTGTAGCTCCTCCGACTTTGGACGTTTTTGTTTTTTTTTACCGTAATTATACCAAGTAATTCATAAAAATATAGAAGCTTTATCACTAGATTTTGTAACATAATTTAAAAAATTGTAATTATGGTGATAAGTCAAACATTGTTGCTTGTTATGCGCCATTATTTATGGGCCAATAAAACCGCCAAGATTACACCAGCCGACACTTCTTGATTTTTTTTACCCCAGGTAGGCAAACTATGGGGAATACCAAGAAAAATAAGTGACGGAGGAAAATAGAACATTTAATCCTACGTGTGCTGGTTCGTTTGCTTTCACTGCTGATGAGACTGATTCACCAGTTTTCTTAATATGTGATGAGAAATTTGCAAACAAAAGTCTTATTGTCAACTTTTTCAAATTTTTTGTTAAAAGAAGAACTGAATTAAACATGAAGCTGCAATTTTTCTTGACAGTCACCTTAAAAACGACGTAATATTTTCATGTTACGTTCAAGTTATTATTAGCTATTTTAGTGTTCTTTGCAAAAGTTTAATTTAGTTTGCTCAGCAGTTAAATCATTATACATGCCACACCTTTTCTTTTTATGGTGGAAACATGGTATGAAAGCCTTAAAAGCTAGACAAAAATGTTATATGTAGTATTTTTTTTAATTTAAAATATCAAAAAGGGTTTGTGGCTCTCACTGCGTTCTTTCCTGCTGGAAACGAGTCCAAATGGCTCTTTGAATGAAAAAGGTTGCAGACCCTTGTACTAAACCATCAATTGCTCACAAAAACTAATTTTATACTAAATTTTATAAAAGTTAAATTAGCACACAGGAACATGTAGTACACAGACATATCCTACAGTGTGTGACTACAATTCATACGCTAATATTAGGGTAGACATGAAATAGCATAAATGGTACTACCATATGTTTAGCTAGCTAGAGACAACATGTCACTTGTTGCATGCACTTTAAACTTACTGCTTTGAATCTAAAAAAAGTCAGCAAGCACCTTCGAGCACCTTCATGTCAATATGTTATTCAGTACTGCAGCTATGGCAAAACTGCATAAGTCCCCTTCCAATAATAAACAAATACAAACATCTACGTATATTCTACCAGTTTGTCCTTTATTGATTAATCAACATTTTCTTTTTTTTACATTTCAAGCATAAAACACAAAACTACGGTTTTGTTTCGCTATTCTTGGTTGAAGCAATTTACTTACCACATACACATGATGTTCCATTAGGAGCTAGCTTGTGTTGCCCATGGACACACGTGGGAGCACCTGTTAAGTAGTGTCACTGAACAGCATGATTTCACTTCAGACATCTCTATGGTGACATTACAGATAGAAACTAGCAAGACGTAATTTGATTCTGATCTTGGCAATGCAATAGAAACAAGGAAACACGTGGCTAGCATTTGGGGTCTGATTTAACGTCCAAGGAAATTTGTATCAGACATAAACTGAGCATTAGTTTAAAATTCTTCAAGGTTTTGTTCTAGCTCTTGTTAAAGTGTGATTAAACCTTCAAAAGTCAATCTATTGATATTTTAAATTTTAGCCATTGCTCATTTCAAGTTTCACCATCTTTCTTGGCTTGTATTATACGGTAGGCAGTACAGTCCAGCCTCAGTATAATAAGCAGTACAGTCCAGCCTCACTATAATAAGCAGTACAGTCCAGCCTCAGTACAGTAAACGGTAGCCTACAGTCCAGTTTCAGTACAGTAAGCAGTACAGTCCAGTCTTAGTTTTTGAACAGGTCAGATTTTAAACAAAACAGATTGTAGGCAAAAATTCAATGTTTTTGTTCAGATATTTAACGTCTCCAAGTTGAGTTGAAAACATCTGATAACGAGCATTTGTTGTCAGCCCACTCGCTAGTATTTGATCTTTCAAATTCATGAGTTAGCAGTGAGCTACGAAATACTGACTGTATATTGTATTTAGTAGTGACTTACGGAATACTGACTGTATATTGTATTTAGTAGTGACTTATGAAATACTCACTGTATATTGTATTTAGTAGTGACTTACGGAATACTGACTCTGTATTGTATTTAGTAGCGACTAACGGAATACTGACTGTGTATTGTATTTAGTAGTGACTTACGGAATACTGACTGTATATTGTATTTAGTAGTGACTTATGAAATACTCACTGTATATTGTATTTAGTAGTGACTAACGGAATACTGACTCTGTATTGCAATTAGTAGTTAGCTACGGAATACTGATTCTGTATTGCAATTAGTAGTTAGCTACGGAATACTGATTCTGTATTGTATTCAGTAGTGATTTACGGAATACTGACTGTATATTGTATTTAGTAGTGACTTACGGAATACTGACTCTGTATTGTATTTAGTAGCGACTAACGGAATACTGACTCTGTATTGTATTCAGTAGTGACTTACGGAATACTGAATGTATATTGTATTTAGTAGGGACTAACAGAATACTGATTGTATATTGTATTTAGTAGTGACTTACGGAATACTGACTCTGTAATATATTTAGTAGTGACTTACGGAATACTGACTCTGTATTGTATTTTGCAGAGTATACCAGTGTGATATTTATTTTAATCTATTATCAGAATGAAACAGACAAAATATTTTACTCTTTTTATTTTGCACAACATCAGAGGAAACGAGACTAGTGCATGAGTCTCTATGAATACAGCAATACAATCCCTAGCTCTACCTGCAAGTTCAGTAAAGTGGGGTAATTAAGAGGAATTCAGTGTACTTTATACATCACCTGCTGTTTTAATATACAATCTATGGGGTAAATTAATGTAAAAATGCTTCAAAATGGTTATCTAGTTTTTTAATGTGTCAAAATTAACTAAAATATCTGTAATGAGAAAAATCTATTCGGAGTTTATGCAAGTTGTCTTTTTATCATTTTTTGGAGCGAACACTGATCAAAACTGTGGTTAAAGAATACTCATAAACTTTTTGAAGCAAAAATGATAGCCTAATTTTACTAATCCATTAGCAGCTTACCAGCGCACGGAGAATTTTTGCAATATTTTCCAGACCACCCAAGCGGACAAACACAGTAGGGCTTTTTTGTCATTCGGTCCATGTCACAAACTCCATTGCCACAATCAGACCAAATAAAATAGACAACATATTTTACCTTTTTAGATTTTACACAACATCAGAGGAAATGAAACTAGTGTATGAGTTGCTATGGATATGACAATTCATTCGTCAGCTTTACCTACTTTATTGATAATAAACTTTTCGAAACGAAAATGATAGCCTAATCAAAAAATCTGTTGACAAGCTTACCAGCGCATGGAGAATTTTTGCAATGTTTTCCAGACCACCCAAGCGGACAAACGCAGTAGGGCTTTGTTGTCATTCGGTCAATGTCACAAACTCCAGAGCCACAATCATAGCCTGTGGATTAATAAACTATTTGATTGAATCGCCAAAATACACAAATTATATATAGTGTAGGCCCATGCCCATTGCTTATTATTTCAGCAATACCGAAAGGTGCCCTAAAGTTCGAGATTCAGTTGTTCTATTAGGCATAGTAGGCAAAAAAGCTGTGAAAAAAGCTTTGAGTTAGGTATCACAAAAACAGGAATAGAAACTGTGAACTAGTTATGAAAGAGAAGAAGCTAAATGATCCGCACAATTACGTGCAGATGTCTCAAACCCAGATTTCAAAACACGTGTTTCAAACTACATGCTAATTAAATATCCATATATAATGACTAAAACCAGGTGCAAAGCATATAAAAGGAGAACTCTACACTAAAAACCTGAAAGATAATTTGTGGAGTATAGAATAATAGAAAAGATGTTAGGAGTAAAATAAGTTTTTAGTAAAAGCGCTACAAATCTGTTTCTACGATGCACTTTTCAGGAGCAGTTTGACTGAAATGATCAAACCATGTCATTTTAATCAAACCGGTTCTGGAGAGTGCATCGCACGAAACAGATTTGTAGCGGTTTTACTAAAAATTTATGTTACTCCTAATGTTTTTTCCATTATATATAATAGATATACTGCGGTGATCATTTCTATTATATATAATAGATATACTGCGGTGATCATTTCTATTATATATAATAGATATACTGCGGTGATCATTTCTATTATATATAATAGATATACTGCGGTGATCATTTCTATTATATATAATAGATATACTGCGGTGACCATTTCTATTATATATAATAGATATACTGCGGTGATCATTTCTATTATATATAATAGATATACTGCAGTGATCATTTCTATTATATATAATAGATATACTGTGGTGATCATTTCTATTATATATAATAGATATACTGCGGTGATCATTTCTATTATATATAATAGATATACTGCGGTGATCATTTCCATTATATATAATAGATATACTGCAGTGATCATTTCTATTATATATAATAGATATACTGTGGTGATCATTTCTATTATATATAATAGATATACTGCGGTGATCATTTCTATTATATATAATAGATATACTGCGGTGATCATTTCTATTATATATAATAGATATACTGCGGTGATCATTTCTATTATATATAATAGATATACTGCGGTGATCATTTCCATTATATATAATAGATATACTGCGGTGATCATTTCTATTATATATAATAGATATACTGCAGTGATCATTTCTATTATATATAATAGATATACTGTGGTGATCATTTCTATTATATATAATAGATATACTGCGGTGATCGAAATTATGGGACCACTTAAAATAAACACTTTGTTTGTTAATTCATATATTGTTCTGTCGGTATTATGTGAATTATGACAATATGCACATCAATGGAAAGCTCAGAGTGTACTGGATAAGAATATTATGTAAACCTAACTGATATTTGCTTTATTAGTTTGATTTTGGTACAATATGGCATTTTCGGCATAAAGCGGTACAAAAATCCAAAACAAATTTTTTTTATCTTGTGGACGCAACTTGATTTGGCATAATTTTAGAACATATCTCTATAAAAGTTAATGGGTGTTGTTTTTAAGTTCCTTTAGAGTATTTCTAGCATCCTAGTATTTAGTATGACACCATAAGCCTAGACTGACCTGATAAGATATAATGGGTGCCCATTAAACAGATTTTATTACTAGAGTGCACCTTTGTTGGTAGACAGAATTTCTAAAAGATTTGCTTTTCAAATATGTATAATATATATGGTCTGAGATTATAAGAAAAGGGAGTTTATGCCATAAATGAAAAATATTATTATGAAATTACCAGGCAGTCTCATTATTATGATCACCACTGTATATAATATATATATTATATAGGTATAATATACGTATATATATAAATATAATATATATTGTATAGATAAAATATATATATAAAACAAGTTTGTATCATGGGAAAAGTGTTTTGAGCAATTCAAATACCGTAAATTGAGAGCAAAAATAAAACAACTGAAAAAGGTGTTTAAATGTGAAATAATTGGCAAGTAATAGCTAGATAGTTTTGCTACAATTATGACAGTGAAAAATGATTTGCTATTAATATAGCAATTATACAATTAATACAAACTGTACAAACGCAATAAAAATCATGAACATGTTGAATTAATAATAGCAATGACTACATACAATGTAGAAGTGTATAAAAAAGGTTATTGTTACTGGTTGCAGCAGAAGTTCGTTGTATTCAGAGTTTTGATGAATGGTACTGGTACCTCTTGGTACAATCGTAAAAATGAGATATCATATGCAGACGGTTTTTGCCTGACAAACAGAGAGAGAATTTAGAAACAATTCTCACTCGAAAAAATACAGTTTTCCACATAAAAAGTATGTAACCGTAACTGCATTTCCAGATTTAATGATCAAGCTTTAGGAAAACCCAAAAATAGGAAAGTAATGGCACATTTGAAATTGAAACGGTGCATTTAAAAGTTGCTAATTGAAAAAAATAGGTGCTGAGGAATGGTTAGAAAGCTTTCAAAAAGTTTATAAAAAACTAAGATAATATTAATCAATGATGAAAAGTATAGCCTTAATGTGTTCAATTGCAATAAGATAAAGAGTTGAACACGCTAAGATTTGCTTAGCTTCGTGGTTACACATGCTTGTTTGATGACTTGCCATTGGAATGTTGCAAGTTCAAATCCTCAATTAAACAGATAACTTTGTTACTATAACTGGAAAGACGAACACCGAGATTATTATATATTTATATACATATAAATCTCAAGGCATACTTTTAGAAATATACATATTTCTCAAAGGAGGTTTTATGTTGCATGTCCGTCTGCATTTCGGCTAAAGCTATTAAAATCTTGGAGTAAAGACTCCGTTCCAAAGAAGATTTGATCTCAGACTCTATTTCACCAATCTGTCACCCTACTCATTAGGCTACAAAGATTTAGTTGTTAGATGGCCGATATAAGTCACTGTATGGGAGCACATACCCAACAGCTTTGCATACCGAGCAGGGAGGGTGCGTAAGTGATTGTCATTAGTTAGCATACTAAAATGTTCCATTGGCAATCTGCCAGGCTAATAGCAAGTGGCAGGCATCTCTAAAAACACTAGCTATCTATATTATTTTTATCATCATGCGCATATCTTCATGTCATACAAATGTATATTTATTAGACATAAAATGCGTAACATTAATACATAACAATTAATATAGTACTGTACTAAAATTACAAATACATACATGCGGGTGTTTCACTTAATTGGAATATTTTAACGAGTTTAACTAAAATAATGAAACTGAACATTTCCTCACACGATTTCAGGTTGTCTAACCAGATTTTTACAGATCATAGTACCGGGAGATGAAAAAGAATGGCTCACCACGACATGAAGGTGTCATACACTGAGCACCCGAGTACCCATCATTACAGTTGCAGGTGAAACCACCCACTTGACGAACGCAGCTTCCTTGCCTGCCGCATGGGCTGGCAGCGCAGTAATCAGTTTCACATTGTTTCCCTCCATAGCCTAGTGGGCAGTCTAAGAAAAGAACGAACAACTAATAAAACTACAAATATTCGGATAGTAGTCTTACTATAAGCGGTGTGCTGTGTACGCTGTACACTAGGTGTGGACTAGAGGTGTGGACTAGAGGTGTACGCTGTACACTAGGTGTGAACTAGAGGTGTGGACTAGAGGTGTGGACTAGAGGTGTACGCTGTACACTAGGTGTGGACTAGAGGTGTGGACTAGGTGTGGACTAGGTGTGGACTAGAGGTGCTGTGTACGCTGTACACTAGGTGTGGACTAGGTGTGGACTAGGTGTGGACTAGAGGTGCTCGTAAATACTTGAAAGTTTTGAAGGTGGTGGGTGTTTGAGGCTAACGAATTACAGATATCGGTGAAAACTATTTTTTCAGGCTTTTAACTTCTGCTAATATTTTGGCCTATTCATTTGTTTGTTTTATAGTCTTCAAGTTTTATACTAAGTCTGCAAAGTAAGTCTGCGCTGTTCTGCAAAGTAAGTCTGCGCTGTTCTGCAAAGTAAGACTGCGCTGTTCTGCAAAGTAAGACTGCGCTGTTTTGCAAAGTAAGTTATAAAAAAATACACAAGTCTGTGACCAAAATGTCAGTAGGAAGTTTTGTTATGTTTTTCTCTGGCCATGAAACCGATATAAAAAGTATCTTTTCTTTGTTTTTCAAAATTCAACTAGTTTGCCAACGTTTAGCCATTATTGTAAAACAGGGCTACGGGCTCTTAGAGAACAGAATTATATCAAAACAGCACCCAAGAAAAACATGAACGAGAAATCATCCAACATATATTGATTATTATACTCAACAGATACATGTATATTCAACATACTACACAGAGCACAAGTTACTAACAGAAGGCACTATATAACTAAAAGCACCATGTAACTGAAAGCACTATGTAATTAAAAGAACTATGTAACTAAAAGCACTATGTAACGGAAAGCACTATATAATTAAAAGAACTATGTAGCTGAAAGCACTATGTAACTAAAAGCACAGTGTAACTGAAAGCACTATGTAACTAAAAGCAATATGTAATTAAAAGCACTATGTAACTGAAAGCAATATGTAACTAAAAGCAATATGTAACTGAAAGCACCATGTAACTGAAAGCAATATGTAACTGAAAGCACTATATAACTAAAAGCGCCATGTAACTGAAAGCACTATGTAAATAAAAGCACCATGTAACTAAAAGCACCATGTAACTAAAAGCACCATGTAACTAAAAGCACCATGTAACTGAAAGCACTATGTAACTAAAAGCACTATGTAACTAAAATCACCATGTAACTAAAAGCAGTCAGGTTTATGAAAAAGCCATCAGATTACCTAGAATACAAATTATAAAGCAGTATTAAGGTCAATATTTAAGACAAATAACTTCATGCACAATACATAACCACGTACATAATCTCAAATTATGAATTACTCTGTATAACAGATGCAGCTACAAATATAGGGCACTGGATAAAATACTTTCCACTATTGAAAATTTTAAATGTAGACTAGCTTCCTTTTGCACACAACTTCAAATGATTTGTTACTTACCACACTCATATACGTGGCCAACAAGTTTTGGTTTGCCACCATTTTTACAATATATTTTGTAGCAGATTCTTCTCTCACAGTCTTTACCTGTGTAGCCAGCATTGCAGGAGCAGCGGTACTCGTACTCTCTGCATAAAGAGTAAATAGAAATTAAAAGGTTAATTATTACTGTTTTCAAACTGAAATTTAAAGTAGTAACATAGTAAGCGCTTTTACTAAAAATAATATATAATGTTTGGAGCCTGATAGAATAGTTAGTAATTATAGCAATAGGAAATTATACTCGAAAACCTAAAGTAACGTGTGAAACATCATCAATGCTTCAAAATTTTTCCGAAGCCATCAAATATAGCCTATGCTATGCTTATGTGAAGTCATTTCTGCACCAAATCTATGCAGTTTTATAAAAAAAACTCAAACCCAAAATATGAAATTTACCTACTGTATTGGCCGTTTGACACTAAAATAACACGCAGTTGTTGAATTTGGTGCAGTTACACGAAAGGCAGAATTGAATAAATATCACCAATTTGTGTGAGTTTCAGTGATTCCAATGCAAATACTTGTAATATTTTTGCCAAAAAGCAAGTCTATATATTAATATATATAGTATATACATACACATGTATATATAAATATACAAAACATATATATAAATATATATGTAGTAGTAAATGCCCGCCATTGCTTGGGTAATAAAAGTCTTTGTACAAAACATTTATTTTTATTTAGCATATAACAGGCTCTATTTGCAGGCATATTACTAAATAAAATGGAAACTGTAAAAGTATCCTGAATGCAAAATAGTAGTGAACAATTCATGTTTAATTTGAGATTATATGTGTAAAAATTAAAATAAAATTTACATGAGAGGATGACTTCAGATAAGTAATGCAGGATAACTTATACAAAAATAAATTGATTGATACTATATAGCCTACAAGTGTTCAGGTCTGATGACTGAATTCTCTATGAGTATTGATCATGGCAAGATCGATTGTTAATTAATAATTGGATGACTATAATATGGTCTGTATCATCTGCCTGTGTAAGTATCATTGATGTTTACTTCGATGGTTCATCCGCAGTGAGCAATTCAATTTCAATTGAATCGATCACTTTCATGTACAAGTTGTAGCAGATGTTGATAGTTGTGAAGATTAGGGAATATTTTCTTTCTTAGATTGGTGTGATTGCTGTATCTGTATAGGTAATGGTCCACTGTTTCGTCTTCATCCAGGCATTTGCATGTTGGTGTAAATGTTAAATCGGGTTTGTATAAGTGATATTGTAAGGTTGTGTAGCCTGTGAAGAGCCCGGTTAAAATTGATAGTTGTCTCCTTGGTAATATAAGTGGAAAAAGGTTTTTCTCCAGATGATCTGTTTCTAGGTTATTTAATAAACCAGTGAAACAGTGTTCTGTTATCAGAAGAGTTTTCCATCGGCGTTGCCAATCATTAATTAGTTACTTTCGAATAGTGGATCTTCTAAAATGACTTGATGACATATTTGCTATAGTTGTGTTTCTACCATTTAGGTTTACATTAACTTGCCAAATAACTATGTCCTATTGCCATTCTACAGTATGTACATATATGTTTCTAGAGGTTAAAGACTCAGCTGTAGGTAAGTTTGTGATATGGCGGAGTGCTTCTGTCGAGGGATTAGTTTTTGCTCCTAGTATGTCTTTCAAAGCACAATAGAGAACAACTTTCAAACAACTATGGAGAACAACTTTCAAACAACATAAAAACAACAGTTACCATTCTAACTTTCAAACTTCATATCATGAGAAAAGTGTTTTGTGCAGGTCAAAAAAATTAAGAAACAAAATAGAACAACTATAAAAGTGCTTAGGTCTACATGTAAATATAAAAGTGAAATAATTAGCAAGTAATAGCTAAATTATATCTGTTTTGCTACGATTATAATAAAAGATGATTTAGTAATAATACAAATAATACGAACTGAGAAAACAAAATAAAAATCCTGAATATGTTGAATTAATAACAATTCGAGCATAGAAGTGTGTGTGTGAATATCAAAAGAAAGTTACTGATCCAGCAGAAAATATCCATCAAAACTTTGAATACGACGATACTAATACCTCTCTGGTAAACATGTAAAAATGAGATATCAGACTGTGACTGTCTTTGTCTGACCGAACGGAGAGAGAGAGGCTATTCCTACTCAAGTTGATGCGATTGGCCTTGACCGCGATTCAGCAATTGAACCTCACAAAAAACCGAAAACAGAAGTTCGTGATAAGACGAAAAAGCATCGTGTTTCATAGGGCTAATAGAGTTTCAATTACTACAACATTTAGGGTGTGAAATTGGAAAAAGGTGTGTGCAGTACCTGTATATAGTAAATGCTGTACATCGCAATAGCTTTCGTGGACTGGTGGTTAGACAATTGGATTGCAAACCTACGGTTGCAATAATTGTGAATTCAAATCCAGCGAGATGTGAGCAGGGCTGTATTGTTCATTTTTAGGATGCTTCTGCCAATATCTTGAGTAGCCCCCTTAGGCATCTTGTGAGGGCTGTAAGCCCGAGCAGCCGGCGGGGCAGGTTCAAGAGGGGTGCAATGCCCTCCCGAATATCGAAAAAGTTTTACAGAACACACACAAGAAACCCTGTCTGAGAGCAGTTTTAATTGTATTATTGCAACTTATACAAGCAAGCATAATACTAGAAAAATTTCTCAAAAATCATGAAGATTGCTGTGTATCACCTTCCGTACGAATTATTGAATACATGTCATGTGATATGTAAACTTGTGTCAGGGGTAAGAAAGAAAAATATTATGATTATTGATTAAGACTTAATAATAAACTCTAAACAGCAAATCTATAAATAAGACTAAAGAATATTTAAAATTGAATATTAGAAGGTTTGTGATTCTGCTGAGAAGAAATAATGGTAGAACAATGAAACTAATTTAAGTTATCTAGATCTATAATAAGAGCACTAGTCACTGAGTGACTCAAAGTTCAATGTGATATCAGAGTTCTTTCCGAAGATTATTTAAATTTGAAGATGGTAGATTTTGAATTTAACAAAGTTAGAGATTCTTCTCACGCCTTGGGTGATCAGGTTTGGTGCTAATGGTACTACCCTTACCCATGGATAAACAGGTTCAACGAGTGAGCATAAAATAAAAACTATACAAAAAATATTTCCATGCAAATATAGATAATAACATAGCTCACTAAAAAAAACAAATTATAGACATATAATACGTGACTAGAGCTTGTCAAGCAGATATTAAAAAAGAAAAACACAAAATTACGAAAAGTTTAAATCGGTTCACAACTATCAACACCTGCTAGAATTTGTACACAAAAGCAGCCGATTCAATTGAAAACATAATTAACCCACTGCAGATAAACCATAGAAGTAAACATCAACGATACTTACACAGACGGATGGTACAGACCATATTATAGTCATCCAATTATTAATAACAATCAATTTTGCCACAATCAATACTCATAGAGGATCTATTCTTCAGACCTGAACCCTTGTATATAGTATCAATCAATTTATTTTTCTATAAGTTATTCTGCATTACTTATTTGAAGTCATCCTCTCATGTAAATTTTCTTTTAATTTTTACATAAATAATCTCAAACTAAGTATGAATTATTCACTACTATCTTGCATTCAGGATACTTTTACAGTTTCCATTTTATTGAATAATATGCCTGCAAATAGAGGCCTTTTGTTATTTTGTTATCAGCAAAATAAAAGATTACTAACTAACTTAAATCGGCTGTTGCATGTATGCAGCCTCAGGAAATCCTGAGTTGATTTCCATGCAATGAAGTAGATGTTTTCACGTAAAGATAGTGTAGAAAAAATAACAAGCATACTCGATATATGAGCAATAAAAAAAAGCTTGCGGCAAATTTCTTTTTTTCTTGAAAGTTTCAAGATAGTTCTAAACACGTCTGCTTCGCGCAGCGTCGATAGAACAATAATAATAATAATAAAGAAAACATTTCAAATATCATTTGCAAGTTGTAATCAATCAAGTGACTATGGTCAGAGTATTTCGTAAAACTGCAATAAGGCTAGTAAAGCCAACCAAAAATTATTCTATACGATCCCGTAAATAATTGGCTTCCCATAACTATCCAAATATTTATCTTAAATAGAAGTAAACGTTTTGAAAGTTCAGAATTTATGGTAGTCGTCAAAAACAAACTCTTTGTCAGTTCAACAGCGTCTAGCACATTTAAACTTAATCATTATCATTAAATATGTGAATCCAGAACAGACAAAACCGAAACGTCTGTTTTTGTTCCTTTCCCAGCAGTAAAAAATGTGGAAAAGGTTTCGAAATGGATTCGCTAGGTTTGCAACCACTAGTAGTATTCTGAAAACGGGCTCTGCACGATACATTCGCACCTTTCGTCCGAACACTGTCGACACTAAACGGCAAGAAAATCGCCACTGCAGAGGCTGCCTCATAGAACAATAAGGCCCTGGATGTGAGATATGAAATCAAAGATTTTAAACGCTATAGACAGACAGATATCCATTTAGACCAGAGGTTTCCAACCTTTTTAGAGTGGGGGCCATTATGTAAAGTCAATCCTAGGCTGGGGGCCACATCAATGATATACATCTGGGGGCTGTATATCATCGGTGACACATAGCTGCTACGTATATCGCAAATAATTGAATTACCATAATTTTATGTATTGCAAAACATGATTCCATCTATCACATTTAATTCTCATTCTCCACAGTCAATATTTTTATTTTAACTACATTTAATTACAAAAAACAAATACATCAATATATTGGTTTTAACTACAAAACCACAAATGTGTCAAAATATTGGTTTTAGATACATATGCATGTAATTACAAAAAGCGTCATATGAAATTGATGTGCAGTGTCCTTGTTGAAGAAATATAATTGCGGTGCTAAGTTTTCACTGGTAATGGTATTGAGCATACTACTCTCAGTGAGCCACTTGGCACTGCTTCTCTCGTACAATCCTGTCTAGGTCATGTTTAATGTCTAAAAATGAAACCCTGAGCTGCCAAGCAAGATGCTCATTGGTTAGTATGGTGCAATATTTGATTTTGATATGCTTCATGCGACTGAAGAACTGCTCACATAAGTAGGTAGAGCTGAAGAGGCTGACCATTCGAAGAGCATGTTTATGTAGAGCTGGATATGCGCCAGCTGAAAAGAAATCATGATATAACTCTATGAGTTAATAGTTGAGATGCTGTTGTTTGAGAGCCTTGTTAGCCTGCAAGTCAATTAGCTTCATCTGTAACTCGACTGCTACACTGCTAAGGAGACAGAAAATGGATCGGCAAATATATTTATCTTCTTTTCAGTTTCTACAAATTGGAAAAATCTTATTGCAATTTCAGGTGATAGATCTGACACGATGTTGGCATATTGCTCAGAGTTGACCTCAACACATTGGCCATTCTGCTGACGCCCTGACAAAGTTTTGAAGTGAGCATAATTTTCCTCTCGGAGTTGCTGCTCCCATAGCTCAAGCTTTGTCCTGAATGCAGTGATGTATCTCCAGAGTTGAGATATGTCCTGTTTCTTTTCCTGTAGCTGAAGGATTACTACTGACATATGCTTTGTGACATAAACCTATTATCTATATACGGTAGTTAATGCTAAAAATAATAAAATTCACTACTGACATATGCTCTGTGACATAGACCTATTAACTATATAGTTAGTATAGTTAATAGGTCTATGGCTCTGTGATATCAGCTAGAAATACCAAATCAGTGATTCAGAATTGATCTTTGAACTCATCACACTCATGACTTTTGTTTCCCATGAATAAATTGATTTCTGGTCGCAGACTGTAAAACCTTCACAGATTTTTAGCACTGCTGAGCCACCTGACTTTACAGTAATATATGCTACATCTTTGTATTCACGTTCTATCTCCTCAAACATAATTTTAAATTGTTGATGGTTCAATGCTCGCGATTGAGTAAAGTTAACAGTGGATACAACCAGACCCATAACACGATCCATCCTCAGAGTTCGCGCTGCTAACTTTTCTTGATGTAAGACATAATGGTACACCGCAAGAGGAACATCCCAGCAGTGAGAGCTGAGCAAAAGACCTATTAGTCCAATGTTTTTCTCTGCCATTGCAGGTGTTTCATCAGTACAAATGCCAGACATCTTCCCCAGCTCCTTTAATAGACTCTCATAGACATATTTTCCAGTTGTTGTGCCATGAAGGCAACTCATTGTTAGGAAATCCTCAGTGACGCTGAACTCATTATCAACGCCCATATCATGATTGCAAGCTGAGAAGTGTCAGACAGATCTGTGCTTTCAACTTTTTAATCTGGGCTTTCATTGTACGCTCGATGTCCTTACTCAGATTTTCCACTCTTCTTGCAATGGTGTTTCTTGACAGAGCAACACTTTCTAAATTGCTCGTTTTATCAGGGTAGAATTTATCCACAAACACTGCTAGTTCCTAAAAATAATAAAGCAAGGTTAAAATACATGTAATTGATAGTTACTAAAATATAATAATAGTGACAATGGCAAACCACACAAACTTTTGTTGAAATCTTTATTTTAGTTTCAGGTATATCAGGCTATGCAAGGAGTTATAACTTGCCTCTATCTTTTAAGGTCTAAAACTCCACGCCTATCATTGTTTATGCAATTCTTATCTGACATAAATTGAAAAAATGCTTACTTCCTTAGCAAATTCTCCATGTTGAAATGTTGGCTGTCGTTGACCAATTAGTTGAGCAATAGCGAGACTGCATTTTGTGGCTTTTTCACTAATCTCTGCATATCTTGGAAAATGTTGCTGCTGTTGCTGCAGATTGGATGATAGTAAGTCGTATTTCTCCTGTCTGTCACAACCTGAGTATTGCTCATATGTGCTATAACAAGTTGTGTACTGCCACCTTATGTTGTACCATTTGAGCACAGCAATTATTTGATTACATATGACGCAGATTGCTTGGCTCTCCCCGTGGTATTTGATAAAAGTATTGCAATTTCCAACTGCTATTAAATACTCTTCCCTCGCGGTCAACCTTCCTGCGTGTGGCCGTAATTGTAACAATGTAACTGAGCAATGCGTATTGAGCTAGCATCCAGCAAGCTGCAGAACATTCCCCAGCTCAGATTAAGGATTCCTGTTTGAGATGTTCAATCAGCTAATAAAAATAAAGGCTGTAAGGGAATTTCCAAAAAGCAGACAGGGAATTCGAAGTTTTCAATAATATTAGTTGGTGCATTTTTATGCGCACTACCCATAGCTGCGGTGTTTGCTAACTATAACCTAAGAACCAAGATAAACTGGTAAAAAAACATTTTAATATGCCGGCCTTCGGGGGCCACAAAAAACAAGCCAAATGCCAGGTGCAGCCCCAGAGCAGCCTGTTGGACATGCCTGATTTAGACGATGACATCCAACTTTGAAAAACAGATACATATTGTACTAGCTGTGCTACCCGGCGTTGCCCGGGTAATAAAAAAGTTTGCATAAAATATTGATTTGTATTTAACATATAGTAACATTTGCCATTCTAACTTTCAAACTACTTATCATGAGAAAAGTTTTTTTGTTTAGTTGGAATAATTTAAGAGAAAATAAAAACAACTGTAAAGGTTTTCAAACTTTGTCAAACAGCTGTAACTTTCAAACTTATATCACGGAGGAAAATGAAAAATAAAATAAAACAACTATAAAAAGGTGTAAATGTGAATTAATTAGCAAGTAATGCTTAAATTAGGTCTGTTTTGCTATGATTACAATAAAAGATGATTTGGTAATGATTCAATTAATACGAACTGAGAAACAAAAATAAAAATCCTAAATATGTTGAATTAATGATACAAATTCTTGCATAGAAATGTGTGTGTGCACGAGTGAGTTTGTGCGTGTGTCTGCGCGTGCCTGCACGTACGTGTATGTGTGGGTGTGTGTGCGCGCCTGTGTGTGTGTGTGTGTCTCGAGTGGGCTATGTCACACCCATTTGGTAAACACATGTTATCTCTTTACTTCTCAACTATTTGAAGACTAGTAAGCATTCTAACTGTATTCACTGACACAAGTATTGCTTACACTGTTACAGTAATTAAGAGTTGTCATACTTCTTTTTCAGTTTATAGTTGAACTTCCGTATTCTAATGGTTTCTTTATAATTAGCATACTTCGGCTCTATGGATGTTAGCTCTATGGATGAGCCTCATGGCTTTAGAGAGGTGGGCAGATGGACATGGCTCTTATTTCATGTATTCATACGGACAATCTTACCTGCCCCTTTGGAATTTCATGCAAACTCCATTGTAATGGCAGTTGTCTTTACACCCTAAAACCAAGGGATAATTAAAAGTTTATTGGGATTGATGGCACGATAAAAAGAGTAAACTTATTATATATTAACAAAAAAACTAAACAACTTTAACATTCTCTATAACACATTGCGTTATAGATATAACATAATAATATAACACATTAATTAATTTAATTTAACATTACTGTGCACAAACAGGCCGGTTTTGATCCCGCTTCAATTTATTGCACCACAATGTTCCAGAGTTGGAAAAAATTAGATTTTTTTTACTTAAATTTATTTTTGGACGTTTATGATTTGTTTAATAAATGTTATGCTTTTGCTTATTTCTGCTCATGCAAACTGTCTGTGTATTGTATTGCACATCAGAATGCTTATAAACCAACTTTTTAGTATCGGTGGCTTACATGCCTTAGTTTGACAGGTTCTTATATTTCAACAGCACTCAACAGCCAAATGTGCAAACGACATTGTAGTCCCTACTACACACACAGTCTATTGTCTCTACCACACTACCCTTCTGTAGCATTGTAGTCCCTACTACACACGCAGTCTATTGTCTCTACCACGCTACCCTTCTGTAGCATTGTAGGCCCTACTACACACGCAGTCTATTGTCTCTACCACGCTACCCTTCTGTAGCATTGTAGGCCCTACTACACACGCAGTCTATTGTCTCTACCACACTACCCTTCTGTAGCATTGTAGTCCCTACTACACACGCAGTCTATTCTCTCTACCACGCTACCCTTCTGTAGCATTGTAGGCCCTACTACACACGCAGTCTATTGTCTCTACCACACTACCCTTCTGTAGCATTGTAGGCCCTACTACACACGCAGTCTATTGTCTCTACCACACTACCCTTCTGTAGCATTGTAGTCCCTACTACACACGCAGTCTATTCTCTCTACCACGCTACCCTTCTGTAGCATTGTAGTCCCTACTACACACGCAGTCTATTCTCTCTACCACGCTACCCTTCTGTAGCATTGTAGGCCCTACTACACACGCAGTCTATTGTCTCTACCACACTACCCTTCTGTAGCATTGTAGGCCCTACTACACACGCAGTCTATTGTCTCTACCACACTACCCTTCTGTAGCATTGTAGTCCCTACTACACACGCAGTCTATTCTCTCTACCACGCTACCCTTCTGTAGCATTGTAGTCCCTACTACACACGCAGTCTATTCTCTCTACCACGCTACCCTTCTGTAGCATTGTAGGCCCTACTACACACGCAGTCTATTCTCTCTACCACGCTACCCTTCTGTAGCATTGTAGGCCCTACTACACACGCAGTCTATTGTCTCTACCACACTACCCTTCTGTAGCATTGTAGTCCCTACTACACACGCAGTCTATTCTCTCTACCACGCTACCCTTCTGTAGCATTGTAGTCCCTACTACACACGCAGTCTATTCTCTCTACCACGCTACCCTTCTGTAGCATTGTAGTCCCTACTACACACGCAGTCTATTCTCTCTACCACGCTACCCTTCTGTAGCATTGTAGGCCCTACTACACACGCAGTCTATTGTCTCTACCACACTACCCTTCTGTAGCATTGTAGGCCCTACTACACACGCAGTCTATTGTCTCTACCACACTACCCTTCTGTAGCATTGTAGTCCCTACTACACACGCAGTCTATTCTCTCTACCACGCTACCCTTCTGTAGCATTGTAGTCCCTACTACACACGCAGTCTATTCTCTCTACCACGCTACCCTTCTGTAGCATTGTAGGCCCTACTACACACGCAGTCTATTGTCTCTACCACACTACCCTTCTGTAGCATTGTAGGCCCTACTACACACGCAGTCTATTGTCTCTACCACACTACCCTTCTGTAGCATTGTAGTCCCTACTACACACGCAGTCTATTCTCTCTACCACGCTACCCTTCTGTAGCATTGTAGTCCCTACTACACACGCAGTCTATTCTCTCTACCACGCTACCCTTCTGTAGCATTGTAGGCCCTACTACACACGCAGTCTATTGTCTCTACCACACTACCCTTCTGTAGCATTGTAGGCCCTACTACACACGCAGTCTATTGTCTCTACCACACTACCCTTCTGTAGCATTGTAGTCCCTACTACACACGCAGTCTATTCTCTCTACCACGCTACCCTTCTGTAGCATTGTAGTCCCTACTACACACGCAGTCTATTCTCTCTACCACGCTACCCTTCTGTAGCATTGTAGGCCCTACTACACACGCAGTCTATTGTCTCTACCACACTACCCTTCTGTAGCATTGTAGGCCCTACTACACACGCAGTCTATTGTCTCTACCACACTACCCTTCTGTAGCATTGTAGTCCCTACTACACACGCAGTCTATTCTCTCTACCACGCTACCCTTCTGTAGCATTGTAGTCCCTACTACACACGCAGTCTATTCTCTCTACCACGCTACCCTTCTGTAGCATTGTAGGCCCTACTACACACGCAGTCTATTCTCTCTACCACGCTACCCTTTTGTAGCATTGTAGGCCCTACTACACACGCAGTCTATTCTCTCTACCACACTACCCTTCTGTAGCATTGTAGGCCCTACTACACACGCAGTCTATTGTCCCTACCAAACTACCCTTCAGTAGCATTGTAGGCCCTACTACACACACAGTCTATTCTCTCTACCACACTACCCTTCTGTAGCATTGTAGGCCCTACTACACACGCAGTCTATTGTCTCTACCACACTACCCTTTTGTAGCATTGTAGGCCCTACTACACACACAGTCTATTCTCTCTACCACACTACCCTTCTGTAGCATTGTAGGCCCTACTACACACGCAGTCTATTGTCTCTACCAAACTACCCTTCAGTAGCATTGTAGGCCCTACTACACACACAGTCTATTCTCTCTACCACACTAACCTTCTGTAGCATTGTAGTCCCTACTACACACACAGTCTATTCTCTCTACCACACTACCCTTCTGTAGCATTGTAGGCCCTACTACACACGCAGTCTATTGTCCCTACCACACTACCCTTCTGTAGCATTGTAGTCCCTACTACACACGCAGTCTATTCTCTCTACCACACTAACCTTCTGTAGCATTGTAGGCCCTACTACACACGCAGTCTATTGTCCCTACCACACTACCCTTCTGTAGCATTGTAGTCCCTACTACACACGCAGTCTATTCTCTCTACCACACTAACCTTCTGTAGCATTGTAGTCCCTACTACACACGCAGTCTATTCTCTCTACCACACTACCCTTCTGTAGCATTGTAGGCCCTACTACACACGCAGTCTATTGTCTCTACCAAACTACCCTTCAGTAGCATTGTAGGCCCTACTACACACGCAGTCTATTCTCTCTACCACACTACCCTTCTGTAGCATTGTAGGCCCTACTACACACGCAGTCTATTGTCCCTACCACACTACCCTTCTGTAGCATTGTAGTCCCTACTACACACGCAGTCTATTCTCTCTACCACACTAACCTTCTGTAGCATTGTAGTCCCTACTACACACGCAGTCTATTGTCTCTACCACACTACCCTTCTGTAGCATTGTAGTCCCTACTACACACGCAGTCTATTCTCTCTACCACACTAACCTTCTGTAGCATTGTAGTCCCTACTACACACGCAGTCTATTCTCGCTACCACACTAACCTTCTGTAGCATTGTAGTCCCTACTACACACGCAGTCTATTGTCTCTACCACACTTGCTAATTCATGAAAGAAGAATATTTATCAGATTAAATCTGTAAATATTCCTCTTTCATTTGATTTTTTCACATTCTGGCAAAAATCAGTGTTATTGACAAACGATCTTGTTTTGTATCCTCAACAAATATTGTTGAGGATACAAAACAAGATCGTTTGTCAATAACACTGATTTTTGCAAGAATGTGAAAAAATCAAAATATTCTAAAAACAACTCAATTTTTTCCCGAAAAAAGTCAAGATCTAAATCAATGATTTAAATCGTTTGATTTTTTTGTGCCAATCATAATTATAGCTATAAGAAAACTAAAGTTATAGCTATAGTTATATCAACCTTAATGTAGGCATTTTCCGTTGTATTATCAAATCACATATCATATTACGGATAATAGCATGTAATAGAGCTATATACTAGCAACACAATAGCAAGTAATAGAACTACATACTAGCAACACGATAGCAAGTAATAGAACTATATACTAGCAACACAATAGCATGTAATAGAACTATATACATGTACACTACTAACAACCCCAATGATAATAAAGTATTGTTGCATCAAATACGTATATTGCAGATGTCTTAAATACCGGTTTAACCAACCGAATAAATAATATAAGATTTTATGAATGCCTTGCATGATCACATGAAAAATTTGAAACTCTGCTCTCCTCCCACCACAGAGCTGCGCTCTATTATATGCTTAACTGCTTTGAAATGTTAAACTCAAAATTTACGTCTGGATTAACAATATACCGCTAAGTGTGGTTTTTAAAGCTACAGTCCACCTTAGCTTTAGCAAACCATGGCTATAGTGGACCATGACTGTAGTAAACCGTGGCTATAGTGAACCATGACTGTAGTAAACCATGGTTATAGTGAACCATGGCTATAGTGAACCATGGCTATAGTGAACCATGGCTATAGTGAACTATGGATATAGTGAACTATGGCTATAGTGAACCATGGCTATAGTGAACTATGGCTATAGTGAACCATGGCTATGGTAAACCATGGCTATAGTGGACCATGACTGTAGTAAACCGTGGCTATAGTGAACCATGGCTATAGTGAACCATGGCTATAGTGAACCATGGCTATAGTGAACTATGGCTATAGTGAACCATGGCTATAGTGAACCATGGCTATAGTGAACTATGGATATAGTGAACTATGGCTATAGTGAACCATGGCTATAGTGAACTATGGATATAGTGAACTATGGCTATAGTGAACCATGGCTACAGTGAACTATGGATATAGTGAACCATGGCTATAGTGAACCATGGCTATAGTGAACCATGGCTATAGTGAACCATGGCTATAGTGAACCATGGCTACAGTGAACTATGGCTATAGTGAACTATGACTATAGTGAACCATGGCTAAAGTGAACCATGGCTATAGTGAACTATGGATATAGTGAACCATGGCTACAGTGAACTATGGATATAGTGAACCATGGCTATAGTGAACCATGGCTATAGTGAACTATGACTATAGTGAACCATGGCTAAAGTGAACCATGGCTATAGTGAACTATGGATATAGTGAACCATGGCTACAGTGAACCATGGCTATAGTGAACTATGGCTATAGTGAACTATGACTATAGTGAACCATGGCTATAGTGAACCATGGCTATAGTGAACCATGGCTATAGTGAACTATGGCTATAGTGAACCATGGCTACAGTGAACTATGGATATAGGGAACCATGGATATAGTGAACCATGGCTACAGTGAACCATGGCTATAGTGAACCATGGCTATAGTGAACTATGGCTATAGTGAACCATGGCTACAGTGAACTATGGATATAGGGAACCATGGATATAGTGAACCATGGCTACAGTGAACCATGGCTATAGTGAACCATGGCTATAGTGAACCATGGCTATAGTGAACTATGGATATAGTGAACCATGGCTATAGTGAACCATGGCTATAGTGAACTATGACTATAGTGAACCATGGCTAAAGTGAACCATGGCTATAGTGAACTATGGATATAGTGAACCATGGCTACAGTGAACCATGGCTATAGTGAACTATGGCTATAGTGAACTATGACTATAGTGAACCATGGCTAAAGTGAACCATGGCTATAGTGAACCATGGCTATAGTGAACTATGGCTATAGTGAACCATGGCTACAGTGAACTATGGATATAGGGAACCATGGATATAGTGAACCATGGCTACAGTGAACCATGGCTATAGTGAACCATGGCTATAGTGAACCATGGCTATAGTGAACCATGGCTATAGTGAACTATGACTATAGTGAACCATGGCTAAAGTGAACCATGGCTATAGTGAACTATGGATATAGTGAACCATGGCTACAGTGAACCATGGCTATAGTGAACTATGGCTATAGTGAACTATGACTATAGTGAACCATGGCTAAAGTGAACCATGGCTATAGTGAACTATGGATATAGTGAACCATGGCTACAGCGAACTATGGATATAGTGAACCATGGATATAGTGAACCATGGCTACAGTGAACCATGGCTATAGTGAACCATGGCTATAGCGAACCATGGCTATAGTGAACCATGGCTATAGTGAACCATGGCTATAGTGAACCATGGCTATAGTGAACCATGGCTACAGTGAACCATGGCTATAGTGAACCATGGCTATAGTGAACCATGGCTATAGTGAACTATGGCTATAGTGAACCATGGCTACAGTGAACCATGGCTATAGTGAACCATGGCTATAGTGAACCATGGCTATAGTGAACCATGGCTAAAGTGAACCATGGCTATAGTGAACTATGGATATAGTGAACCATGGCTACAGTGAACTATGGATATAGTGAACCATGGATATAGTGAACCATGGCTACAGTGAACCATGGCTATAGTGAACCATGGCTATAGTGAACCATGGCTATAGTGAACCATGGCTATAGTGAACTATGGATATAGTGAACCATGGCTACAGTGAACTATGGATATAGTGAACCATGGATATAGTGAACCATGGCTACAGTGAACCATGGCTATAGTGAACCATGGCTATAGTGAACCATGGCTATAGTGAACCATGGCTACAGTGAACTATGGATATAGTGAACCATGGCTACAGTGAACCATGGCTACAGTGAACTATGGATATAGTGAACTATGGCTATATTGAACCATGGCTATAGTGAACTATGGCTATAGTGAACTATGACTATAGTGAACCATGGCTAAAGTGAACCATGGCTATAGTGAACTATGGATATAGTGAACCATGGCTATAGTGAACCATGGATATAGTGAACCATGGCTACAGTGAACTATGGATATAGTGAACCATGGATATAGTGAACCATGGCTACAGTGAACCATGGCTATAGTGAACCATGGCTATAGTGAACCATGGCTATAGTGAACCATGGCTATAGTGAACTATGGATATAGTGAACCATGGCTATAGTGAACCATGGCTATAGTGAACTATGGCTATAGTGAACCATGGATATAGTGAACCATGGCTACAGTGAACCATGGCTATAGTGAACCATGGCTATAGTGAACCATGGCTATAGTAAACCATCGCTTTTTTGAACTTACAAAATAACAAGCAAAACACAGGGTTGAGGCATCAAATGGTATAGCCTCCAAAATATCTCCAACCTCATTATTTGTTATTGTATACATACAGCAGTCCTCATGATGATGGTGATGATGGTGGTCACAGGGCCCAGGTTTTCTCTTCTCTCTTAAATGCAGATCTTCGCTGGCATTCTCTGAATCATCAGCAGCAACCTCATGGAAACAATATCCACAAATTTTATGACACAACCTTGAGAAACCAGCGCACTTGGTGCGATAGACCTACACCTTGAGATGCCAGCGTACTTGGTGCGATAGACCTACACCTTGAGATGCCGGCGTACTTGGTGCGATAGACCTACACCTTGAGATGCCGGCGTACTTGGTGCGGTAGACCTACACCTTGAGATGCCAGCGCAATTGGTGTGATAGACTTACACCTTGAGATGCCAGCGCACTTGGTGAAATAGACCTGCTGTCCGCTTAGCATATTAATAAAATATCTTAAAACATTGTATTAAATGACAAAAAAAAATGTATTGATTTTTACTCGTGTACAAGTGTATAGATATGTACAAATTTACTAGTTGACATTCTGTCTATCCACCTTCATCTTTGTCATCGCCAGATTTTACTTGTACTACAATAACCTTTAACCTTTAAGATAACTCGTACCCTTGCAGTCTAGTGCACCGATGAGAGATCATCAGGGGTGTCAATAAAGCGCAGAGAATAAATATGTGCACAATAATTCTAGAAGGTTGTAAGGTGGATGATTAGCTGAGGTGTTAGTGTCGGGCTACCAGGCTGGATGTCACAAGTTCCAAGTATGAGCGCAACAATTCTAGTCTTGGAAGGTAAAAAATTGCTGCAATTGGCAGCATGCCAAAGGTAAAGCAGATTGTTGCGGTTTCAATGCGTATACAATAAAATTTATTTCTCAACCTTTAACAATGTTTTTGGACAGAAAGACAGAAAGTATGGCTCTTATTATAGAACAGACTAAATGAATGCCCGGCGTTGGCAGGCTAATAAAAATCTTTGCACAGAAAAATTATTTTTATTTAACGTATAAGAAAGTTACCATTCTAACTTTCAAACTTTATACCATGAGAAAAATGTTTTATGCAGGTCAATATAAATTAAGAAACGAAATGAAATAATTATAAAAGTATTTCAATGTAAATGTGAAATAATTAGCAAGTAATAGCTAAATTAAGTCTGTTTTGCCACGATTACAGTAAAAGATGATTTGGTAATGATACAATTGATATGAACTGACAAACAAGTGTGAGCAAACCCGATAGAACGAAAATTTAATACAAAGTCCCAAGTATGGTAAGGATTTTTGTTTATATATAAATTTAGCAGAAAATTATATTAATTGATTGTCCATAAACTGTAATTTAGCCTCAACATTTTACAGATTTAATGTTTCAAAGTGCAGCAATAATAATCGCTAATCAATAATAAATAATAATACTCACAATGTAGGGATATATCTTAGGTTTTTAGTCTCTAACTGACTTTCATTGGAGTATCGCCTGTGATAATTTAGCAGAAGCAGGTTGCTTTTCTTGCCAAAGCCAGTGAGAGAATCAAACTCTGAAGTGGTATTTATATGTTAAAAGGTCTAGATCACGAGGTCAAGGCAGTTTCCTTTGTTCGATTACATTATAAAAAATTATTTCTATAATTAATGATCTAAAACTATTTAAAATAGCATTAGATATTATGGGTCTAAATTATATTGAATACTTCTGCATTACACAACGATTAGTCACTTTATAGCGTATTACATATTGCATTATCTTGATGCATGATATATTGTAGAAATGCCAAATGTGTGTAAGGTGCTTACAAAGTTGTTTAAACCAAACCAAAGTTTTCCTGTTACTGGCGTGAACAGACCGATATTATAATGATATTAAGTTGTACAATTCATACTATATTATCATGTTTTATATTACATCATACGTTATTATAATGTGTCAACCAGAGAGAGAGAAAAAGAGAGACTGGCACGTATACACATTAAAATTTGTCAAGGCTTCACCATGATAAACTCACCAATACTGAAAAAGTGGCGAATGCAAGGAGCAAAAATAAAGCGACCTTCATTTTGTAGCACTGGATGCCTCTCATGAAAATTAGATTAGAAAAAGCCATCAGGAATATTTTGTGAATACATTAAGAAAACTGGTTTGATGCATCGCTCATACGGCCCATCATTGTAAGTAATATTTTTAAGAAACTAAGGATGAGAATGACAACCTGTGTAGAGAGATGTTATCACAAATTTTTGCTGCTTAGATCAGTTGATAAGTTGCAAATACATTATAATTCGTTGTACAAGTTGTCCAGTGTTCGTTATCAACCTTGGTTTCACCTTTGCTCAGCTTTTCCTGTGTGATTGAACTGCTTTATTGAAGGCAGTGAGAACCTGCCTGCGTATGTCCTCTTACGGAGCTCTTACATAACTAGCGACCCTGAATGCAGCTGATCATCATCCTCACTAGATGAAGGATGAGCTCGAGTTTTTTTTATGATGTTTTATATTAGATTCAAAATGTTTTAAGTTGAGCTTGAATGTTGTTAGTTACACAACAAAATAAACCCTCTGTATGTTTTGTAAATTTGCACTTTTTACCACACAAAAACTACATTGCAGTTACATAGAAATAATTCCAATATAAAAACCTTATCTGAGGACAGTAATTTACCAGATGAAAGCTCCGAAAGCTCAATATCTGTTGCTTACGAGATCTTAAAAACTTAAGCATTTAGAAAAGTTCACTGTCTTTACAAAAAACTCTATATTAAAAATCGTGTGTGGTAACAATAATTTTCCATAGAACCTAATATATGCTGATGCAGACAAAATCTTTCAACTTGTTCTTAGAACACTACATCACTTAACTACCACTGCACACATTCATAATATACATCTACGCTATGAGCTACCACTGGACACTTTCATATTATACATCTATGCTATGAGCTACCACTGCACACTTTCATATTATACATCTACGCTATGAGCTACCACTGGACACTTTCATAATATACATCTACGCTATGAGCTACCACTGCACACAGCTTTATTAGTCATATGTTCAATAAGTTCATCAGTTTTAAAAGAACTGTCAGGTTTTTATCATCGCCCCTCCCCTAGTCGCATAATCTTAAGTTATAAAGTTGAACACTGCAGAGCGAATTATGGTTTTCATTTTATTAAGCTGTCCAATTTTAAAATGACGTTGAAAAATTATGGCATATTCTAACGATGCTATCTATCCATAGCTTTCACGTGGTCATGTAGAGGTCACTGTATTCCAAACTCTATGTATGTCAATATTTGAAGAGCCGTTATACTTGAATTTACTTTCAAATGCTTTTTACAATTTTAGTCAGGCGGTCAATGTTCAAATTGATGCGGTAAAACAGTTAGTAAAGCACTCATGTATAAAACAGTTAGTAAAGCGCTCATGTATAAAACATCTAGTAAAATACTCATGTATAAAATCGCTAGTAAAGTACTCATGTATAAAACAGTTAGTAAAGTACTCATGTACAAAACAGCTAGTAAAGTACTCAGATTTAAAACAGCTAGTAAAGTGTTCGTGTATAAAACAGCTAGTAAAGTACCCATGCATAAAACAGTTAGTAAAGTAGTCAAGTATAAAACAGTTAGTAAAGTACTCATGTATAAAACAGTTAGTAAAGTACTCATGCATAAAACAGTTAGTAAAGTAGTCAAGTATAAAACAGTTAGTAAAGTACTCATGTATAAAACGGTTAGTAAAGCACTCATGTATAAAACAGTTAGTAAAGTACTCATGTATAAAACAGTTAGTAAAGTACTCATGTATAAAACGGTTAGTAAAGTACTCATGTATAAAACGGTTAGTAAAGCACTCATGTATAAAACAGTTAGTAAAGTTCTCATGTATAAAACATCTAGTAAAGTACTCATGTATAAAACGGTTAGTAAAGTACTCATGTATAAAACATCTAGTAAAGTACTCATGTATAAAACGGTTAGTAAAGTACTCATGTATAAAACATCTAGTAAAGTACTCATGTATAAAACATCTAGTAAAGTACTCATGTATAAAACAGTTAGTAAAGTACTCATGTATAAAACGGTTAGTAAAGCACTCATGTATAAAACAGTTAGTAAAGTTCTCATGTATAAAACATCTAGTAAAGTACTCATGTATAAAACAGTTAGTAAAGTACTCATGTATAAAACGGTTAGTAAAGTACTCATGTATAAAACATCTAGTAAAGTACTCATGTATAAAACAGTTAGTAAAGTACTCATGTATAAAACGGTTAGTAAAGCACTCATGTATAAAACGGTTAGTAAAGTACTCATGTATAAAACATCTAGTAAAGTACTCATGTATAAAACAGCTAGTAAAGTACTCATGTATAAAACAGTTAGTAAAGTACTCATGTATAAAACGGTTAGTAAAGTACTCATGTATAAAACGGTTAGTAAAGTACTCATGTATAAAACGGTTAGTAAAGTACTCATGTATAAAACGGTTAGTAAAGTACTCATGTATAAAACATCTAGTAAAGTACTCATGTATAAAACAGCTAGTAAAGTACTCATGTATAAAACAGTTAGTAAAGTACTCATGTATAAAACGGTTAGTAAAGTTCTCATGTATAAAACATCTAGTAAAGTACTCATGTATAAAACAGCTAGTAAAGTACTCATGTATAAAACATCTAGTAAAGTACTCATGTATAAAACAGCTAGTAAAGTACTCATGTATAAAACAGTTAGTAAAGTACTCATGTATAAAACAGTTAGTAAAGTACTCATGTATAAAACGGTTAGTAAAGTTCTCATGTATAAAACATCTAGTAAAGTACTCATGTATAAAACAGCTAGTAAAGTACTCATGTATAAAACATCTAGTAAAGTACTCATGTATAAAACAGCTAGTAAAGTACTCATGTATAAAACAGTTAGTAAAGTACTCATGTATAAAACGGTTAGTAAAGTTCTCATGTATAAAACATCTAGTAAAGTACTCATGTATAAAACGGTTAGTAAAGTACTCATGTATAAAACGGTTAGTAAAGCACTCATGTATAAAACAGCTAGTAAAGTACTCATGTATAAAACAGTTAGTAAAGTACTCATGTATAAAACGGTTAGTAAAGTTCTCATGTATAAAACATCTAGTAAAGTACTCATGTATAAAACAGTTAGTAAAGCACTCATGTATAAAACGGTTAGTAAAGCACTCATGTATAAAACAGCTAGTAAAGCACTCATGTATAAAACAGTTAGTAAAGCACTCATGTATAAAACAGCTAGTAAAGCACTCATGTATAAAACAGTTAGTAAAGTACTCATGTATAAAACAGCTAGTAAAGTACTCATGTATAAAACAGTTAGTAAAGTACTCATGTATAAAACATCTAGTAAAGTACTCATGTATAAAACGGTTAGTAAAGTTCTCATGTATAAAACGGTTAGTAAAGTACTCATGTATAAAACAGCTAGTAAAGTACTCATGTATAAAACAGTTAGTAAAGTTCTCATGTATAAAACATCTAGTAAAGTACTCATGTATAAAACGGTTAGTAAAGTACTCATGTATAAAACGGTTAGTAAAGCACTCATGTATAAAACAGCTAGTAAAGCACTCATGTATAAAACAGTTAGTAAAGTTCTCATGTATAAAACGGTTAGTAAAGCACTCATGTATAAAACAGTTAGTAAAGTACTCATGTATAAAACGGTTAGTAAAGCACTCATGTATAAAACAGCTAGTAAAGCACTCATGTATAAAACAGTTAGTAAAGTTCTCATGTATAAAACGGTTAGTAAAGCACTCATGTATAAAACAGTTAGTAAAGTTCTCATGTATAAAACATCTAGTAAAGTACTCATGTATAAAACGGTTAGTAAAGCACTCATGTATAAAACAGTTAGTAAAGTTCTCATGTATAAAACAGCTAGTAAAGTACTCATGTATAAAACAGCTAGTAAAGTACTCATGTATAAAACGGTTAGTAAAGTACTCATGTATAAAACAGTTAGTAAAGTACTCATGTATAAAACAGTTAGTAAAGTACTCATGTATAAAACGGTTAGTAAAGCACTCATGTATAAAACAGCTAGTAAAGCACTCATGTATAAAACAGTTAGTAAAGCACTCATGTATAAAACAGCTAGTAAAGCACTCATGTATAAAACAGTTAGTAAAGTTCTCATGTATAAAACGGTTAGTAAAGCACTCATGTATAAAACAGTTAGTAAAGTTCTCATGTATAAAACATCTAGTAAAGTACTCATGTATAAAACGGTTAGTAAAGCACTCATGTATAAAACAGTTAGTAAAGTTCTCATGTATAAAACAGCTAGTAAAGTACTCATGTATAAAACGGTTAGTAAAGTACTCATGTATAAAACAGTTAGTAAAGTACTCATGTATAAAACAGTTAGTAAAGTTCTCATGTATAAAACAGCTAGTAAAGTACTCATGTATAAAACGGTTAGTAAAGCACTCATGTATAAAACAGTTAGTAAAGTACTCATGTATAAAACAGTTAGTAAAGTACTCATGTATAAAACAGTTAGTAAAGTTCTCATGTATAAAACAGCTAGTAAAGTACTCATGTATAAAACGGTTAGTAAAGCACTCATGTATAAAACAGTTAGTAAAGTTCTCATGTATAAAACATCTAGTAAAGTACTCATGTATAAAACAGTTAGTAAAGTTCTCATGTATAAAACAGTTAGTAAAGCACTCATGTATAAAACAGCTAGTAAAGCACTCATGTATAAAACAGCTAGTAAAGTACTCATGTATAAAACGGTTAGTAAAGCACTCATGTATAAAACAGCTAGTAAAGTACTCATGTATAAAACAGCTAGTAAAGTACTCATGTATAAAACAGCTAGTAAAGTACTCATGTATAAAATAATGCATTGGATAGCTCGAAGGGTTTAAAAAACTCCAAAATGTACAAAACACGTTCCTAACAGTTGTTCATGTTACACAAAGATTTTGACTTTTTTGGCAAAGAGCCTATTTTATTTAGTAAAAACAACAAGCCTATGAACACTGCTTCACTGTTTACTATTAACAAGATCACATGACCACAACATCACATGACCGCAAGATCACATGACCACATGACCACAGGATCGTATGACCATTTAGTATTTACTCTCTGTTGCTAAAGACAGTCTAGTTGACTCTCATGCGGAGAGACAACCAGCTTTGTGTTACTAAATTAACCAATTTTAAGTCAAATTTTGCGAAGTGATCATCAAAAATGTCAATCATCAAGTTTAACACTTTATCAATTACATATTTTTGTCAGATTGACGGTGTTTCTGATGAATAAATATCTAACGGAAACAAACGAGTACTAACTCTGCAACTGCTCAGTGATCTCATTTTGGTGATTGAAACTCGCGGCAGCGGATGCTTTTATGAGTGTCAATAAGTTGATACATCAATATTATATCAAATGCGTCAGTGTCTGTCATCAAATTCTTACTTTGCTGACATAATACAACTCAACGCATTCTATTCATAATCGCGGTCAATCCAACCTAATCATGAAGTTTCCTTTTCTAAAATATTATGATAATGTAACTCCAACCAATCATACAAATTTGAACTTTTTATGACACTATACAAATAACTTTCAAAGTTTGTTGTCTGTCACCGTCTGCTGTTACCTGTTTGTTCAATTATAGCTATTAAAATCTTAGAATGAAAAGCTCACTAGGGTAGTTTGGAACTCATGAAGATTGCAACTGCAAGTTTCTAAACACGCATGCAACTACAGAGCTACGGAGCTCTTACAAGTCATCGCTCATTCCATATACTATATAGGCGTTTTTTTTCGATTCCACCTGCTAAATGACATCAACTGATACATTGCGCTCATGAGTTACAATGCCCCTGGTGTAAAATACTTTTTGCCTAACTTTGTGAAATATGTCCGTTTTTCCTACTCGCCATACTATGGTGAATTCATTTTCCGCTATACGATATCAACAAACTTCTCTGGAAGTTAGAATTTGGCGATTGTTGTACTGATAACGACGAAATGGCCTAAGTTCTGATATGCTTTTTGCCAAAATGCCTTCCACCACGTCGAAAAGGGTTATACGTTGCTTGCTATTTCAGTTCAGCATTATTCGTCATGGTAAAAACGAATTCGCAAATAGATAAGCGATAAAACGTAAGTTCAAAGCTTGAAGTTTAGGAACATACATACTTAAACCTCCTTTATGCATGTGTTCAGTAAGCTAAATTCATTTAAGTTAGATTCACCGTTCATGTTACACGTCAGTCTCGAAGGTAAGCTCTTCCCACGATATGTTCTGCACAAAGTACTTTGATATGTTACACTAAATAGTTTAAAGTTGTTGTAGGTAATTATAGTTACCAAGGCTGACATATTGTTTTGTTGTTAATTTTTAATGATGATGATTACTAGGAAGTGGTTTTTACCAGGAGGTGTTTGCATTAGATAATTACTATGGAGTTTTATGCCAATATATACGATATTTTCACATTATGATGCCAACACTGAAACGAGTTAAAATCATATAATCGTATACCAAATAATGTTGCATCCTAGTCATAGCAAAACAGACTATATTTAGACTTTACATGCTAATGATTTCTTTTTTACATTCAAACACCTTTGCAGTTTTATTTGTACTCTTAATTTATTTCAACAAAACCCTTCTTTTATGAGATGACATTTAAAAGCTACAGTTGTTTTAAAAAGTTTGAAAATCTTTACAGTTGTTTTATTTTTTCTCATAATTTATTTGAGCTGCACGACAAAATACATTTCTCATGATATGAAGTTTAAAAGTTCAAATGTTAAAAGTTGAATATGTTAAAAACTAAACTTTCTGTCTAAAAACCTTTCCATTACCCGGGCAATGCAAAGCATTCACTTAGTTTTTAATATAACATGAGATGTGTCAGTCCTTCCATTCGTCCGTCCCTTTGCTAGAAACCAAAATTAATGGTTAAGAAAAAAAGTGCTTTCAACAGGATTCAAATTCATAACTTTCAGCTTGATAGACTCACTCTACCACCTGCACCATTAGACTACATTGGTACAGGTAGTACACTGTCAAGGTACTAGTGATTATAGTATCTCTCACATAACACTGAACTGTCAGGGTATTAGTGCTCATAGTATCTCTCAAAGAGAACTGGACTGTCAGGGTACTAGTGCTCATAGTATCTCTCATCAAGCACTGGACTGTCAAGGTACTAGTGCTCATAGTATCTCTCATAGAGCACTGAACTGTCAGGGTACTAGTGTTCATAGTAACTCTCATGGAGCACTGGACTGTCAGGGTACTAGTGCCCATAGTATCTCCCATGAAGCACTGGACTGTCAGGGTACTAGTGCTCATAGTATCTCCCATGAAGCACTGGACTGTCAGGGTACTAGAGCTCATAGTATATCTCATAGAGCACTGAACTGTCAGGTTACTAGTGCTCATAGTATCTCTCATGGAGCACTGAACTGTCAGGGCACTAGTGCTCACAGTATCTCTCATAGAGCACTAGACTGTCAGAGTACTAGTGCTGATAGTATATGAAAACTAAACATATTACTTTTTGCTTCACAAGCAACATATTGGCTAACATGAAGTTTGTATTTTTTGTTGTTGTCATAGTTCTTTACAGAACAGCATTAGGGATCTTATTCAATATGTAAGTTCCAACAAACACCAAGTTCCAACAAATTTCGGTTTGCTATGCTGTCACAGATTAAGTGATATTGCTGATTCGGGAGACGATCAATTCATAATTTCATGTTTGTTTTCCACCACCTGCAGCCAATTTAAAAGTTAAGTCTTAGCTGGTCGTTTGCAAGCCTCGGGGCCATTAAAAAAGTTAAATAATTTTTCAAACTAGTTAAAAACATAGAGTTATTAATGCTTTAGTCATTATTATGTAGTTATTAGTCTTTTCTTACATTTTAACACTTTAGTAAAATTAATCTATGCATAGACATTAAGATAAAATGTAGATTCAAGTATTCCAAATAATGAAAATTCTATTGTCGATGGTGTTTCTTCCAGTTTTGCCAATAAATGAAATTTTTCAAAAAACTGCCAAAATTCAAGCAGAAATACTTTAAATACAGAAATAGCAGCTTTTCTATAATTAACATTTCCAACAAAGTATATTTTAGTTGTTAACACATTGTATATTTTGTAGCTGTCAGCATATTGTATATATGTTATAGTTATCAGCATATTGTATATATGTTATAGTGGACAGCATATTGTATATATGTTATAGTTGTCAGCATATTGTATATATGTTATAGTTTTTAGCATATTGTATATATTTTATAGTTGTCAGCATATTGTATATATGTTATATTTGTCAGCATATTGTATATATGTTATAGTTGTCAGCATATTGTATATATGTTATATTTGTCAGCGTATTGTATATATGTTATATTTGTCAGCATATTGTATATATGTTATAGTTGTCAGCATATTGTATATATGTTATATTTGTCAGCTTATTGTATATATGTTATATTTGTCAGCATATTGTATATATGTTATATTTGTTAGCATATTCTATATATGTTATATTTGTCAGCATACTGTATATATGTTATAGTTGTCAGCATATTGTATATATGTTATATTTGTCAGCATATTCTATATATGTTATAGTTGTCAGCATATTGTATATATGTTATATTTGTCAGCATACTGTATATATATTCTCGTTTATAGCAAACAGACTATATTACGGCTTTCATCGCGTAGATTGGTTAATATATTTTATATACATATATATTATATACAAATATATTAAATTATTATTTTATATACATATATTTTATATACATATACATATTATATACATTTATATTATATACATATATATTATATTATTATATTATAGCTGGTAACTTTTGTATTAAGTATTGCTTTAAGATTGTGCTTTTAAAGTGACTGTTTCATTACAATCATATATTCTGTTATTCTCTTTATAAAAATAGCAGACTCAGTTTGCTAATAAATATATTAAACTTTTAAAAGACAAAATAAAAATAAATTGACAAAAATATAGCAATATCTTAATTTCATATTGCCATAAATAACAAAATCATAGCAGCTAACTTTTAGTATAAATCTAGCTTCTATTTGAGAATCTCAACTTGGAATTATTAATTTTTTAAGCCATAAATTCTGACTTTTTTATTTCAAGGCAGTAGTTGTATTTAAATAGAATTTATATCATTCATCTGTCTCCTCCTTGCCTCAATATGTTACACATCTTTAAAAATATTTGCATATGCAAATTACTACACCGCATGTTTGAACCTTCTGCTAAAGCAGATTTTGGATTTTCCTTTACATTCTTTATACATGATATTAAAAACTATACAAAGAATCGTTTGTTGTCAATCATAGTTTTCATCTGCACCAAAAGGTTTTGCAGAAATACAGGAATCAAATTGCAAAAATAATAATATATTTTTGCTTGAACTTATAAATTTAATGAAGTGATTTGGTGCTAAGACCTTTTTTGAACTAAAACTACCGAAGAGTTTATATCAAAACAATAGCCTAAAGCCCTAAGTTATTAAAATTAATGAGAAGAAAATTCTAAATATTTTGCAGATGTCTTGTTGGAATTATCTAACCTTGAAATTTAACCACACATTTAAAAAATATTCTGATTCAAATCATAAAAATGAATTATAAAGGAAGCTCTGGAATGAGCTCTAATCACCAGTATTAAATAGAATTATACCAGTCATCTTCTCGAAGCAGATGTGCTGCTCCTGTCACCAAAGACTGCCAGAATTACTGACTTATGTAATAGTCTGTACCATAATGATTACCGCTCCATATACACGCTCCATATACACGTGTATTTCAGATTCTCAATTTTATCCAGTTTGACACAAAGACCATTTACCTCAGTAATACCTGATTATGTAATATTAGGTAATAAGGATTGGCGAATATTATATCACATGGTAGGTTACGCAATGCTAGATAAAGCTCAGTATTTCAGCGTAGACTGCTGTTACATCATCTATCAATTCTCTTTGCGACATTAGTTTGATGATAGATAGTCGAGCAGCTCGGATATATTATGCCAGTTCAACATAGTCAGCAAGATATAAACATAGTCAGCGAGATATAGACATAGTCAGTGAGAGCTCTAGCTTTTCTAGACCTTTAAATAAAATGTTTGTAAATGCCATTTGAAAATAGTTGATTAAATAAGGTAAACTGTAAAGGGTAGATGTTATTAAATGTTTTAGTCAGTGAGCTCATTGTATGCCATCCCACACTCTGTGTTGGCCATGCCCATCTTGATTAGTTGAAGGCATTCAGCGCTCGACCACTCATAGAAGTAGGCCTTTAAGGATTATTGAAATCATGACTGTATGACTGTTGTAACCATTAAACAGTTGCATTTAAACATATTATTCAGATGGGCAAAAGTTTTCATGCATCAATTAATTTTGTATAACGACTGCATATAACTGTATGTATATAGTATATAGTATATAGATGCCTTGTAACTATATTTGTCATTATTCTTCATTGTAAATAAACCTTGAAAGCCTATTGTCTAGAATAGCCTTCTGTTTGTTTAAAGATTAGGCGCTGTGACCTCATGCTCTGACCTCATGCTGTTGTATCAACTGTCCTAATAATCCGTATTTTGTTTCAATATTGTGTCATCTGTAATCAGATAAAGGTCTTTCATGAGTACTATCAGACAAGTATATTCACGACATGGAGCTAAGCTAAAAAATCAAATTTTAGGTATATAGTATGTCAATAGAAGTTTGCTGAGCAACTTGAAAATGGAATTTTGCGTATTGCTAAAAAAAGGATATACGATCTCTGGGAGAAAGCGAAAAACTACAAAAATGCATGAAGCTGTACAAACTAAATATGGACACCTATACAGCACGGTTCATGAGGTTGGAGACAGATGTTGGAGGTGTGGTCGAAGTTGTAACTGCCTGATTAGCACTTAGTTTGTTGTTGAATAATAAAAACTGTAGATTTGCCGATTCTCCTTTAAGCAAGCTTATTTGAGCTTTAAGTTCAACATTTTCTCTTTCCAGGAATTCAGCCTTTTGAGCTATATGCACTTCTTTCATTCTTTTGGCATCGCGCGACCTTTTGGCAGCTTCATTATTTTTTCGTCTGCGATCCCAATAACCATCATCCTTTTTCTCTGTAAGGCTGTTTGAAGAGGTCGAAGTGGGTTGGGTTTGCATTGTTTTTAGTTTTTTTACAGCGAGTAGCTCAGCTGAAGACGATGTCGTTAAATCGGTTGGCGATGGAGATTTTACCTGCCGACGTTTTCGACCATTTAGTCGATCGAAGTATTTATTCCAAGAAGAAGACGATGCAAGTGAACTATCGCTTGCGTACGTGCCAAGAGATGCGGACTGAAGTGCTGTGGCCATTGCGAGTGGATCTAGACCATAGGCTGCTGGTATGCTGCCGTTAGCTGACTGTAACAGACTGAAGGGGTTAAAAGCTGCTAGAGAAGGAAATGGTGTATTGGTGAGAGCAAATGAACTGTTTATAAATGGACTTGTTGTGAGATTGTTTATATTGCGGTAGGCTTGGTTGAAGTGGCTATTGGGAGTTGTCCGTTCTGATCCTGATATTTCGTTATCTAGGTCAGAGAGAGACGATTCACCATTAACGGAGGCATCTTTGTCATATGTACTGCTGTCAGCTAATTGATTCATTGCAGTTTTCTACAACATGATATTAATAAAATGAAAAATAGCCAAATATAAGAAATTTTAATGTTACGGCTTCCCACCATAACTCTATAAGTAAAGCACTTTTTTGATAAGTAAGCAATAATTTTACAATAAATAGCAATAGTGCACTAAAGTTAAAAAATTTTAAGACCTAATGTTTTTAAAAACCAATTGCAGGCAGTTTTTAAAAAAAATTTCTTTTTAAATTATTAAGCTGGGTTTCGCTATCAGATAAAAGTTCAAAAATCGAGTAGCTAACAGATTGCTCATATTATAGAAAGCTAGGAAGACAGGCTAGGAAGACAGGCTAGGAAGACATGTAGCTTGGCTATCTAGAAACTAAAATATGTCATTTTTTTAAAAGTTTACCTTCTTCGCATTAAATTTGGCTTTTGCAAAAAATTATTTTCATCAATACTGAATAAACTTTCACATATAGATTCACCAGGCAGGTGCTAGCTAGGGCAAAAGACTTACAAATAATTTACAAAAAACAAAAAATAAAGCCAAGACTTGATATTTAGAGCAGCCATGTAATTGTTTCATTTATTCGTACTTAAAAATTTGTCACATTCCTTTAAACATCTGAACGGTATCACTCACCACTTTCTTGCCTTGTTGGTTGAGCAGAAATAAGCGACACATCGTGTATGCCTTACAGTATCGGCAGACAGCAATTGACAATAACCAGCAGTTAAAATATATTATGCGGTTTGTCTAGTAATGAAAATCTCTACGCTTGAATTACGTAAGCATTACATAAGAGTGCAATTGGCCATGGCTGGACTATATATATATTACTGTTGAATTGTTGCATAATTCAGCGTAGTCTAGATCTTAAAGTACATGCTCTATATAAGGTAATTTAATAATGTTGCCAGACAGAATTTGTTTAGCAAGTGTGGACAGCACCTATCAAATTAACAACATGAGACACAGAAAGGAGCACAAAAAACCACACTAGTAGCCGTAGTCTATTAACCATAACTGACTGTTATTAATTCAAACATCTTTGTTTAGTAGAATGTTCTAGAATAGAGGGGCGAGATCATGGCTAGCTTAAACAGCTAATCTAATCAAACATTTCAGATATACACAAGAGTAAGAAAAATACCTTTTGTGATTGTCACACTCAACTTCAGCTGTCAACGAGTAATTTATAATTCTTGAGTTATATGGAATATTCTAGAACACAATACAACATTAAATTCAAAAATTTAAAACCAACTAATCGAAAGCGATTAGAAATTATAATCAATAATAGGAAGATATTTTTAAATCCTTTTGATTTGCATTTTGTTAAAATATTTGAAAAACTATATTTTATGTAGAACATAAGAAATGAATTTTGTTAGAGTCAAAAAATAAATTACATAAGAGTGCGATTGTCCACCGCATTAACCTCATGCGCTTTATACATTACCGATGTGCTAGACAATATATGCCAGACAATATGTGTCAGACCATATGTGCCAGACCATATGTACCAGACAATATGTGCCAGGCAATATTTGTCAGACCATATGTGCCAGACAATATGTGCCAGACAATATGTGTCAGACAATATGTGCCAGACAATATGTGCCAGACAATACGTGCCAGACAATACGTGCCAGACAATATGTGTCCGACCATATGTGCCAGACCATATGTGCCAGACCATATATGCCAGGCAATTTGGCAGTTGTCAGCTGAAGAACAATTTTTTTTCGACTACCTATTTACAAACTTGAGGTATTAATTTTGAAGTGTCGTTGAGCTCATTACAAGCAAAAACCTATAGCCTATAGCTTCTTTTTCGTGATGGTGAGTTTTATTGATTTAAATGTATAAACACAATGAAACATCATATATATTATTATAGTACAAAACAAAAGATTAAACAGTAAAAAAACCTGAACTCACCAAAGTTTCTATTGCTGTTTTTACATAATTAATGAATCGTTGATTCCTTAAAGTTTGTCTCTTTGTATCCAATCACAATTATTACTAAAATGATTAGATGTCTTTAGCTTCCTCTTTATATCATCCACTATCAGAACAGAGTTATTATTCTAAAATGAATACTCAGTTGAAGGTGACCGCTGGTAGTTTCACGCTCCTGACCAATAGGCTTGCAAATGAGAGAGTCAACTGAGGCCAGCCGTGCCACTGCCCTTATATCCAGGGTAAACCATATGAATAGCCAACCACAGGTCATAAGGTCATATCTCGGTTCCAAATAGGTCTTGAAAAGGTTGGTTTAATTTCTACACGATGTAGATTTGCTTTTCGCATTCCGCTATGTGTATACCGGACACGTATACAGTATATATACTTGTATACTGCATACGGGACATGTATGCTCTATACAAATATAGTATGCTTACATATAAACATGTCGTAGCATTTTGTGATGTATAGTTATTTTTCAAAAGGCTATGAAACATGTTGTGAACTGTTATGCAGCCATATGTGATAGTTACACAGTAGCCATTAAAATATTATCACTTATAACTATTATAAGGAGGTGAAACAGCATTTTTAACATATGGTTTTTATCTAAAGCCTTAATCTACTGGAAACAAGCTTGCCAGTAATAAGTTACTAGTCTAGCATTTTCTTTACAAAGGTTTGGCGGGTACAGACGCCAAATGGTTTGAGCTACAATTAACACTCGCATCAAACTTGTTGAAGATCCACAAGATGAGGCAAAAAGTTTAATTGATTCATAAAATAATACATCTTGCAAATATGATAGCCTATAAGGGTGGTGCTACAGTTTGCAAGATTAATCACTTTACTGGTTACCGTCTATAACAATAACATCTATAACAATCTTTTTAATTACAGCCAGAGGCCATAGATAAATTATGGCATCTGAATATGAACATTGTTTCCTCGACGCATTGTTTTATTCGTTAGCTTGTGAAAGCAAATAACTCTTACGTAAAAAATTTCTCTAACCTTTTGTGCGATTTAACCCAAGAGTATTATCGTTGTCTTACAAACTATTCTACTATGAAAGCTCATGGAATTATCAAACATTGCATCCCAAAAAATATTATATAATATTGTAAAGTTAACTAAAATTATCATAGACCTAAAGCGGTTTATTATATTTGCTATCTAATATAACAGAATAGGTTATATTTTCTTTTAAATACGTATTTTCTTCAAAAACTTTTATAATGTTATAAAATATGCTGCAGTCTACCATTTCAAAATATATTTTAATATATTTAATACTTAGTAGCGTTATTTAAGAGTTGGTTTCAGCATATAAGTAGGCCATATCTGTTTACTTTCTGACAGAGATTTTGACGCTTATCTCCAGGCGCTGGTGTCGTTTGGAGAGCATCTAGACACTACTGTCTATAGCATCACCTGACCAGCCACATGATTCATACTTCATTAGCCTGGGCATGGCTATCTTGGGGGTGGGGGAAGGGGGAGAGAGAATCTCTTTCCCCCACCGCTCAAGAGAGCCATGCCCAGGCTAATACTTCATTATCTTTAGACTGCAAGAAATACAGGATGCTATCATTCTATCAATTATGTTTACATATTTGCCTTCTTTTAATACCAAAATAAGACAAAGTTCAGAGCTTATTTATTGTGGGTATTGCACCACCAATGTTATTAACTGCATGTACTGCCTACCCCATGTATTGGCATGGTTGCTGTTCTTTCTCCTGAATATCAATGTTGATGCTGTTTTTTAAACAAATTAGAAATCTGTACATGATAAATGATGACCAGGTTTCCATGTTGTTATAGATGTGTGTGTTTCACCATTATCTAATGGCTCATTTATTACAAGGTAAGAAATATCATTTGTCTCGCGGATCATAAAAAAACATTAAAAGGAGTGTAAAGGTAGGACACAAGATTCCATGAGTAGTTTTGTCTCGAATCACCTTCAAATACCCTACAGGATAAAAATGAGTAGTTTTACTGTCTCAAATCACCTTCAAATAGTTCATATATAACAACTAAATCGCAAAATCAGGTCAACTGAGTTTTCAATAATTTCCATCCGTTTGTTGGTGTTACAGTAAATTGACTAACAACAGGCCTCATGGGTTTTTATGTCATTAAAAATCTATAACTACTTCTGAGAAAGACTACTTTGATTTAAGTATAGTTCACATGTAAATGCAAACAGACAGGCTGAGGGTTATACCTAAATACTTTTGGCTGTTTATGATAGACTATGTTGATCGGCAGTAATTGTCTTTAAATGACCGACTTAAGCAATTGAATGATAAATGAAGTTTTGCAGCAGGTTTTCTTGAAAGACTTGAGTAGAAACACTGTTAATATACTTTTATATAGTCGATACTATTTCACATGTGAACATGGTACTATCAAATGCTTTTATAGAGTCGATACTATTTCACATGTGAACATGGTACTATCAAATACTTTTATAGAGTCGATACTATTTCACATCTGAAAATGGTACTATCAAATGCTTTTATATAGTCGATACTATTTCACATCTGAACATGGTACTATCAAATGCTTTTATAGAGTCAATACTATTTCACATCTGAAAATGGTACTATCAAATGCTTTTATAGAGTCAATACTATTTCACATCTGAACATGGTACTATCAAATACTTTTATAGAGCCAACACTATTTCACATGTGAACATGGTACTCTCAAATGCTTTTATAGAGTCAATACTATTTCACATCTGAACATGGTACTATCAAATGCTTTTATATAGTCGATACTATTTCACATCTGAACATGGTACTCTCAAATGCTTTTATAGAGTCAATACTATTTCACATCTGAACATGGTACTATCAAATGCTTTTATAGAGTCGATACTATTTCACATCTAAACATGGTACTATCAAATACTTTTATAGAGTCGATACTACTTCACATGTGAACATGGTACTATCAAATGCTTTTATATGGTCGATACTATTTCACATCTGAACATGGTACTATCAAATACTTTTATAGAGTCGATACTATTTCACATCTGAACATGGTACTATCAAATGCTTTTATAGAGTCGATACTATTTCACATGTGAACATGGTACTCTCAAATGCTTTTATATAGTCGATACTATTTCACATCTGAACATGGTACTATCAAATGCTTTTATAGAGTCGATACTATTTCACATCTGAACATGGTACTATCAAATACTTTTATATAGTCAACACTATTTCACATCTGAACATGGTACTATCAAATACTTTTATATAGTCGATACTATTTCACATGTGAACATGGTACTATCAAATGCTTTTATATAGTCGATACTATTTCACATGTGAACATGGTACTATCAAATGCTTTTATAGAGTTGATACTATTTCACATCTGAACATGGTACTATCAAATGCTTTTATAGAGTCGATACTATTTCACATCTGAACATGGTACTATCAAATGCTTTTATAGAGTCGATACTATTTCACATCTAAACATGGTACTATCAAATACTTTTATAGAGTCAATACTATTTCACATCTGAACATGGTACTATCAAATGCTTTTATAGAGTCGATACTATTTCACATGTGAACATGGTACTATCAAATGCTTTTATAGAGTCGATACTATTTCACATCTGAACATGGTACTCTCAAATGCTTTTATAGAGTCGATACTATTTCACATCTGAACATGGTACTATCAAATACTTTTATAGAGTCGATACTATTTCACATCTGAACATGGTACTATCAAATGCTTTTATAGAGTCGATACTATTTCACATGTGAACATGGTACTCTCAAATGCTTTTATATAGTCGATACTATTTCACATCTGAACATGGTACTATCAAATGCTTTTATATAGTCGATACTATTTCACATCTGAACATGGTACTATCAAATGCTTTTATATAGTCAATACTATTTCACATCTGAACATGGTACTATCAAATACTTTTATAGAGCCAACACTATTTCACATTTGTACATGGTACTATCAAATACTGTTATAGAGTCGATACTATTTCACAAATTAAAGTGGTACTATCAAATGCTCAAAAAACTTCTTTGTTTTCTCAATTTTGATCAATCAATTTCTGTTTCAATTCTGTTATAGGTTGTATGTGCCATTGCCCAGTGGTTTCAATATAGGCGTACCATTTTATACAATAAACGTAGCAGTCTTTAGCCTGTGTGCATAACCCAAAGTGATTACATCTTCATGTTAAAAATAGAATTGCAAAACTTTTAGGTTGTACCATGATATTCAATCACACTGACTTGTTATATGTATTGAAGAACCTCAAGTAACAACATTAGCTGCTTTGCCAGAAGTATGTCAAAGTCTCGAACATTAATCGCGAAGTTCTAAAATATTGCACACATCTTTTGTTCCTTAATTTCGTAGTTCTATCATTTATAAAGCATTTTTTAATTTAAAATTTTTAGTCGTTGCATTTACTGCTTTCCAAGGCTTCAGCTATTTGTCAACAAATATTCCAGAGTCAAACTTTTTAATATTATTATCATTTAGGAAAAAGTTTATGAAAAATATTATTTAGCTAGGTTTGATCTTTAAAGTTACTATATTTCATTAGGTTTTGTCTATCTTTGGTGTCAGTCCAATATGTATATATAAATCTCAAAGTCCATCTGTCTGTTCAGCTACAGTCATTAAAATCTAGAAATGAGACATTCGTTTCCTGATGGATTTGATCTCGGAACCTCCGGTTCACCAGGCACCAATCTTACCAAATAAGCTATATGAGACAATGGTTTTTGTAGGTGATATAAACTGTTATGTAGGTTACCTACACATAGAACTCAGCGTTACACAGCTCACTAAAGCTTGCTCTCACAGCTCTTATTAGTAAGTTTAGCAATACAGTAGTTGCTTACTCAAATTAGTCATTTGCATTGTGCCAGGCTAATGGCAATGTGCCAGGCTAATGGCAAATGGCGGGCAACTACATTACCTGTCACTGTTTATAAGCTGTTTTTTAATACCCGTGCAACGCACGGGCATTAAAATGTATATTGTATATTATATGATATATAATGTATATCATATAATATATGATATATATATTATATGATATTGTATATTACTGATCAACGAATGTATCAATTTTGAGACCATTAACTTTAAAATAATCATGACTGGTTGTTCACTGTCTTACATTATGATTAGCATTCCTATATATCCTTTAACATAGCTGTCCATGAAAAAGACAACGTGAGTTCAAATGATCCACTCGCTATTATATAGTGTGTATATCTCAAGTAAATATGCTAATAGTAAATAAGTTAATAAGTAAGTGTGATATCAACATGAATTATGAAAAACTTGGCATATTCACTTGGATCACCTTTTTCTTGGGAGAAGCCAACATAATGGGTAGAATATTTATTGAGTAGTGAATGCACATCAAAAACACAACACATAGCAAAATGTGTAAGAAAACTTTTGCCAGGTCCAACACTGCGTTGTAGCAAATAATGACGGTTCGTTAATGGAACAATTACTTACAACTAAGCTGTAGTAAGTGCCAGCTAAAAGCAGTAGTTTCCTGTCATCAGGTCATTCAGGTAGATCCGTGTGTCAAGTCTGAAGGAGTCTGACAGTTTTAGTCCTTTCATTTGTCTTCTAAATAATCCTATAGTATGTAAATAGATGATAGCAACCTTGGAGTCGTCTATTCTTTCTATAGAGCACCACAACTATAAAGTTAACTATTTGGTGCAAAGAAAGACAAACCGTTCCTATGAGTAAAGTGATCCTCTTAGATGACATGCTATTGAAATATCAGATAGAAACCTTCACTTTTGATGCATGCGAGTCAAACAAACTGTACTGTAACAAGAGGATGAGTAGAATGCTAGTGCTTATGGTAGTCACCAGCGACTTATATATGCTGAGTTAGTAGAATGCTAGTGCTTATGGTAGTCACTAGCGACTTATATATGCTGAGTTAGTAGATTGCTAGTACTTATGGTAGTCACCAGTGACTTATATATGCTGAGTTAGTAGAATGCTAGTACTTATGGTAGTCACTAGCGACTTATACATGTATATGCTGAGTTAGTAGAATGCTAGTACTTATGGTAGTCACCAGCGACTTATATATGCTGAGTTAGTAGAATGCTAGTACTTATGGTAGTCACCAGTGACTTATATATGCTGAGTTAGTAGAATGCTAGTGCTTATGGTAGTCACCAGCGACTTATATATGCTGAGTTAGTAGAATGCTAGTGCTTATGGTAGTCACTAGCGACTTATATATGCTGAGTTAGTAGAATGCTAGTGCTTATGGTAGTCACTAGCGACTTATATATGCTGAGTTAGTAGAATGCTAGTGCTTATGGTAGTCACCAGCGACTTATATATGCTGAGTTAGTAGAATGCTAGTGCTTATGGTAGTCACTAGCGACTTATATATGCTGAGTTAGTAGAATGCTAGTACTTATGGTAGTCACTAGCGACTTATATATGCTGAGTTAATAGAATGCTAGTGCTTATGGTAGTCACTAGCGACTTATATATGCTGAGTTAGTAGAATGCTAGTACTTATGGTAGTCACCAGCGACTTATATATGCTGAGTTAGTAGAATGCTAGTGCTTATGGTAGTCACCAGCGACTTATATATGCTGAGTTAGTAGAATGCTAGTGCTTATGGTAGTCACTAGCGACTTATATATGCTGAGTTAGTAGAATGCTAGTACTTATGGTAGTCACCAGCGACTTATATATGCTGAGTTAGTAGAATGCTAGTGCTTATGGTAGTCACTAGCGACTTATATTTGCTGAGTTAGTAGAATGCTAGTACTTATGGTAGTCACTAGCGACTTATATATGCTGAGTTAGTAGAATGCTAGTGCTTATGGTAGTCACTAGCGATTTATATATGCTGAGTTAGTAAAATGCTATTGCTTATGGTAGTCACCAGCGACTTATATATGCTGAGTTAGTAGAATGCTAGTGCTTATGGTAGTCACCAGCGACTTATATATGCTGAGTTAGTAGAATGCTAGTACTTATGGTAGTCACCAGCGACTTATATATGTTGAGTTAATAGAATGCTAGTACTTAGAGTAGTCACTAGCGACTTATATTTGCTGAGTTAGTAGAATGCTAGTGCTTATGGTAGTCACCAGCAACTTATATATGCTGAGTTAGTAGAATGCTAGTGCTTATGGTAGTCACCAGCGACTTATATATGCTGAGTTAGTAGAATGCTAGTACTTATGGTAGTCACCAGCGACTTATATATGCTGAGTTAGTAGAATGCTAGTACTTATGGTAGTCACCAGCGACTTATATATGTTGAGTTAATAGAATGCTAGTACTTAGAGTAGTCACTAGCGACTTATATTTGCTGAGTTAGTAGAATGCTAGTGCTTATGGTAGTCACCAGCAACTTATATATGCTGAGTTAGTAGAGTGCTAGTGCTTATGGTAGTCACGAGTAACTTATATATGCTGAGTTAGCAGAAAACAGGTCCCATTAGATATCGAATACACACTCTTTTATTTGTATGATTGTCAGACAACTTCCTGTCCACAAATACTTCAGCATTTATACTTAATTTACATGGAAATAGGCTACCTCTGAAATTTTTACCCTCTGTCGAATTCTGTTATACAGCCCCTAAGCACGCAAGTTAAAATACTCTTTTATAGCTAGTTGAAACAGCTTGCATTATAAATATATCAATACATTTTAGTTATATTTCTCGAATAGCCACTGTCACACAGACTTCATCAAGCCCTTCGATGCATTTCATCGTTTACAAATATATCTGTATCAAACCTCTGAATACCCAATCAGCTGGGAGTGATTCTCAAAACCTAAGCAAGCTAAAAAGCCAATTAAAACTGTTGGTGATGAGGACGCTGGTCCTCTCTGTATTATCTGTAAGCATAGCTTACTACTTCCAAACATAACTTGAATGCGTCTTGCGGGGTATTATCTCACCGCAAATGACCTAGAAGAGGTTTGAGGAGGTCATCACAGGACACCAACGGTCAGTACCCCTTATCTTAGCATGCTTAGTTGTTACATATAAGCCTATCAAAAATACCATAAGACTTAGAGAAAGTATTATCAATTGCTGGTCATCGCATGGCATCTTGACTAGACTGCATGTTTCATTTTGGGGTGATAACAGAGAGAAAAAGCGAGTTTCCGCAGCTGACTCTGTGATGAAGTTGAAGGGTCACTCGCATCAAATTTAAAAGGTTTTATCAGAAAGTATAGAAGTTTTTCTATCATTTAAGATTTTGTTTGTTTTTTCAGTTGATGTAAATGGCAGATTATTTCCAGATTAAAATCGGCAAAACGTGGTCGTCATTAAAATGCTTAGAAAAAAGAAAGTACCCAGACTTCTCTAAAAATGGCGTCAATAGTCACATACTGTTTATAAGGTGATATATATATGGTTTCATTGGCATTGGGTACTTATATGTTTACACAGCGTTTACAAAAAAAACATAGAAAATTTGCGAATTAACCTATTTTGGAATAGTTTGAAACATCTATAGCAATGCAGCTGAGGTTATATTAAATTTTATTTCAACAATCATGAACAAATACAAAATAAAATACATGACAATAGAGCTGATGTCATAATTAGAGGGAAAAACAAGAAGTGTGACTATTGATGTCATTTTTAGACATCTTTTTCTTTTGAATGTTTTAAATGTGAACGAACAAGTTTTGCCAATTTTAACTTGGAAATGTCCTGGCAGTCAGATCATCTAAAACAACAAGCAAAATTTCAAATGATTAAAAGGTATCTACACTTCCTGCTGAACTCTTTAACAGTTGATCGATCCTGGCAATTCTGAATAGCATATGAAAACAGAAAAAATGAAGTACAGACAATTGAAAAATCTTATGTGCATATATACATAGTTGCTAGGAAAAATGTTTGGTGGATCACACCAATTAGCAAATCCATGGCTTTATGCCTAAATACCAAAACGCTAAAAAATACTTTGGGTCTCTATTAAACTTTAAGCAAGCCTCTACTAAATTCTAAACAAGCATCTATTAAACTCTAAGCAAGCCTCTATTAAACTCTAAACAAGCATCTATTAAACTCTAAGCAAGACTCTATTAAACTCTAAGCAAGCATCTATTTAACTCTAAACAAGCCTCTATTAAACTCTAAGCAAGCATCTATTAAACTTTCAGCAAGCATCTATTAAACTCTAAACAAGCATCTATTAAACTCTAAGCAAGACTCTATTAAACTCTAAGCAAGCCTCTATTTAACTCTAAGCAAGCATATTACTAGGGTGTTAGAGTTTATCTATTAATACTACGATGTTTGAGTGTATCTATTAATACTGCTAGGCTGTTAGAGTGTATCTATACTACTACGGTGTTAGAGTGTATCTATACTACTACTAGGGTGTTAGAGTGTATCTATACTACTATAGGGTGTTAGAGTGTATCTATATTACTACGGTGTTAGAGTGTATCTATACTATTACAGTGTTTGAGTGTATCTATATTTTTTTAGCATCTATATTTTTTTATAATCCCAAGTTATCTCCAGGTTCAAATTAAGTTATTGAACCATCCATCATTCTAGTAAATTTCTTCTTGTTTCAAAGTGAAATGTTCAAACAGTTACAGAAAAGGTTACACTTGTCTCTGATCTGAAGATCTGCTAATCAATACTTACTTGTTTACGAGGTAAAACCAAGCGCGTTGATAAATTTCATAAATAATAAATCATTCAGCTTAAGTGTTAGGAAGTACAAGTGTGAATCAATATTATAAGTATATCTGCTACAACAATACAAATACTCTGAGGGAATCTAAAGACATGATTATGCATAAATATCTCATGAAATGTAGCTGTACTTGGGTTCCATCACTTTCACAAAAGTGATGGAACCTATCATATTTTCATCATACGCGTGATTAGGGGAAGTGGTATCAGAGGTCGTGCCTGTCTCCTCTGGCCACAGTTATCGTTACCACTACCAGACATCCTGAAAATGGCCCTTGTTGTAGTTGTCGCGCGTAAATAATGCATCATTATTCATTTGCTCGGATGCCCGTCGGGTTCAACCTTTTTTCTCAGCATATGTTGTGGATGTAATATCTATTCAAAAATGCAAATGACATTTAATGAATTGATATGACGCAGTACTTTAACGCAGTACGCTTAACACAATGTTATCATAATATGAAGGTCTGAGATGTGCAAGCAACAACCACCATCTAGTAAATGGCAAATAATAAACAAAATGCAATTAGCAACTAGCGAACAAAAATAATAAGTGGTAAATGGGCCATCAATTATGATCAGTCACGAGTTGTCAGTCCTTCACTTCAACAACATTACACTCTGAGTGCTTTTTATGGCATTATGAGCTATTTGTTCCTTACTTAAAATAATCCTATCAGAACAAGGATATAATAACACACGATGATAACAATTGGTATTTGTGTCAACAAGATGTTGCACTCATCAAGATGTCAAGATGCTACAATTCTAGACAGGACACTTACCCGGCAAGATGCTACAATTCTAGACAGGACACTTACCCTCTAGTCTGTCTACAAAAGCTTGAAAACTACTTTATGAGTTTTTGAGAAATCACCTGAAGAGTATTTAAAAGCTCATGAACAGCAAATGGTTAACTGCAAATTTACACTTTCTCCTGAAACTTTTTGAGTTGCTCTCTCACTCTTCTTACAACTGATTAAAAGCAGAAGTAGTTGATCTCACAACATTCTATACTATAGCGACTCAACAAGTAGTTTTATTCTGATGGTGGCTGTTGATCAAGAACTAAACTTATCACTCATGACAAGGGTAATTCGGGTATGTCTATACTCCATACTTAGCTAAACAGATCTAAACAGCTATGAAAAGCAATAATAATCAGGAAACAATAAGTATGAATGTGGGTTTTGTGAATATTGTCTTAGTAGCATAACTACTCTAATGACTTGTGATTTTTCTTAGTGAGAGCAGTATGAAACGAATGTCTCCATTAGTGAGAGCAGTATGAAATGAATGTCTTCCTTAGTGAGAGCAGTATGAAACGAATGTCTCCCTTAGTGAGAGCAGTATGAAACGAATGTCTCCTTTAGTGAGAGCAGTATGAAACGAATGTCTCCCTTAGTGAGAGCAGTATGAAATGAATGTCTTCCTTAGTGAGAGCGGTATGAAATGTACGTCTCCATTAGTGAGAGCGGTATGAAGTGAATGTCTCCCTTAGTGAGGGCAGTATGAAACGAATATCTCCCTGAGTGAGAGCAGTATGAAATGAATGTCTCTTTCAGTGAGAGCAGTATGAAACGAATGTCTCCTTTAGTGAGAGCGGTATGAAACGAATATCTCCCTTAGTGAAAGCAGTATGAAACGAATGTCTCCCTTAGTGAGAGCAGTATGAAACGAATTTCTCCCTTAGTGAGAGCAGTATGAAATGAATGTCTTCCTTAGTGAGAGCGGTATGAAATGTACGTCTCCATTAGTGAGAGCGGTATGAAATGAATGTCTCCCTTAGTGAGGGCAGTATGAAACGAATGTCTCCCTTAGTGAGAGCAGTATGAAACGAATGTCTCCCTTAGTGAGAGCAGTATGAAACGAATGTCTCCCTTAGTGAGAGCAGTATGAAACGAATATCTCCCTTAGTGAAAGCAGTATGAAACGAATGTCTCCCTTAGTGAGAGCAGTATGAAACGAATTTCTCCCTTAGTGAGAGCAGTATGAAATGAATGTCTTCCTTAGTGAGAGCGGTATGAAATGTACGTCTCCATTAGTGAAAGCGGAATGAAATGAATGTCTCCCTTAGTGAGGGCAGTATGAAACGAATGTCTCCCTTAGTGAGAGCAGTATGAAACGAATGTCTCCCTTAGTGAGAGCAGTATGAAACGAATGTCTCCCTTAGTGAGAGCAGTATGAAACGAATGTCTCCCTTAGTGAGAGTAGTATGAAACGAATGTCTCCCTTAAGGTTGCATATTACTCTTGTATAGATTTTTTTCATTGTTTCATATTTATTTGCAGGAGTAGTTTGTCAGCGAGGCAAAAGCATCAATAAGACAAATTTTCCACAACTTCAATATATTCTTGCGAGATATGATAGTATACTCGCTTTGGAAAAACTTGTGATGCTAATGATAAAACTTAATTCGATCTTTTAAGTTTTTAAACAAATGCCTATGAGTGTAGGTGCTACTTCGTATCACTTTTAAAGTTCAAAATCATTCCAGCTTCAAGAATGTTAAAGAAGGTAAGAAAGGACCTCGGGAGTAGATTAAGACAGCAAATTTGAGAAGGTCACCAATAAGACATACGCTTCTGAGGGTGACTCGCTATTGGCCGATCTTAACTACCTTTGATGAGATGAATTTTTACTCCGAATGTATATAAGACCAGGTATTTGTGCTAAAAGTTTGAATTTTGTAAAATCTTTGGTATAAAACTACAACACAATCTCTTACTGACTCTAAGTGCAGTTGGTGTTCGTCAGCTAATGCGTACATGCAGAAACCTTGGTTCTTCAAAGCCTAAATAAGTAGCTGTCTTTCTATGGTCTTGATTTCCAAATATAAAGGCTGCCACAATTGTAAATGAACAATAGACACAGATATAAACATTAGGCCTATGCCGATCAAGTCAGGAAAGAGATGAAGACGATACGAAACAGACGAGAATGCTCATAGATGAAAAGGACGTACAGAAGACGATGTAATCTAAAGCCTACCATGGACCTACTCATGCCTACTGTAATTACCCTTATTTTCTCTTGTGATAGCGTGAGAGGCAGATCTCATGCTATCGCAAGATCAGCAGCTGACTTTTCCTATTCCTATTAATTCTAGTTTTTTTACTGTCAACCGACACTTGTTATGGTCTATAGACATTGCGTATATTTCACTGGCACCATTGTAATAAAGATAGATCTTGAGATCTGTGCCATCAACACTATACACTTACTCTCATTAGTATTGCACACCATTTGCTCTTGTGAACTACTGATTTCATTCATAGAGGTGCTAGCCTCAATAATTGGAAAACCTCAAAGCGAGTTTTACAAAATTTTTGTGTTGAACTTTATACTAGTTTATACTAGTTTATACTAGTTTATACTAGTTTACTTCTGTAAATAAAAAACTAAACTTAAATGTTTTTATTGTATTTTGTTCTCTTGAAATTTGTAGAGGTGGCTAAGCTGTCTACGGTTTTGGCTGAGATTATTACATTTGTGATTTAGTCCATAGAGCTATTTCGTAGAGCTGCGGGTGAATTTTTAAGTGATTTCTGGCTTTTGCTAAACTAGAGTCACTTTCTCGACAGAAAGGAAATGGTATCCAGCGGTAAGAAGAAGTCGAGACACGCTAGCATCTCTATCCTTTTGCAGTGGCTGGCCGATAAATAGGTTGATTTATCCTCGCCTTCTAGAAGCTTCTACAGTGCACCACTGGTATAGCGCAATGCTTTTACGGATGTTGGTTTTTTATTCTGTAAGGGTATCCAGTTCGCCCTTCTCTATTTGTATGAGAGTTGACGATTTAGTCGCTGTCGGCCCAACTCATGCGGAGGTGGTACCGGATTACATGTATAGTAGCATATTGTCTACTATACATGTATAGTAGCATATTGTCTACTATACATGTATAGTAGCATATTGTCTTCTATACATGTATAGTAGCATATTGTCTTCTATACATGTATAGTAGACAATATGCTACTATACATGTAATCAGCTGACTGGTTCACATACCCTGTTCTTTGTAATGACTGATTAAAAATATTGCGGAACAACTTGGGCATTGAAAATAAGTAGTAACTGTATTTTACATAAAACATATAATTACGTTATATACATGGTTGCACATTGCTTTCCACAGTTTCTCTGATCCCTGTTACATATCAAACCAATTTTGACAGGCTCTCTCTTTGTAACTAATCTCTTTTCTGTCACTCTTGTTTCAGTAGCGTCGATATCTCCTGTTTGACTAGGACAATAACCTGTCAAGGTCGTCAATGACCATAACTTTATGTCTTTTCTCCGCCAATCATGGTCGTACTCTTTTCTTTCATCATATCCTTAGCGCCGAGATAAAGGGTGGTGAAGGGATGCGTATGATTATTCTGTTGTTATGTAAGACACCCTCAACTCACAGTCCATTCCCCTTGCCACAAGAGGGCAGTCACAGAAGATTTTATCAGGCTCAATTTGCTCGCAGATATTATTTGGATATTCACCTCAGTAACGGAGCTATGACATCATATCAAAAACTTGAAGTAGGTATTGGTTGGTAGTCATGGAGAGGAAGGGTCAGAGGGGGCATGCTCTGTTGGGTCTAACTTATGTAAAATTATCAGATTAGCTTTCAGTCCTTCGACGAAGGTGACCTAAAGGTCTGGACACACATTAAGGAAATACATTTTTTGCGTAGCCAAGACGTCGGCGACGCAGCAGCACCTTGTTTCCAACTGAGCATATCTGTTGATGTTAATAGAGTTAAAACTGATGCATATTTCATTGGTAATAATTGTTGTTTATTATAACATCCAAGAATGGCTTTCAAAGCCATCCTTGGATGTTATAATTTATCCATATATTTTTTCCATATATGAATCAAATATTCTCACTGTCATATATGTACGTGAAAGTCACTGGTATAAATTAGAACCGTTTATAAAAAATTCCAAAAATTTTCGTAAAAGCTTAATGTATTTCATAAACTTGAAACATATATGTACTTGGCTGCTATTATGTAACTCTGTTAACAGAGCATCTTCTCTTCTCTCTAGTGCGCCAACTGGAGCCAAGGACATGTTAACTCTTGGCCAGATATATCCGAAGAGCATTGCCAATCATATATTGTAACAATATTTTGAAGATTACATACCTTCAGTGAGCCCAAATCACTACTGCTAAAGCTGGTCTACTTCTCCAAGACTTTAAGTTATGACAAAAACATACCTCCAAAAGTTTTGCACGGCAAAATGTGTAAAAATGAGAGAAGTTTAGAAGTAATTGAAATAATAAACAGTTTAAAATGGAAAATTAAAATGATTGTAAAAGCTTTCAAATACAAGCAAATGTACTTTTAAAAATTCAAATGGCTCCACAAAAAGGAAAAGTATACCGTATTGAATCGAGATTATTATTGTAGTCATGACTGCTCTGAGTTAAGCTTAAAGTTCATACCTTGGAGGAGTATCTACCTTGAAGGAGTATCTACATATAGCTGGTTCCCTAATTGACACAAAATCTGAGAGGGCAAAAACTTCATTAATACTCGAGTCGTAAGTTTCTCAACTAAAGAAATGTCATGTAATTTAGTTTTCAATGCTGCCACTATAATATGCTGCCACTATATGCGTGCAATTCTTACTAACTCACTACTAACTCACTACTAACTCACTACTAACTCACTACTAACTCACTACTAACTCACTACTAACTCACTACTAACTCACTACTAACTCACTACTAACTCACTACTAACTCACTACTAACTCACTACTAACTCACTACTAACTCACTACTAACTCACTACTAACTCACTACTAACTCACTACTAACTCACTACTAACTCACTACTAACTAGCGGTGAACTGTCTTTAAGTGACTGCAAACTGCATAAAAAAAGAAATTAAAGAATATTACCAAGAAAAATTGTTAATATTTTTAAAATAAATATAAAAAAACAATAGTTATTACTTTAATATTGTATTTGATAACGTTATTTTCCTACATTAATTCTGTTACAGTCTAGTCTCGTTCAAGTCTTCATTTATTCTCACTCTCATCACTTGAATAAGTTTTATAAAATAATTTTCAAATGCAAAACACTTTGTTCCAATTTTTGTCAAAAAGGAGATATCATTTTACTCTATCCTACAGTTTAACAGAAAAAGAGTTGTAGGTTGTAGGTACTAACTTTACCAAACAGAGCGTGCTTTTAATTCTCTTTAGACCTGTGAAATGAGGTATTTTACAGGAAAAGCGAATGTTTAGATCTCATAAAGTAACCACAAATATTATAAAACATGGTATTCAATACTTGCACACAAGCAAGTTTGTGTGCATTTTATAAGCTTTTGTTAAAGAGTTTACCATGACTTTTAGTTCTGGCAAATCATTTTAGCGAGTTTGCAATTTTTTGTAAAACTTGGTTAGATTTAAATAGAGCACCAAAAATCCTATTTGGAGTCGCTGTTCTCATGTTCAGTTCAAAAGTCATTTTAATAAAAACATGACATAATCTTTTCCATCGTTGAACTGTTACTGTCAATTGTGGTTTACAGCAATAGAACTAATTTGTTGTAGTGTTAATAGAACAGTGATAAGCAGATGAAACAAGGCATGTATGTATGTATGTATATTAGAAACTGAAGCCTTTTAAAGGATATTTGACATTCTCAGTAAAATTGTCAAAATGTGTGAAATTCCAGAAGTATTTAATTAAGTTAATATGTCAAAAACTTAATGCCTGTTGTATACTCTGTAAAATTATGGCAGTTCTGCCAGCGTGTTTGCTGTTTTGTACCGCACTCAACTCGTGCACAGAAAATTTTTGCAAACAATTCGTATCAACCACCATCAGTACTTTGAAAATTAACTGCAAGACGACTCCGCTAGCCATTGATTTCTCGGCTGTACAAGCGGATGAGCTCAGCTACACTGAATTACAAGTAGAACAATGTTTGCTAACTGAGCTCAATGACAAGGATGTGACCGTTTTGAAGGAAATGCAACTCCATAGTCTTCAACTAAAGTTTATGAGACTAACAGGTTTGTCTAGTTTAGACCTCCTCAGTGATGACTTGATCACGCTGTCTATAATCGGCAGTAACATGGATGACTCATTGGCTAACACTTTGCCATCTCTTCGTTTGGTCAGCTCTCTTACACTTACCAACAATCAACTGACACGAATTCCATTATCGCTCAAGGGTTTTCGGTCTCTCGAAAGACTTGACCTTAGTAATAATCTCATCCTTAGCTTGGAGTTTGTAGATTTGCCATCAGGAATATCTGAATTGTTTATAAAGGAGAATAAGATCGCTATGGTGACCGCTACAAAAGATATTTATTCACTGCGAAGCTTGGATCTGTCACAAAACTTTATTATTAACCTTAAATGGATGACCGCATCCCAGTTTCCGGCAATTTGTCGACGTATAAACTTACGGGCCAACCGTATTACCACAGTCACTTCTGAGAACATAAATTTTATGCGAGAGCTTGAGCACCTGGACCTGAGCTACAACAGCATCACCTGGATCGAGCCGTTGGCTGTCGTTAACTCCCTACATAGCCAAAGCATTAACTTAGACCATAATCCTCTCTTCTGCAATTGTAGCCTGAGGTTATTTGGGAGTGACCCATTGTGGCAGGCTCAGAAGCTTCCGACGTGTCATAATCCTGCAAAATTTAAAAATTACACTTTAGAGAGGCTAGCAAAGACTCAGGAATGTTTACCAGTGGATCAAGCAGGAAGGTTAAGCGCTGAAGAGAAACAGCACAACACCCCCGGGCTGAATCCGATAGCTGTCGTCTGCATTATTGGTATGTGTTGAGCATTTCATTCATAGCCATTAATATTTCCCTCGGGTTATCATAGCTGGGTACATACAATATTTTAATAGGATGTTAACATCTAGTTGTGTATGCTTATATACATGAGTTTTATGAAAGTATTGAGAAGACAACTCTTTGTTGAGTGTGAAAAGGTCAGGTGAAGAAATTGAAAACTATTTGGGAATTTAACTAAATTTTACCAGCATTTTCGATGAAATTCTGAGATATTTACTACCACACAAAACAATGATAAGTTTTGTCATTTTATTAATGACCTCCCAAAGTCTTTTATAAAAAGCAGCAAATGAAAAATAAAAATTTAGCTTTTAATTAGGTCAATTTAATACAGTAAGGCTGATTTTATGTTTGTCTTTTCAGTTTGTCTTTTTATTTTTCAGCCAATCATCAGTTGGCTTGCTAATAGAATCGTCTAAGCAAATCATCTTAACAAGTGGTATATTACAGATCATAGCATCTGATGAAGTAGTCAATGCTGTTTTTTGTCTGCTGGAAATTTCAGTTGGTATTTGCTGTCTGGTGGGAGGAACGGTAGCAGTAGGAGTTATATCACAGAGGAGAAGAGCCGTGCCGATAGAGCAGATTAAACAAGCGCCAAAGAACCAGCCAGTTCCTGTCATATTTGAGGTTAGTAGTACTTATGATTGGGTCTGTGAGCAAACTCTGATAATGCTGTAGTTAGGCATACTCTCCGCTACATTGAGGGGAAAAAGTAATTCACCATTATCTGCAAAATAGCTGTTGATCTTAATTCAGACTATTTCTAAGTTTCCTCTAGGGCTATGGTTCTAGGGCTAAGGTTGTCTCAACAGTATAATCTTTGCTTGCTTAAAACTAAAGTAACTAAAAAGGAAAAAGCTGTTCTTGAAGTAAAAAAGCGAACTGTGGGATAGCGTTGCAATTATAAGAGAAAAACTTGCCAATGAGTTTTAAAATGTAAAAATGAAATTAAAGTTTAAGTTTGTTTGAGTCTTGGTAGTACTATCATATACCAGTAGTATTGGCTGTTCAGTGTTGAGGGTAGTACTATCATATACCAGTAGTATTGTCTGTTCAGTGTTGATGGTAGTACTATCATATACCAGTAGTATTGACTGTTCAGTGTTGAGGGTAGTACTATCATATACCAGTAGTATTGGCTGTTCAGTGTTGAGGGTAGTACTATCATATACCAGTAGTATTGACTGTTCAGTGTTGAGGGTAGTACTATCATATACCAGTAGTATTGTCTGTTCAGTGTTGAGGGTAGTACTATCATATACCAGTAGTATTGACTGTTCAGTGTTGAGGGTAGTACTATCATATACCAGTAGTATTGACTGTTCAGTGTTGAGGGTAGTACTATCATATACCAGTAGTATTGACTGTTCAGTGTTGAAGGTAGTACTATCATGTACCAGTAGTATTGTCAGGTCAGTGTAAAGCTTTGGTGGTACTATCATATACTAGTAGTACTGGCTGTTTAGTGTTGAACAACTAGAATGCCGATGCTTGTTATGTATGCACGCAGGACCTCGCGGATAAGAGAAATAAGGTAATGAGTGAAAGTAGAGATGAAGCTAGTCTTGAGGACTACTATCACTTGAGGAGGCGAATGGATGTCGAGGAAGCGGAAGAGTATGTCTTTGAAAAGCTTAATGAAATAAGCAAAAATGGTAGAAAGCTAAAACTTTCTGAAAAGATTGGTATGTCAATTGTCAAATTTTGTATACAATAGGTCCTTGTTTTGTAAATGTGAATCTAATGACTTATACTGTAGGGTGCAGTTATCAGCTTGTTAAGATTAAAACACTAAATACTCTATTTTCTGACTAAAATCACAAATTTCAAAAATGCTTATAAAGTATTTTTTGACCAGCCTTTCGCTGCAATAAATGTTACTTAACAGGTTTTTCTACACTATGAAGTAATTGATAGCTAAAAATCATGTGAAAAGGAAACTTCTGGTTCCCTCTACTCTCCACAAGAATAAACACACTGCTGCCCACACTGCTGCCACCAGTGTGGGCAGCAGTGGGATCTCTTTGCTCTCCACAAGAATAAATACACTGAGTTTATCACCAATGAAAGTATATATTTGCACAGTATATATACAGATACCTAAAGTTAATGTGTGCGCATACAAGTAACAACATGCAGAGAACAACAGATCGCCGCTATCTCTACTTGAATCTTTTTTTCAGGTTCTTTATATAGCCAGTTGGTGTGATAGGCTCCGCCCTTTTTTCAGGCTCGGCTGGCCAGTCCTTTTTCCAATGAGATTGGCATACCGAGCTGGCTCATCGATGACCAAGTCTCCTACTTTGTTGAGACTCGATCCGGTGATGCCATCAATCGTAAGGCCGACTCGGTAGTCGGCCCTGATTTCGGTGCTCTGCGGTTACACATGTTGCTAAAACTATACTTTGTTTTTAAAATATATGTATGACATAAACATTACACTTGTTTTTCTGTTCTACCAAAACAAATTAAAATCACCAGTTTGTGTTGCGGTTTTGGTAGAGGTCTGTTTGGATCTGAAGTCCCTGCAAGTAATGAGCCTTGAGCCAGTAGATGCAACAGATATGTGTACCCTGATGGTGAAGGAGTGGCCTCTTGCCCCGTGCAACACTCCTATGGAGATTTACCTAGAAATGGTAAGATTAGAGTCTTCCATGAGGAAGTTAGTAGTCTGATTACATTACAAACAAAGTTTAGCATTTCTTAGTTTCTATGTAACATAGAGGAAGCAAAGAAAAACAGTTAGACTGATGCATCGAGCTACTCATAGAGCTACCAAAAGATAACATTCTTAAAACGACATATGCTAACTGCCGAAGTATATTTGGTGTGGAAGTTGAAAAGTCTATTACCTTCTCCTGAAAGTTTTCACTGTAAAGCCGTTTTCCAACGTCTCTGTGTCACACCATCACCTAGAAAAACCAGTCTGTTTATCAAACAAATGAACAGTCATTCAAATGTTAAAAACATATGAGGCCGTGTTTGTATGTATAAAAAGTTGGATCCTCTGAAGGTTTCTAGTGTTCCCATAATTGCTCTCTACAGAATCCATTTCTATAAGCAATCATCAACCTTTTCTCAATTTGCCCTTTCTCAATTCCGCCACCTAACAATTTCGCCACCTCACAATTCCGCCACCTCACAATTCCGCCACCTCACAATTCCGCCTCCTCACAATTCCGCCACTTTACAATTCCGCCACTTCACAATTCCGCCACCTCACAATTCCGCCTCCTCACAATTCCGCCTCCTCACAATTCCGTCTCCTCACAATTCCGTCTCCTCACAATTCCACCTCCTCACAATTCCGCCACCTCACAGTTCCGTCACCTCACAGTTCCGTCACCTCACAATTCCGCCACCTCACAATTCCGCCACCTCACAATTCCGCCACCTCACAATTCCGCCACCTTACAATTCCGCCACCTTACAATTCCGCCACCTTACAATTCCGCCGCCTCACAATTCCGCCGCCTCACAATTCCGCCGCCTCACGATTCCGCCGCCTCACGATTCCGCCTCCTCACGATTCCGCCTCCTCACGATTCCGTCTCCTCACAATTCCGCCTCCTCACAATTCCGCCTCCTCACAATTCCGCCTCCTCACAATTCCGTCACTTCATAATTCCGTCACTTCACAATTCCGTCACTTCACAATTCCGCCACCTCACAATTCCGCCACCTCACAATTCCGCCACCTCACAATTCCGCCACCTCACAATTCCGCCTCCTCACAATTCCGCCTCCTCACAATTCCGCCACCTCACAATTCCGCCTTCTCACAATTCCGCCTCCTCACAATTCCGCCTCCTCACAATTCCGCCTCCTCACAATTCCGCTTCCTCACAATTCCGTCACCTCACAATTCTGTCACCTCACAATTCCGCCACCTCACAATTCCGCCACCTCACAATTCCGCCACCTTACAATTCTGCCACCTTACAATTCCGCCACCTCACAGTTCCGCCACTTCACAATTCCGCCACCTCACAATTCCGCCTCTTCACAATTCCGTCACCTCACAATTCCGCCACCTCACAATTCCGCCACCTCACAATTCCGCCACCTTACAATTCCGCTACCTCACAATTCCGCTGCCTCACAATTCGTCGCCTCACTATTAGTCAATTCAGAAATTGAGCACTCACAAATGGATTTCACTACTCATCTTATCACTACAGTGCTGCGGTTACCAAGTGTTGAAATACACCTGGCGTTATAAAATTAGTTTATTGTTGAGACGAGTTGTACATGTATAGCAAATGCATTTTTACCCAAAACTCTGTTTAACAGCGATAATGGATTTATTTTAAGTGGGTAAGGAAAAAAGACCTTTGCTTTTTTGTTAAAATTTGGCATTTCAGTAAAAAATGCAAAAAAAATCCTTCGCTGTTGTTTATTCCCTGTTCTGCTAGCTAATTCAATGTAAAATATGATTGTTTTATTCAAGCCAGTATTGCTTTTTGAAGCTAGTGTTTTACATTGCAACCACAAATTGTCTGTAAGTCAAATGGTCAGTAAATCTATATGCATTTCTGCCATTTGTTTTGTTATGTGACTGTGTTTTTTCATCCCCTCCACCGTAGGATACACCAAAAAGTTCTTTCGAAAACTCAACAGGTTTTCATATAAAAGTGTTTAATTGCCAGATAATAAGGAGGTAGGTAAGGGCTGAGAATTGTTCCCGGTCTTATAACAACACAAGTTTGGTCGTTGTACTTGGTAACCAAAAGTGTTGTTACCATGAAGTTGAGTAAAATCTGCGGTGTTAAGTCATCTATTATAAAACTCACATAACATCTGCTATATAAGTTATCTTTGAATGTTTGCATTTTCACTCCACAAAAAGTAATTGAGATAAAGACGAGTTGTTTTATTTTTACAATACCAGTTTCTAAAGCTTTTCATAAATACGTGAGACGTGATATCTAATCTACTTATCTGCTGCTTAGTATTATGATGGAGATATGGAGGAATGGCCAATGACTGCCCTGAACACTCGCACTTGCTCCAATTCCAACATCGACTGCTTACTCGAAACGACCAATGAGAGCCTTGCATTAAAGAAAAGATCTCCTAATACAAAGGTAACTTTGGTATCCTAGTTGTAACAAAAGTGTATGTTACTGTAGTGCACAACTGTAACAAAAGTGTATGCTACTGTAGTGCACAACTGTAACAAAAGTGTATGTTACTGTAGTGCACAACTGTAACAAAAGTTATGTTACTGTAGTGCACAACTGTAACAAAAGTGTATGTTACTGTAGTGCATAACTGTAACAAAACGTGTTAAATAAGTAACAACTTGGTAAAGTTGTCAAATAAAAAGATAATTTTTTTCAATGGCCTTTGAAGATAAATATTGTAGATTTCACAGAATCTTTTAAAACGGAGTCAATTAGAAAGCTTTCTAAGGTTGTTTCATTTCTCAAATCATCTACAAGATTCGAACTTGTTTGTAAAATAAGCTACCAACTAAAGTCAACCTCTCCCATCCATGCACTTCAGTTGCTCTCACTTCCTTCTCAATACGTATCGCAGCTAACCATCTGGTGTCTGTTACCGCCTGCATCAATTCACCCATCCTCATTGCATTGCTCTAATACTAGGCTCTGGGACCTCCGCAATATCTGAGGCTGTCTGTCATATTTTGCCTCTCATTACCAGTTCTTATACAAGTTTGTACCATTCCTAAGTACTTATAATTTTATATTAGTAAAACAATAGCTATTATTATAGTTATTGTCTCCATTGTCATTGCTAATGTTATTAATATCAACACTATTATTATTGTAACTATTAGTGGTGGTATCACAAGCCTCTATTAGAATAATTAATTCTATTGATGGTTTTACTATTATCATAGTTTGCCTACACCTATACGCGCATCTGATCAAGGCTGTACCGATGTGTCAGTCTTCAAACCGTTTGTCATCTTTTCCATATCAATCTTAAGACTTCGCTGATCAGTGTTTTGTATCCTCTCAGGAAACTGTTTGATTTCATCAGTATACCATTTTTATTACTAATATTATTTTCATCATTACTATTGTTATTATGTTGCCTTACATCATATTATTTATATTAGACTATATTATACTATGTTACATTTTATTGTGCTTTATTATATCATTTCATATTTCTTCATAATATATTATATTAGAGTATATTATAGCAAATCATATCATGTTATATTATATTAGCCTTTATATTACTACATGTATTTCTACGGTAGGCCTATTGCTGTGACTAGCTACATCTTGTTTGGATAAGAATCTTAAAGAGGATTCAAGGAAAACAAACCAATATACATGTATTTGTAGTATGAAAGTACCTGATAATAAATACTGCCGACAGTTTCTGGTATCATTGGCGAGATAAAATCAATGATTACAATTTTTAGTATACTTGCACTAATGTCAGCTGATACATATGTCATATATCCTACTTTTAGCAAGGAAAAAAGAATTATTTGTCTCCAATAGAGCTAAGAGTGCCTCCACCAAGTGCTGCCAGTTTGAGACCTGAAAACTTTGACAGCGACAGCACTAAACTAATAAACAACATAGAGGGTTGGTAACTTGTAGAGGGTTGGTAACTTGTAGAGATGACTTTCCAGGCTTTACGGTGTTTCTTCTGCTTGCATGTCTTTGCAATGAGCGTGTTTTCTCTCTCTATAGCAAATAAATATTCTCTGTACGTTGATAATGGGTTTTTAATTCTTTAAAGTCGAATTTGATCTTTAAAAAATTTAAAAGTTAGCATGGCCATATATACAAGTTTTTTATAATTTGAGACGTAATTGGCATTTTTAAACTAAAGACTGCATATTATTCAACACAAAATCTTCTTTGTAATAATATATGAAGCTATATTCAGTACAGCTAGCTTTACTAAATTCTTCCATTCCATAAAAATGGAAAAAAACGGTTTGGAAAAATTATTTCTAAATTGCTCCTAAAATGCAGGAGATCATTGGCTATAAGAACAAAATAATGCTACGCATGCTTTGTGACCTCATGACCTTTGTGACCTCATGACCTTTGGGATCTCCCATGTTAGCAATGGATATCATCATAGTGAGCACTGAAACCTTGTGATAGCTTTATTATTTTGCACTAGAGAGGACATGTTTATATCAAGCACCACGAGGAGTTATAAATAAGATTGTGGAAGTTGTGTGATCAATGCTCTTTTGTATTCTTTAAAGCTTAGTGAGGAGGTTCTTTGTACGGTTGTACAAATAAAAAACTTAGGCTATTTCTAAGCTACTGCAACAAAATTACTAAGAAACTTTCAAGACCGAAAGCATTTGTTAAAAACGATAGTTGGGTAAGGGTAACTAGCCAGTCAGATCAGTTGATCAAAAACTTTGCCACAATGCTTTTGATTGGTTGCGGCAGAATCAGAAACTCTTGGAGATTTCACATAGCAAAGTTCACACCAATTGTGTTTATCATTTCGAGCAATAAAAAAAATTATCTCGGATACTTGGCTTCAGCAATTTAGCCTTCGCTTCTGATTGCCGATTTTGAAAAAATAATAAAACCACTTAATTTGCTGATATATAATTTCAAATAGTGTAACTTGTAGGAAATTTTATGGAGAACACAATTAGAAATAATTATTCGACTACCGTTAGTGGTTGCCAAGCAACAAGAAATTGAACTGCGCGATATAAGAAAGTCGCCTGATGCGGCTCGCCAGCTTTAAAAAGTTAAGCAGTTTGTAACGTGACATACCGGGGACATACCGGGGACATACCGGGGACATACCGGGGACATACCGGGGACATACCGGTGACATACCCCCGACATACCACGACTAATTTTAAGGTTTTCAGAATAATAAAAATGTTCTGTGAGGGCTTTTGTCTTACAGTTCTTTCAAAATAAAAGTGTGTTCTGTTTATTAGTTACAAATGTGTTCTTGAATCTTAACCCACAGTTTTATTTTTGGAACTAAATTTGGTAACCGTGGTGTTACAAGCATTCATAAATGCTCTCATGAACGTAATGTTGTATATTCAAATCTTTTTCCCAGTTTGCGACAATTACAAATTACAATTACAAGTTTTAATTTTGGATATGAAATCTTTCACAGCATGTCTATGGACTGTCTATGGAAAATGTGTTTAATGCAATGAAAACTACAGTTAGTAAGACAACTCTACTAGTCCATTGTGTGAAGGCATCCAACAGGTGTGGATAAAAGAGATGTACTATTTAGTTTAGGTACTTTGATGTATATAATTGAATTTTATCTTGTAAATATACGTAATACAATGCTAGGAAGCTGTTGAGTGTCGTGTTGCCTTCGATACCACTTTATCTTCACAACTACAATAGAAATAAATTGGCTGCGGAGACTAAAAGGTAAAAATCAGTTAACATTTTATTGCTTTGAAGTTTTAATTCATTCAAACACAAAATCATAACATTTGATGGTTATTCCATAACAATTTTGTTGAGTTAGGAAAAGTAAATATAGGTGCTACTATGGAAAGGTAGATATATGGGCTACTATGGAAAGGTAGATAAATGTGCTACTATATATATTTTATTAGCCTTTCTTTTCATTTAATGTATACAACATTTACCATTCTAACTTTTAAACTTCAAATCATGAGAAAAGTGTTTTGTGCAGTTCAAAAATATTAAGCGAAAAATAAAACAACGGTAAGGGTGTTTAAATGTGAAATAATTAGCAAATAATGTTTAGATAATCTGTTTAGCAATGATTACAATGAAAAATGATTTGACTCTGATACAATTATTACAAATTGAGAAAACAAAATAAAATCATGAATATGTTGAATTAACAATAACAATAATACATAGAAGTGTGTGTATAAAAATGTTACTATTGCAACAGAAGCTATCCATCCAACCTTTAAATACAATGAAACTGATACCTCTTAATACTGGTACAAACATACAGATGAGATATCGAACTTTTGTGTCGGATGCTTTGTCTGACCAAATGAAGAAAGAATGTCGGATGCGAGTCCTACGAGAGATAATGTCAAGTTGTTTCCTCTTGCATTTCCTTCACAAACCTGACACCCGCTGAGAGAACCTGGACACCTGAGACACCTGGAGAAACGTCCTCCCAGCTTGAATTGTGTCGGTCAACATGGGAGTCAGCACTGCCAGCAGATGTCTGCTCAGTTCACACCGAGCCTGTCTGAGGGAGGCCAAACCGAGCTCGCAGCGCATCAAAGACAGCCTCCACTCGATCAGCTTGCCCACAGTTCTTTGCCTCTTCTCGGAGGTGGAGTAAGCTAGCACCCACGGTTCAGTCATTTGCATCACCCACCTTCTAGAATTGGCTGATAGTATTTGAGATCTCTTGATCCAGAGTACTGAGGTGATTTAAATTGGTGCGCCCAATTCGGGCCTGGGGTACCAACATCATTCTCTCAAGTACCTCGGCAAGAAGTTGGTACATCTATCCATGCTCCGAGCGAGTCTGGCATTCATCTCGTTGTCAATCCTTATGAGAGCACTTTGCAGATGAGTAGAGTCGAGCTGCCTTCAGGCAGTTCTTGGCAGCATCACGGCTCTCTTTGATCATGAGGTGGTCCCGCCTCGAAGCAATCTTTTTTCCCCCTCCGGTACTTTCCCTTACTATCATTAGAATAGCCTCGGCTCAGGCATCCGGAAGTCGACTGCCTTTCGTGGAGCCAGAATCTGCAATCTCACTGCTGCTCCCAGTGTAAGTGAAACTGACGTGTCCCCTTCACTGCTCCACAAGAATCAAAACCACTGAGTGCAAGGCAATAACTATAACTATATATAAACTAGCTGTGCCACCCGGCGTTGCTCGTGTAATAGAAGTCTTTGGACAGAAAATTGATTTGTATTTAAAATATAACAACATTTGCCATTTTAACTTTCAAACTACATATCATGAGAGAAGTGTGTCGTGTAGTTGAAATAAATTAAGAGAAAAATAAAAACAACTGCAAAGGTTTCAAAACTTTGCCAAACAACTGTACCTTTCAAGCTAATAGCCTGGCATATTGCCAATAGAAAGTTCCACTAAGCTAGTTAATAAGGTTAGGCTTCCAATGACGGTAAGCCATGAATTTGAGTCTGCATTGTTGTCCAGCTCAGGCTGCTCAGCTGTTCTAATAATAGCTATAGCCGGAAAACCAACAGACGGATCCACAGACGGACTTTGAGAAATATATATATAGATATAATATATGTAATTCAGAGTGTGACCATACAAAAAATGATGCGCAAGAGACTGCCAGCAATCTCTGCTTTCTCATTTCATCTCGCCTTCTTATATACCAGCTCGTCTTTTGCTGGCTCTGCCCCATCAGTCTTCCAGTCTTGCGTTGACCTCAGCAACTGTCTCTTGGTCAACCAGGTCCTTATCGGCAATCATGTATTCTGTCGAGCTGGGGTTCCGCCCAATCATGTCGGCCACCTTGGAGTTGGCTAGGCAGCCGGCCCTGCTCTCGGCAATCTTTTTCCACCAAAGCAAAACAGATTATTTAGCCGTTACTTGCTAACTATTTCAAATTTAAACACCTTTACAGTTGTTTTATTTATTCTCTCAATTTATTCGAAACCATTAGGCTAAGCTGTTCTTAACATTCTGAGCTCATCTATTTTTATCGTGATTGCATTTGCCTAATATATACTTTTTATTATTAATTTATTACCTTTTGCATTTTTTTTTTTAAATGTTTTTAAAAGCTTTTTACCATTACTCATTACCTATTTTTTATTTATAATTTTCAAACGTGCCAATTTAATTTCAAAATGTGCTGTTACACTCCTATTTCCGGTTTTTCTTGAAGTTCCGTCGCTAGATCTGTAAAGACTAAATATTTTTCATGTGAACAATTGTATTATCTCAAGTAGGAATTGCATCGACATTCTCTCTCCATTCAGTCAGACAAAGTATCGGACAAAAACATTCTGGTATCCCATTTTTACATTTGTACCAGTATCGAGAGGTACCAGTATCATCGTAATCAAAGTTTTGATGGATAGCTTCTGCTGCAACAGTAACTTTTTTGTACACATACTTCTATGCACAAATTGTTATTATTAATTCAACATATTCAGGGTTTTTATTTCTTTTTCTCGGCTCGTATTAATAGTATTACTACCAAATCATTTCTCATTGTAATCATGGTAGCAAAACAGACTATCTAGCCATTGCTTGCTAATTATTTCACGTTTAATCCAAACCATTTAACCATTTCACATGAACACGTAAAACACCTTTACAGATGTTTTATTTTTTCTCTTAATTTATTTTGAAATGCGCAAAACACTTTTCAAATGATATGAAATTTGAAAGTTAGAATGGTAACTGTTTTTTATAAGTTAAATAACACATTAAATAAAAATAATTTGTGTGCAAAGACTTTTTTATTACCCGGACATTCACCTAGTTCATAGATATATACGTACATATTGTCTAAAGTATATACTGTATAAAGTATTATATGTATAATACTTTGTTTGATTTATTTATATTCCTTTAATTAATAAATAATAAATATGGCAGCAAGATCGTGAGCAAACCTCTAGAATAATTGTGATGTAATAATTGTAATGCTACTTAGCAAATACAACAGGCAAGGACACTAGCAAATGCAACAGGTAAGGACACTAGCAAATGCAACAGGTAAGGACACTAGCAAATGCAACAGGCAAGGACACTAGCAAATGCAACAGGTAAGGACACTAGCAAGTGCAACAGGCAAGCACACTAGCAAATGCAACAGGCAAGGACACTAGCAAATGCAACAGGCAAGGACACTAGCAAATTCAACAGGCAAGGACACTAGCAAATGCAACAGGCAAGGACACTAGCAAATGCTACAGGCAAGGACACTAGCAAATGCAACAGGCAAGAACACTGGCAAATGCAACAGGCAAGGACACTAGCAAATGCAATAGGCAAGGACACTAGCAAATGCAAAAGGCAAGGACACTAGCAAATGCAACAGGCAAGGACACTAGCAAATGCAACAGGCAAGGACATTAGCAAAGATACAAAAAAACTGCTTCATATCTGACTGAACTTATTACTGACTTGTTAGGTGAAAACTAACTGACAGTATGGGAAGTTAGCCACCTGCCTACATGCACTATCAGCAGAAGGATTAGGCGCGACACACAGTACACCACCTTGCAACTGTTTTCACACGTGTTACCAAACATTCTCGTGCCACACTTTCTATAACTGACAGGGATTTTGAGGCAGTTCTTCTCATTAAAAAACTTCATACTTCTCATTAAAAAACTTTAATACAGAATTAAAAAATTATTTGCCAAAATGATGTAAACAGTTAGAAGTTACCAAAAAGTACTGCGGTTGTCTGTCTTTGTCCTCAATGAAAAGGCAATCTCGCTAAAATGGTAAAGGCTTTCAGTACTCCAACCCTGCAAAACTTCATTGATTGATGAACAAAAAATTACATGTTTAGAACGGAATTAGATGATTAGAATGGATTGGAATACTATACAAGGTCGATAGTTATATTATTAAATTATAAATTTGAAGATAATTTTGTTAGGTTCGGCTCTCCGTTTTCATCACTATTCTTTTTATTGTTTTTATTTTTATACTTCTGTCGACATTAAAAGCTAAGAACTCAAATTTTAGCTACAAAACAACTAATATGCTGCTAGTTTAAAAGTTCAAAACTGATAGCAACAACACTAATCTAATAAGCGAAGTAGAGGGGTGGTAATTTGTCGAGCCTTTGTAATAAGTGTGGCTGTTTTTCTGTCACAAATAAAAAGTCTCTGTAATGTAAATTAGCCTGAGAGCAGACTCTTTGAGACTTAGAGTTATAAAGAAGCAGTGGTAGGGGTGAGAGAGAATGGAAAAAAGGTGATGCAGAGGCAAATTAAGACTGTATAGCTGAAGAGAAAAGATTAGGTAAGGAGGCTTGACACACCATAGCCACCGAGTCATTTAAGGTACCATCGCTAGATAGGTCAGTTGCTTGAGAACATTTCGATCATGTTGATATGTAGAGATATTTTTTGCACTGATGTTGCAACTCTCCTAAAGGAAACATGGAGGCAAAGAAATATTGGCTGCAAGTCAAACCCATCATTACTGATGGAAGTGTATTCTTGTTTCATGAAGAATGACGAAACCTCTGCCAATATATGCTGGGTTGAGTAAGTAAATATTGACAACTCTGATTGGTCCATATTTGTCTGAAAACTTTGAGCGAAATAAAAAAACTCATGGTTGAAATTGTGACTTGCTGATTGGTCTAAAAATTTGTTCAAAACCTGTAGGCGTCTCCAATGCATTTGAAGTAACAGGCTTGATCAAGTTAACAGGTTCAATAAGGATACAATTATGCAACTCAACAAGGAAAATCAAACATGGAGTAAAAGCAAATTAATGCAGTAAATCTGTCTACTTCAGCTGCAGCTCTGCTCAGTGTTGTCGATTATTTACTGATGTTGTCGGAGGTCATGGGTGCTCCTAAAACTGTTGAGGCCCATTATTAACATCTCTGTTGGCATTTTGGTCAGTTAGTAAATATACCCTTAACTAGCACAAGTCTGAGGCAAATAGAGAGATATCATGCTATTGTGTAAAGGTGTTTTGTTATTAGATATATAAACACTGACCACCATTAATATTATTATCACGTGAATTTAATTTTTTAACGTAATAATATCTGCTGCTAACTGCTGTTATTCATTATAATCCTACAACTAGAGACATATTCATCTGCCAACTTTAATCCCACTTTAACCCCGCTGTATATCATGTTTTGTGTGTATTACCAAAAACAGCTTTGTTTGCTATACCAAACTTACCTTTGGTTAAAATTTTCTACTCAAACTTTCTGTTGGTTGTCAATAAACATACACACATCAGGTTAAAATAAGGGTACATATAATATGCACGTAGTCATTCACCTAAACTATCGATTATCTCACAACCACAGTCCACACATTTATAGGTGCAGTTTTTTCTAGGATGATCATTTGCTGTAACGACATTGAAATGGCATGACTGCTATTATGTGATGACAACTCTATCCATTATGTGAAAGACAACTCTATCCATTATGTGAAGACAATTCTATCTATTGTGTGAAGACAACTCTATTGATTATGTGAAAACAATTTTGTCTATTATGTGAAGACAACTCTGTATATTATGTGAGGACAACTCCATCCATTGTGTGAATACAACTATATATTGTGTGAACACAACTTTATCTATTATGTGATCACAACTCTATTGTGTGAAAATATCCAATATATGTAAACAAAAGAGAAATGTTTGGTTTAGGTTCATTAATTTATGTATTTACATTTCATTTTGCAAGTATAAGTTGTTATGGAGCTGCAGACGGAGTCGCAGACCGAGCTGCAGATGGAATTATTGCTGGCGGTGTTACCCTGTCAATAACTTCCGTTACTTCCACAGCTACAAGAGAAGTGAACTCTTTTAGAGCATAAATCAAATGGTAAATCTTATTCTGCCTTTGACTGGCCGTTACCAATAGTCAGAGTTTGCTATCTTGATATTATCTCATCTTATAAAATGACAGCTGATATAGTATATGTTATATTTTATTTATTATATTACATATAATATTTGATGTATTTATTATGCATTATGTATAAGATGTAATTTTTTCTACCATACTTTATCTATTATCAATTACCTAACATAGAGGGTTTTTATTAGTGATTAGGAACACAGAATATAAGAATTACACGCGTGTACGACTTACGTACGACACACAAGACAACTTACGTGACTTGCAAGCACAAATAGGGCATCCTTGTTCATCCAATATGTTGCCATAGTGACAGTACATAAAGCATACTGGTCCACACCGTGACAGGTCTGGGCCATTGATCACCGCAGCTAAAAGTCATGAAGACATTTCTAAACTTGAGGTGTCTGAAAAACTACATTGAATGCTTTTAAAAATGTTCTTAACACAAGTTTAAAAAATAGTCAAAGTAAAATAAATTAAACAAGTATGTCAGTTATCACTCTTATTGCTCATTAACAAACTCATAAAATAAGTGTTTTCTTGTGAAAAATATTTTCTAGGTTCTCCTTCATAGTGTAAGCTGAGGTTGATGATGGTGTGAAACTAAAATGTGGAGTTAATTGATATACTAGAAGTATGTAGATTTATACATAGAACTGTTTCCTCTCAGAGTGAGAGAGCTTCTCAGAGCTTTTCAGAGAGGATGAAACTTCAAACTTTTACTCCAGCGATCTATTTTATTGTAATTACCTCAGGCCACAGCCCACCTCTGCCATTTGAATCGAAATGAACTTTTTTGTATTATAGCTGCTGGTCTGAGAATTCATAAAAATTTGTTTTTAAAAGAGAAAGGGAATGCAGATCTCTGTTGCTGCCTGCCTACACTCACACATTTTTTATGACAGCTTGGGGCATAGGGTCTGACTGATACTGGTCATGAATCAGCTGCAGGGCGTGATTGTAACTCGCTATTTAATAAGTCTAATGCTGGGAGTAGGCAAAAAGCCCAACAGAGTAAGAGTGAGCAATAGAATAGGGAATCAGACTGTGGGAATGCTAGGACTGCTCTAGGGGCAGCAGTTAGACAAGCAGCGCCTACTCTTACAATGTAGATGTGTACACAGTGCCCAGAACATCATACGCAGCTTATATAGAGGAGATAAATACGTGTGCAGGCAGTGTGTGGTATCTGGCTGCGCTCCACACACCTGGTCTATCCAATTCTGTTGTTACATAATCATACATAGTAGCGCATAGTCATAGCGAAGCCCCCAAAGAGGCTGTCAACTATTAGAGAATCAGCTGACGAGAAATGACAGGTTCTACACCAGAATTTATAAACAAGCTAAAATTTATAGGTTTTACTTAAGAAATCCTAAAAAGGAAACAGCAGTAGGTTTGACTTAGGAACTTTGAAAACAAACAAATTGTGGCAGGTTTGCCCTAAAACTACGATAAAGCAAATGGGGTCAGGTTTGACATAAGGATTTAAAAAAGGTAAATAGGTACAGGCTTAGATTAAAAACTTTGAAAAGTCAAATGTGAGCAGGTTTACTACAGAATCTTACAGAAGATCTTACAAACGTGAAACTTAAAAATATCTACTGTTGCAGGTTTAAAGAATGAATTTACTAAAGGTTGTTGTTGTAAATTTGAACCATAGCATTGAATAGGTTATTAATGTTAAATTATTTATAACTTAAACATAGTAAGTTGGATAGTTAACACAAGCGCAACCAACTAGCTTCTTTTTGAATTGTAGATAAAAGATATTGATATCTGTGGTATGCGTGTCTAGGAACAAATTTCATAAATCTCTATAGACTTAACGGAAATTAAAAACCTTATAAAATTTAACAAGTTTGAATAATTTAGAAAAGCTACAAAGCTGGCCATTGTGTACAAATATATAATGAGCTTACATGTATGTTACAGTCATTATGTGATTGCCGACCTCTAAACAGCAGGGTCATGTGATTGCCGACCTCTAGACAGCAGGGTCATGTATAATTTATTTAGTAATTAAAACTTGATGCCTACGTCTTCAAAAGACATGTATTAGCCTCATGAAGTTATGACTACTTACCAAATGCTGCGGATGATACCAGCAAAAATACAAAAAACAGCTTCATCTCTCACCGGACTTGTGGTGACTTCTAAAGGTATATGTTAATTTATAACATGGGAAGTTTGCCATCTGTTCTGTACTATCATCTGGCTGAGTTATCTTGTAAGAATTAGGAGTGGCACGCGTTACTCTCTCACATGCTACCATCCCACCATCATTCTATTCATACTAGCAAACATCATATGTCACACTTTGGAAAGAAGACAGGAAAGGAATGGATAGATGAATAAGTTTGTTAGGCTTTTTTGAAAATGGGTTATTCAATATCCAAGGTAATATTTCCGTAATATATTAATAAAATGTTTCAAAACAGGTAAAATGTCTTTAAATACACAGAATGAATAAGACAGCAAAAGCTATTTACCAGTAAATAGAAACGTCGGATTGTAGGTTCAGAATGTATAGAGGTTGTTTCCTCATCTACCTAAAGAGGAAACAATTCTAAATCATGTAGTCATACTATTTAGGCTTAACTCCTGTATGTTCTATCTTTTATTTTTCCTATATATATATATATATATATATATATATATATATAAATCTCATTGTTTTTCTGTCACCTGTCGTTCATCTGTCCAGTTACAACGATAAAGTTAAAGAAACGGAAAAGCAGCTTCGTTCTGGATTTGCATTAGCGACAACATTCCAATCGCAAGTCTACCAACCAGCACACGTTACCACAAGGCTAAGCCATTCTTACCATTTCCATTGCTCTTACCATACACTGTACATGCATATTCTTTTCGAAATGCACATGCTGATTGCGCACTTTTTATTATTAATTATTATTGTCTTTTGCCTTTATTTATTTTTTAATTTTTAAAAGCTAACTTTTTACCATTATAGGTACATCTTATTTTTTTAATTTGTAATTTTCAAATGTGTCGTTACAGTCATATTTCTGGTTTCAGTAAATCTGTAAAAGCTGAATGCTTTTCACAGGGAAAGTTGCATCTGGAGTAGGAGTTGCCCTTACATTCTCTCCCTGCTTGGTCAGACAAAGTATCAGACAAGGAGAGTCCGATTTTGACATTTGCACCAGTATCGAGAGGTAGCAGTATCATTCATCAAAATACAACGAGCTTCCGATTAAACATAGCTTCCGCTGCAAAAGTAACACACACACACTTCCAAGCAGTCATTGTTTATTTTTTCTCTTAGTTTATTTGAACTGCACAAAATACTTTTCTCACGGTTTGAAGTTTCAATGTTAGAATGATAAATGTTGTTCAATTACGTTGAATAAAAATTAATTTTTCAGCATAAAGACTTTTTTACAACTCGGGGCAACGGCAGGCATTTGACTAGTATGTATGTACCATGCTAATATGTAAAACAAGATTTCTGCAGAATTTTGTGTAAATGTGATGAAAAGATAATTGTTTCCTAATTGTTTTCATCTAATTGGATTAAGCTGTCAATTTATGAATGTCATTCATGAATGACCTTCATGAATGTCATTCATGAAGGTCATTCATGAAGGTCATTCATGAAGGTCATTCAACAAAAGGTGATAGCAGTAAAAATTACTTCTAAATTTAGTCTTGATACTTTTAGATAAAAGCAAAACTTATGTCAAAATTCTTTTTTATATATTTGTTTTTCTGCCTTTCTATATTTATAACGCTAATGATATTTTTGAAGTAACTTTCTGGGGAAGCAAGCATTACCTAGCTATATCATCATAAAAAATCAAAATATTTGGTTTCAAATATACCGTTTCATTCATTCCATGTTAGTTGAACTATTTATTAAAAATATATAAATCAAGTGGCGCACAAACTTAGCATGACTTGGTAAATATCAAATATACTTGAAAGATGAAAACAGTTTGCGAAACTTATATAATGTTAATCGGGACAGCGAGAGCTAAGTACCCTATTGCTTTGGAAGTTTTTTTATGCCTGATCTGCAAAGGCACATGTCATGCAGCCATATTCCATAAGAACCTGTGAGAGCCCCAAAAGGCTTGCCAGAAATTGGCTAGCAAACTGCTAGATGGTAAAGATAGCTGTTAGCTGGACAGTTGTTCCTACATTATATAAAACGGTATGAAAAGTAGATCAAACGATTAATTGTAGGCTGAAGGCATTGCTCTTGTCACTTGACAGCTCTTGACAGTTGTCAGTTTTAGACAGCTCTTCACAGTTGTCAGCTCTTGACAGTTGTCTGATTATAAACAAACCCAATCAAAAAGTCAACACTTGCCATTTTTACGGCGATATTTTGAAAGATTAAAAAAAATTAACAAGTTCAATGAGTAATCGACAGTTAGAGGATCATGTCAACTTGTTTGAAAATTTTATGATTAAGGAAGGGTTAAGTGTGAGTCAAAGTCATCAAAGAGAAGAAATGTAGCTTTTTTGAATGTGTCTATTAATTCTGTTTCATACATGTATTTGTTGATTAATGCCCTAGGTTAAGTTTAGATTTTTGTTTAGGTGGCAACAAAACCAGAATTATCATTTTGAATTGCCAACAACAAGCAGTAGTAGAAGTAGTAGTAGTCGTAGTAATAGTAGTAGTGGCAGTAGTAGTAGTAATAGTAGTAGTAATAGTAGGAGTAGTAGTAATAGTAGGTGAACTCTTTAGAGTTGTTTTAATTAAAACCAATATGCAACATTTGAAAATCGTCAATAACAGTTTTGTGTGAATCCTGTAAATATATATCATCAGCAAACTTTATGTCAAAATAATGTAGCTCTCTTTTTATCTGTGTTGAACTAAACGTTGTATAAAGATCCAAACCTTAGTAATTCTATTGCCTAAAAAAAGTTAAAAAAAATATGCATAAGTTAAAATGTGACTCCGTGGTATACTATATAACAAATATTTGCCTAATTTCTTATTATCTATATCTATTATTTATATACATGTACGCCAAACATGTAGTAGATAAAGTTGTCATTTTTATTACATAATTTAGAGTTGCTTTCTCTTACGAATTTGATTTTCAGCATCTCCATATAATTCTGAATGTAGTTATTTTACAAAAATAATGGTTATAAAACAGCCAACAGCCTAGTGAACATTAACTATATTAAATAATAATTATTGTTTCTACATGTAATTATGACTGATTATTTTGCCCAAGAATAAAGTTCTTCAGTTTGAAAATTGATACGTTTGAAAACCTTTGTGTTGAAAAACTTATGTTTGAAAACTTATATGTTTAAAAAGTTTTGTTTGAAAAGCTATATGTTTAAAAAGCTATATGTTTAAAAAGCTACATGTTTAAAAAGCTACATGTTTAAAAAGCTATATGTTTCAAAAGCTACATGTTTAAAAAGCTATATGTTTAAAAATATATATGTTTAAAAAGCTATATGTTTAAAAAGCTATATGTTTAAAAAGCTATATGTTTAAAAAGCTACATGTTTAAAAAGCTATATGTTTAAAAAGCTACATGTTTAAAAAGCTGCATGTTTAAAAAGCTATATGTTTCAAAAGCTACATGTTTAAAAAGCTATATGTTTAAAAATATACATGTTTAAAAAGCTATATGTTTAAAAAGCTATATGTTTAAAAAGCTACATGTTTAAAAAGCTATATGTTTAAAAAGCTATATGTTTCAGATAGGCCTACTTATAAAAAAGGCATTAAGTATAGTTAACATTAACCTGCTCACGCAGGTATGAGAAGTATTGATAAACTATATGTACCAACACAAGTTAGTAGTTTTATCAATAAATGTGGAGTTTAGAGCAACTGATGTCACAAATGAGCTAGCAAAGCTGTCAACTGAAAACATTTCTGATGCCAACAACTGACCAGATGTGTTCATCATTTGTACCTTTCGTCTGCACTTTGCATGAGGTCAGAGTTTAACATAAAAGCAGCAGCTAAGGCTAACAAACAGCTCAGCTGCGCTATAAATATTAGAAGCATTATTGATTTCAAAATGTTGAATTAAAATAGAATTTCTAAATTAAATTTATTTGAAATTTTCTTGTCCATCAACAATAATAGTTAAACATTGTAATGATGTAGCGTTATAAAAGTGATACGATTCAAACATTTTTTGTATAATCTCTCCGATCTTGTAGTTAAACTGGATAATAAATCATATTTTGAAGAGATTACTGTGTGGAAATGAAGTCCGATATCCTAGCTGTAGTATAACGTCTTTTGTAATGAGTGAGTAAGCTTTTGTACCTAAATTATACAAGCCTCATCGCCAACAGCATTAACTCTAGCTAACACTGAGCGTAAGGCATTAAGCATGATTCATGTGAGGTAAGCCACGCCTATCAAATCAACGTGTGCCATGAGTATTCGCCTGTATAAATAGGAGATGATCCTACGGAGCTCCAGCACTTTCTCAAGAGAGAAAATATGAAATACACCGACATGAATAATCGGAGCTACTCTCTGTCTCTACCTATTTTATCAAAAGAGAATTTCGTCTGTGTCTTGGAAATCCGTAACTACAAGACTATATTGGTCATTGGAATTCTTTTGGTCTTATTGTCTCCTGCTTCAGCAGAGGATTGTAAAAAGATAGGTAAGTCTATTGAAGTTATTTTTAATGCACTGCGAGTATGCCTCTGCAATTATTGCAATGGTATAACTCTTTATGCAAACTGTGAAAGACTGCATAAAAATATTGATAGCGTAAAATTCATGGAGGTACCTCATTGGTGCCTTGATACCAATGAAATAAACAAGATTATAAACTACGGCTATGGTGAACTCATATAATAGTATGGCAACTGAGAGCTTTCCGAATCAAGCAATTCCTTCTCCATATTTTGCAACACGCAAAGTTCCACGCCTGAAAATGGTTTCCTTATTTTTTACGTGGAAGGATGTTTGCATTCCATGTCATGATGTAACGCATTTACTGATATATGAAATGCCAAAGGCGAAGATTAATTAGGTTTTGACAGCAATTGAGCTTGCATTGACCAGCCATTAGTCCAATTATCCAGTCTTGCTTAGCAAAGGATCTTAGGATTGCTTAAGGATTTCAAGAAATAAGGTTGAACAGATTAGGGAATGCTTGGCTGCTGATGATGTAGGAATAAACGCGTTTCACCAGAACCGTTGTCTTGCCCTCCCACACGTTATCACACACCTACTACTTCATTAATTCCATTATAAATTACACAAACATATTTTGCTGACTCTAATTACTTGCCACTTTTTCTATTGTTCTATCCTGCTGCATCAGCACCGGAAGCGCAGCTGCCCTCTGCATAGAATTTAAACAAAGGTTGCTGTTTTATCTCACTTTACCGCTTCTTCAAACCATTGTCAATTTACTTGATACTCGTTTCACAAATAACAATTATATTCTGCTGGCATCGTAAAATAAAATATTTAATGTGAGTTGCTAACTGGCAACTACTGTTAGCATTGCTAACTGGCAATTACTGTTAGCATTGCTAACTGGCAATTACTGTTAGCAATGCTAACTGGCAATTACTGTTAGCATTGCTAACTGGCAATTACTGTTAGCATTGCTAACTGGCAATTACTGTTAGTAATAAAAAGCTTTGAGCACGCTTTACAATGTTAGGACCAAAAAGTCAGCACAAGTTTTATCAAATAGTCAGGAAAATAGCTATTGGTTCCCATTTAGCCAATGACAGTATCGTTTCTATATTGCAGGTTTTGAACAAACTATACATCTCGATGGCTGTGCTCCTCGCAATGTCACGATAAATGCATGTCAAGGTCATTGCAATTCTTACTCCATCCCGCTAACAGGCCCGATCCGAGCCTTATTTCCACACAAAATATTCCTAACAAGGAGCCAATGCTGCAGCATAGTATCAACACATGATGTAAGTATTGGCTTGTTTCTGCATCTTTTCCTTTTCCTTATATAGAAAAGGAAAACAAAAGTTACCTAATGTCCAATCCGATTGGCTAACGAAGATGTAACGCAATCGGCATTGGCTAATGAAGAGGTTGTGTAATTGGCATTCAATTACTTCTACTTATAAGTGATCTTTTATTGTTATCTGGCATCATCAATGTCTTTTCTTACAATCGATATACATGTACAATACACGCAAGACAACGTGTCCAATAATATACTACAATAGCGCTTTAGTTACTGTGCAGTTTGGTCTTTAGGGTGTAGACAAATTCTTGTGGTTTCAAGATATAGACCCTGGCAATCTGTTGTACCACAAATAATAGAAAGGACGCTATTTTTTATCACCTGACCAGACCATCTTGATATTGACTAGTTCCAGGAAATACCCTCAACGTTAATAATAGGTGCCCTCTGTTTGGACATTGTTTTAATTGCTAAGTGATTTACCATCTAATCCCCCTCAACCAACCACCTGGTTGTCCCTGATCAAGTGCTTTATACTAAGAATGAGTTGCTCCAACGTTTGAGAGATGCAACACAATTTTTCAACTCGCTATCAGTAGAGGTATTTCATAAAGCTGCCACACGCTTTATAACTTTATGATACATTACAGGTTCGATTGACGCTATTCTGTATGGGAGGCCAGAGACGAGTCGTCACATTAAAATCTGCACGAGAATGTGCTTGCTCTACCTGTGCCCATGATTTAGAAAGCAATCTACATAATTTGGAGTAGCCCTTCCCTTCCACTCATCAAGCCGAGTTGAAGACCCTGCATATACGATAATCTTTAACACGCATAATCAGCCTGCCGAGGAGCGATTAAACTACTAACAATCAGCAATTATGATTTTTATGGTTTTGATATGCCTCATTCTTTGCTCATCTAGTCACAATATGATGATAGCAATGCCCCGTCTGAAGCAGAGTAAATCCTGATTTGTCTCTGAGCTGGTCTCTTGTCGTATCTTACTTTCCTACACTGAAGTATATAGACAGATCGTAAATCCGTCCCATTTTTTACTTGTTGAAGATACTGGTATTTATCTGTAGTATGTATTTTATTATTTTCTGATTAGCGTATTTTTATTTATTTATTTGCAAATTTGTAAATAAATTATGTAAAAAATATACCATGTCTCAAAACTTGTCAATTACTTAAATGTAGATGAGTAGGTACAATTTGAGAACATCAAACATACCACGCCGATGGTATGTATTCTTTATACTTGCTCTTTGGTTGGCATAACCTCAGCAGACTAGCTTGACCTTTGACCATCCATAGATGTAGAGTTTTAGGTTTTAAAGTGGCAATGGAGCACACAAAAACTGACAAAAAACCGTGAGGTAACCCAGTTGAGTTCATGAGTTTGAACCATAGAGTTAAATAAAATTAAAGATTATAGGCTATTTTGTCTAGTGCTAGTTTTGTGATAATCGAATCCATCATGGAAAGACAGTTATAATGATGTGTTATACGTTTGTGGCTTTTAACTACCCCAGGCTTGGCATCAGCCTAAAAACAAAAGAAATGCGTGTTTATACATACTTATTAGACCAACATGCTATACATTGTATTTGATGCAATGAAATGCAGTCGATAAGATTCTTTTAGTGTTGCCCCTACTTTTAAAGTCATTATTTGACAGACTTTGTATTACGGATCTCAGAATCTTGAAAACTAATTTCAATCGATTAGCACTATAAGGAGATAAGTATTATTGAGCGGACATTTTCTATTCTTTGCGTTCCCTGCATTTCAGTGGTGCCACTGCGCAGCATTAAACTAAAAACCTTCACCTTGTTGGGTGTAGGGTTTTAAGGAACAGCAAAATTGAGACGTGTTTAGAAGCTTTGCTTAAGGTGAGAAGGTGTCTTTATGACGTTTTAAAGCGGTGCTGTAAAACCATAATTTGTTAACGTTTTCTTCCATTCTTCCAGTTTGGACATTAATAAAAAATCTAGAACAAGTATAAACATTTTTACAATTAGCAAAATGAACCGATCCACCAAGCTAATGTCAGCATCCATTTCTTTAGCACTGATTAGAGACACTTCTCAGAGTGTCATATACTTATTCAGACTTGTCAGAATTTTTAGTGAATGAGTGTTTCATTGGTTGAGCAAGATAATGCTTCAACAGAGCTCACAGGTTGCATGTCATAGTCTTGTGTAATGCCCAAGTGTGTATGTCATAGTCTTGTGTATTGCCACAGGGTGTATTTCATAGTCTTGTGTATTGCCACAGTGTGTATTTCATAGTCTTGTGTATTGCCACAGTGTGTATTTCATAGTCTTGTGTATTGCCACAGGGTGTATTTCATAGTCTTGTGTATTGCCACAGGGTGTATGTCATAGGCTTGAGTATTGCCACAGGGTGTATGTCATAGTCTTGCGTATTGCCACAGGGTGTATGTCATAGTATTGTGTATCGCCACAGGGTGTATTTCATAGTCTTGTGTATTGCCACAGTGTGTATTTCATAGTCTTGTGTATTGCCACAGGGTGTATTTCATAGTGTTGTGTATTGCCACAGGGTGTATGTCATAGTCTTGTGTATCGCCACAGGGTGTATTTCATAGTCTTGTGTATTGCCACAGTGTGTATTTTATAGTCTTGTGTATTGCCACAGGGTGTATTTCATAATCTTGTGTATTGCCACAGGGTGTATGTCATAGTCTTGTGTATTGCCACAGGGTGTATGTCATAGTCTTGTGTATTGCCACAGTGTGAATTTCATAGTCTAATGTATCGCCACAGGGTGTATGTCATAGTGTTGTGTATTGCCACAGGATGTATTTCATAGTGTTGTGTATTGCCAAAGGGTGTATGTCATAGTCTTGTGTATTGCCACAGGGTGTATGTCATAGTCTTGTGTATTGCCACAGGCTGTATGTCATAGTCTTGTGTAATGCCACAGGGTGCATGTCATAGTCTTGTGTATTGCCAGAGTGTGTATTTCATAGTCTTGTGTATTGCCACAGGGTGTATTTCATAGTCTTATGTAATGCCACAGTGTGTATTTCATAGTGTTGTGTATTGCCACAGGGTGTATTTCATAGTCTTGAGTATTGCCACAGGGTGCATGTCATAGTCTTGTGTATTGCCACAAGGTGTATGTCATAGTCTTGTGTATTGCCACAGGGTGTATGTCATAGTCTTGTTTATTGCCACAGGGTGTATTTCATAGTGTTGTGTATTGCCACAGGGTGTATTTCATAGTCTTGTGTATTGCCACAGGGTGTATTTCATAGTCTTGTGTAATGCCACAGGGTGTTATTCATAGTCTTGTGTAATGCCACAGGGTGTATGTCATGGTCTTGTATATTGCCACAGTGTGTATTTCATAGTCTTGTGTATTGCCACAGGGTGTATTTCAGTCTTGTGTAATGCCACAGGGTGTACGTCATAGTCTTGTGTATTGCCACAGGGCATATGTCATAGTCTTGTGTATTGCCACAGGGTGTATGTCATAGTCTTGTGTATTGCTACAGTGTGTATTTCATAGTCTTGTTTATTGCCACAGGGTGTATTTCATAGTCTTGTGTATTGCCATAGGGTGTATTTCATGGGGGTTTGATGGGGGGATGCCAGACCGCCCTTAACAGTCATAAGGGGTTTGGTGGGGGATGTGAGATTACCCTTGACAGTCATAAGAGACTTGGTGGGGGATGTGAGACTACCCTTGACAGTCATAGGGGGTTTGGTGGGGAATGTGAGATTACCCTTGACAGTCATAGGGGGTTTAATGGGGAATGTGAGATTACCCTTGACAGTCATAGGGGGTTTGGTGGGGAATGTGAGATTACCCTTGACAGTCATAAGGAGATTTGGTGGGGAATGTGAGATTACCCTTGACAGTCATAGGGGGTTTGGTGGGGGATGTGAGATTACCCTTGACAGTCATAGGGGATTTGGTGGGGTATGTGAGATTACCCTTGACAGGGACTTGGACTTGCTCGTCCCGTGCACAGTGAGAGATCATCATGAGTAATCAGTATGTGGAGAATTATGTGATTGTATTGTAAGGCGCGTAAGTAGTGAGTTGTAGCATTTCTGCCTTTGAATCCGATGCATGGTTCTGTTCTCATGAGAGGCGATATTTATTCCTAATGCTGTTGGCGTCGCTTCAGACAGACAGACGGACGGACAGACAAACGGACAGATGTACAGATGGACACTGCTCTTATTATAGTAAAGGTTATGATACTTAATAAACTTTTTGTTCATAGTTTTAATTCCATACTTATCTAATTTTATATTATTTACAAAAACAAGCTTCCATTTTTAAGGTCGACTGTCGAGACAAGGTCAAGGTAATTTTTAACAATTTTCAAAGCTCCATCGAAGATCATTGTGACTGATTGATTAGACCAAAAATCAAAGTTTTGCACTCAAACTTGCTGATGCTTTCACAGAGCTTACTCAACGTTTTATTTTCTTAAAATAAAAATGAACAGCAATTTAGCATAGAGTTGATTTATGCAACGTTGTTGCTTTGAAGCATTACACAGTCCAAGTTAATCTCATCCTCTTCTGTTCAGGGTGTACCAAACAATAACAAATGTTTCTTTTGGGTTTCTATTTAATGAGCACTAATGAGAAGCCAAGTACTTGTTTGCTTGAAGTATGGCGTATAAAGTAACAGGCAAACCAGCATTTAACAAAAGTTGAAGCATTGATCCAATCAGATTACAGCTTTTGGTAAACATATTCAGTCTCGATCGCCATATGAGGTTATTTGTGGAAGCTAAACGCATTTAAAGATTCAATTGAAAAATTCCAAGAACAATCTCAGTGAGCTCGAAGGCAAAAAACGAAATATTTCTCAAGGTTTATGTTAGGCAGAAACACAGTATAACAAGATATAATTATATCAGAGCGAAATCCATATATGTATCAGCCAGCTCATCTGAGCTAAATGATTACTATTGAATGAGGCTTTAAATCAATACATATCTGTGTGAAACTGACACTACCGACTTCTGGGAAAATAGCCTGCTGCAAATTGGCCTGAAATTTTCCTCAAATATGTTACGAACCATAGAGTGGAACTCTACACAAAATGATTACAGTAAATCGCACCAACGTAGGAGACTAACTGTCCATTGACATGTAGATGTAGATATACATGTAGATGTAGATGTACATGTAGATGTAGATATGAAGGATGCACAATTAAAGAAAGACTGCAGAAGATAGTTGGATCCAAAATACCTATATTTGAGTTCTTTCAATTTAACTTGCTTGTTGCGTATCAAAAATACCAAAATACTAGAACCCAAGTCTAAATTTTATTGTTCGCATAAAAGGCTTGACGACTTTCTAATAGAAATTGTGTGTGCATGTGTGCGTGCGTGCGTGCGTGTGTATGTGTTTATTTCCATCAACAGAAACAATACAGAAAAATAAACTGCATATTAGTAAATATATCAGGTTAAATACAAATTAGTGAGAAAATGAAAAAACTATAGCAAAATTCTCTTAACCTGAGCACGAGATAATGATGATGGAGCCATAGGTGCACTGTAGCCCAGCTAATATCGAGCAAGCCCCAAAAACAAGTGCAAAGATGATTCAAATAATTTTTCTCAGAACCTTCTGAAGACGAACTTGCACAGCATTTTTACAAAATCTTATTATAAAACATCGGTATTTTTCTATCATTCGCAATTGTCATTGATGTTTGAGGTGGTCTGATTGCCAGGATGTTTTAAGATTGAAATCGACAAAACTTGATCACAATGTAAATGCTCAGATCAAGCAGAGGTGCGCTTACGATGTCTATAGTTGCAAAGAGATCTACAGAATAGATGAGCGCAACACTTCAACTTGAACACAATAGCTGACATCAACTGTCGCAACGATAGCAACTAGTGACATCATTTCGCATGTATTTTTCTTCAGAGCATTTTAATCGCGATCAAGTTTTATCAATTTTAATCTTGAAACATCCTGGCTGTCAGATCAACTTAAACATAAAAAACAATCGCAAACGATAGAAAAATACCGATACTTTCTAATAAAATCTGAAAAGTTTTGTGTAAGTTCATTTTCAACACACATGAATAGCCTGTGGTTCATAATATTTTGAGTGCCTAGTTAAAAAGATTAACGAAGCACTCAAAGGGTTGTCACTCTCAGTGTTGAGGTTCATGTAAAAGCCTTTTAAAGGTTCATTTATCCTTTTTCAGGCAAAAGTTCTTGGTTTAGTTCTAATTGCATCAACTTTTTTTAATAAACTTTATAATAATGTCTAAAGGTTTCAAAGGTTACTGACTTGAGAGGACTACTTACTAGACAATCAATGCAGTTGAGCTCAAATGTAACACCATGGGAACTAACTTTTAGAAAGTTGGCATTATGGTTGAAGGCAGGTCAGATTATAGAACAGTTTTGGGAGGCAAATATGAAACATATATTGCCGCACACCCCCACCCTCCTCCACACACGCAAAATGTATAGAATAAGGTCGTATCATATTTCTTATTCTCAAGAGTTGTAAATACTTCAGCCATGTTATGTGATGTAATTGACACGGGGATAGCAATTAATACCGCATAAAATCGTCATTTCAACTATACCCACCCATGAAGACAAAGTATACTATCGTATTGTTATTCACAAAGACAAGGCCCACAAGTTGGTATCCGCTACATTGGCCAACTAAAATAGACCACTCACATCTAGTTAAAATTGAGCTAAAATGAATCAAAAAACAATTTTTCAGACCAGAAGCGAGCTGCTATTTCTTACCTTTCTTTTAAATGCATGTTGAGCTCTCTAAGGAAATAATTCAATATGTTAATTCAATATGTACACACAGTAAATTGCTCTCTAGCCATTTTCATGTTACTTCTACAAAAGAGACAATGACTCATTATGATGATGACTCATTAGCTGTTCTAGTTAGAGTTATTAGCTAATCTGACGTTTTTACAAGCGGAAGACTCAGCATATGAGTAGTTTGGAAGAGAGTTGAAGGTATATCGATGTGACTGTTTTGATTTGGAGTCAGTTCACATTGATCGAAAGAAGGAGATACAATTATTGACACACATATACGGCTCGCCAAAATATTGCAGCAAACTGATCTTCATAAGCGAGTTGCTAAGGAAGGAGTTTACGAGTATCAAACCTCTAATTATTAATCCAAGGAAGATTATAGGCTAATCGCTTTTACCCACAGTATCACCCTGAGAAATGAACAAAGCTTGAAAAAAATGAAGCTTTTTGTTGAAGACTTTGGATTATCCATTTTTCATTTTTTCCCAGTTTTAAAGTGAGTAAAAGATATAAATGTATCCTATATTGAACGTTTATTGGCTATCAGCAGCAGTTAAACAAAACAGTTATATTAATCTTTCCCTATATGAACAAAGCTCTAATGTTACTGAGTAAACCACGCAACGAGCGATATTGTTTCAACATGTTATTTAATTGACAGCAGAACTGTAATGATAATCTATCCTTCTCTTCCGTGACAGGCTCCCTTTTGAAGGTTGTCAAAAAGAACAAAAAGCTGGCAGGAGCGCGTATGCAATTGGACTTTTAGTATCGACTCCGTATCTGTTTTTCTCCATTTGTAGAACATTAATTTAACCACATCAAATGTTAAGTACTCAGTGTCTTACATTAATCCTATTACATTCTACGTTACGCAAAACTTCAACCAGGATATAACTCAAATGAATATCAATTAGACAAGTAATCCTAGATGAAAACAATCAAGCCAGACGTACTAGAAACCAAAATGATACCGAAATGTCTGTCTAAGACAGCTAATTGCCAATTTACTTGCAAAAGTTGGAAATATTGACTGAAATATATATTTTGCACTCGACTGATTGACAGTTCAATAAACCGATTGGTTAATTTTGTTCATTCTCCTCCAGTAGGATCACTACGCTGTTCTATATTTAGCAATGCTTTCTAAACCTATTTTTAGCTTCCGAATATTTTGTCAAATGATATTGAAGAAATAAAGTAGTGAAAAAAGTGAAATATCACATTACACGCTGAGAGTAGAACACAATGACACCCTCACAACAGCTGCAATGCCAGTTGTTTTCTCAACTGCTATAAAACTAATCATTGCAAAATTTAATTAATCTTTAATTCAATAACAAAATAAAATTCCTAATTATTCAGTAAAAGCTGCTACTTCACCCAAGTGATTGATTTAAATTCTAGTCAACCATGGATTCTGATAACCATCTATGATATTAGATGTAATCAATAGCAGACAGGACTCAATTACAGTTGAGCATAGTATAAGTACAGTTTCGTGAAATTGACTACAATTTACCGCATTCAGTACATTTGTAAATTTCTTGCAAGTTGAAACATGTGCTGGAGGCGCACATGCAACATCGGGAGCCTTGTGGCGTACCTCTCACAGTTGTAAGAGAATTACTGGAACTTTCGTTGCAGTAATTCTGTCCTATTATAAAAACAGGATAGGGCAGAATGGGGTGTGACAGAGTTCATTGACAGTATATAGGTGCAACAGTGCGGAGGCATCATCAGAAGCCGGCGGTCTGAGATCATTCTACCTGGTCAATGTTTACTGGCTGAAATTACCCGACACTACCATGTCAGGTGGACTATTTAATCGGTAGAGATATTACCATGTCAGGTGGACTATTTAATCGGTAGAGATGTTACCATGTCAGGTGAACTATTTAATCAGTAGAGATGTTACCATGTCAGGTGAACTATTTAATCAGTAGAGATATTACCATGTCAGGTGAACTATTTAATCAGTAGAGATATTACCATGTCAGGTGAACTATTTAATCGGTAGAGATATTACCATGTCAGGTGAACTATTTAATCAGTAGAGATGTTACCATGTCAGGGGAACTATTTAATCAGTAGAGATATTACCATGTCAGGTGAACTATTTAATCAGTAGAGATATTACCATGTCAGGTGAACTATTTAATCGGTAGAGATATTACCATGTCAGGGGAACTATTTAATCAGTAGAGATATTACCATGTCAGGTGAACTATTTAATCAGTAGAGATGTTACCATGTCAGGGGAACTATTTAATCAGTAGAGATATTACCATGTCAGGTGAACTATTTAATCAGTAGAGATGTTACCATGTCAGGTGGACTATTTAATCAGTAGAGATATTACCATGTCAGGTGAACTATTTAATCGGTAGAGATGTGACCATGTCAGGTGAACTATTTAATCAGTAGAGATGTTACCATGTCAGGTGAACTATTTAATCAGTAGAGATATTACCATGTCAGGTGAACTATTTAATCAGTAGAGATATTACCATGTCAGGTGAACTATTTAATCGGTAGAGATGTTACCATGTCAGGGGAACTATTTAATCAGTAGAGATATTACCATGTCAGGTGGACTATTTAATCAGTAGAGATATTACCATGTCAGGTGAACTATTTAATCAGTAGAGATGTTACCATGTCAGGTGAACTATTTAATCGGTAGAGATATTACCATGTCAGGTGAACTATTTAATCAGTAGAGATATTACCATGTCAGGTGGACTATTTAATCAGTAGAGATATTACCATGTCAGGTGAACTATTTAATCAGTAGAGATGTTACCATGTCAGGTGAACTATTTAATCGGTAGAGATATTACCATGTCAGGTGGACTATTTAATCGGTAGAGATATTACCATGTCAGGTGGACTATTTAATCGGTAGAGATGTTACCATGTCAGGGGAACTATTTAATCGGTAGAGATATTACCATGTCAGGTGGACTATTTAATCGGTAGAGATGTTACCATGTCAGGGGAACTATTTAATCAGTAGAGATATTACCATGTCAGGTGGACTATTTAATCAGTAGAGATATTACCATGTCAGGTGAACTATTTAATCAGTAGAGATATTACCATGTCAGGTGAACTATTTAATCGGTAGAGATATTACCATGTCAGGTGAACTATTTAATCAGTAGAGATATTACCATGTCAGGTGGACTATTTAATCAGTAGAGATATTACCATGTCAGGTGAACTATTTAATCAGTAGAGATGTTACCATGTCAGGTGAACTATTTAATCGGTAGAGATATTACCATGTCAGGTGGACTATTTAATCAGTAGAGATATTACCATGTCAGGTGAACTATTTAATCAGTAGAGATATTACCATGTCAGGTGAACTATTTAATCGGTAGAGATATTACCATGTCAGGTGAACTATTTAATCAGTAGAGATATTACCATGTCAGGTGGACTATTTAATCAGTAGAGATATTACCATGTCAGGTGAACTATTTAATCAGTAGAGATGTTACCATGTCAGGTGAACTATTTAATCGGTAGAGATATTACCATGTCAGGTGGACTATTTAATCGGTAGAGATATTACCATGTCATGTGAACTATTTAATCGGTAGAGATATTACCATGTCAGGTGGACTATTTAATCAGTAGAGATATTACCATGTCAGGTGAACTATTTAATCAGTAGAGATATTACCATGTCAGGTGAACTATTTAATCGTTAGAGATATTACCATGTCAGGTGAACTATTTAATCGGTAGAGATGTTACCATGTCAGGTGGACTATTTAATCGGTAGAGATATTACCATGTCAGGTGAACTATTTAATCAGTAGAGATATTACCATGTCAGGTGGACTATTTAATCGGTAGAGATATTACCATGTCAGGTGGACTATTTAATCAGTAGAGATGTTACCATGTCAGGTGAACTATTTAATCAGTAGAGATATTACCATGTCAGGTGGACTATTTAATCGGTAGAGATATTACCATGTCAGGTGGACTATTTAATCGGTAGAGATATTACCATGTCAGGTGAACTATTTAATCGGTAGAGATATTACCATGTCAGGTGAACTATTTAATCGGTAGAGATATTACCATGTCAGGTGAACTATTTAATCAGTAGAGATATTACCATGTCAGGTGGACTATTTAATCAGTAGAGATATTACCATGTCAGGTGGACTATTCAATCAGTAGAGATATTACCATGTCAGGTGGACTATTTAATCAGTAGAGATATTACCATGTCAGGTGGACTATTCAATCAGTAGAGATATTACCATGTCAGGTGAACTATTTAATCAGTAGAGATATTACCATGTCAGGTGGACTATTTAATCGGTAGAGATATTACCATGTCAGGTGGACTATTTAATCAGTAGAGATATTACCATGTCAGGTGAACTATTTAATCGGTAGAGATATTACCATGTCAGGTGAACTATTTAATCGGTAGAGATATTACCATGTCAGGTGAACTATTTAATCAGTAGAGATATTACCATGTCAGGTGGACTATTTAATCAGTAGAGATATTACCATGTCAGGTGAACTATTTAATCAGTAGAGATGTTACCATGTCAGGTGAACTATTTAATCGGTAGAGATATTACCATGTCAGGTGAACTATTTAATCGGTAGAGATGTTACCATGTCGGGTGGACTATTTAATCGGTAGAGATATTACCATGTCAGGTGGACTATTTAATCGGTAGAGATATTACCATGTCAGGGGAACTATTTAATCAGTAGAGATATTACCATGTCAGGTGGACTATTTAATCGGTAGAGATATTACCATGTCAGGTGAACTATTTAATCGGTAGAGATGTTACCATGTCAGGTGGACTATTTAATCGGTAGAGATATTACCATGTCAGGTGAACTATTTAATCAGTAGAGATATTACCATGTCAGGTGAACTATTTAATCGGTAGAGATATTACCATGTCAGGTGAACTATTTAATCGGTAGAGATATTACCATGTCAGGTGGACTATTTAATCAGTAGAGATATTACCATGTCAGGTGAACTATTTAATCAGTAGAGATGTTACCATGTCAGGTGAACTATTTAATCGGTAGAGATATTACCATGTCAGGTGAACTATTTAATCGGTAGAGATGTTACCATGTCAGGTGAACTATTTAATCGGTAGAGATATTACCATGTCAGGTGGACTATTTAATCAGTAGAGATATTACCATGTCAGGTGAACTATTTAATCAGTAGAGATATTACCATGTCAGGTGGACTATTTAATCAGTAGAGATATTACCATGTCAGGTGAACTATTTAATCGGTAGAGATATTACCATGTCAGGTGGACTATTTAATCAGTAGAGATATTACCATGTCAGGTGAACTATTTAATCGGTAGAGATATTACCATGTCAGGTGGACTATTTAATCAGTAGAGATATTACCATGTCAGGTGAACTATTTAATCGGTAGAGATGTTACCATGTCAGGTGAACTATTTAATCGGTAGAGATATTACCATGTCAGGTGGAATATTTAATCAGTAGAGATATTACCATGTCAGGTGAACTATTTAATCGGTAGAGATATTACCATGTCAGGTGAACTATTTAATCAGTAGAGATATTACCATGTCAGGTGAACTATTTAATCAGTAGAGATATTACCATGTCAGGTGAACTATTTAATCAGTAGAGATGTTACCATGTCAGGTGGACTATTTAATCAGTAGAGATATTACCATGTCAGGTGAACTATTTAATCGGTAGAGATATTACCATGTCAGGTGAACTATTTAATCAGTAGAGATATTACCATGTCAGGTGGACTATTTAATCAGTAGAGATATTACCATGTCAGGTGAACTATTTAATCGGTAGAGATGTTACCATGTCAGGTGGACTATTTAATCGGTAGAGATGTTACCATGTCAGGTGAACTATTTAATTGCTAGAGATATTAATAATAATCAACTGTAATGATGATTTGGTTAATCAACTGTTCCTATAGCTGGTGCAGCAAGAATAGGTTCTAGATAAATATTTTAAGAACATGTAATAAGGTCTATATTTGTGATCAAGATTATATGGAAAGGCTACAGCTATGTGACCTTTGAAAGCTTCCTTTTAATCTTTCCGTGTAAATTACTAAACAATACAGCGTTTCCGTGTAAATTACTAAACAATACAGCGTTTCCGTGAGATATGATTGCCCTGACATAAAATTTATTTGAGAGACGACATGAAAATTTCTAACAATTTAGTTCTGATAGACAATTAAAAATTTTTGAGATACCAATTGATGATCGCCGTGAGTGTCACAAGGAAGCAATGCATTTGCTTAGCCTGTTTGGTTGTCACCGCCGCTCCGTCATATGTGCTCGCTTATTCCTTGTGTTTTGTTTTAGATTATACACTCTTGTTATGTTTTCAGCCATGGGTCTCAAGGCTAAAGACTCTTGTTATGTTGTCAGCCATGAATCTCAAGGCTAAAGACTCTTATTATGTTGTCAGCCACGGGTCTCAAGGCTAACCACCCTTATTATGCTGTCAGCCATGGGTCTCAAGGCTAAAGACTCTTGTTATGTTGTCAGCCATGAATCTCAAGACTAAAGACTCTTATTATGTTGTCAGCCATGGGTCTCAAGGCTAACCACCCTTATTATGTTGTCAGCCATGGGTCTCAAGGCTAAAGACAAAGGTGATGAAAAGGAAAAGCCTAAAAGATGATATCAATGGAAGTTAAGCTTGTAAAATGATAGCAAACCATGAGCATGGTGTTGTTCGTGTCATCAACTTGGCACATGAATATGACCACAATCCTAAATATCCACGATCATCAGGCAGGATGCCATAAAAAAGCTACAGCCTTCCAAAAGCATACCATAATTTTGAAACTACAAAGTAATGTGCATGATAAAATGAAATGGTTACTTTTATTATGGATTAAAGACAAGGAATTTGTGACTCCGTTTCTGAATGTATTATTACTGCGGACTATCTGTGCTATATTATGTTATTTAACTGTGTTTTGGGATAGTTTAATGTCATTGGGATGCATTTATACATATTACATTAGTTTAAATGGGGAAAAAACTGCTTTGTGATACAATTTTTTTGATATACACCGATGGTTATAGAATGAATTAAAATTTCACCTCAGGGACCACTGTATGATTAAGTTTACATAATCAAAAATCACAAGGTATTAAAGAACAGCGCTGCTCGTCACTCTGAAGATCATGTTTCAAGACACATGCTTGTGATAGGATAAAAACTGACTGTATCCAGTGTTCCCAAATGATTATATAATTCCCTCCATAATATCACATCATATACAAATCATCAATCCGTTGTTTTTGTCAGCTGTTCCGCTCTGTTCCTGAACTGCTAAATTTGAGTCTATTATCTACATAAGAATAACCACTAAGCATTTCACAACGAGTGTTGTGATGCAGTTGTGAACAATGCACTAAAATCTTGCAGGTGCGCCGTGGTGTGCGGTGGTGATACTGCGCAATTCCGCTCATTCATACATTTTTTCCTTTTCCTCTTGATTTACTACACCATGTGTTATATATAAGGCTCAGTAGCGTCAGTTTGATTCCCAATAGGTACAGCAGACCATAGAGTTCATTGATGTACCGATTATATTCTAAACTGTGTATATGTTATCTTCAAAATTATGTACGCATTATATTCTATATTGTATATGTCTAGAAAAATAACAGCCACAACTTGATGATTACTGGAATTTATGCAGCGCACACAAACTATGGTATTAGTGAAAGATAGGCTAGCCCCATCTCTCTTTTACAAACGGGATACAAGACAGTGGTTTCTCACTCTCCCCTTATAAACGAGATATAGAACGGTGGTTTCTCGCTCTCCCTTTATAAACGAGATACAGGAAAGTGGTTTTTCTCTTTAGCAAAATAAAACTAAATACCAAATTAGGTTGATTAAAGACTATTATTATTTTAGGTTATTTTGCTATTATTAGTCTTCTCCTGTGTGTTTCACACCATCTGTGTGAAAACAGACCGAGTATGAATTTTTGCCAATAATAAAAATATTTGTATTTGGGTTTTAGTTTAAATATTTCAACTAGGCAACCAGGTACTTATGGGCGAAGCAAATGTAATTTGAATGTAGTTTTATTCTTGATGTATTTATAATTTTTAGCAAATTCTCGAGGTTCAGTGTTTATGCTTAAAAAAACATTTTTCCTATCTTGAGGGAGCAACCTTCAAATGGAAATGAGTACCATAAAACCTTTCTGTACCATAAAATCTTTCTGTACCATACCCCATTGAAAAAAATCTTTCAACGTCGATCTAAAACATCAGCCTAGCTGCTGTAACCATTCGCATTTGTGGTTTCCACAGGTGATATAAGTCATCTTCCCATTACTTACAAAGTCCCAACTTTCTATACTATAAATAATTAACTTTTCAGATATACAGCCATGACTGAAAATGTTGTACCATTTCCTAACCATATTACATACGTCTTCAGTTTTAAGCCGATTGAGAAGGTGATTATGCTTATCTGTTCATCTCGTTTCCGTCCACTACTGTCAGTTTCATGACCTGGCACTGTCAATCATCAGATTAGTCACTTGTTGATGGACCACCACAGTAGTAACAGTAATAGAACAAATAATTTGTAGTTCATTTACTAATCAAGGGATAGGGTAGTATTTAGTTTTACGCATACGCTGTGCTGTGGTATTGTGCAACTAACAACATTCTATTCCAACATCATTCTTCTTATTGAACTACATGATAATCATAATCACAAGCAGATATTTTTGCTGGAGTTTTAAAATTGTATAAAATAGATTTTATATTCTGATGTCATAGTAATTTCCAATCTGCCTCCTTTTGCATGATTGTATAGTCAAACACTGCTAACAACTTACTATTTCAAAGAAGTCTATATAATGAAAACTGGGACAGTTTCAATATCTCCAGTGCAGATAAAAGATAAAATGAAACATTATCTTAGATTTGGGTTCATTCATTCATTTGGGATCATCCATTGTTAGAAATGAAATTTAATTGTTCATATAAAGAAGTGATACAAATTAATATATCATCAACACTGGAAGGTAACTTGATACGCTAGTCGGCGCACTACATTTTACTAACTGTAATAAACTCCTTGTGAGTATAAATTAAAACTGTTGAAGGATCAATAACTCAGCGCCAGAAAAAAAAGGAAAATCGGAAAAAGTGCCATCAATTTCAAACAACCTTCTAGCGTTCCTAAGCAGCAGCAGACTAGAGAATATTAACAACATAACAAACAAGAGTTTATTGCCAGAGTAGAAGAGTGGCAGAGTGGAATGCCAGCTGTATTTGAATGTTTCTCCATCTACCCGGTAGCTAAAGAGCACCAACTCTGAACACAAACTAACAGCATAGATAAATTAGTAATGTATAAACACAACTGATTAAAGCTATGAATTGGAATAATCTTGGAATAACCTTTATACGGGTCACCTTAATATAACCTTTATGCGTGTCACCTTAATATAACCTTTATACGTGTCACCTTAATATAACCTTTATACGTGTCACCTTAATATAACCTTTATACGTGTCACCTTAATATAACCTCTATACGTGTCACCTTAATATAACCTTTATACGTGTCACCTTAATATAACCTTTATACGTGTCACCTTAATATAACCTTTATACGTGTCACCTTAATATAACCTTTATACGTGTCACCTTAATATAACCTTTATGCGTGTCACCTTAATATAACCTTTATACGTGTCACCTTAATATAACCTTTATACGTGTCACCTTAATATAACCTTTATATGTGTCACCTTAATATAATCTTTATGCGTGTCACCTTAATATAACCTTTATGCGTGTCACCTTAATATAACCTTTATACGTGTCACCTTAATATAACCTTTATACGTGTCACCTTAATATAACCTTTATACGTGTCACCTTAATATAACCTTTATACGTGTCACCTTAATATAATCTTTATGCGTGTCACCTTAATATAACCTTTATACGTGTCACCTTAATATAACCTTTATGCGTGTCACCTTAATATAACCTTTATACATGTCACCTTAATATAACTTTTATACGTGTCACCTTAATATAACCTTTATACGTGTCACCTTAATATAACCTTTATACGTGTCACCTTAATATAACACCATTTCATCCATCAACATGAGGTTTAATCAAAAATGAGGAAATATATTGCCAAGTAAAAGAGCTGAAAGCATTCGTATGAAATGTATATGTATATATGGAAGATTATCAAATGTTCAACCGCTTGTAGCTTTAGGTACGTGGCCCTAGGCTATTAACAATACTAGCCTCCCCACGTGTACAACGCATTCTAGCGAAATGGAAAGCCATATGTATAAATGAAGCAAGGGTTAATGTTGGACTAAATATAAAGCTGAACATATAATGATATTAATAAGGTGGTGACAAGTGCTGACAAGTGAGATTTGTAAGCTCGTGCATACATGTAACAATAAAAGTAGAGGAATTTAGTGATGGCTGGTATAAAAGTGTTTCATCGCAATAACTCTCAAGTTTCAACTTTATTTTTTCAAGCGCGACGAAGCCAGTTGTTTCATCAAACCACAGTAAGATATGAACTTTAACCAGTAAAAACTTACAGATATATACAAATGCATAATTGTCAAAGCTGCTAATACAAAATACCTCTATAAACCTATGAGTTGGAGCAGAGCGCGCTAGATAATAAAGATAGTACAGATAATGAAGATAATATAGATAATGGAGATGTGTCATCGTTCAACATCATTCCATATTGTTGCCAGAACAAAGATCATCGGGATCAGAATCCACTTCAGCCCGCCTGACTATTAGAGGTGCATCTGAAACAAGAACAAAACTTGAGCGTAAGATAGAGGAAATGCTAATTAGTGCACAGACAGACAGACAGACAGCAGGTGTGTTTGGGTATTGAGAAGATACCAAAACACAAATAATCTACTCGCGATGTACCAAATAAGTTTTATTAAATGTTTAAGAAAAGACAATGATAGCTCTCAGTATCTACAAGCTATACATATATGAATGAACCATCTGCTTGGAAGAGAGAAATTTAGCACACGCTTGTATCGGCATCACGCATGCATACAAATTATGTAGAGCTAGCTAGCTTGTCTTATTGCAACACGAAACACAAGTAACAACAAAGAAAATAAAAATCCAAATGATTTTTAGAACAAATGTTAAAAATGAGCAAAGGGATTAAAATAGGAAAAATATGACACGAAAAGAGAACTTGGAAACTTCACCCACCACCACCCCCTACACTTTTGCCTATCTAAGCTATTTATAACCGTGTGTGGTACCGAAGCATTCCCACAGAAGTGAGTCATGACAGTACCGTGTAACACACAGAACCAATCCACTAATAATTCACAAAGTCAACTACGAAAAAGATGAAAACTGTTTATCGTTTCACACAAAACTAATATTATACACAAGTAAACTAGCTGGTGTAATAAAAACATTACACAATCGTTTAGTACTGCCTGTGCAGCAAATATCAAAATCTACTATCAAGTGAAATGAGTAAATTTGGTATTTACGAGTTCCTTGCAACCCTACAGTATACTAATTTTTAGGTCAAAGGATGAGAGTGTGGGCCCTAAAAGCCAGCTGATACACAATTAGACAACGCAGCGCTAAAAGGATTTGGTTTACAATAAGTTGATAAGTAGCAATAAGTTGTTAAGGATGCTAGCGAATCAGCCCAACAAGATATGCTGTGATTCACTTGATACAAAGATACAGGATTTGAACTGTTTTTAACCTCTCTGAAAATAATTAATCCCAAAACCGGCTGAACATTATTTGTGAATGTTGATTTTTTTGTATTCATCAAATATTGGCAAACAAATAATTTTTGTATGTATCTGAAGTTCTCTAGCCGTTTAAAGGAAAGCATGAATTTCTCCAAATTACAGGAAACTATATCTGTTAAACCTCAACATACAAACTATATCTGTTAAACCTCAACATACAAACTATATCTGTTAAACCTCAACATACAAAGGTCTCACATCTCCAAATTACAGCAAACTATGTATATCTGTTAAACCTCAACATACAAAGCTCTCACATTCCAATATTTGTTTCATATGCCAAAACTATCATATGTTGGAGAAAATGTTCTTATAAGAATACAACATAATTTGTTTAACTTGTTCCAGGGCCTTAAAAATGATAAAAACTCGAACTAATTAACTATAACATAAAACTACACTATGTAAAACTACACAATCTAAATCAAACGTACAATTAAATTAACAAAATATTACTTAATAAGAAGTTTTTATTTTACTTTAACTTAGATAGAGAGAGATATAAAGCAAATGTAGTATCAGTAATGCAAAGATTTGATCGGGGAATGAGTGACAGAAATATGTAGCGTAATTTATATTACATGCATGTAGATATAGTTTACAGACGAATCTAATATTTCAAGAGATTTTAGGCATTACATGCCAGAAATTGCTTCATACATCGACACATATGTGTATGTGCTAAAATTTTACATTCTACATAAAAAAATTGGGCGTAGAAGTTGAGGGTTGACTGTATGATGAAATTACTATGGGAAACAGTCATGTAGCTTTAACTTGATAAAATATTTTTAAGAATGTCGCTTGAACAGACCACCTCAGAGAAACTATAGAGTACATACATAGGGGTCTCGTGACTATCAATATTAACAAATGATGTTTTACAAAGCCAGGAAAATGATAACACTGTTTTCTGGGCTTACATAAAATGGCTTGGTAAAATTTATTATAAAGGGAATTATACTGGTCCAATTTGTTATTGCTTCAGATTGATCAGCGCAACTACTAGTATAGCTACTAGGATAACTACTAGTATAACTACTAGTATAACTATTAGTATAACTATTAGTATAACTATTAGTATAACTATTAGTATAACTATTAGTATAACTACTAGTATAACTACTAGTATAACTATATACTAGTAACTATAACTAGTACCATAATCGAACTAAGGATGTAAACTAACCAGAGTACAAGGAATATTGTTCCATACGCTATCAGACAAATATCCAGCTATCAGACAAAATTATTCACACAAGAGAATATCAGAACCCAGGATGTGGCAGACTCGTGGAGCTTAGCAGTGCCATGAGTTGGCAATTACAGGTTTTTTTTGTTAACCATAAGACAAAATATTATATGGAAAAGTTCCAATTGATCCCAAAATATTATTCGCACTGATTAAGGCAGGTGTGACATACAATTATAGCGAGTGAAATATATAGATTTTACAACAATCATCCCAAAAAACTTTACTCTCATTTTAATCAGGTCTCATTTCCTCATGAAAAGAACTTGTATTCTATCTGCATGTTTGCGCATGAGCATTAGCATGAGGTAATGTACAGTAGGAATTATTGTCAGTACGTATATTCATGTACATGACTGCTTACTCTATTAATTGAAAAACTTATGCTATGGATAATTGCATTTTTGTCCAAGGTAGTCATAGTGCTCCCTTTAGGATAGCTGAACACTCCCATCAAAGACAAACTTGCTACAAATGTAATTAATTATGGGTGAATAATAGTGATCACACCTAATTTTTGGGTACGCATGGGTAAGGAATTGAATACTATTCCGTGGCACTGCATATCAATCCAATCAATATTAGATTGTTTTGCATTTTTGCAAGTCAAGAAGGTTTGCGTATTATAGAATATTGGTCTTGTGTTAACCACATTTGTTTGAATATTATAAAACAAAGCATGCACTAGAAATATCGAAACATCCAATTTTTACTAAGTTTCTCAACGTGTATACTTTTGTTTAAATGAAGAAATGCTCCCACAGCAGTAAAAATGCATGGTTGGCAGAATTTGAGCAGGAAAGGGAGACAAATCTAAACTTGTTGTTGACATGAACTAGAATGAGCACAGACTATTACTGTATCAAGTTGGTAAACTTCTTGTCAAGCTTGCATCAAGAGCAAACTTGTAACCAAGAGGTCAATGCATACTTATGGAATGCAGAAGTATGGAAACAAGTAAATGCCATCTGACCAGAAAATGATGCACTGGTAAGCTCTCAAATATGTTTCAAAGTGCGTGCTTGCCCTGGCATTGTTTAATGCCGTTTCTACCAGCCAAGGCCAGCGTACATTCGGCCATTGTTCATGAAAGGTATGTATTAAATATTAAAAAGGTTATCAATTCCATAATGATAACACAAAACAGGAAAACTTATTGCACACTATTAGATTAAAGTTTACAGGAAGCGGATATTGAATGAAAACTGGCCTAACAAGTACAATCGATTCTTGCCATACGATTTTAAATCGTTCCAGTGTTAGCATCATAAGGCAGAAATGTCGTATAGAGGGGTATAGAAACTCTTAGCAATTATCTACTGCAAACACCCCTGGTAAAAATCATCACAATTTTATATACGTACAGCCGATATTAAATATTAGTAACAAAATAATGTGTTAACCTTAGTAACTATTAGAGCTGCACAATGATCGTGTTAATTAAACGATTAACGCGATCAATACAAATACACGATTAACTGAGTTGGGTCAATTATTCTTCAAATAAATTGTAACTGAGGTGATGATCATGATGTGATTCCTTTGTATTGCTTAATATATTGCAAAGGAATTTGCCAGACTTTACTAAGGCACGATCTAGATTGCAATAATAATGCATAAATTGTAAAAGAAGTGAGTATGGTTTTCCGTTCGTTTTATTCCGAAGCAATTAGTTGTGGAGCTGCGACTACTCTGCTCTGTGCGAGAGCAATCTCTCTATATACATATATTTTCCCCGAGCTGTCTAATGGAACCAGGTAAGAAACCGTAAAAGTATAGATGATTAATAGACTCGCTAACACCTTGGCTTAATTACGGCCAAACTAACAAAGTATTAGCGATAAGACACATAATAAAGACAACCACAATATGCAAAATATATATAAGAGTAATTATATGCAAGTAAAACACATAATAAAAACAGACACAACATGCAATATATAAAAGTAATTATATGCGAGTATATAAAATATAAGAAATAAATTTGTGGCCTGGCGTCTGCCACAATACGGTATAACATTAACATAGCAGGTTACTACCATTGAATTTACTAACAAATAAATACTATGACAAGCAACACTTTTTTACCAATTAGAGACAACCACAATAATTTTGTAATCAACTATGAAAACATGAAGTGAGTCACTAACAAAAACTTGTTTATACAATACAAAAACGCGAGTGCCATGTCGGTCTTGTCGTAAGCGGCCATGCTGTTAGTTGTTTGCACGTGTTTCTAGGTAATAGCAACAAAAATGATTTCAGTATCATTTAATATTTTACAGCCTTTTTTTTGTTTATATTTCAAAACTTCTCAAGGTGAATTATACATGTATTTTCATTTTTAAAAAAATCGCAATTTCATATTTCAGCTTGAGAATGATAGTAATATAAGATTGACAATTTAATGGAACATGAAAGCAGAAAAATGTCCTCCGTACTAGGTAGCGCATTTTCATATGTGGTTGGAAGCATAACAAGAAAGCGACGTGCAATATATGCCAGAAAGAATCTGCCTACCACCACAGCACATCACCATTAAGATATCATTTAACTAATTCTCATCCTACTGCTCAGAAATCATCACCAGCTGTCGCAGACAATAACTACTACTGTATGTACGAAGAGGGCATCTCTTCATTCGGATAATGTGAATAGGCTAAATTGTGCTGCCTCAACTCTGGGCTGGCTTAATTATAGAGTTTCATAGACTATATTCATACTCATAATAGTTATTACATTGTAACTTAGGTACATTATACATAACATGTAATCCTGTTAGCAATAATTGTCTCAAATATAATTAATTTATATATAGCTGTATTATTGGTTTTCGAATAGGCAGGTTTTTGCTAGATTAATTACATGTATAGATTTTGCTAGATTACATAACATTTAATCCTGTTAACAATAATTGTGTTAAATATAATTAATTTATATGAAGCTGTATTATTTTTTTCGAATAGACAGGTTTTTGCTAGATTAATTCTAAGATTAATCGAAGATTAACTGGTTCCGACCAGTTATTAATCGTGATTAATTTTTATAATCGTTGTGCAGCTCTAGTAACTATAGTTACCTACAATAACTTTAATGTATTTAGTGGTTATGATCTGCTATAAAATATAACATTACAATGTACTACATGCAGTAAGTACTGTAGGGAGTTCTTATCTTCGACACAGACGTATAACATAAGTATTGAATTTAACTTAAAATGAATTTAGTTTAATAAACACATACTTGAAGCTAAGTTTTGGCATGTATTTTACCAAACTTCAACTTTATTATCGGCTAAAACTTTATCATATATTTGTTTTTGGTCTCATTTGCACTATAATTTATAACAAGTAACACTGAGCTGAGTCAGAGTGCGCATCATATCTCTTTCAAGCATTGTGAGACAAAATTTCGCCAAATAGAGTATCGTCATTTTCATTATTTTGACGTAATCAGCATACCGACTGCCAAACTTTAATTTTGAGAGCGCAATTTTTGAGAGCACATATGTAAGTGTGCCTAATTGTGACCACATATGTAAGTGTGCCTAATTGTGACCACATATGTAAGTGTGCCTAATTGTGAGTACATATGTAAACGTGCCTAATTGTGACCACATATGTAAATGTGCCTAATTGTGACCACATATGTAAGCGTGCCTAATTGTGAGCACATATGTAAGTGTGCCTAATTGTGAGCACATATGTGAGTGTGCCTAATTGTGACCACATATGTAAATGTGCCTAATTGCGAGCACATATGTAAGTGTGCCTAATTGTGAGCACATATGTGAGCGTGCCTAACTCTAAGCACATATTTAAGTGTGCCTAAAATGACAAGTATGATCAATACATTTCTGGATAATCCGCTGATAGAGTATCAGTAAATGGGTATCCAGTATTGAGCATGCTTGTCTCCTTCAGTCCTATTTTGTTCAAAGCGGCAATAGGTCCTGATAAGATTATGTGAACAGATAATGAAAGTAGTGGATGAAAAGTCAAATTGAATTACATGTATACATTTTCTACAATTTATGAGTAAGCCCTTTGATAGCTTTGAGGGATGAGGAGAAGCGGAAGTAGAGCTATAACTCTACTTATAGATGATAGAGATAAATAGCTATATCAGACGGATCGTATTATCACCATGTATTATAATCAATACACGATGATAAATATATAAATAAAGAGGAAAAACCCCATACATCACCAATGATTGACATAAATCTATCACAGGTGGCAAGGAAACCACGCAGACTATTGATCAACATCAATATACACTCTTCATGTGAACTCCCTACAATAAACCTAAGACTTATTTACCTGCCTGCTGAACGAGATAAGAGACTTGACAATGTTTAAACACTGAGCGTAAATACAGTGACTGCTGCCAACTGTTGAGGCACGACCCAGCAATATTATCGAATATCGGTATAGTATTTATTAAACCTTGTTTATACCAGCAGTTGTCTCGTTAGGATGACCCTAAAAGTACCAAAGGACCTCTGGGGTCATCCTAACAAGATGACCCCACCGTATTAAAATACTTAGTAGATTTTATATGAAAGTGTCCGTATTTTTTATCATTTCCAACTGTTTTGGATGCTTGAGGTGATCCTACTGCTAGAATGTTTCAAGATTATAATCAACAAAACTTGATCGCAGTTAAGACTTTCAGAAGAAAAGTACGTGCAGAATAATGTCACTAGTTGCTATCGTTGCTATAATTGATCTCCGATATTGCATTCAAAATGCAGTGTTACACGTCTCTATTCTGTCGGTCTCTTTGCAACTTCCAGACGTCATAATCTCACTTTCGTTTGGTCTGAGCGTTTTAAAAGCGATCAAGTTTTGTCAATTTTAATCTTGAAACATCCTGGCAGTCAAATCACCTCAAACATAAAAAACAACCACAAATGATAGAAAAACACTGATACTTTCTGAAAACATCTACTAGAATTTAGAGTAGGCTCATCTTCAAAGGTTGACTTGCAATAAAATTCACATTACAGTTATTTGGTATCAAGAGATTCACCATGTCTCACTCTGCTGCGTTGTAGGTGCAAAATATGTGGAAATGTGATTACAAGCTCTTAAAAACTAAAAAACGAACAGTTAATCGCAGAGATTAACACTCCGAAGATTGGAATTCCTTTTTAAAAAGGCTCAAATAGGACGTAGTTGAACACGATAGTTTCTGTTTACACCTTCATGCAGCCTCATTCGTCGAAATATTTTCACAAATATGCTTCACGCATTCAATAAAACCATGTCTATTGTCCTTACGGATTTATTTCATCATCATTGTAATGCTGTCACTTTGAACACTGATATCTCAAAACCTACCGTAAAAACTCGTCTAAATTTTTAGCTTTAGCTCGAATGAGTGCATATCATCCTCTGATAAAAATGACGGGCCCGTTAGTCACCTGTGCTAGTCGAAAAATGCTGCAGAAAATGTTTGCGCTATTTGGCAGGAAGTATGGAGCACATGATCAGATTACAACTACCCTACAGGATGAAAATATTCGTTGGTTATAAAAATTCGCGATTTCGCGAACAGTCAATTCCGTGAATTATTAAATTCCGTGAATAATTAGTTCTATTTTTAATCACAGGGGAGAATAACTACAGCATCAAATTAAAAACTAGCTGCTAGGCTAGTTTTTAATATAAATACTAAACATAGTTGAGTTCCAAAACATTTTTAAAATCATTGCCTGAGCTTTGAGCTAACACCATTGCCAATGCATCACATTTCTTTACAAAATTATTCAAGGTTGTCACACGATATGCAGAATGGCGTCATCGCAAAAATAGCCGCTAGGCAGATGTACTAAACGTAGCCGAGTTCCGAAACTTCTTTACAATCATCGCCGGGCTTCGAGTTTTATTGCCATTGCATCGAACTTCTTTACAAAATTATTCAAGGTTTTCACAAGTTATTCGCCATGGCTTCGTCATCGCAAAAAATCTCTCCTAGTCTTTTTACATTGAAATCAACCCCATCAATCTTTAATACCGAAGTTGAGGACAATCATGATTCTGATCTGGACATTATGGTATGTATTTGATTTGCAGTGCAGATACGTTTTTCCATAATTAACTGCATTAGTTAATTCTTTTGTTTAAAAACTGATCGCTTTCATTAAATACTTCAGCTATTGTTTTTGTACTTCCTTAACAATTATTAATATTTTTTCTTTTTTGTGTTTACTGCAGATTGAGAATGAAACAACCTACTCCGATTACGAAAACTAGAAACAAGCAGTAATATTCATCAAGGCAGGAATATTGGCAGAGAAGCAACCAGTCAACCTAGGCCCCTTCATCGACAACAACTCCTTGATATCGCTGCAGCAAACATGATTAAACTATATATTTTATTTCATGTATAGATATATTATAATTTATTACAAACTTGAGTGTACAAATAAAATTTTCATATACAAATAAAATTTTACAAACGATGAATGGAGTAAATATAAACAGTTTAGTCTATATGGCGGTTGTCTAGAGCAATAAAATTAAACTGATACTCTTGATAAGTGAATACTAGCGTGTAATAGTGCTCTTTGACTAGTTATTTTGGTAATAGCAGCTCTATATCGCTGTCACTGTCTTGGGTAGACGTTAAAGGCGATTCTCTCACTACTACATGGCTGGTAAGGAAGTTATCATCAGAACTCTCCTCGTGGCTTACTATTGCAAAGTTCTGCCGGTTGGCCAAAGATTTGTGCTCGTAAAGGCATTTTTGTTCCTTTTTTCAAAACAGATATATTCTCCTCGTAAGTAGCTGCGGTCACTTCTACCTCAATTTCCAGACTTCCCTGAATGATTCGTGATCTTCTAAGAATGACATATACCACCCTTGCAGTATTGTGCGTGCGTGTATGATGAAAAATCTCTTTCTCACACTAAAACAAATAATGAAGCGGTAGGGATGGAAAAAATAAATATTGCGTTTTACCGAAGAACCAAAGTAAAATTCAACTAATTTAGTAAATGGTTTTGAAAAAATTCATTACTTACCACAAATTGTTGGTTCATCAAAGGCCTCCAAATCTATGAATATTCATAAAACCTCTGAACGCAGCAAAATATTTATAGCTTAGCTGTCCCGCCTTAGCACGGATTCACCCGTAGTTGTAAGCTAACTAGAAAACGAAACACGCAATGCGCGCATGCGTAGGGTTAACTCTATTGGTAGACGTAACAGAGTTAACTCTTCATAGAGAGTAGCAGGTTTCAGCCACGAATAAATTAATCCGCGAATAAGCATGAAATGGCAATTTTCGCGAAATATAACTCCGCGAATAAATTCATCCTGTAGGGTAGATGATTAGACCAAATTGAAGCGAAACTGTAAAGTAGTGAGCATCTACATTTGATAGGGCTTTACGGTAAAACCCAAAGTGTTTGTCATAAACTAAGGCTAAGAAACGTTTTTTCTATCGAGCCTTTTATTTCACGTGATAACATCATCATACGTCATTGAAATAAAGAGATTCCAATCTATGGCGTTTTCGTGATGCCTGCGATTAACTGTTCGTTTTTTAACTTTTAAGAGCTTGTAATCACATTTCCACATATTTTGAACCTACAACACAACAGAGTAAAACATGGTGAATCTTTTGATACCAAATAACTGTAATGTAAATTTTGTTGCAAGTCAACCTTTAAAGCTGACTCCTCTCAGTGTACAACTGTTTTAGCAGGTTGATTTGATAATGAGCCAATTGAAACTATTCACCTAAAATCAGACCCAGCTTGTCCATCATATGTACATATATATAATGGATCAAGCCTGTGAGTCAGCCTAATCTAGGGATTAACAGCATTCTAATACACAATATCCATGACAGAAAACATACCATCCATACTTGTGGCTGTATTGCTGACCATGCTGCCAGCCACACCTTTTTTCGAGTTGCTAAGACTTGGATTGGATGCATTTGGGTTGCTCTCATAGGTGTTAACAGTCACAAGGGTAGATGTGTCATCGCTTACTGACAGATGATCCCCTGAACACATCAAAACAAGTGCATCAATCACATGTGCTGGTTTTCATCAACCGTAGCAAAGCATAAACACACCAACTGGGTTTTGCAGATGCTAAGCGTGATTGGCCAGTCGTGCAAGCGTACTGTACAGTGGTTGGTCAGCTTTGCACTAACAATCTTTCAACATAGAACAATTACAGTCAGATTGGTTTGTCCAATAATAGAGACGCTGCCATAACTGGTAAGAAACAAAGATAATTATTAACTATTTTTCAAGATAATAGATAATAAATTTTATACTAATGAGTACAGAGATTATCTGTTTACAGGGTAAGGTATAGTTAGTTCCCAGTAAACTTAATTGTCACTACACCCAATATTTCTTTTTATCTTGCCATAAATTTGCATAAAGGTAATATAGATAATCTCATAAATTTCCCAGGTACCCATCTATTCGGCCCTCGGTGTCGCCTTGCTGGAAGCGTAATGACCGCACCAGCTGATTGCACGGTGAAGGATGTTTAACCTGCTAGCAAAACAAAATATTTTGGGATTGGCTTGTGTTTCGAGAACTAACACTTGTTTGTTGATTTATAATAAAATTTAAATGAAATTTGCAGCTTTTGGTTCCTAATTTGAAAAAAAACCTAGCAAACCTTCTAAACATTGGACATTTTTGTAGCGCAACCTCTTAACCTCTAGTTCCCCTTAAGTATCTTTTATCCCAGAATGCATTTTAAGCTACTGAACGCTGAAATCCTCAGATCAATGAAGTTGTTTAAAGAAAAAACTGATGCATTTTCAAAAAGAACATCACACATGATATTGCTACTTGAAAGCCTTTAGACTCATGTTGTAGCACCCTAAGATATTTATGAACAGTATATCAACACGATTAACTTATGCGTGTAGCATGTACGTGCAAGCTAAGCTGTACACGACGCTAAAAGTTTTTCTTTATGGAAAAAGTATATATTCAAAATGTATACGCATAAAAGTTTTGCTCCGCTAAAAACTGTTTGGACGATAAAATTGACTAGCTCAGAAGTCCAGAAAATTTGAGGTCAGAAAATACTGTGGAAGATATTGAGCAACCAGAAGATACTGTGGAAAATATTGAGCAACCAGAAGATACTGTGGAAGATGTTGAGCAACCAGAAAATACTGGAAAATATTGAGCAACCAGAAGATATTGTGGAAGATATTGAGCAACCAGAAGATACTGTGGAAGATGTTGAGCAACCAGAAGATACTGTGGAAGATATTGAGCAACCAGAAGATACTGTGGAAGATGTTGAGCAACCAGAAGATACTGTGGAAGATGTTGAGCAACCAGAAGATACTGTGGAAGCTGGAATAAGTAAACATGAAAGCAACAATCAGATTGCAACTGGAAACAGAGGCCTAGCAAACAATGCAAAAAAATTTTTTTTTAATTTTTTATTTTAGTTTCCGCATGCACTATAAACACAATGTTTATAGTGCATGCACTATAAATATACAATGTTTATAGTGCATGCACTATAAACATACAGTGTTTACATTGTGAACATACAATCATACAAACAATCATACAATACAAACATACAATGTTAACATACAATTACTTATTTTTTAATACAGTCATAGCTCACCATAGAGTAACCCCAACAAACGAGAAAATCGAGATACGAGCAAAAATTCGAGCAAAATACGAGATATGACAAAGATGCTTTGAGATGCGAGCATACGACCCGGCTCTCGATGACCACTAAATGGCAAAGTATGCGAGAGACCGTTTTTGATAACAGCATCGCTCTGTCTTTTTTGTTGAATCAATTTAAAAAAGGTCTTAGAAAAGGTCGACTAAAAGTTATAGCGAAAGCACGGGAAACAAATAATAAAAGTCTAAAACGAATAGAAAATTAAAGTGAAGTTTTGTAAAAGATTAAAACTTAGCTTCAAGTGTATGTTTAGTAAGCTAAATTTTGAAGTCTGTACTTAGTAAGCTAAATTCATTTAAGTTAAATTTAAAGTTCATGTTATGTTATGTAGCATCACAAAAGTTTAGTCTACCGAACGCGTTGCTGTCAAGTCTCTCTCACACCCACCAGCGTTAGCCACAACACTCGTTTTGAAGGTAAGAACTACATACAGTACTGTATGTAGTAATGTTACATGTTGATGCAGAGCATAACCACTAAATAGGTATTTATTACTTTGTGAATGTAGGTACTGAATTACAACAATTCAAAACCAGTTTTTCCATCCAAATATCCTGTTTTAGGTAGTTTTTCATAATATGGGAATGGATTAATAATCGTCTTTAGTTATTTCATATAGAAAATATTGCACTGAGATGCGAAAACATTGATATACGAGCTCAGCCTTATAATGCAATAAGCTCAAATGTCTAGGTATGACTGTAGATATTTGTAGCATTTGATAGATTATTATTATATAACTTATAAATCGTGCAGATTTGTAGCATAACATTTTATAGCGCCATGGCCGTTATCTAAACTGTACTTCGATGTATCGAGGATTATGACTCATCTCCTATAATGTATAAAAAGCCAGTCTTTCCTGCGGGCTGTAGCAAACATATCACTCAGTGCAATGGGACTTTATAGTACACATTTAAATGTATTTATAAAATCAAAATATGCATTCAAATTTACAACATTGAAAAAATTGAGTTTCAACAAATTGCAGCACAGGCTATAAGCTCTTCATATGTTAACTGTAAGCAAAGAATATCAACTTGTAGAGAAAGTTCCCAGCCTTCTAATGACTATTTATTTAGGGATCTAGTAGAATCTGCCGTTAAGTTATGGCAGCTTTCATGCAGCCATGTCCGATTTCAAGACTGCTCTACTAACCGGCTCGTAATCTGGTCACTTCAAAGTCATATACGCTTGGTAGCGAATGGGTTGAGACAAGCTACGAAATTAACATAAACTTTAGTGAATCTTTGCAAAAGGTATCAAAGTAAGTTATACGATGAGCTACGGTGCTTGGTTATGCAGCAACAATTATTTATTAATGCACAAAATACAAGCGGTGTAAGGTTCTGGGTTCGCATATGCAATAGCAAGTATATATTGACTGAGCCGAGCCTAAATAATGAAAAAGAGGTAAATAATGAAAAAGTATTTCACATAAAAACAAACTGGCCAAAGTGTAGAATATAGCTATCACTTTCCGTACTGACAACTATAAATCCTTGTTAACTAAAATAAATGATAGCCTGCACAAGAAAGCCTCCAATTAACACTAACGAGTGCAAGTGAAATTGCGTTAATGTCAACTTGGAGTAAAGTGTTAATAATCGCATTTGTACTCAGCCACATGAACATGACGTCGTAAAGAACAAAATCGCGATGAATAGGAAATATTTACAGCTTTGTCTACAGTTTTATTGCTTAATGTTGAATTGACAGGTAATAGATTTAGTTTTATTAAAATATGTTATTACTATATTTTAAAACAAAGCTTAATAATTTTGGTCAGTTAATAAAGTTGTCTGTTCTTTCTCTTGAGACAGGCTTTGCATTTATCAAGTCTCTATCTATTGATTGATCTCTATTTATTGATTGATCTCTATATATTGATTGCAGACATATCATCTTAACTGTTAACCATCTTCCTGTTGCATAATACACTGCAACTAGAATTTCATTGCTTACAGCGTAAGGAAGCTTGTGTTGTAAAAGCATATAGCAAAGAAATTAATCCATGAGGCTGCTTAAAATCTATGTTGCGGCATTCTAATAAGTTAATAAATTCAATAAAACTCTAAATTATCCACATTGAAGTCAAATGTATACCAGCAGTTACACTGAAAATATATTTTACTGCAAGGAGAAACTTATCAAAAGGGCCACAACAATGTTTTTTTTGGATTTAAAGAACTTTTCAGAAAATACCTAACAATAATCATGAATCTGTTAGAAGCTGCTTAAATATTTTTCAATTTTTCAGGCAAAAGTTAATATTTTCTGATCAGAATTATGGTAGATATAAAGGCAAAGAAATGGATAAAATTGTAATGAAATACACTGATTACCATTGAACTAGTTACGAATAACCTTCAAGGGTCAATGACACTAAAATTGAATCAGCTAGTAACCATATAAAACATGCTCTAGGAGTTTGTCACCCTACTGCCAACCTACTTTGATTAAGTAAGACAATCAAACAAAATTAAAAAATTGGGCTGCACACAATCGTTTCACTGGGTAAACACGTCTGCAACTATTTTTTCAAAAGAATACCTCATTCCTACAGAAGGCATCTACAAAGCATGTAAACCTGGTGTAGAACTAGCAGCATCAAGCATCAAAAGCTCAGGCAATCCAAACATGGGCCAACAACTAGAGACAGAGATGTTCTCAATAGACCAGCTGGTAGTGTCTACGCAAACAAAACAGCTAGTAATAAATCGGTCCTACAATTTTACTATCACGTTCTCTGCGTAAGTGTGTGATAATAGACACTAATATCTGGCAAGCTTTCAAACGGTTTTTCTAAGACAAAAGGTCATAGGAAAATAAATAACGCATAAATTTAACAGCCTTCAGCCATGTACACACACAAACACACAATGCGTCTGCTAGCAAACAACTCGTCTGCTGTCATAATGCCATAGAATAAGAACCAGTAGCTCCATTGGCCAGCAGTCAGGTGCCAGTAACCCTATTGGCCAGCAGTCTGATGCCTCGATCAGACTATAAAAAGTGTTGCGATTTTTATTGCCAAGTGAGCTGAAATTGTACAACCGGGATGTAAAAACCACACTTTATACAATATTAAACTTCTCCCTCGTTCTTGCTACTGTAGAAAATAACAACATTTCATTTCTTGCTACTGTACAATAATTGTGATTAGTAAATGTAATTTAGCTGGTAATTGGGTCTCGATAAGGATTGCAAGAAGAAAATATTGTAGTAACTCTTCAATATTATTGGCAATGTAACTCTTCAATTATTATTTAGAGTTGATATGAAGAGTCTCAAATGGGCCTACAGTTAGAGCACAATTGACGCAAATAACATGTTTTATTGTCAGCTAAATTCACAATTGATCAATGTAGCTATCTTCGTTTTACTATAGCAGTGTTTTTAAAAGGAGTACAGTGGAGCTTATACTTTTTTAACTGTGACAGCAAAAAAGCATTAATTGCCCCAATGTCATATATTTATACGAAAAAGAACATGCCAGTTTATTTTTGGACAGGTTCACCATTCCTTATTCAATAGAGCAAAAAGTACGAATGCACAATCCTAACTATTCATTTTTAAGATGGTTACAGAAGAATAAAAGTGAATTGATCGACATTCACAGACAAGTGCTATAGACTCAATCCGAAATTAAATTGCTCAGATAGTGTTGCTACAAAACCTCATAAAGGTTATGTGTAAACAACTTAAAATCCGCTATTATAATTGTTATTGTAATTCGGAGGAATTAGGAAAATTCAATATAACGAGTTGTAAGCACTGAAATTAGCTAACTGTGAGTTGAGGCACTTCAGCTCAAACAGAAATAACAAATAACAAATTTCTTGACATAGAGCTCTCTGATGCTACAAGATTGGATAGGAATGTTTTGTATTAAAGGGAATAAAAAGTGAAGAAGAGAAACCAGAGTAACTCAACAGGTTTTTTTACTCTTGCTCTATGGAATGGACTTGAGCTATGTTTACTCTAGCTCTATGGAATGGACTTGAGCTATGTTTACTCTAGCTCTATGGAATGGACTAGACCTACGTTTACTCTAGCTCTATGGAATGGACTTGACCTACATGTATGTTTACTCTAGCTCTATGGAATGGACTTGACCTATGTTTACTCTTGCTCTATAGAATGGACTTGAGCTATGTTTACTCTTGCTCTATGGAATGGACTTGACCTATGTTTACTCTAGCTCTATGGAATGGACTTGACCTATATTTACTCTAGCTCTATGGAATGGACTTGACCTATGTTTACTCTTGCTCTATAGAATGGACTTGAGCTATGTTTACTCTTGCTCCTAAGCTATGATATTAGCTTGTTTTCAAGGCTCTTGTTCTTAGGCTATGTTTACTAATACTCCATCGAATGGGCTTAGGCTATTTTTACTCATGATTTATTGAATGAACTTAGTCTACACTCACCCTTGCTCTATTGCATTAACTTGTGCTGTTTAGAGCTTTTAGACATATTGACAAGTACAGTGGAACCTCGGTTTTCGAACACTTCGGTTCTTGACCAACTCGGTTTTCGTCTTTTCGACCAAAAATTTTGAGATTTGTTCATTTCAGATCTCGAACATAAGTTCGGTTCTCAACCAAACCGGAGCATATGCATTGGAATTAAATGTTCGGAACAGCTCCGGAAACAGCATGGAAACATTTGTTACTATGGCTCCAAAAGCAAAGAAAGACGCTGAGGAGAAATGAAAAATTGTTCGCAAAAATATTGAATTTAGAGAGGAATTGATAGCTTCATGAATTCTTTACAAAAAGGAAGGAACCATTTGGGACGACAACTCCTCTACCAAAGAGATTTACTAGGGAGACAACTCCTCTAGTCGAGTTACCCTAAATTGTTTTGGAGGAGGATTCTCTTTCAAAGATGTGAAGTAAACGTGCCACTGCTGTTTATACTTTCTTTTTCACATGATTTTTGATGTAACCGTCTGTTGCATTCGCTGCTGTTTCATCAATTTCTGCAATTTTGGTATTTTATCTTAACCTTTAATTTTTTTGATGTTTTAAGAGCCAAACATATGAAATGTTTACTTTTTGTTTTCTTTCTTCATCATCATAAATAGAGCATCTTTTATTAAAATTTTCATACGATCTATATTTACCTGTTTTAATTTATAGTATGCAGTATACAGTAAGATCTATGGTATAAAATGTTAAAAACTTTGCCTAAGTTGTTTTCATGCCTAGGAACGGATTAAAATTTAGGTGCATTAATTTTAATGGGAAAATTGTTTCAGATCTCAAACAACTCGGGTTCCGAACGACCTTCTGGAATGGATTATGTTCGAGAACCGCGGTTCCACTGCGGTAATATGTGAGCTGGTTCAAGGAGTTTTTGTGATGGTCATGAGAAATAGACCTTTTATCTCATTATAGTGACAAAAGCTAACAGAAACTTTCTTTTAACATGCAAAAAGCTAAGGTAATCATTATTCCATTAAATGCTATGAGCGAATCGTAAAATGGATTGAACATCATAGTTCTTTAATTATAAATATGAGTTTATAGTACGGCAATTATGGAATTTTGTCTTTAGGCAAAACACAACTTGAAAAAGCTGAAAAGATCCTGAAGTGTAATCACCAACTAATAAAACTACTGACATAGACAAACGTTTAAAATTAACCAGTTGGAATAACTCTTTGTGAGACCCAACATATTGCTATGTAGCAGCGAATGTACTTACATGTTTTTGTTACACTGCGTGACAACCGGGTCAATAGAGTTGAGTGATTGCCTTTGATTTCCTGATAGTAACTAAATTGTAGAAATTGGAAATGTCCAAGTAGTTAGTTTAGTGTAACGAATTTGTTGCCTGAACATTAACTGGTCAATGACAATGATGAAAATCAGCAGACACTGAAAAAGCTAGCCTTGGAGTAACCAAAAGCCTTGATTACATAATTTAGCTTCATCAGTTTGGAATATTAACTAGCAAATGTACTAGTCTGATGAACTTCCTACAACAGACCTAGAAGCTTTAAGCTTTGACAAATCCTACATAATATAAACTATTAAAGCTTTAATAGAAAACTGACCTTTGAAAAATAATTATCAAACAAATAATGAAAGAGAACACAACACTTGCGATGAAAAAATATAGTTTATCTATATATAGATATAAATCTCATAGGTTGTGAGTATTCTGTTTTCTGTGATTCTGTACTTTGGTGTGTCCAGCTATAGCGATAGCGGGAATTGAACTCATGAAGATTGTAACCGCTGGTTTCTAATCCAATTGTCTAACCGCAAGTCTATGAAGGCTCCCACAATGCTTTGCTCTCACTATGTACTGTATTAGCTGTGCTGCCTGGCACATTGGCCAATGAATAATTTGAGTAAGCTTACTAATAAGAGCTGCGGCATATCATGACGTTACGCGATGACTGCGTCGTTACTGAACGCGTGGAGTAATTGCTCTTATATACCGACATATCGCCTAGCAAATCTATCAAGTTCGTATGGCTAAATTGGTAGGACATTAGACTGACTAATGGGAGGCTCCGAGTTCAAATTTTCAGCGATACGGATTCTTTATTCCAAGATTTTAATAGCTATAGCTGGACATACACAACGACGACAAACTTTGACAAATATATATATGTGACTACCCTTTCTCAATTTCACACGCTAAATGACATTAATTGAAACTCTATGAACTACGATGCTTTTTTGTGTTTTCGTGAACTTTTGTTTCCATTTTTCGTAAGGTTCAATTGCTAAACCGCGGTCAAGGCTAATATTTTTCACGTGGATGATTGTATTATCTTGAGCGAGAATAGCTTCTACATTCTCTATTCATTTGGTCAGACAAAGACAGTCCACATTTGTACCAGTATCAAGAGGTACCAGTATCGTCGTGTTGAACGTTTCTGCTGGAACAGTAACCTTTTTATACACTCACACTTCTACACACGAATTGTTATTATTAATTCAACATATTCATGATTTTTATTTTGTTTTCTCAGTTCGTATTAATTGTATCATTATCAAATCATCTTTTATTGTAATCGTAGCAGAACCGACTTAATTTAGCGATTACTTACTAGTTATTTCACATTTACATCTAAACATTTTTATAGTTGTTTTATTTTTTTTTATTTATTTGACCTGCACGAAATATTTTCCTTATGATATGAAGTTTGAGAGTTACAAAGTTACAGAGTTTGTTTGTTGAAGTTTAAAAACCTTTACAGTCGTTTTACTTTTTCTTTTAATTTATTCAACCAGCATGATATGATATTTTCTCATGATATGAAGTTTGAAAGATAGAATGGTAGCTATTGTTATATGTTAAAGGTTGACTTGCAACAAAATTCACATTACAGTTATTTGGTATCAAAAGATTCACCATGTCTTACTCTGCTGTGTTGTAGGTGCAAAATGTGTGGAAATGTGATTACAAGCTCTTAAAAGCTAAAAAACAAACAGTTAATCGCCGCCATCACGAAACTGCCGTAGATTAGAATCTCTTACCAAAATGGCTCAAATGGGACGTAGTTGTACAAGATGGATTTTGTTTACACTTTCACGCAACATTATTCGTCGAAATATTTTTACAAATATACATGTACTTCACGCATTCAATAAAACCATCTCTATTGTTCTTACGGGTCTATTTTATCGTCATTGTAATGCTGTCACTTTCAGCACTGATATATTATAACTTACCGTAAAAATTCGTTTAATTTTTTAACCTTAGCTCGAAGGAGTGTATATCATTCTCTGATAAACAACATGACGAGCCTGTTGGTTACCTGTAATAGTAAAAAAATGCTGCGAAAATTATCCGCGCTGTTTGGCAGGAAGTATGGGTCATATGATCAGATTACGACTAGACGATTAGACCAAGTCGAAACAAAACTGTTAAGTAGCGAGCGTCTATATATGATACGGGATCTTCGGTGAAACCCAAAGTGTTTGTCATAAACTAGTGCTACGAGAAGTTTTATATTGAGCCTTTTATTGGCCTTTCAATTTATGTGAGAACATCACATGACAAAACAATAACCAAATGTAATGAGGTCAGAGAAACAAACTGATTCCAATCTACGGAGGCTTTTCGTTTTTGAGCTTTTAAGAGCTTGTAATGATATTCCGCATATTTTGCACCTACAACACAGCAGAGTAAGACATGGTGAATCTTTTGATACCAAATAACTGTAAAGTGAATTTTGTTGCAAGTCAACCTTTAAATAAAAATATGTTTTCTGTGCCAAGATTTTTATTACACGAGCAATGCTGGGCATTCATCTAGTATATATACAAATCTCAAAGTTTGTGTGTTTTCTGGGATTCTGTAATTCAGTGTGTCCAGCTACAGTTACTACAATCTTTTTACGAAAAGCTCGCATCACGCTGAATTTGAACTCCCAAAGATTGTGCCCGCATGTTTCTGAACCAATTGTCTAGCCACAAGTCTATGAAGGTTGTTACAATTTCATCCCTCTTACTAAATACTGTACACTCTTTTCATGATTGCACACGGTAAATGACATATTAAATGACACACTGCGCCTACGGATTACGACACCCCTGTTATAAAATATTTTTCGCTCAACTTTATAAAACAATGCGTTTTTCTCCTCGCCATACTAGGGCGAAGTTATTTTTCCGCCATGTGATATCAACAAAAACTTTTCTCGAGATGAAAATTTGATAATTGCTGTACTGATTACAACGAAATGACATTTTTAGTTGATTTTCTCAGTTTGTATTAATTGTATCATTACCAAATCATCTGTTTTATGGTTTACATACCAGCTTTAAAGTAAAACTTCAACAGCCAACATTTTTGACCTTGAAATGTTTACTATTTTATCTAATCTTGTTAAAGGTTGACTTGCAACAAAATTCACATTACAGTTATTTGGTATCAAAAGATTCACCATGTCTTACTCTGTTGTGTTGTAGGTGTCAAATACATGGAAATGTGAATACCAGCTCTTAAAAGCTCAAAAACGAAAAGCCGCCGTAGATTGGAATCTGTTTATTTATCTGACGTAGTCATTCCAGTTTGGTTATCGCCTTGTCACGTATGTTCTCACATGAATTGAAATGCCAATAAAAAGCTTAATGTTAAACTTATCATAGCACTAGTTTATGACAAACACTTCGGGTTTTACCGAAGACCCGTATCAAATATAGATGCTCGCTACTTTACAGTTTTCTTTGGGCATTATTCAATCGTCAAGTCGTAATTTGATCAAGTGACCCAATACTTCGCAAATAATTTTTGCAGCTCTTTTCGATTATCACAGGTAACCAACAGGCTCGTCATGATTATCAGACAATGATATATACTCCTTCGAGGTAAGGTTAAAAAGTTTAACGATTTTTTACGATAAGTTATAAGATGTCAGTGCTAAAAGTGACAGCATTACAATGACGATAAAACAGACGCGTAAAAACAATAGACATAGTTTTATTGAATGCGTGAAGTATATTTGTGAAAATATTTCGACGAATGAGGTTGCATGAAAGTGTAAACAGAAACCATCCTGTAACAACTACGACCCATTTGAGCCGTTTTGGAAAGCGAATCCAAACTACGGCTGTCTCGTGTGGCTGCGATTAACTGTTCGTTTTTGAGCTTTTAAGAGCTTGTAATCACATTTCCACGTATTTGACACCTACAACACAACAGAGTAAGACAAAGAGAATCTTTTGATAGCAAATAACTGTAATGTGAATTTTGTTGCAAGTCAACCTTTAAAGGTGAAGCCCGCCTGATCTCTGCTTACAAATTCAATGAATGTTTAAAAAAAAGGCGGATAGAATGATGATACCAATAAAATGCAGGATAACATGCAGGATAACTTGAAATTTCCTTTGAATAAATTAGAAAGACACCCTTATGAAACACTACTTTGAATGTTTACATACTCGTCCTTTATTTCCCTCCACATGTGATTCTCCCTCCCTAGTCTGAAGGCTGGTTCTCACTATATCGCCGTATGTCAGTGTTTTTCTTTCTGCTTTCATTGTCAATTACTGAACTGTAAACCAATGGCATCGACGAAGCAACACAGATACGTCGGGAAAATTTGCAGCTGTCAAACTTTCCAATATTTTGCCAAGCATCGATGACTGCCTTGTTCATGTGAACCATTTCGGCAATAGTAATAGTAATTCAGTTGCGGATAGCGTGATTTATTTCTGTTTAAGATAGTTGCTGCGAGACTAGTATTAGATTCACGCGCGCGAAAACAAAGAGGTTTCTTCGCAAAAATTTAAAAAGACAAATGAGAAGACTACGTCAAGGAGTATTTGCTGATGTAAACGCAAATGGGTTTGTGATAGTGTGAACATTGTTATCATCGATGATCACCAAAGCGTTGCATCATCAACGCCGAGATATGACGAGATAGTGTGAGCCAGACTTTAGGAGTTCCTACAACAAACCTTGTAAAAGTATGTCTGATATGTCATCACCGCTCAGAGCATTTCTATAATTTGAACTGGAACCACTGAACAAGCTGTGGCGATGAGAGCCAGCCGAGAGAGACTCTGATTCTCCTCGACTTGAGGATTCAAAGGAACTCAGCTGTCTATAGTCAGCCAATGTGGTAGGTCTGCAACAGCGAGGAACAGATGAGCATAATGCGTGGACGAAACCTTAACTAAAACACTGGAAATACTTCAAAAGGTTGCTTTTTAGTTTATACCTGAGCTTTCAGGATTTGAATAAATACGGATGTTCTTTTCAAGTATTTTATATAAGGAGATCCCACAACAGCTAATGCATTAACAAGGGTTACTGTTTCAGAGTTCAATTTAATTTTCTGCATAACTCCATCACTTTCTGGATTCTTATGAGGTCATGTCCCCATCGTCAGACATAGGTAAGTTCGTTTTGGCAGAAGACAATTTGAAAATGAAAACTAGCATGTGAATCAGAGGTAGAAAGTTGATGCTGAGTGTGTTTTACAATGTGTTAAAAGTTGGGCTATAGGCCAACAGAATATGGTGTGAAATAGCCAACGGTTGTGGAAGAACCAATTTTCCACATTGAAAAATGAAATGTGAATGGAAACGAACGTATAATAGAAAAACAAATAAATGGGAAACCTTTACTCCATAAAAACAACTAAATGGAAAACCTATACTCCTTAAAACAACTAAATGGAAAACCTATACTCCTTAAAACAAATTAATGAAAAACCTATACTCCTTAAAACAAATAAATGAGAAACCTAAATTCCATTAAAACAAATAAATAGGAAACCTATACTCGATAAAAACAAATAAATGGGAAACCTATACTCGATAAAAACAAATAAATGGGAAACCTATACTCCATAAAAACAAATAGGAAACCTATACTCGATAAAAACAAATAAATGGGAAACCTATACTCTATAAAAACAAATAAATGGGAAACCTATACTCCATAAAAACAAATAAATGGGAAACCTATACTCCATAAAAACAAATAGGAAACCTATACTCGATAAAAACAAATAAATGGGAAACCTATACTCTATAAAAACAAATAAATGGGAAACCTATACTCCATAAAAACCACTGAGCTCTGTTATTAGGCATTTGACAGCAAAAAATTGTACTAGTTTAGCATGAGATGGTTAGTGAGTACCTCATCTGGTTGGTATGGTTTATGATTTAGACATAAAACTTCGGGAGAATACAACATGAAACTGTAAAATTATTTTAAAGTCACCAAATAAAAGCCTCTTTATTAGTGCAATAAAGATAGAATCTAGATAACACTTTCATAAATCTATCTGCTGTTCTCTCTTAATCAATGGATGGTTTAGTATTTCAATTCAATATTCAAGATTATTCATGGCTTGTGTCCTCATAGTTTTTGCTGTAGAGTAACAGGTTTTAAAGTCATTAAAACGTACGTGAAATGAAAAAATTGTGTACATCTAACAATTATTTTGAAAATATCAATGCTAGCTGCTTTAACAATCTTCTACCTAATATCAGTTTTCTTAGCAGAGAAAGGTATTTTAAACACTATATGTTAAACAATTTATTTGATTTTAGTGGCTGACTGTTGCCTTTTTTAGTTTTGTAATTGTTGCATGGCATAATTTATAGAACATTCCTGTTTGAAATGGAATTTTTGCCAATAATTAAATAATTAATAAAAAATGTCAATCTAATAAGCTAGAATGGAACAAAATCTTTAGAGTAGTGAGATTGCTGTGTCACAAGCTAGGAATAGCTTCTTGTTGTGTCCATCAATAAATTACATGATTTTTCTACATATCTAAACAACAGAATATAGCTACCTATACCTAATATTCAGCGACCAAACTAAAGCAGAGAGATGTCTACTAATAATTGATGTTCCGTGTTTATGAGCAGAGAGCTGTGTTTTTAATGTTTCAGAGTTTTAATGTGACACACTACAGCATGTAATAACAACTAACTATTGCTTGTTGGCAGTTGTTAATCATAGTCTCTTCATATCACTGAAAAGGTTTTATAACCAAAAATCATTAGTTTATATAAATTAATATGGCAGTATATATATATATATATATATATATATATATATATATATACATATATAACAAATCTTCCATTGTGATAACCACTTCTCATCAAACTCTACAATTAGCTATCTCAATTCTATTAAATCATATATAATGCTAAAATCGTGGGAACACAAAAATACCGCGACAGCCAACTAAAGTTGAATATAGACAAAGAAATGGTGCTGTTGATATTACTATACTATTTCCTGCTAAGAACTTCTACTCATAAGCCAATCCTTTCATACTTTGTCAAAGGGCCCACTGCAGTGTTTGCAGTTTTCTTAGCAAAGTGGACCCTTGCCATACAATTTTAATTTGTTTCAGTGTTGGCATCGCAAGGCGAAAATGTCATATAGAGGGGTATAGAAACCTATAGCAATTATCTAATGCAAACACCCCCTGGTAAAAATAATCAAATTTTAGTGTACATTAAAAATTAGTAACAAAATAATATGTTAGCCTTAAAAACTATCGTTACCTACAGTAACTTTAGTGTTTAGTGGTTATGATCTGCAAGAAAATGTAACATTACAATGTACCATGTGCAGTACATACCGCACAGGGTTCTTACCTTCAAGACAGACGTATAACATAAGCATTGAATTTAATTTACATGAATTTAGCTTACTGAACACATACTTTAAGCTAAGTTTTAGTACATATTTACTAAACTTACATTATATGTCTTTCATGCGTTGTGGGAGAGATTTTGACAAATAGCATATCGGCATCTTTGTTATTCCAAAGATGGTATTATTTGTAATACCATCTTTGGAATTCAGCACGCATTCAGCACACCGACTGCCAAGTTTGAATTTCGAGAGAATTTTTGGTTGAGATCGTATAGCAAAGAAAGTATAGCGAGGGAGAAAAAACATTGTGTTCCAAATCGTAAGGGAAAAAATTCGTATAACGGGGTCATCATAACCTGAGGGCGCACTGTTTATGCCCCAGGAAATCACAATTAAATATGGCTAAGAGAGCTCTTTCTCAAAAAATCAACCCTATCGATCATTTCTGTGGAAACAAAAAATAGCATGTACTAATGGTACATACCAGAATTTAAGCCAAATCAACAAAAGTACTGATTTTTGCTTGCAGACACATAAACAGGGTGGAGTAAAGTGGAGAAAAAAAAAAATATCACTTCTCTATCCTGAATAGTTATAGTCGTCTGTTATAAACAGACAGTGCACTTGTAACTATCACCGTGTACAAACTTAAAAGATCCTTCCTACTCAAAGCATCGAACATGTCTGATAATTAGTCATTAGCTGCTAAATTCTTAACACCAAAGGCTTTTATTGGAAATCAGTGAAAACTGAAAACAAGCGTCGCAAGTTTGGGACTGAATTTGTTAATAGCAGGGCCTTACGAATTTCAAGGAAGGCATGCTAGATTATAAACGAAAATTCCAAAAGATTTTAGAGAAGTTTTGTAAACCTTATAGACACTTATAGACACTTATAGACACTTGACAGGATCTACAAAGTTGATCTCTAAAGGTGACCAGGAAATATGGCTTTTTATATATAAGTAGTTTGTTAACTGCACCCTATAAAAGAAACTTTTCAATTTAAATGCTAAGGAATTTAACATATTTTGTTACTTTTAGCGCGTAACTATAATAATCCTTTTTGTTGCAATATATAGGTACATATTGTTCACTAGCAAAACACAGTAAATATGTATTATATTAATCAGCCAAAAGGTTTAAATGAAAAAGATTGTGGTGTAAATTAAGTTAAAACAATAATTTTTGGCTTTTATTGGAAAAATTGCTTCAAATGTTCATTTATAGCTTAAACTTTTCTAGTCTTAGTGGACAAAGAGACCAGATTATGATTCACTGAATGTTCAAAACCATGAGGGGGTGGAGAAGATCAAGAGAGTGTTTACGTAAAAGAGGGAGTTCAAAAGTAGTAACCTAAGGTTTAGCAGAGCTAAAAGCTGTAAAACCCCTAATTAGGAATGACTTGACTAGGGAATAACATGATCAATGCTGTAATTCCTTAATAGAAACCCTTACTTTATTTATGTACTATTCAAAGAGTAAGTTTACTTTTATGTTAAAACATTAAACAAAACTTCATTAATTTGACAACAACCCTTGAAGTGTTCAAGGAGATGTGATGAGGGTATTCTGTATCATAATACTTCTAATAACTTTTGTCTTATTGTGATTTGCCAAAATCAATTTTTAATTTACCTCCTTCAGTCTGACCAGTATGCGATGATGTGTGGCAGTGATGTTGACTTCACGGTAAAGCATCGACTTAGGAACACTTCAAATTCAAATCTTTTAGACGTGAGATATAAAATTTGACTAAGTATTTATCTCGACGTACAAACTAATTTTCAAGAGACACATTTGCAACTTCTCGAAACATGGCAGTTTTGTAAATCAGCGCATAGTAGTTTCTACAGTAGTCATATAACATCAAACAAAGAGTAAAAAATGAACCGAAGTGGTCAAATTGAGTATTTTTTATATATTCAAAGCTGTTTCATAATTATCGTGATGAAGAGATCGAAAATGATGCTATCACCTCAGCTATATATATATTACCGTAAACTGCTGACCTCTATGCTATTGCCCTATATATTACTGTAAACTGCTGATTTCTATGCTATTGCCCTAACTATATATTACTGTAAACTGCTGATCTCTATGCTATTACCCTAACTATGTATTACTGTAAACTGCTGATCTCTATGATATTACCCTAACTATATATTACTGTAAACTGCTGATCTCTATGATATTACCCTAACTATATATTAGTGTAAACTGCTGATCTCTATGCTATTACCCTAACTATATATTACTGTAAACTGCTGACCTCTATGCTATAACCCTAACTATATATTACTGTAAACTGCTGATCTCTATGCTATTACCCTAACTATATATTACTGTAAACTGCTGATCTCTATGCTATTACCCTAACTATGTATTACTGTAAACTGCTGATCTCTATGATACTACCCTAACTATATATTACTGTAAACTGCTGATCTCTATGATATTACCCTAACTATATATTAGTGTAAACTGCTGATCTCTATGCTATTACCCTAACTATATATTACTGTAAACTGCTGATCTCTATGCTATAACCCTAACTATATATTACTGTAAACTGCTGATCTCTATGCTATTACCCTAACTATATATTACTGTAAACTGCTGATCTCTATGATATTACCCTAACTATATATTACTGTAAACTGCTGATCTCTATGCTATTGCCCTAACTATATATTACTGTAAACTGCTGATCTCTATGCTATAACCCTAACTATATATTACTGTAAACTGCTGATCTCTATGCTATAACCCTAACTATATATTACTGTAAACTGCTGATCTCTATGCTATTGCCCTAACTATATATTACTGTAAACTGCTGATCTCTATGCTATTACCCTAACTATATATTACTGTAAACTGCTGATCTCTATGCTATTGCCCTAACTATATATTACTGTAAACTGCTGATCTCTATGCTATAACCCTAACTATATATTACTGTAAACTGCTGATCTCTATGCTATAACCCTAACTATATATTACTGTAAACTGCTGATCTCTATGCTATAACCCTAACTATATATTACTGTAAACTGCTGATCTCTATGCTATAACCCTAACTATATATTACTGTAAACTGCTGATCTCTATGCTATAACCCTAACTATATATTACTGTAAACTGCTGATCTCTATGCTATAACCCTAACTATATATTACTGTAAACTGCTGATCTCTATGCTATTACCCTAACTTTATATTACTGCTACTTCTTTAATTGAGGAAAATACTTAATATTATTATTTATTGTAATTTACTATTTGGAATATTTTTATGGGTAGTCTTTTAATCCAGCAGCCAATGAAAAAGTTGAGAGGAAGCTGAAGGCAAAATTAAAAATGATAAAATAAAATACGTAGACAATTTAAGATGTTTAAAATTTCCATTATCTATGATATTCGTTTTGTAGCCATTTTTGCTGCACGCGCACACTTCATCTCAAGGTAGGCGTCGCACTACGTTCTATAACCTTGCATGTCTTATATCATTTGAAATATAGTCATTTGATAACAATGATGATTTTTATTTTTTTCTTTCTTTCCAACTTTCAGGTGCTTAAATTTGATTCTTACAGTTTATTGACTAAGACTTTCTAACAAACTATTTGATTTGAGCTGAGTATATGTCTGAGCAAAATCACATTATGACTTGCTTTTCAAGGCAATTTGACATGTTTTCTTAAATTATTAACAGAATACATCTCCTAATAGCATGATAGTAGTTTCTTAACAATTTGAACTATTTCTGAAATCTACTAACTAGTTTTTATATATGTAACACGCTGTAAAAAGCGCTGACTTGCGGATAACAGCAATAAGATATAGGAAAGATACATTGTTGGACAGGACAATGCGAGTCTAAGCTAGTGTAAACTGTGACGAATAGTAAAAGCCTGACTACATTTGACGACCTCAAAGAACTTTAAATTCATCGACTGAGAAGTTTTTGGAAGCGCTGTGAAACTGCTTGTAGTAATGAACTTGAACCAGCAGCTGCCACGACATTACGTCAGATGTTGCAGCTTCATTTCAAGTGAAGCAAAATCAATACAATGTTGGAAATTAGCAACCGATGATGCTGTACCGAATACTATTACCGAATAATAATAAAAAGTGGACAACTTTGACTGTAGTTGCACTTCTCCTTTTTACCCCACTCTACGTCTATTACATATACAGATGTGAAAACAGTTAAATGTTCAAATTCACATATTCTTAAAGGGTAAATGCCTCTAATCTCTTACGATTATACATTTTACTTATCTTACTTTATCTTACGATTTATCGCTTACAATAATGTGCGATAAAGGAGTCTGAACAGTCCCATTCATAGCGCGCATGCTATTGAATTTTTTATGATGTACTCTCAGATATTATAATGTCACTTCAAAGTTGATTTATTCTAGAATAAATATTTTCAACATTCGTCACGCCATCATTTTGCTATGACCAGTTCTTTCCGGAAGTAAAAAATAAGAGTTTCAACAAAAATCTTTTTATCTGACAGAGGACAATAAATCTCAATGACTCGATGAGACAATATGAAGCTATAAGTATATTAGTGGCCTGGTTACACGAAACACTAAAGTTTGACTTGTGCGCTAATTAAAATAAATGTTTAACAAAAAGACTGCACAGGCCATTGATCACATCCTAGGCCAAAACACCTGCAAGGCGGTGTCATGCAAGCGACTGGAGCTGATCTATGGGCAACGCATTAATCTTACAAATGACGGTGTTATGAACGCAATTTTGTAAGTTTTATAGACAACAAGCACAAGTGACTCAGCACAAGCACGCAATGAGTTATGGCTTATGACAAATGAAGAAATTACTGTTTGACTCATGCCTTGTTGACTCACTGCCTGAGCTTGCGTATTTAACGCTATTCTAATCAATTAGCCACAAAATGTTTGACTTCACATTTCTGAAAAGCCAACATTTTTTTCGAAGATGCAATAAATCGCCGCATAAATATGACTTGAAAGGCATTCTCAACGCATAAACAATAACAACGGAAAAATGAAGAGGTGAAAATTGCTTTTGCTAAAAATAAATCATGCAAATTCATTAAAACAGACTTTCTTTTATCTTTATACGATTTCATTTTTAACAAACAGGTAGTGAGTGAATGATCATATCGAAAGAAATGTTCAGAAATGCAGCTGCACTTAACTAGGCAAAATAATGTCACTAAATCTATTCAGCTTTTGGATAACCCAGATGACATTTGACAAAATATTGTAGGTAGAGTATTTATAAATATTTCAAGACTGCATCAGAAACATAGTAATTTTTTGTCAGTCTCAAGACATAGTAGTAACGTTGTGAACACTGCCCTTCTGTAACAACACAAATTTCTGCATACTTCAAACTCGTTTAACAGCTTTGTGTAACACAGAAATCCTCCACTGGTTATTGGTATTCAAGTTGAGTGTTGAAGAGTGACACAGGTATTTCACACTAATTTATACAAAAATAACTTTTTCACATTTTGATTTATATCACGACCAAATTTAGATTTGTTTTTTCAGACTGTGCTACAGCAGCGTTTTTCTGAAATGCTGATGCAACATTCCAGAAACATTGCAAACATCAGAAAAAATGCATTATGGGAGAAACACTCCATGTGAATAAAAAGTGAGATGAGTTGTTGCTTTTTTAGTTTAGCAAGTGGTGCCGATGGTGACATGCCAGTTCTCATACATTATCAGTCAGAATTAAATTTTGGAAGTTGAAATAAGTAATAATCTTGCGATGAACACACCGAGGTGAACATACTGAGGTGAACACGCCGAGGTGAACATACTGAGGTGAACATGCCGAGGTGAACATACTGAGGTGAACATACTGGGATGAACATACTGAGATGAACGTACTGAGGGGAACACACTGAGGTGAACATACCGAGGTGAACATACCGAGGTGAACATACCGAGGTGAACATACTGAGGTGAACATGCCAAGGTGACCATACTGAGGGGAACATGCTGAGGTGAACATGCTGAGGTGAACATACTGAGGTGAACATACTGGGATGAACATACTGAGATGAACGTACTGAGGGGAACATACTGAGGTGAACATACCGAGGTGAACATACTGAGGTGAACATACTGAGGTGAACATGCCGAGGTGAACATACTGAGGGGAACATGCCGACGTGAACATACTGAGGTGAACATACTGGGGTGAACATACTGAGGTGAACGTACTGAGAGGAACATGTCGAGGTGAACATACTGAGGTGAACATACTGGGGTGAACATACTGAGGTGAACATACTGAGGTGAACATGCCGAGGTGAACACACTGAAGTGAACATACTGAGGTGAACATACTGAGGTGAACATACTGAGGTGAACATACTGAGGTGAACTCATGAGCTCAAACCGTAATAACAAAAAGAGTTTGAGATCATTTGAATAGCTAGCTTAAAATTTAATTGTGGTCCATGCTATATAGGATATATATAGGATATATATAGGATAGGGTTTACCCGATTCAGAGGCTCAGCCAGAAATATGTGAGCTGACTCATAGCAAGCATGTAACAATTCTATATTCTTAAGGAATGTGTATATGAATAGATAAGAAGTCCTAGAAAAGCTTTTATTATAAGGAAGCACTGACTCGGTAATAATAGGTCTCTATACCTTTGTTATATCAACAATAATTAGTGCTAGCAGTAGCAGCCGCTATACTTTATTCCTCGAAGAAACTATGCTCGGATTAAAATAAAGTTGTGTTCAATAAACACTTTTGCAAAATGCGTTCAGTGCTGATGTCACACGTCAATTATATAGCAATAGCTAACTGACAAAACAATCAGCAATAACATCTTTATTTCAGTAGCCGAGGCAATAAAACTACATGCATATAACAACTGGAGGGGAAAATTGGTCTTTTGTAGAATCCTCTACAAACCGCATAAAACTAAGAAGATTTGACAGTTCGAAGCAGGCTTTTCCTATGACATGTTCTTCAAAAAGTGAGCCCTACTAAAAAGCCTTTGACAGATTGTATTGTATCTTCGGAAATTTCCACTGCTGCAACTCGCAACAGATATTTAGTCCGTATTCAAACCAGTGTGTCGTCATTCCTAAAAATATTCTTTTCACCAGTTTGCAGTAAAAAAAATTTAATTCAATTTAATCTCAACTCGCAATCCCAAACACAAGACCGAGTACGAAACACAAAATAAGAATATCCTTCAAGGAGCCACAGCAATATTAACCTATAGCTATGAATAATTGAAATGACTTACATGTAATTGTGGTATGAAGTTTATTAGTTCATCAAGCTAATTATGTTCACCGTGACAACCAGCTAGAATTGATCAAACTTGGGGTGCATGTGATCTTCTCAATTCAGTACGTAATTACGTTTTCAAAGGTATAGTGATTCTGATGATAGGATTTTAAAAAAACCACAAGGCACAAACTGATTGTAAGATTGCAGTATAAGACATTGGCCATACCAACTACATGTAGCAATCATGACCTCAATCCTAATAGCTTGCCTTCGCAAGCTCCTCATAAATCAAGTCCACACTGACTTCAAATTTAAAAACAATGGCTGCATTTCAAAACTTACAAAAATAGAGCCTACAGCGTAATAATATAATCGGTATAATTTGAAGCGGAACAATGGGTAAAGACTTAACATTGTCGATAACCATTGTAAACATAGAACAGCGGATAGTATGCATCGTAAGGATGGCAGCACGTAACAAGGCCGTAACAAATCACTATGTAAAAACCAAAAGACACACCAAACCATATAATAGGAACGATGAAAATAGTAAGACCACATTAAAAATGAAAATGTGTACCATCTAGCGGCTAGTATCAGTTCTCAGGCGCATACCTACAGACCGAATATTAGATGAAATGTTAATACTTAGGATGACGGACACTGTCGCTCAACTGGTGGATTAGCGAGTCTCGACAATACGTATAAATTTAATAATGTAAAATACATAAATCCATATTGTTAAAATTGCACAAGATTAGGCGTGACCAGTATCACGCAGGTGTAAGCTCACGTCGTCACATACTTAGATGGCTTACTCGCATCGCGCTATGAAATTATGGATAACCGACATTCCACCAAAATTAATGTATTATTAAACTGAATTTTTTTTGCAGCAATTGTGATCAAGCTGGACTTTAAAAGTTAAATTTGAGGAATAATGAAAAAACACATACATTGCTACCACTGATTGGTTGCGGACCTAAAACAATGTCAAAATCAACTACAAAAGTCAACCGCTATACTAAAAAAGTGATTGCATTATGAAAGCTTTTATGGCTGATACATCACTTCTAGTTTTTGTAGTTGTGGCAGATATACATATCCATAGAGTTGGTACAAAATATAAGAACAGCTGAACAAAGAGCTAAGCAAAGAGAAAATAGACCGGCTTTCAGGAATGTTTGTGAAGTTTAGCAATAGACTGTACATCACATACATACACTGTACATCACATACATACACTGTACATCACATAGCCATCACAAACATTTGTGCTAGAACATGATGAATCAATATGGAAATGTGTCGAATATCTACCGCTGACCTTTCAATTAATGTATTGTTAGAGCATTAAAAGAAATCTTCAAATGAACTATGAAATGCAAAAACAATTTTATGTGAATATTGTTACAAAAATTCTTACACTCTTCCTTGTGGACACATAATACTTTGCAAATATTGCGGCTTAAAATTCAACTGCTACAATGTTAAACAATGAGCCAGAGAATTTGGTACATTCTGCATAATAACTGCCCATACTAGCAGTTGAAGCGTAAGAGCCAGTTCTGTATCAATTGCTGAACAATGAAATGCTCAGGTGAGGTTCTTATGGAGTTTGATGCGTGTGCACACGGGAGAGAAGAAAACTCCAAAGCATATCAGAGTTTATCAGTCTGCCCAATCTAGTGTTTCCAGAAGAGAACACAAATCCTCTGCTACGATATCCCAGAAACTTCAACTATAAACCACAGGCTACGATATCCAAGGAGCTTCCACTATAAACTAGAGGATACGATATCCCAGAAACTTCAACTATAAACCACAGGCTACGATATCCAAGGAACTTCCACTATAAACTAGAGGCTACGATATCCCAGAAACTTCAACTATAAACCACAGGCTGCGATATCCAAGGAACTTCCACTATAAACTAGAGGCTACGATATCCCAGAAACTTCAACTATAAACCACAGGCTACGATATCCGAAAGACTTCAACTATAAACTACAGGCTACGATATCCGAGAAAGTTCAACTATAAACCACAGGCTACGCTATCCCAGAAACTTCAACTATAAACCACAGGCTAAGATATTCCAGAAAACATGAACAGATTATTTTTAAAAACCAGCATAATGGTAACTGTTGAAAATAGAGAAATGTTGGTAACACCAACTGAGCTTCAACTATAAACCACAGGCTCTGTAACAACTAGTGCAGAATACAAAAGTATGTGACATGAAATACAATGAACCTCACTATAAGATTTTAATTCGTTCCGGTGTTGGCATCGTAAGGGAAAAATGTTGTATAAAGGGGTATAGCAACCCATAGTAATTATCTAGTGCAAGCATGCCCTGGTAAAAAAATCAAAATCTTTCATACACTCCTCAATATGTTTGCTACAGTTTGCAGCCAAAAACTGGCTTTTATGTGCAATAGAACAGGAGTTACAAGCATCGATCCATTGAAAGCCGAGTTAGGATAGCAGCTAGGATGCTATCAAATAATATACTATAAATTTGCAAATTTATAAGCTATATATTAATTTATCACATGCTACAAATATATATTTAAGAACAAGTGACATAAACAAACAATATTATAATACATGCAGCAACAAAAACTAACACTTTTAAACAAAAATTAACATTTTCAAACAAATATTAACATTTTTGAAACAAAAATATTAGCCTCGTCTACTCAGCCAGTTGCATTCTGATTGTTGCTTACGTTTGGAACCATTTTAGGTTCTGACAGTCCAATACCTTCCACAATGTCTTCTGACCTCAACCCAACTTCTGCACGGCTGAGCTAGTCGATATTAGCGTCCAAACAATTTTTTAGCAAAGTGAAACTTTTACGCGACGCTATTTTGAATAGAAACTTCTAGAGCTAACAAAAAGAAACCGCATGTAATCACAATAGCCTCAAAGTGTTAAAATCAAAAATGGCACATTTTCATCGCAAATGTGAAAACCTTTTCCCACATACATTGACGTATTGAGACCGCGTTAAAAAATGAACTACTATTAGCCTGGCACAGTTACTAATTATTTCTATGGTTTTGCAATCAGTTTTCAACGAAAAACCTAAAGACTTAGAGCTGGAAAACAGGCTTCGATACGAACAACAACAACGAATGAATTAATCGTTAATGATGTAATCGAGTCATTAATAGTACAGTTTTGTGGACACTTTTCGACTGACCACTCGCTATTATGGGTTCGTAAAGATTAAGAATGTCAAATAGTATCGGTCAAATACAGCAGAAGTGGCGGTCAATTAACGGGTGGCGCACTATTTTTCAACCTTTCTCCCATAGTGGCGCACCGATAGAGGTGGCGTTCAAACAAAGGTGGTGTTCAACCACAGGGTTTATGGTAAATGAAATTAGCTTACTAAACACACAAAGCCAAGTTTTAATTCGTATTTCATTAAAGTAAACTTTAATTTTGTCATCGTCTAAAACTTTATCGCCTTTCTGTTTCCGGTTTCATTTTTACTACAACATATAGCATCATATCTCTTTCAGGTGTTGTAGGAGGGATTTCGGCATATATTTCGGGAATAGCATATCAGCGTCTTTGCTATTCCGAAATATTCAGCACGCCGACTGTCAAATTTGAATTTCGAGAGAAATTTTGGTTGATATCGTATGGCGGAAAAAATGTCAAGTGGCGTGGACAAAAAACCATCGTGAAAAAATCGTACAACAGGGACATCGTAACCAGTACGCGCATTGTAGTATGGAGTCCTACTACCGGGTTACGAGGTAAATAAGAGTATTACAGATATTATGAAAATGAAATGACCCAAACCAGCTTTACAGACCAGACATGTATAGTTTTGTTTACATTGATTATTAAGCAAAAACCAACACTTGCCAGCAGAGATGAAGAGGAAACAACAAGCACAACAAGCACATATACTGCTAGAAATCCAAGATGAACTACATAAAAACTAAAATGAATGAGTTATGACAACAAGTAACTTAACAGTGACGTCTTTGATAGCATCCAACATGCTTAAGATGACACTTTCCATTAGCATATTTTGACAAGGAAACATTTCAAATTAGGCCGTGGCAAAAGTAGTCAATGAAAGAAATGCATAGGAACAACCCAAACAGTATTAGAAGTATGACCTACTGAACACCCGTACTCGTGGCAGCAGCGCAGACGTCTGTGATCACCATCGCTTTAGCACATGGACAACTACTATACTTTCAGTTATTCTGGAAGTTACAGCTTAGAATATTTTACATGCAAGACAAATAGAAAAAACATTGTTTATAAAGGCCATAGTATATGTCAAACGATCAGACACTCTTTACGTATTGTTAAACTGTTAACTGCCACTTCCACAGGACTTCACTGTTGTATCAGTGGTATATACATAGACATCCACAGGACTTCACTGTTGTATTAGTGGTATAAACATAGACTCCCACAGGACTTCACTATTGTATTAGTGGTATATACATAGACACCCACAGGGCTTCACTGTTGTATTAGTGGCATAAATATAGACTCCCACAGGACTTCACTATTGTATTATTGATATATACATAGACACCCACAGGACTTCACTGTTGTATTAGCGGTATATACATAGACTCTCACAAGACTTCGCTATTGTACTAGTGGTATAAACATAGACTCCCACAAGACTTCACTATTGTATTAGTGATATATACATAGACTCCCACAGGACTTCACTGTTGTACTAGCGGTATAACTCTACATAGACTCTTACTTATCAAAACCCTCATGAGATTTATGTCTAAAATTAGCTCCTATTTTTATTAGACTCTCAAACGTGACACTGTTTAGAGACAAACAAGAACGCTTTCTGGTCGAATTTTGAGTTTCTAGATCTTTTATCTACTACAATTATACAACTAAATTCACATCTTGTTTTTATCTACTACAATTATACAACTAAATTCACATCTTGCTTTTATCTACTACAATTATACAACTAAATTCACATCTTGTTTTTATCTACTACAATTATACAACTAAATTCACATCTTGTTTTTATCTACTACAATTATACAACTAAATTCACATCTTGCTTTTATCTACTACAATTATACAACTAAATTCACATCTTGTTTTTATCTACTACAATTATACAACTAAATTCACATCTTGTTTTTATCTACTACAATTATACAACTAAATTCACATCTTGTTTTTATCTACTACAATTATACAACTAAATTCACATCTTGTTTTTATCTACTACAATTATACAACTAAATTCACATCTTGCTTTTATCTACTACAATTATACAACTAAATTCACATCTTGCTTTTATCTACTACAATTATACAACTAAATTCACATCTTGCTTTTATCTATTACAATTATACAACTAAATTCACATCTTGCTTTTATCTACTACAATTATACAACTAAATTCACATCTTGCTTTTATCTACTACGATTATACAACTAAATTCACATCTTGTTTTTATCTACTACAATTATACAACTAAATTCATATCTTGCTTTTATCTACTACAATTATACAACTAAATTCACATCTTGCTTTTATCTACAACAATTATACAACTAAATTCACATCTTGCTTTTATCTACTACAATTATACAACTAAATTCACATCTTGCACAATTTCAGTTTCACAGAAACATATGTCACAATTTTGTTCAAGTATTCTGAACATTTATATTATACAATGGACATATATATACCTACATAACATAAGTACATTGTACATACATGTACATATATAGCATGAGTACATGTATATACATACATGTATATTAATGTAATTATTACATGTACATGTACATGTATATATATTGGATTATGTTCGAGAACCGAGGTTCCACTGCACCTACAACGGACAACTTTTTCTGCTAACGTTTTACTATTAGTGATAGAGTAGATTGTAATGACACCTTGTTTTTCATGGATTGCATCGAGACCTGATTTGGCATAGCATGGATGGCAAAGTAATTTAAAGAGATGAACAGTTAGTATTTTCATGCTAACTCGCTAAGACCACTCTAAACAGAAAATGCTACAATTAGAAAAGATTTATCAAAATTAAAATAGATTCAAGACCTGAAAAAAACGAACCTGAAATCTATGTGATGTTCTTGTCTGTGTACTTCTCCGCTGTCTTCTATCGCTTCACAGTAAGATGGCAATACAGGACCACTGTCCAGCTAGAATATAAAGCGAGTGATCTGATTGTAAGAACTCACCTCATACATGTACATATATACAACATATCCTAAACCAACTTCAGATACTTCATTGCAACTAAAAGTTCAAGAATATCTCAGATACTAAATGAAATAAATATTTAAATCTAGTCTAAATGAAATATGCAACCGTCACCATGTCACCATTTCACAAGTGAAATGGTGACATGGTTAAACAAGTGAAATGGTGACATGGTTAAACAAGTGAAATGGTGACTTCCATGTCACCATTTCACTTGCTTAACCTAGTTCCCTGTGGCAACTCATTATAATTCAGCGGGTGACAGGAAAGTTACTATCCATTGACAAGTGACAGGAAAGAGCCAGTAAAAACCAATGACTGCCCGGGTTACACAAGGGTGAGAAATGCACTCAAGGAAATACATGGAAGGATAAATCCTAATAAAGCTGTCTTTATGGGACTATGCAGTCAGTGCCTTTAGGTTGAACCAATTTAATGGCTTTCTCCACTGCACTACATTGACAAAAGAAGTTTATCAAGATTTAAAACAAATGCCTTCTTGGTTTTGTGTGTAAACTGTTTTGAGGGAAACACATAGAAGACTAAGTCTAACCAACGCTGCATCGCTAGCCAGGATTAATCTAGTAATAGTAATAAGTATTATAAACAGTTGAACAACAGGACGACTCATAAAACTAGTTCTAACCAAGATTTGCTTAAGAAAAGTAAAAAAACACCCGTAATGCTTGTCACATTATTTACAACATATCAGACTCTGTATCAATCTCTGTCATTTATTAATAAAACATTTGAATCACCTGGGAGCTAATCTATAAACAATGAAGGCTATAGCCAATACTAAAATACATAATCCCACTTGTTGAGAGTTATAGATTGTTTTATGACAATGGTTCGGCGGATGTCCTTCACCTAAGGTGCTTATACAACTCAACAGCTTGCGACTAAGTGCACTTTAATAAAGGGCAAACTATTTAAAATATATGTTCTAAGATATAATAAACCATTAGGAATATTGATTCATGTCCATAGTATATACTATTGCAGTTATTCCCACCCATGTTGTTTACTCATATCATCTTAATCTTGTCACCATTGCAAATGTTCTTCCTTCAGCCTTGACCCAGCCCACATATGAATGCTATTCAGCCTTGACCCAGCCCACGTATCAAATGCTATTCAGCCTTGACCCAGCCCACATATGAATGCTATTCAGCCTTGACCCAGCCCACATATGAATGCTATTCAGCCTTGACCCAGCCCACATATGAATGCTATTCAGCCTTGACCCAGCCCACGTATCAAATGCTAATCAGCCTTGACCCAGCCGATGTATCAATGCTATTCAGCCTTGACCCAGCCGACGTATCAATGCTATTCAGCCTTGACCCATCCCACGTATCAATGCTATTCAGCCTTGACCCAGCCCATGTATCAATGCTATTCTGCCTTGACCCAGCCCACGTATCAATGCTAATCAGCCTTGAACCAGCCCACATATCAATGCTATTCAGCCTTGACCCAACCCACGAATCAAATGCCATTCAGCCTTGACCCAGCCCACGTATAAATGCGACCAAGCCTTGACCCAGTCCACGTAATAAATGTCATGAAAACTCTTTCAAACTCGACTCCATTTAAACATCACCCATTTTTCGCTACTTAATTTATGCATGTGTCACCAGCCATACCATTGGGCATACAATTTCAAACCTTTTTAGTGTTTCACCAAAGATTTGAAAGTAAGCCAGCAGACAAATCTCTGTTGCTGGGAAAAGATGAAGTAAGAAAATATTACATAGTGTGAGCTATTGACAAACTTTAAGCGACTGGTGGGAGTGGTGTGAGTGGTTTGAATGACATGGATAAGACAGGGCTATTAGTACTGCATATGTTGTACTAGCAATATGAAATCAACCAAAGCGATTAAAAGGGATATTTGACTAGAACTACTACCCTCAAGCCACAGTCCAAGACACAAATTTGATCAACAGAAATTGATGTATATTAAAATATTAGTAAAATATAGCCATTGACTGATACCGGTGAAGATCGATAAGAATTAAAATAACATAATTATTGGAACACAGTTTTAATGTCTGAATCGCTCGTGAATTTACTGCTTCGAAAAAAGTTTAACCTATAAAATTGATCTAAAATAATGTCAAAGGTAATGCCAAGCTAGCAACACAGCAATTAAAAATAAAAAAAATCCTATAGTGAAACTTTTCTATAAAAAATGTAAAGCACAATGATGTGCATTTGAGACATTTGTAATTGATGCTACTGACATTGACAGCTCCAGCAAGGCTACTAGTAATTACTTTACACCAATGATGAACAAAGATACCATAGAGCCACTTGAAAAAAGGTCAATGAGCCAGCCAACGAAAATTAAAATTTTACATTTAATCAAGATATAATATTTAGAAGTTTAATTTTTAGTTGAGGAAAACGAATGAGTGGAGGGTGGACACACGCTATTAGGAGGGTGGACACACGCTATTAGGATGGTGGACACACGCTATTAGGAGGGTGGACACACGCTATTAGGATGGTGGACACACGCTATTAGGAGGGTGGACACACGCTATTAGGATGGTGGACACACGCTATTAGGAGGGTGGACACACGCTATTAGGAGGGTGGACACACGCTATTAGGATGGTGGACACACGCTATTAGGAGGGTGGACACACGCTATTAGGAGGGTGGACACACGCTATTAGGAGGGTGGACACACGCTATTAGGAGGGTGGACACACGCTATTAGGAGGGTGGACACACGCTATTAGGATGGTGGACACACGCTATTAGGAGGGTGGACACACGCTATTAGGATGGTGGACACACGCTATTAGGAGGGTGGACACACGCTATTAGGAGGGTGGACACACGCTATTAGGAGGGTAGGCTTATAGAAGAGGAAATCTTTAACATCCTTCGGACAAGCAAGCTGTCAAGACTATAAGGCTATAACTATCTTGTTGATGTCAGTATGCCAGCTTCTCATTCATGATCATGATCAATGGACCAAACCGTTTGCTATTGATTGGTAAATCTGGTATTTTTACAATTTACGACGCTCTCTATGCATAGTTTAGCAATTAGCTACAAATAAACCATGAGTCATCTGTCAGCTGATAAGCATACGATTGTTGTACTTGTTACAAACAAATAATACCAAATAGCCAACAAGCAAAATAAAGGGTAGAAGTTTAATTGGCGAGTAAACACTTTCATCTACATGAAGTCTTCCAATAATATGTAAATTACTCATCAAAATCGATAGTTCTAGTTATGTTCAACTTACCTTTACAGGATTTTAACATTTACAAACAAAACTGCAAGCATACCGCTACATTTTTATGACTTTTTAGCAGAGCTTCGGATGATGAACATGTAAACATTAATAAAATTGAAAACCTCCAAATCAAAAAACTCACCAATTAAAAAAAAATTTGCGTAGAGAATGACAGATTGTCTTATAAAAGTATTTAATAAAAACGAAACTCAATATAAATATAGCTGTATAATAGCATTGCAGCTCTAACATGTCCACAAGAATTTGTGGACACCTTGTCAAGAGGTTACTAAGTTTACATTGTTTTACCACAAACTAACAATATTGAAATTGGTTTTGGTTGGAATGAAAAAGCTGTTAAGTACAAATATTTTAATTCATTACCTTTAGCCCTTTCTACCTTTTATTAGCGGTAGACCTTAGGGCAGTTGCATTACTGCTTATATTCATCGCAATCCATTTTAATTGATACCAATGGATGATTATACGAAAGATGATGATTGATAGCAATGGCCACAGCATTATACTAAAATCCTATAATCCAATTCATTGATCAGCTATTATAAATGTCGTATACATAATATAAAAACTAAAAAGCCTCTGCAATGTTACCAGGAGGTGAAGACAATAAAAACACTCAACGATTTGGTCCATGGACCATATTTCATAAAAATCGGACTGAAAATGGCCAACAACAGCTGTGTGATATTGTACAAAGAAAAATCACAAAATGCCTATAATGTCAATAATATATGATACAAATTAATGAAACAATGGTGCATTTAATTGTTTTTACAGATGTTTGTTTGCAGAACAATTGCGTGCAAGCGAACTACTGCTATCTTGAGTAAGTCATTACTACGAGAGGCAGGCGTATGATTCAGTTAGGTTCTACTAGGCAGAACTTGTCTAATGACCTTTGAAGGAGGTTGGAGTGAGCATTAAAATTATGAAACTATTATCCCATCACCAAGGTAGGCGCAAAAATAATCACTTGTGATTCATGAATATGTTTTTTGTTTCTTCCTGATTAATTCTAGGTAAAGGTGACCAAGGCTGAATGTTTCTATTTGTTTATGTGTAATTTTCAATTAACGAGAATTGGCGCCACACAGTTAGCTGAGCATGTTTTGGGACTATTTGTGTGATGCAAGATAATAATTGTTGACTCAGTAAATGCTCAGCTGAGAGATTACCGGCGCAATTTGTAATCGTTTTTTACAAAAGCTAATCAAATTCTCAATGCGTGTACAAAAAACTACGATCAAGAATAAGGATGTACATATGCGTTACGGATAAACTTCAGCTTTTGCTTGAAAACTTGTGGTCTTTTCATGGCCCTTTTCATGCACAGACTTCCAATACAGTTACAAAGGATAGATGTAACTTGAACCGAATGTGTACAGGTAGTTCCAAAATACTAGAGGCAGTTATGAATGTCTCATTACAATTCAATCACAATACAGATCAGTAAAACATGCGGAGCGTGTGAAGCATAACTAAAGCTCATGTGATGTTTGTTAGCTTGACCATCATGCGCTTGAAAAAGGTTCATTTCAAAAGCCAGCAAAAAGTCGCTTAATTACAACGAACCTGTAACAAATAGGTTGAGCTGAAGACGAATGTCCTATCGTTCTCTTCGCCTGTTGGAGTTTTTTGTACTTTACATTACTTGCTATGCAATGGAATGTAAGACACCCAAAATGCAAAATTTTCAAACAGATCTCAGTATTGATGTGCATCTAAGGGTTGTGTTGTGCTTATAATTGGGCCTTTCACAAATTTATAATCTGGTTGTAGTACATGTTATAATAAATGGATTAATAATAATCCTCACGGCAAATTAATTTGAGTAAAATAATAACTGTATCAACTAACCATGTGAGGATAGAACCAACAAGCTGGTTGAACACATATTGTTGACCCAATTAACACATCTATCTTAGACAACACCCAATTAACATACCTACCTTATACAACACACACTTAACACACCTACCTTATACAACACCCAATTAACATACCTACCTTATACAACACCCAATTAACATACCTATCTTATACAACACCCAATTAACATACCTACCTTATACAACACCCAATTAACACACCTACCTTATACAACACCCAATTAACATACCTACCTTATACAACACCCAATTAACACACCTACCTTATACAACACCCAATTAACACACCTACCTTATACAACACCCATTTAACACACCTACCTTATACAACACCCATTTAACATACCTACCTTATACAACACCCAACTAACATACCTATCTTATACAACACCCAATAACATACCTACCTTATACAACACCCAATTAACACACCTACCTTATACAACACCCAATTAACACACCTACCTTATACAACACCCAATTAACACACCTACCTTATACAACACCCAATTAACACACCTACCTTATACAACACCCAATTAACACACCTACCTTATACAACACCCATTTAACACACCTACCTTATACAACACCCATTTAACATACCTACCTTATACAACACCCAATTAACATACCTATCTTATACAACACCCAATAACATACCTACCTTATACAACACCCATTTAACACACCTACCTTATACAACACACACTTAACACACCTACCTTATACAACACCCAATTAACACACCTACCTTATACAACACCCATTTAACACACCTACCTTATACAACACCCATTTAACACACCTATCTTAGACAATAGCCAATCAAAAACCTTTATCCAGAGGAATGTATTAACAATGTACAATGTACTTCCGCATATATTAATAGTTTAGATACAGGTTCGGCTTAGCTGATGAAGCCAAAAAATAACCGAATCTCATAGTTTATTGGAGAACTTATTTTTAGTGAATGCGATGTTCACTTTATACTTTAAAAGCTGGTTTTGGGGGTTGTTCAGCAAATGGTAGTTTAGTTGGTCAGTTGAATGTAGCAAACGCAATCTTGTGACTGAAAAAAAAACAGCTATAACAGCATTCATTTAGTGAATTCCAATATACACCCTTCCGAAGTGCCCTGACAAATGATTGAGGCTCAGATATGTAAATAAAGCAAATATATAGCAACTGCTACTTTGTATTAGTTTGTTAACAAATGATTCCCTCTGGCCACTTTTTAACCCTAGTACTCAGCCCTGATGCGGTTCCTATGAGTTTATTCTATAGAATTGGTCATCAAGCCTTACAATGGTTTCCTTTATACTTTTAAAACTTAGAGACCTGAGTTTCAGAGTGTACAATTATTACTGTACACCTAGAAGGCAGTTTAACTCCAAACCATTATAAAATAAGTTATAAAAATCTGTTTCGAATTAGCAATAAAATTCAAAACAATACTAATAACATTAACACAGCACTTTTTATCCTGGTATAATATGAAGAAAACAAAGAGGTATGAATAGGCAGATAATTAAATGCAAACTAAGCATCCAACGGAAGATTTCATGAATTGCTAATTTTGTATGAAAATACATGTATTTTGCAGCACCTTCAAGGTAGGAATAAATGAGTGGACATGATAGTTGATGAGTTTATATAGAATATTGTCAGTTGCGTGGCTAACCATTTTTAAAAAATGGAATTTTCTGGAGCGATCTCGAGGGCACTCTGACAAAACCGGCAACGAGTGACTCGGTATTTTTAGAGCTACTTAAGAATTTATAGCTAATTTATATTCTACTCGAATTAATTATCACGACATACTCATGATAATATACCTCATCCAATACATAAGCTTATCAACACCAAATACCCGATAGAATACATAAGCGTATCAACACGGAATACCTGATAGAATAAGTATGAAGAATATATCAGTATGGTCTACCGCACTAATAAGCATAACTTTACATTTCCTAAAAACACTCAGGTTTAATACCAGATAGTATGTGAGAAACCATCATTCTCACAACTAATGTAACTGAATCACTCATGGAATTCATTGCATAAAAGGCAGTGGAGTCAAGTTCATGAGCACTACATGTACCAAACTCAGTTTCATGAGCATAATGAATGCCAAAGTTATGGTACTAAAACATAGTTGTCCTAAATGGCTCTGTGATAACATGCACACTTGGACTGCCCTGTGATCACATGCACACTTGGACTGCCCTGTGATTACATGCACACTTGGACTGCCCTGTGATTACATGCACACTTGGGCTGCCCTGTGATCACATGCACTCTTAGACTGCCCTGTGATCACATGCACTCTTAGACTGCACTGTGATCACATGCACTCTTAGACTGCCCTGTGATTACATGCATACTTGGACTGCCCTGTGATCACATGCACACTTAGACTGCCCTGTGATCACATGCACTCTTGGACTGCCCTGTGATCACATGCACACTTAGACTGCCCTGTGATCACATGCACTCTTAGACTGCCCTGTGATCACATGCACACTTGGACTGCCCTGTGATCACATGCACACTTAGACTGCCCTGTGATCACATGCATTCTTAGACTGCCCTGTGATCACATGCACTCTTAGACTGCCCTGTGATCACATGCACACTTGGACTGCCCTGTGATTACATGCACACTTGGACTGCCCTGTGATCACATGCACTCTTAGACTGCCCTGTGATCACATGCACACTTAGACTGCCCTGTGATCACATGCACTCTTAGACTGCCCTGTGATCACATGCACACTTGGACTGCCCTGTGATCACATGCACTCTTAGACTGCCCTGTGATCACATGCACTCTTAGACTGCCCTGTGATCACATGCACTCTTAGACTGCCCTGTGATCACATGCACTCTTAGACTGCCCTGTGATCACATGCACTCTTAGACTGCCCTGTGATCACATGCACACTTAGACTGCCCTGTGATCACATGCACACTTGGACTGCCCTGTGATCACATGCATACTTAGACTGCCCTGTGATCACATGCACTCTTAGACTGCCCTGTGATCACATGCACTCTTAGACTGCCCTGTGATCACGTGCACACTTAGACTGCCCTGTGATCACATGCACACTTAGACTGCCCTGTGATCACATGCACACTTAGACTGCCCTGTGATCACATGCACACTTAGACTGCCCTGTGATTACATGCACTCTTAGACTGCCCTGTGATCACATGCACACTTGGACTGCCCTGTGATTACATGCACACTTGGATTGCCCTGTGATCACATGCACACTTAGACTGCCCTGTGATCACATGCACTCTTAGACTGCCCTGTGATCACATGCACTCTTAGACTGCCCTGTGATCACATGCACACTTGGACTGCCCTGTGATTACATGCACACTTGGATTGCCCTGTGATCACATGCACACTTGTACTGCCCTGTGATCACATGCACTCTTAGACTGCCCTGTGATCACATGCACACTTGGACTGCCCTGTGATTACATGCACACTTGGACTGCCCTGTGATTACATGCACACTTGGATTGCCCTGTGATCACATGCACACTTAGACTGCCCTGTGATCACATGCACACTTAGACTGCCCTGTGATCACATGCACACTTAGACTGCCCTGTGATCACATGCACTCTTAAACTGCCCTGTGATCACATGCACACTTGGACTGCCCTGTGATTACATGCACACTTGGATTGCCCTGTGATCACATGCACTCTTAGACTGCCCTGTGATCACATGCACTCTTAGACTGCCCTGTGATCACATGCACACTTGGACTGCCCTGTGATTACATGCACACTTGGATTGCCCTGTGATCACATGCACTCTTAGACTGCACAATATCAAATAAATCAGCTTAACTTCATTAACTTCATCAGCTTAGCTATGATTTCACATATAATCTTGCACCATGATTCTGCTAAATATAGGTATAATTTAGACTGTTCAACAATTATATCAATACATATTTTCTGTCTAATCAATAATTATTTGAGAAAGATATGTGTAACATTTTTCATATTTATTAATGATTCTCCATTTCCTGTCAAATCACCCAGTCTATGATTATAGCATTGAAACTTTGTTGGTGAAATTGACGGACTCGAAGGAATATTTCAAGGCTTGGAAAAAAAGAGCGAAACCAAATGGCTGCTTCTTTTGACTCATCTGGAGCTCATGTCATCAAGTAATCTATTTAACCCTTTCAGGCCGATTCCCAAATTATCCAGGAAGAACTTGTTATCTCCTGGGCCCAATCCCGAATTATTCGGGAGCGACTTTTTAAGCGATTTGTTCGAAAGCCATTGACTATATCGTAATTTTGTTACAATATTTTGAAAGGGCTAATTCTAAGCTTTCAAATGAGTACCACCTTGCTATAGGTTAGAGCACGTAAAACAGGCCAATAAGGCTTCTGCCCTTACGTTAGTGTAAGAAAAATCTACCAAAGCAGCAAAATTTGGTATCGTTTTTTTCGCAGTATTATTATAGTTTCAATGTTATATTCCAACGCCACAGCGTTTTAATTTCACCACTAGCTCTAGATAAGTCTCAAAAGCAGACGTGATTATAAGATTTACTTACATGTACGTACCACATAGACTTTGACTAAAGGGTAAGAAAGACATATCACTCGTTTCTACTATCTGACTGAGTCTGACAGATGTGATAGTAGTTTTTTCCGAATTGAGTAAACTTGGATGTACTATGATTTTATTTTAAACAGCCTTACTACTTGCTGTTGAAATTGGGCATACTGACAAAAAATCTTAATTAATTACGTAAGTAATTACGGCGATGGAATTACTCAATAGCAGCTAAATGTGATCCGAAGTTGACCAACCACGTTTTGCATAATCATGATTATCTCAGCTTGTAGTGCGAATGTCAGCTTGTAATGTGAATAATTTTTTCCATTGCTGATCCTAGCACATGTGCCTACAACCTAAATGTATAGTTTGTCAGGTTTAGTTTGCTTTCAATGCTTTTAGTGGTTAGTAATTTTTTGAATCGTTTAGTGATTTGAAGCAAGTTTTTAAATTCTGCGCACAAAAAGTTTCTTTACTTGTACATGGCTACATTGTTTTAATATAGAAATGCTGTTCGAGATGTTTTCTTGTTGAATAAAAAAACAGAATTAAAAATTAATAGAAAATGAGATACGGACAGTTTAGTGACACTGAGTCGATCACTTGTGAACAGCCAATTGATTGATTGGGCCTGGATGTGCGCAATAGAGTTATTTAATTGGACCTGAAAGGTTTTTATATATTACTGGTTAAAATATTGTTGGTAAAATGCAGTACCTTCTAGATTATTAATGCAATTGGGAGGTGAACTAAAGCAACATTGATAAGCATAATTAAAAATAATCTTGGATACTTTTTTATAGACATCTATATATACATACTAATGATATAAAAACGTATATATGCTTTTGTTTACAAAATATAATACAGTTTGCACACTTGAACAAATTTGTCTCCGTGGTTCTATGACTAGTAGCAAAAATATAAAAGTTTGTAGCTATATAACTTGTGAGCTTGTAACAATATGTTACCAGATGATATATTGAATGATTAGTAATATAACATAATTAGCAACGTAGTATTAGCTTTTACTATCGTGAAAACCGTAACTCACATGAAAAGTTATTTTGAACAAAATTTGAAATCAACTAGTCAATTTTTGCAGAAATCAGCAAATACTAGAGCACTAGAACTACAAATACTAGAGCACTAGAACTACAAAAAGCAAACCAAATGTTTGCTGCTAATTCATCACTGCTTTACAAGCTTTACTGCTGTATGAATGAATGAGTGTAAAATAAGAATGTCTTCTAACAAATACTGACTGGTGCGAACATATGCACCTGTCACTAGAGGGTAACGATGGTGATGGGGATTATGAAACTGGTCCTGACAATATTACCTTTTCAACGTCAATCCAACTAAATACCCGCAAAGGATTCCGCAGTATATTTACGTGTTTATAAGCTATTCAAATGAACAATCCAAAAAATCTGCACTCTCAGCGTTTATATTTATAGCTAAGAGAGAGAAGCAAAAACATTGAGAAATCACAGCCCACTCCGTCAAACTCTGCTTATGGAATTTGTTAATGAAGGTATTTTTTGCGAGCCAATCTCTTTAAGTTCATAAATTCTGCAATACTTAGTTTAGTAACACAAGAAAGACGCATGAATGATCGCGAATCAGACGCGTATGTGAAAATAAACACAAAATAGGCAGAACGACTGAAGCATCAATGAAAGAGTGTGATAACTTGCAGGCTAAAAGGTAACGGAGCCAACATCATCTGTCTATCCCTAGAGGAGTTAACAGCCAACCTCTTGCCGAGCTGTTCTAAAGTTACTTAAAACACAAGGGAATAAAATTGAGTAGATTATGCAGAAGTAAAATAATACTTATACTTTTGACTCATTATTACACATTATTACACAAACACTCACTGCATTTAAAAACATTGCCAAAATAATGACTATTGATGCATGAATTTGAAAAACATGTCAGGGCAGGGGATATGCCAGGGATATGCTGGTAATATGCCGGTAATATCCCGGAGATATGCCGGGGATATGCCAGGGATATGCTGGTAATATGCCGGTAATATCCCGGAGATATGCCGGGGATATGCCAGGGATATGCTGGTAATATGCCGGGGATATGCCGGTAATATCCTGGGGGTATGCCGATGATATGCTGGGGATATGCCGATGATATGCTGGTGATATGCCGGAGATATGCCGGTGATATGCTGGTAATATGCTAGTGATATGCTGGTGGTAAACTCAGCAGAACATGTAAAAAAGTTAGTGAGATATAAAACAACAAAAAACTCAAAAACATTTTTACAGGTTGATGCCGTGTCAATTTTAACAGCGTTAGAATAAACTGGAAGCAACTTCCTTTATTAGGTTTCATCAAATAGTCATCAATTTAACAGCGCTTAAATTACCATATCATTTACTTTTATTAACTCATTAGGGAAGTCTAAATTGTAATATAATTTAACAGTCAACATTACTTTTCAATTCATCTTAACCAAGAGTGAAAGTTGAGTTGATGAGTTGATGAGCAGAGTATAGTATATTATATTAGGTACTCAGGTTATTAATCAAGCAGAGAGGGACAGAGATGATGACAGAGAGGAACAGAGATGATGAGAGACAGAGTGGGGCTCATATTTCCTCAATTTTGGCCATCGCCATGAGGCTTGATACAGACTCAGAAATGACAAATGCCTGAAGATTGTATCTAATCTATAATAATTGTTCGCATAATTCTGCTCCATCTCAATATGTTAATAATAGATCGCTTTTTGAGAAGCTTTAATTATAATTATCACATCGGATAAGGGGCCTATGAGACAAAGCCTAAAGCTCATCACGTTATAGATGGACTTGAGTGAAAGTAAACAGCTATTCACCGAAACCCACAACTGATTTTAGTTAGGTTTCAAGGTAAAACTAAACCAATGAGGTAAACGTATCACATGCTATTAGAGGCTATATCCATATGAGAACAAAGACAGAGGTACTTGATAGTTAACATAAAGGCAGCCTAAAATTTGTAGAAGTTTCAGGCACAACTCTTTAACTGTAGCTCGAGAATTGTTCGCTCACACCTGAAATCTGACAAAGTATACAAAATGAGCAACATCAAGTAGCCACCCATTTAAACTAAGAGATTTTAGTCGTTCATATAGCCTTGACTAATAAGACAAACAGCAAAAACAAACTGTTTAGCTCTTCTCTTCAGGTGAACATAAAATCAATTTTCTTGTCATTAACATAGAATTATACCAATGAAAACTGTGATTTTGCTACAAAGGTGTAAGATAAAACTTTAATAAGTTTATACCTTTATAACTTGAAAAAAAATTCAACAAGATTCAAATAATATTAAGCTTTGCTAACTTTTAAGCTACTGCAGTTGCGATGTAAGATAGAATATATTAAAATATAAGATATACATATCTGAAAGGTATAAAATGAAAATGCACACACATTTATATTACTGATCAAATTTTGTTTTCTTGTTTTCTTAATCATTTTTCTTCAAAAGCCTCCATAAACCAAACATTAAACTTTTAGTTAGTCGAGTAGACAGACAGTTACGTGACTGCATAACTTTGTCCTGTTCATCGACTTGACTATTGACAGCCTATTAACAAGCAAATCGGATCAATTCAAAATGATCTTACAAAGAAATCTCTCACGATTAAACCATTTTCACGGTGCGTAGACTGACATAGACGTAGACTGACATAGACGTAGACTGACATAGACGTAGACTGACATAGACGTAGACTGACATAGACGTAGACTGACATAGACGTAGACTGACATAGACGTAGACTGACATAGACGTAGACTGACATAGACGTAGACTGACATAGACGTAGACTGACATAGACGTAGACTGACATAGACGTAGACTGACATAGACGTAGACTGACATAGACGTAGACTGACATAGACTGACATAGACGTAGACTGACATAGACGTAGACTGACATAGACTGTGTTCCGCTATCATACTTATAAAGAATGGCACAAAAAGTAATTTACCGGGCCAAATAATTTTTGCTATTTTTACGGTAGTCTGGCAAAAGTTATTTTATTGGTAGTGCTCAGCGTTGAGAAGTAAAGACACTGAACATGGTAGTATTGTTGATATTGAGCTCATATCCAACACTGTTATCTATCTTCGATGGTGCAGGAATACGATCACAATAACATTAATAGTAACAGCAATCGTAATAACAAATGACGAGATTAGTTGAAATAATGAGCCAGTCAAAAACTGTAATTGTAGCAATCGACTGGAAAACATTTAAATTATAAAACAAGAATGTATAAATTATGAGCTATAACCTAAGCAAACTGTAAACAGATTCTTAAAAGTTTTTGAGAAATATCCCACCCTCTATTACTCAGCCTCTATTACTTCATAATTTGTGCAGAATTTTGTTTACGCAACATAAATATGCATAAAAACTGAGAACAGAGAAATATCCGAGCTCATTACATAGAATTCAACGAGAATATGAGTGAATCTCAAAGCTGAGTAGTATATTAAACGATATGTACCAAGCTGTGATGTTACCCTTCTCATAGCCCATGAATTATTCATGTAAGCAAGTATCAACCTTTCAGTATCTTTAATTTAGGACAAACTGTGTTGATAAACTCATGGATGACATAACTGTCATCCATGAGTTTATCAACACAGAATTTAATAAATTGATTTCGCCAAAAAAGCTAATTTGATACAAATTTTATAACATTCCTTCAGCGCTTGCCAATAATGAACTAATCATCAAAATTAGCTTCCGAAAACTAGCAAAATTTCAGAGAATTTCTCATGGAAGTACCTAAGAGCAGCGGAATGGCCAAATGGCGGATCTAGATCCGGATCTTTCTAGTTTTTTTTGTGGATCTTTCAAGCTGGCTGTTGAAAAAATTTTTTGAAATAGTTTCTTTTAAATTTGGTTTAAACCCGACTTTGGTAAACTTTTCTTAGAATTATCGTAAATTCATTGTTTTTAGCAATGAATTTTGTGAAAAACAAAGAACATGACTCACAAATACTCTCCATGAACTTGTAAGAGTCGCTGTAAGTAGACCACGTAGTCAAAGCCTGCCCACTCATCATTTTTCTCACTGATATCAGACACATTTATTACAGCACATTCATTCACTGATTTCTAAATCAAATTAAATATACAAACAAAGTTTTTTAAAATCATATTTGACACCTTGTTTTAAGATGTACACAAATAATTGCATGTTTTTGTATAGTAAAAAAGAAAAATGCACATCTTCAGTTCGTTGTGGATCTTTAATTTGTCAGATTTGGCTGTAACGGATCATGACCAAATCATTTGGCTATCCCCCCTTACAGAGTGCACCATTAAATCCAAAAATCTATGCGTAGTTGCTTTATCGCGTATTGTACATTTGTCTATTTGATTTAAATGCAGATCCATTAGAAAATATTGGCAAAAAAATTTGCTTCGGTTCGATCTAGTTCGTGCTTGCCAGAACTCCATGAACAAATCTAGCAGAAAGCAATCCTTTTGTAATAATTCCACAAATACAAAAAACTTAAATAAGATGATGAGAAAGAATGGAGAATTTGTTTGCAGTGAATAAATAACTAAAACAGTGACTATTTTGTTGAGGAGTTAAGAGGAATAGCTGTGGTGTCAGAAGTCACATGTTTGTCACACCTGAATGAGCTGCGAGCATCATAGAAATGATGAGTGAGCATCAGCACCAACCAGCCTTAACCACTAGCCTCAAGCACCAGCAAGCACCGTTGAGAAATGCCATCAAGCGTAGGAGTAAAATAGGCTGCACTTTATATACTCTGAAGACCATATATAGCTTATATTTAGTAATTAGTCGAAATAATGATGTTTCGCTATGGCTTGATTGGTTTAGCATAATGACACCTTCAAGCGCTATGAGGAAGCATCGCTATCCCTTATCAACCAATCTGGTGGCCATGGAGCTACTTTTCACAACTCATCTCCAACCCTATACCTTTGCCTAGCCCCACCTTTGCCTAGTCCCACCTTCGCCTAGCCCCACCTTCGCCTAGCCCCACCTTCGCCTAGCCCCACCTATAGCCTAGCCCCACCTTTGCCTAGCCCCACCTATAGCCTAGCCCCACCTATAGCCTAGCGCCACCTTCACCTAGCCCCACCTTTGCTTAGCCCCACCTATAGCCTAGCGCCACCTTTACCTAGCCCCCCCCTATAGCCTAGCCCCACCTATAGCCTAGCCCCCACCTATAGCCTAGCCCCCCACCTATAGCCTAGCCCCCCACCTATAGCCTAGCCCTCCCTATAGCCTAGCCCCACCTATAGCCGAACTGAATTTGGTAAATACTATATTCCCTATAATGTTGTATTAATTTATTTCTAGCTCCAACTATTAATATGGTGTGTGTAAAACAGAAAAAATGATACCTGCATATACCCATTGGGATAGTTTGAATCATCAGGGTGTGCTGTTGCAGTGCGTCGCTTTCTGCACGCTCCCTTCCATCTTGACCTGGCCACTATGGTAACCATGATAACGACACAGGAGACACCTCCGACTATGGTCACCGATATGGTGATGATGAGAGCCTGATTACGGCTAGGAGATACCTCTTCCTCTTCATCTAGGGTTTCACCAAAACAGAACGGCATTTAACGACATGCCATAAATAAACGAGTGAGTTTAAAACTTCATTGCATTTTACTGAATATTTGACTTAAGTTATGAAATTATCTTGCTTGGTTCCTCCACAATTCACTAACAAAATTATTTAATGAAATAAAAAGATAAACAAAAATGCAACAAAACCTAAAGATAATTTAACATAATGCATCTCATTATGATTCAAAATAATTTATAATTGAATTATTCAAACAGGATATATAGCACAAATGAATGTATACTCCGCAGTGAAGTGTAGGAAGATTGATATCTGTCATCAATACTAAAGATGTCGGAAATACAAGTGCTGCAGAATTGTATAAAATTCACAAGAGCAAAGAAAGTTTTTCCTCATAAAATGAATGTAGGGGCCTAACTTTGTAAATAGATAACTAGGATCTGTTAAGAAATAGGACTCGATGAAAACTCCTGTCCTATAATAAAAATCTAGAATCTGTCATACTAGCAGCACTAATAGTGAGTTTTGCTTCTCTAGGAATCACAACTCCAATATAGATCACATGTGGGAGTTTTTTTAACCAAGGAGAAATTCATTTCCTATTAATTATCAACTACGTATATGTCATCTATGACTGGCCAAGATGTGATACTAGAACAATCCTATGAGTAAATGCTAACTTATCTCCTCGTTCATGCCTGGACCAATTAGATGGTCCAAGGTACTCTGAAATTCTGTACACCTGAAATGCAAGCTAAAGAACTGGTCAAATGCAAAACATGATTAGTGTATCGACAAATGAGAGGCATAAGGCAGTTGGCCTCGAGCCTTGCGCAATAACTTCCGCGTGGCATGAAAGTGATCCACTGGGAATGACAAACTTGTTAAGGAACAAACAAACTCCCCCAACAGGTTGTATTTGTGCAAACCAGGAGCCAAGTCATTCAACATTACCATCCTGGTGATGAAACACCAATCTTACTTTTAGAAGAGGTTTCTCCAATCATACAAGCAGGAATATGGGGTATCCATTCGCCGGAGCCATTACAAACGCTGACAAGAATCTGAGGTGTAGTATTTAGCTCTAGTAAGCATTGCACATGAATCTTTGCCCCTGGGATGAAATAGAGAGAGCCTTCAAATTGCCTGCTGATGGGTCCCGTGTGTCCAGAGTTACCTAGCTGCGTGGAAATAATTAGATTATTATTAACAAGTGATTACACCCTGCCTCATGTATTACAGGAAAGTGGGAAGCAGTGTTCCACCGCCGCCCCGTCACATTGACAACTTTTACCATTGCATTTCCTGGAATATAAACCTCAGTTAGATTGAAAATATGCAGCATTTGGTAATTTAATTATAAAATCTAAATTATATGAAGCAATTAGTTCTGACCTCATACAACAAGGTGTTGGCACAACATGTGTAAGCTTTCATTTATAGAATCGTAAGCCTCTGGAAAGGCCTGATTTAAAAACTCACGGAGAGCACGTAGTCTTCATCTAAAGTATATGGAATGTTGCTAGAGGATGGCTCAATGCACATGTGCACACAATCAAATTTCTTCAAGTCCACAGCAGCCATGCCAGTGCTAAAATGAAACAAATAACAAAAAATGCTAGATGTAAAATATGGTATGATATATGTTAAAGTCAACTATGAGTGTATGCTAGCATGTCGCCATATTATACATGTAAACTGATCCTTCCGTTGCAAAAGAAGGCAAGCTACCATGCAAAAATGACATTTGTTTTTTTTTTAGTCTGATGCATGTAAAACTGTCTTGTTACAAAGCTTCGCAGTAACTTTACGATACGATGTGCGATAACAATCAAATAGCCCATTTAATATTGCCAAACAACTTCAAATGTGAAGATGGATGAGTTGAAAAAACTTTTCCTCACGGTTCCTACATGTACGCGCGTGTTGTAGACGTAAGGGAGCACTAAACATGTACGTGTGTGTTGTAGATGTAAGGAAGCACTAGACATGTACACGCGTGCTGTAGATGTGAGGGAGCACTACATATGTACGTGCGTGTTGTAGATGTAAGAGAGCACTAGACATGTACGTGTGTGTTGTAGATGTAAGGGAGCACTAGACATGTACGTGTGTGTTGTAGATGTAAGGGAGCACTAAAGTTGTACGTGTGTGTTGTAGATGTAAGGAAGCAGTAGACATGTATGTGCATGTTGTAGATGTAAGAGAGCTTACATGCAGGCCTAGTCTGTTTTCAACACCAATAAAACCAGAGGAACATATACTGAGAAACACTCCTGGCCTCCACAGAATTTATCAGAAAGTTAGCTACAATATCTCAATGTTACCTACAATATCTCAATGTTACCCACAATATCTCAATGTTACCTACAATATCTCAATGCTAGCTACAATATCTCAATGCCAGCTAAAATATCTCAATGTTAGCTACAATATCGCAATGTTAGCTAGAATATCGCAATGTTAGCTACAATATCTCAATGCTAGCTAGAATATCTCAATGTTAGCTACAATAACTCAATGCTAGCTACAATATCTCAATGTTAGCTACAATATCTCAATGTTAGCTACAATAACTCGATGCTAGCTACAATATCTCAATGTTAGCTACAATATCTCAATGCTAGCTACAATAACTCAATGTTAGCCACAATATCTCAATGTTACCTAGAATATCTCAATGGTAGCTACAATATCTCAATGCTAGCTAAAATATCTCAATGCTTCATTAAAAAATTACTTTTCATTATTCTTATATTAACTGTTCAATATTTTCATTGATGTTTGCTATCAGAAATGACAAAATTTCTATAGATTAGTATCGGAAATTATTTTGAGTAAATAACTGGGAGCCAGTTGTGGTTAGTTATCAGGCATGCTAACAGTGACTACTTCATAGTCATATCAGTGACTACTATATAGCCATATCAGCAACTACTGTAGCCATATCAATGACTACTGTAACCATAGCAGCGACTACTGTAGTCATATCAGCGACTACTGTAACCATATCAGCGACTACTGTAGCCATATCAGCGACTACTGTAGCCATATCAGCGTTTTTATTCAATTAATAAACAAGGATGTCATCCCATGCCTAAAGGTTGACTTGCAACCAAATTCACATTTCAGTTATTTGGTATCAAAAGATTCACCATGTCTTACTCTGCTGTAGGTGCCAAATATGTGGAAATGTGATTACAAGCTCTTAAAAGCTCAAAAACTAAAAGCCGCCGTAGATTGGAATACGTTTATTTCTCTGACGCAGCCATGACAGTTTGGTTATTGTTTTGTCACGTGATGTTCTCACGTGAGTTGAAAGGCCAATAAAAAGCTCAATATAAACTTATTGTAGCACTAGTTTATGACCAACACTTCAGGTTTTACCGAAGACCCCGTATTAAATATAGATGCTCGCTACTTCACAGTTTTGTTTCGGCTTGAACTAATCGTCAAGTCGTAATCTGATCATTTGACCCAATACTTCGAAAATAATTTTTGCAGCACTTTTCGATTATCACAGGTGACCAACAGGCTCGTCATGATTATCAGACAATGATATGTACTCCTTCGAGGTAAGGTTGAAAAATTAAATGAATTTTTACGGTAAGTTATAAGATATCACTGCTATAAGTGACAGCATTACAATGACGATAAAACAGACGCGTAAGAACAATAGACATGGTTTTATTGAATGCTAAAATATATTTGTGAAAACATTTCTACGAATAAGGTTGCATGAAAGTGTAAACAGAAACCATCTACCACAACTACACCATATTTGAGCCATTTTGGAAAGAGAATCCAAACTACGGGGGTCTCGTGTGGCTGCGATTAACTGTTCGTTTTTGAGCTTTTAAGAGCTTGTAATCACATTCCCACATATTTTGCACCTACAACACAACAGAGTAAGACATGGTGAATCTTTTGATATCAAATAACTGTAAGGTGAATTTTGTTGCAAGTCAACCTTTAAAGAAAGACGGGGATTAGGAACAGCTAAGATATTTTCAAGTACTATCCAAACAACTAGGTTATTTAATCCTGATAAAAACTAGTTACAGACATGTATAATTCTGTTCCAAGGTTATATACTATTTCAAAGTTCATATTATTTTATGTATAGGTTTTTACAATGGGTCAAAATTCATGAGAAGGTAATCATTTGATAGAAGTGAACACCTGGAGCAGTGTTGGCTATTTGTATTCTTAAGACGTTTGGCAAGAGGCACCATTTCAATGCTGTAGTGGCTAAACAGGCTGATCACATGCACTCATATTAACTTCACAAAACTTTCAACGTACATATTATAGTTTTTTATGTTATGTTTTAAATGGTGCCCACGTTGGCCATATGTCTAATGAAGTCAGACAGTCATGACTACTTTAACGATTATTTTATTTTAATTGTTCCAGCAAGAATTATCGCTATGGCAAGCTTATCACTTCAAGAAACTTTAAACAAAAAATCTGTGCTCATTCATATAAAAATTCGCAAATGAAAGAAAACCGATACAAAAGCATGCTGAACAGATACCAACATGCTAGACCTAGTGTTAACATAATCATCATGATGAACAAATACCAACATGCTAGACCTAGTGTTAACATAATCATCACGCTGAACAAATACCAACATGCTAGACCTAGTGTTAACACAATCTTCATGATGAACAGATACCAACATGCTAGACCTAGTGTTAACATAATCATCATGCTGAACAAATACCAACATGCTAGACCTAGTGTTAACACAATCATCATGCTGAACAAATACCAACATGCTAGACCTAGTGTTAACATAATCTTCATGTTGAACAAATAGCAACACGCTATACCTAGTGTTAAAACAATCATACTACTGTTTTAGGTTAATAATTCTACTTATTTGTCAGCTAGGTATAAATCTCTTGTGTAAAGCAGTTGAGGTTTATTAATCAACATACAGACACTATAATCAATGCCTAGCAAATTTATGGAAGTCCCTTGGGAGTGACTAGATATTAATAATTGCTCCATAATTAATTCTATTAATGTAGCTGTATTCCAGATTTACAGGTAGTAGTTACCTTACCTTTTTACCCATACACCATCCTCACAATGAACGTTGTAAGAATTCCATAGAGGTAACAACTTCAAAGTAGAATCTCGGCATGATACTCTGCGTATCTGAAAATTATTAAAATTCCATTAAGTTGTCAAATAATAAATACAGTCATTCCTGAACATACAAGAGCCCCAACATATGAAAAAATAGAGATATGAGCAAACTTTTGACCAAGCTTCTGCCTTGACATACGAGAAACCTTTAAGACACGAGCTGGTCCTTGATGGCCGCTAAATGGCCAGAGACTGTTATCGAGAACAGCATTACTTGATCTTTTTTGTCGAATCAGTTTTACAAAAAAAGTTTTAAAAAGGTCAGCTAAAAGTTATAGTGAACGCGGAGCAAAAAGCGCCATGCGGGAAACATAATAAAAAATCAAAACGAAGACAAAATTAAAGTTAAGTTTAGTATGAGATTAAAACTTAGCTTCAAGTGTTTGTTTAGTAAGCTAAGTTCATTTAAGTTAAATTCAAAGTTTATGTTACGTAGTGCCACAAAGGTCTAGCATATCAAACGTGTTACTGTCAAGTCTCTTTCACACCGCCATTAGCCACTATGTCTGTCTCGAACGTGCCAACTCCATATAGTACTGTACATACCGTAGTAATGTTACGCATTTTATCGCAGATCAAAACAACTAAATAGGTATTTGTTACTCGCTGAGCATAGGTACTGAATTACAATTAAAAACATGTTTCTCCATTGTAATATACTATTTGAATGAAATGGAAATAATGAAATGGAATGAAAGGGTGTGGATTAATTAGTGTTTAGTTATTTTATATAGGAAATACTGAATTGAGATACAATCACATTGAAACACGGGCTCAGTTCCAGAAGGCATTATTAAGCTCGTATTTCAAGGTATGACTAGTCTGATAAGAAAAGGGGGTAGCGAATAACAATACGAAAACATAGAATTTATTAGTGACTGACTGAGAGCGCAGCTCCAACAATGATAAAAAATGTGGCAATCGTATTATTCATGCACTTTTGCAAATTGATATATACCGTAAAACCTCTAATTGAACGCCAGGGCGCTCTATTTTTCAACCCTTCCTCTATAGTGGCAGTCAATCGGAGGTGACGTTCAAATAGAGGCTGGTGTTGTATTTTTCAAATGCCTCGTCAGAATTTTGAGAAAATAAATTTAGCCATTTTACGGCCAAAGCGAATGTCACTTATATTTTGCCCTGTTTTTCCGGTGGAGCGATATTAGGCCTTTTGGGTGCAATAAATCTGCTACCTCCAACTTGTCAAAGATCTCTTAATAAATATGCATTGAGAAACCGATAAATATCTCTACCAGTTGATATCTATTGTTTGCAATTGATCTGCGATGAAATTATAGCCTGTGTCCTGCTTTGCAGTTGGTAGGAGCTATCAATTTTTATTTCATTCTCAATTTGAAGACATATTCTTGTTTTATATCAATATTTACCAATGTTGCATAAAAGCTCATTGCACTCATTAATATGTTTGGTACAATTTGCAGCCAAAACTAGCTTTTTATGTGCAATAGAAGAGGAGTTACGAGTGCTGGTCAATCGTAAGATCAGATTACCGCAATGATGCTATCAAAAAATATGCTATAAATCCGCAAATTTATAGGTTACATAATGATAATCTATCAAATGCTACAAATATATATTCATGAACAAGCGACATGAATGCACCATTATAGTTGTATGACACTTTTCTACTGATCACCTGATATGATGGGTTCATAAAAATCAAATATAGTTCAAGTGGCGGTCAAATGGAGGTGGCATTCAAATAGAGGTGCCGTTCAATTCAAGGTTTTACGGTAAATTCTATGACATTCCCTCAGCATTTGCCAACAAATATAACTAGCCTTCAAAATTTGCTTCAGTAAATGGTTTCAAAATTGAAATGCAAGATCTGCGAAATATACAGCCCTAATCAAATGTAAACAATGCGCTATAATAAAAGCATAGAAATACAACTGTTGATTATATATATGATCAGACTTTAATGATTAAAGTTTTAAGGCATATCGTTAAATGGACAACTAACACTTTAAAAACCATAGAGAATAACATCTACATTTGCATTACCAACAACTACAGTGTTATTAAGAATAAAACCACTTATACTTACAGTCGATACTTACAAATTACAAATAAATAAATATGCGCATAGTAATTGTTTCCAGTATAAAGTTTTGAGCAGGGAATTAGAAAGTGTGCTATATACCTACAAAATATAAATTTATTATTTTCACAAATGTACTTGAGAGATAAAAACTAATCACTTACGTTGCTGTCATTTAGAGGAGTTAACACGAGGAAGTTGAGATTCTCAGGAATGTCACACGCACCCAGAGCTCCGAGCCCTACAAATACAATACTATCATATTTATGATAACATTACAGTATCCAAGACAAATTGAATGAACCTAAGACACATTTAGATAAGCTTGGAGAGCTGCCAACAATTATTTCTAAATAACCTTGAAAGTTAGCCACATCCAGTTATAAACATCTACCAATTACAATTTTAGAATTTCCACAGTCCAAAGTGATTGCTCAAATCCAAAGATTCAGAACAGAAGATCTAAAGAACAGTAAGTCCTATTGAATGTGGCCAGAGTTCAAGTCTAGTGAAGCACACAATCACAACTTAAACAGTAAGTCCTATTGAATGTGGCTGGAGTTCAAGTCTAGTGAGGCACACAATCACAACTTAAACAGTAAGTCCTATTGAATGTGGCTGGAGTTCAAGTCTAACGAGGCACACAATCACAACTTAAACAGTAAGTTCTATTGAATGTGGCCAGAGTTCAAGTCTAGTGAGGCACACAATCACAACTTAAACAGTAAGTCCTATTGAATGTGGCTGGAGTTCAAGTCTAACGAGGCACACAATCACAACTTAAACAGTAAGTCCTATTGAATGTGGCTGGAGTTCAAGTCTAACGAGGCACACAATCACAACTTAAACAGTAAGTTCTATTGAATGTGGCCAGAGTTCAAGTCTAGTGAGGCACACAATCACAACTTAAACAGTAAGTCCTATTGAATGTGGCCAGAGTTCAAGTCTAATGAGGCACACAATCACAACTTGAACAGTAAGTCCTATTGAATGTGGCCAGAGTTCAAGTCTAGTGAGGCACACAATCACAACTTAAACAGTAAGTTCTATTGAATGTGGCAAGAGTTCAAGTCTAGTGAGGCACACAATCACAACTTAAACAGTAAGTCCTATTGAATGTGGCTGGAGTTCAAGTCTAGTGAAGCGCACAATCACAACTTAAACAGTAAGTCCTATTGAATGTGGCTGGAGTTCAAGTCTAACGAGGCACACAATCACAACTTAAACAGTAAGTTCTATTGAATGTGGCCAGAGTTCAAGTCTAGTGAGGCACACAATCACAACTTAAACAGTAAGTTCTATTGAATGTGGCCAGAGTTCAAGTCTAGTGAGGCACACAATCACAACTTAAACAGTAAGTCCTATTGAATGTGGCCAGAGTTCAAGTCTAATGAGGCACACAATCACAACTTGAACAGTAAGTCCTATTGAATGTGGCCAGAGTTCAAGTCTAACGAGGCACACAATCACAACTTGAACAGTAAGTCCTATTGAATGTGGCCAGAGTTCAAGTCTAGTGAGGCACACAATCACAACTTAAACAGTAAGTCCTATTGAATGTGGCCAGAGTTCAAGTCTAGTGAGTCTAGCAAAGCAAACCATCACAATTCAAAAATTAATGAAGGCAAAAGTCTTCAATTCTCAATTTTCTAGCAGAATCAGTAAGATTCACATTCAGTCTTGACTTCTTGCACTTTTTTTTTCCCCTTCCTATTACGTAAGTATACCAGATCATAACTTATATTTGTGCATTTTAACACATCTAGTCATTTATTCGAGACACATGTTTTACCAAACTTTCAAAACTAGTAGCTAAACCGGTGTATGGTGACAGAATAAAGGCGGGGGAAGAGACAACCAGTGTATAGTGACAGAATGAATGCGGAGAAAGGGACAACCGGTGTATAGTGGCAGAATGAATGCGGAGAAAGGGACAACCGGTGTATAGTGACAGAATGAAGGTGGAGAAAGGGACAACCGGTGTATAGTGACAGAATGAACGCGGAGAAAGAGACAACCGGTGTATAGTGACAGAATGAACACGGAGAAAGGGACAATCGGTGTATAGTGACAGAATGAATGCGGAGAAAGGGACAACCGGTGAATAGTGACAGAATGGACGCAGAGAAAGAGACAACCGGTGTATAGTGACAGAATGGACGCAGAGAAAGGGACAACTGGTGTATAGTGACAGAATGAACGCAGAGAAAGGGACAGGTTGCGCAACAAGCATAGACTCTCAGACAAACAAGTGACACAAAGACCGCAATGTGAAGAGCACAGAAATGAGCCTGCAGAATATACCAATAATAATATTTTGAGTTAGATATATAGAAGGTTAACAAAATTAAATTAATAGCTTAATGCAATAGAAAATATTGAAATTATTTTATGTGTAGAAATGAATAAAGCACTCAAGCTTTCAGTCTTCATGAGGAGAGTAGCTAGTAAAAAGGCCAGTCGTGCTCAGGTTGATAGCTATAACTTGTTGAATGCATTAAATTTTAACGACATGAAAAAGGTTTGTGTGTAACTCTCTTTGTTACGATAGACAAAATTCAATGAACACTTGTTGAGTAGATAAACTTGGTCAATAATTGATAAAACTGAGTGGGGAGATTATTAGTACCACCTGCTAATACTAGCTAAACTCAAAATTCTCATGAGCTTAAATATCCATGATTTGTTTTTATTAAAGTATGACTTTAATTGATTAGAGACTTTAAAGATTGCAGCTAGCTCTACATTATTTTTATTAATTGTCTAAGCTTGCACAAATTTGAATCTTGCCTGCATCCCAGTTAGCCAAAATGAACTTTCAATTCATTTACAAAGTTTGTATGAGATGTTGGTATATAAACAAGATGGCCATGCAATGGTACGTCGACCTATTTAAAAAATTCTCATGATCAATAATAATGTTAGTTCACATACTGTAACAGTCCAAGAACAAGCAGCATTCTCTAACACAATTATCAGTGTCAAGGAATTGTTGTAAAATTCAGCCTAGTCGAAGGAAAAAATGATATTCACGGAATAATTCTAGTTTGTATTCATGCGCAACGCAAGTTTTGAACATACATTTAATCAGAGTTCATTAAGTTATCAACACCAATAGTAGTAGTAGTAGTGAGGCTACACTGAACAACAGTTTTTAATGCACCATTTAATCCAACATATAAATGCATTGACAGTTTTAACGCTTCAACAAAAAGTGATCTAACATCACAACTGGAAAAATTGGTGACTACCAGTCTAAAAGATTATTTAGTCTTGTATCATCATCAATAACAACCGCTAGCTAATATAGTTATTACGGTTTTAGCGATTTGCATGTTCTAACTATTGTATAATCACAAGTTTTGTGTGTAATATCTTATGCGTGACGCACAAATATCAAAGTAAAAGGTAAAGAATAGTGTTGGTATCTTAAAACCAAGTAGTATCAGAGTATAATAAAAAGCACTGATGCCCTTTATAACTTTTGTTATTTTCATAGAACTAGCAAGGATAGTTTTATTTCAAATGCATACCAGTAGAAGCAGAAACTAGGAGTGATATCCACACATTCACCATCACAGTCATCTTCCCCTGTATATGTAGCCTTGCAAAAAGACTATATATATGCTGACCACTGTGTCCTTATAACTACAATACAATTAAAAAATATAATCAGAAACAAGTATTAACCGAAGCAAATGCAATAAGAACAATCGAGATGTTATAGGACTCAGGCGCCACTAACCTAACTAAAATATAGAATATATGAACTGACAGATTTATGTACTGTCCAATTTCTTTGTATTATCAGCTACCTATACAGCTAGTAGACAACTGAATGAGCATATACCCTGTGTTTCCATGCTGTGAATGAGTTTGGAGTTGCCTACTGTCGCCGAATTTGCATCCAACCTTTCCAACAATTCGGAATTGTACTATAGATCTTTACTAGATTTGCAATGTATCCCTCAAAAGAAAACTTGTTAAATTAAACTCGCTTTCAGGTCAAGGTCACTTTTCAATTCATGCTTAGTAAACTCACATGTACTAAAGATAAATTATTTCGTCATCCTTCACATGTAAATATTAACGTAAAGGTAAAAAAGTGAAGCAGAAACAATAGTTAGTAGCAGTAAAATGCTTTTATAGCAGAGACCAGCGTGGTTGAAAACTGAATTTTTTTTACCTCCACTGGGGAGAGGAGGTAAATTACCAATTATTACTGATTCAGATCCATTAGCAGTGAGCATTTCTATGTCGAAGTACTCTCACCTTCAAACAAATTTAGCGAAGCAAAATGGCATCAAGCGTGTTTGTTCAAGCCCATTTGAAACATGGAAACCCAATGATAATATCAATTTTTTATGAGGCCATACATTCACTGAGAAACTATTTTTGAAAAAGATATAACAAACTTTTTTATGAAAAATTAAGGGTAAGATAAAAAGTCTTATTTAACTGACAAGCTTAAAAAGTAAACTGCTACTAACAATTATTGAGAGGTAGGTCTTGACTATGGACCACTTTTGAATCAATTTCAGGGCTAAACATTGACCGGCTGACCTAAACAGAATCCAAACCAGGTGTTTGATTGGTTTCAACATCTTGTCTTGTTCCCTGCACTATGAATATTGAGAGGCTAGCCTGGAGCATATTGAGAGTTTGGCACGTACCCCTTTGGGTGGTGAGCATCTTTTTGCAGCCAAGACCCTCAAGCCTAAGTGGCCTGATGTGCTACTACAGCAATCTGAATTTGAAGTTAGCCAATTAGCTCTGCCTCATCTGCCTCAAGCAGATGAGGCAGAGGCTAGAGAGAAATTGGACATTTTATATTGATAAAGCTGGTGCATGAATAAGTTTGTTAGTTGGCTAAAATGCAGCTGCTATTATTTGGATAATTTTACCAAGTTAAATAACTAATGTTTTCATTGGTTAAGAGTTGCTAGGCTTTGTCCATTACAGGAAAATATTCAAGTGTTACAGGTTTTGCTACTTGTTGAAATGCAACAGCAGCCAAGTTAATCACTTTGCAATTTAACGCCTGAGCTCTGCATAAAATATTATGCTTAGCTTACATCTTGTACAAAATAAGGATTAATTAAATCAATTTTTTTCGAAAAAGGTCTAATGAGCAAGCTAATAATCATGGTAAAAAATGGCAAGCCACAATTAGAAAGCGTTGTTTAGACTTTATCAGCTCTAGCAGTTTTTTTTCATTGTTTGCCTTGACTTCGTTATTTTGCTCACCAACCTGTTCACCAGCTCATCGGGAGCTGTTGATCAGTTTGCTAGAGCATGGTTGTTGGCTAACTTGAAAAATGTTTCGAGTATATACTAGCACTTTTCAGCTCAACGAAAATTTGTTATTTTCACAAGTTCATCCTAATCATCTCCGGCAGAGTTTGAATATTATTTAACTCAATCTATTATCGGCTCATCTTGAGGCCAGTTATTGGCTCACAAATGATCAGATGAATAGCTCTTCCGGTACAAAAACCTAAGCCACAGTACAGACATCTATCCAAATTCTGCAGTTTATTCTACTCGCCGTATGTTATAAAGAAACAACAGAAGATAACTGTTATTGAAATGTACATAAACATAATAGTATACTGCGCTGCTAAAATATTTAACAGCAGTTTATTAATAATTTAATACAACTTGAACTTGAAAGAATGATTTACGCCATGCACATTTTAAACAATTAAACAAGTTATCAGCTATAATATAGATCATTCAAAGTTACCAAAACATTCACATAGGCTAATATAATTTGCGTCCAGCTCGGCATTCTGCAAAAAGTTGCAAAACGAATTCAAGATTTTATCGAATAAAGCAAGTTGCTGAGAGGCAAAGTTTCGTTATTATTTAAAAAAGCGTGTTTGCATTACTAAAAAGAAACACAGCATACTTATTTACATGTTGGCATAAATTAAGAATAAATAATCGTCTTCGTAGAACAATTACTATCAGAGAATCTACAGCCAAGAATAACAACGATATGAAGCTAGTGGGCTGCATGTAAATTTTGCGCTATTATGCTTCTATGTGTCGGGAGCGCGTGCAGTGGAAGTTTCAGCTTTAATAATACTCGATTCGTTGGTGCGAACTTAAAATTTCATAGACGCATACCGAATGCGCTATATCAGCTAAATAATCCGCAATTCCCAGAGTACTGCATCTAATTTTATACAAAAATATTATACGAAAACAACTGCTTAAAAGGGGCTATCAACTAACAGTTTTTATTTAAACTATATCTTTGCTTGTAATGTACAATCTACTCACTTGCTAGTTCACTTTCGCTGTTGTCAACGAAGGTCGTGTTTCTGATGATTGGTGGTTATCATCAATAGATAGCACTTAAGATAGCACAACTCTTTGATTTCACTGCGACATGCCAAATAAAATGTTACATTGAAGCTGTACATATAATTTTTTCCAAGGTTACACACTTTTTATAAAATTAAAATAAAGCAGAGTAACCAACAATCACACCTTGTAGACCATCTAGTCCACATTAATTTTTTCTGTAGGCTGCCTGTTTAAATTTAGTACTTTCTCGTGCTCCCATATTCAACGACTATATCACTCTCTTTCATGTTTTGTATCAGTTTTATTTTTGTTCTTAGTGATGTTAATGTCTCTGTTAATAACTATTTTTAATAGCAAATCAATTATTCTTCTCAAGTGTATATTCAAGGTTTTTTGCACATTCATTGTCCCTAATTATGGAACTTCTTTTCCCAAGTCTAGCTGTTACATTCTGTGTGTTAGCCAACTGCTTACACTTGTATGACCTTTTCATTAGAATCTTCAAGTTTTTCAAATGGCGTAATTATATTGAATTATAGAATACCATAAGGTATCGTTAGGGCATGTAACAGATGGTATATATCCCCGAAATAGAATGCTACAATACTCTAATTTTGTTTCTGGACTCCTTAGATATTTACATAATTTATATTTTAAAAGAGCGCTGCAGAAATTTGAATTATTTTGATTGTACTTCATCATGTTCAGTTGGGTTTCTTATTGACTTTTGTATGCATCGAGTTGCAATCCATTTATATTGACTATCCAAATAATAATAAGCAGATTATGAGCTTCTATACTCAAAGAGGCTGAAAAGCCAAAGACTGTTATTATTGTACAATTGCAACGGCATCAGCTATATAATAAATGTATATAATACAATAAATACGTACGATAAAGATCTCAGAAACTTTTTCACTCAAAATCCTTTCATTTCACAGAAACATGCATCATACGTTTTGTCAATTGATGCGGGTATGAAGGTGTAGCCCCTATTGAATATATCATTAAATGCTTCCATGTCTATTTTATCAATGTACGATCCTAAATCAGATAAAAGGGGATCAAAGAAAACTAGTGCGTATTTGGCAGTATGCCAGCAGCCATATCTGCCCTTATCCTCCATCGTAGGTCTTTCCTTTTTTTGTCGGTGGGCACTACATATTTATTTGTAACAAACTTCTTCTGAGGTTTCTACAATCAAAACGTAAAAACAATTAAAACAGCAGAAACAGGTTTACCATCGGTAAACCTTCAAGAACAACTAGCACCAAAGACTAACGAGGAAGTAATCACACTTCAATCTACCAGTGTTTGGTCTGGTTTAAATCATAAGCAAATAAAAAGATTTCCGTGTTTAATTTAAGAATACAAATGGAATCTGAGCGATCTAATGATCTCATTGCTATGGCTAGGACCATGCGAGGCAACAGACCAGCATTTTCATTTTTTACAAGTTTCCAACACAACTATGGGAAGTGTTTTAGAAAGCTGTCTAAAACTAGGCAGATTTGCGGTATACAAAGTTTAAAAATGTGTTTTAGTAATAATAAGAACTAAACTTGTAGTTAATTTAGCCCGGTTTCTAGAATCAGGCCTATCTTGGATAGTGGTAAGCGTATAAGGTTACAACAGGCTCTACAGTTGTATATACAGTAATACTTCAACTTACGAGTGCTCCAACGTACGAGAAACTTGAGATACGAGCCAGCTTTTAAGCAAGTTTTAGCACTAACATACGAGCCATGTTTGAGATACGAGCACGTGAGTCAGTTGCCAAGTATGCCGGAGGTGTTTTATGAGAACATCATCACTCTGTATTTTTCAACTGCTCAGGTTATACTTTTGTACCGTGTTTTTGTGAGCGATTTTCAGTGCAGAATTATGTGAATTAAAAGTACTGTGCGTAGACCAAAAGTTTGCCAGTAAAATGAAAGATGAAATGCAAAGAAAAAGCAAATGATAACAATTATTAAACGGACAATTATTGAAAAAATATGCGAAATGTGTATGCGTGATTGAGCTAGCTCAGCAATATGACAAAAATACATCCACAATTATCAAACAGAAGAATTATATTCAGGGCATTTATTTAGTTCGCAAAAGGACTAGCCATAGTTTCTAAACGGCGCAGCGATCTTTACGACCGCTGATGGAGAGACTGCTCAGGCATTGGATAAAAGATCAACAATTGGCCGGTGACAGCGTAACTGAACGACGCTATGTGAAAAGGCCGGTACTATCTATCAAAACTATAAACATTCAGATAAGTTGGCTAGTGGTCGTACATTAACCATTTGTGACGACACATGTATTCGTCCTAATCGCAACATGTTGAAAGGGCGACAAAGGTAAACGTCCTTAGATAGGATCATCTTAAAACGGCTGGCTAGTCGTGAAAGCGAAACACAGGAAAAAATAGCTAACTAGCGAGAAACTCGAAACTATGAACGCCGAAGAAATTTTAATTACGTTAAGTTAAAAATGAAAGTTTGCTTTCAGGTTTGCTTCTAAGTTTGTCTTTTAAGACTTTTATAAAATCCAAATTTATCAAAGTCAACTGTTGTAATGAAGGATAACTCTCTATAACTCCCTAGGATATCTCCCTCTCTGGCAAATGCTAGCGTTAGCTGCTATTGTATGTATTTAATTTTACATTTTAATTAATCACATTTTCTTGCATTATTTTTATTTGTTGCTTCTTAAAAATTTGTGGTAAGTTAGGACAATAACCAACATGTTCTTTCTGTTACAATATCTTGTTTTGAGTGTTTTATTTGCATGTTCAGAGTATGAAAACCAATTAATATATATTTAATTGTTCTATATATAAATAAATTGCACCAACATGCGAGTAAATTGACATACGAGCTCAGTCTCGGAACGCATTAAGCTCGTAAGTTGAAGTATGACTGTATTGGTACTCTGGTTATAATGAATAAAAAAGTATATAAAAACGACCAAATACTGTCAGTACTATAGCTGTAAAAATGCAAGATAGGTTGCCTGTTTTTGTTTATTATAAAGCGCAAAGTGAGTTTTGAGCAGTAATTTGACATTTGAATTTAACTTAGAACAAAAAACAAAACCTGATAAAAACAAAAGACTGTATGATTAATAACCTAGAGCAGCGATTAAAAATACTATTAAGATAGACTGTTTTAGATCACTCTTGTTCTACATAAAACATCACACCATATTAAAATTATTCCACATCATGGATAAACAACGCTTCAAAAGATGTCTCTTTGAAGGCTATACCAATGCTATAAGGCTATTGCCACCCGCGCTCATAGATTCAAGTTACGACACGATCACTTTTTAATGAGGTCCAACAATGAGGTCTCACACAGCTGAGCAAAAAAATGGTAGGCTTGTTTCTGTTAAATCTTTACACCAGCCAGCTACTTTGGTAGAGAAAGTACTCAATACCTTACACGAGTACAAATGCTGCACGAATAGCGCAATTTAGTAAATAACTGAGATTTGTCTTTTCTTGATTTGTGGGAACACAACTCCAATCCGAAATAATTTAGATACATTGTTGTAAAATAGGAACAGTAAGGACACAAGGAATATTGGGTACTTTCAATTACCCTCGCTATATACCAACAGCATGCTGCCTCTCCATGATAACACCCCTCTTGCCAATAGCATGAAAACCTAAACATGATAGGGCTGATGGTAGCACTGTAAAATAGCACGTGGCCTTGTACGATGTTCTTCAAAGAATCCCGTCACCAAAACTCACTCTAGTCATTATAAATTAGAAAAAAAGCAACGTTGGAGAAGACTAGTTTCAAACATTGAAACTAATATCCAGACTAATTGAGACTAATAATAAACCTTAGCATTTTATCTATCTTCATACAATAACTTGCAAAACCAAAAGGGCTGCTAACATATTTATCCTCCCAGCTATAGTTCGCATAATAGAAATACTTGTGATCTGTTCATTGAATGCTTCAATGCTTTCAATTCTTTAAGATAAAATTTAATCGATCACGAATATACAAAAAAACACTTGATTTAACAACAAAACACAAAAATTAAAAATGTCTCTTTTTCATTCCAACAAACATAAAAAAACATATTTACATGAATACATAAATCTCAGTGTCTGTCTGTGATTTAGTCTGTCATTGGGTCTGTCCGGCTATAGCTATAAAATCTTGAAATGACGATCCGTATCGCATATGATTTGATCACGAACCTCCCGTTCACCAGGCAATAAGCTAACCAATTAAGCTACGTGAGATTTAAGATTCACCATGTCTTACTCTGTTGTGTGGTAGGTGCCAAATATGTGGAAATGTGATTACAAGCTCTTAAAAGCTCAAAAACAAAAAGCCGCCGTAGATTGGAAACTCTTTATTTCGATGACATTGTCATGAAATTTGGTTATTGTCTTGTCACGTATGTTCTCACGTGAATTGGAAGGCCAATAAAAAGCTCAATATAAAATTTATCGTAGCACTAGTTTATGACAAACAAATCGGGTTTTACCAAAGACCCCGTATCAAATATAGATGCTCGCTACTTTACAGTTTTGTTTCAGCCTGGTCTAATTGGCAAGTCGTAATCTGATCATGTGACCCAAGACTTCGCAAATAATTTTCGCAGCATTTTTTGACTATTACAGGTAACCAACAGGCTCGTCATGTAGTTTATCAGAGAATGATATACACTCCTTCGAGCTAAGGTTAAAAAATTAAACGAATTTTTACCGTAAGTTATAAGATATCAGTGCTGAAAGTGACAGCATTACAATGACGATAAATAGACCTGTAAGAACAATAGACATGGTTTTATTGAATGCATGAAGTATATTTGTGAAAATATTTCGACGAATAATGTTGCATGAAAGTGCAAACAGAAACCATCTCTCACAACTACGTCACATTTGAGCCGTTTTGGAAAGAGAATCCAAAATACGGCGGTCTCGTGTGGCGGCGATTAACTGTTCGTTTTTGAGCTTTTAAGAGCTTGTAATCACATTTCCACATATTTGGCACCTACAACACAACAGAGTAAGACATGGTGAATCTGTTGATACCAAATAACTGTAATGTGAATTTTATTGCAAGTCAAAATAAACCTTATGTCCAAAGACCTTTTTAGTAGCCGGGCAACGGCAGGCATTCACCTAGTATTTGTATAAAGCAGAGTACCATTAAAGCTAAAGAGGCCAACAATGAAATTCTAATTTGATTAAATTTCCCATTGGTCCTTTGCATTATCAGATAAGGCATCGGTAGCAATAGAGAAGCAACTTTGAAGACGATAAACTAAACGAATATCAAAACTCAGCCTGATCCTAACACCACAATAGCAATAATATCTCACAACAGTCTCATCACTGAGCAATTTCGCAACCCCTCAATAGTGTGTATCCCTCAACCAATATTCTCACCTCATAAATTACATCTTTGTAGAGCATTTGCTCTCTGACAGACCATCGCAGGTTCTTGTGCTTCTTTTCTTCAGGTACTTTAGTCTTGTGCCACTCCTGCTGATAACGCAGGTACCTGTTGACTGGGTCACTCCGCACAAGATTCCTCGAGGTTATGGGCTTAGGCTCAGGCCAAATGACCGCTGACCTAACAGGATCCACTGACTTGTCATACTAAATCAAAATTAATCAGACATTAGATACCTCTTTGTTTTATCAGTAAATTTTACCTCTAATTGTGACAGCACACTAGCATCTAGAGAAGGTATAGACCTTCAGCTGCTGTATTAAACATCTCTATGAAAATCGTTCATAGCAAATATGTTCACCACTACCAACTTCACTGCAGCTTAGAAAGCAACTACATGGAGTTGCTTCTGTTGGCAAACTATTGAAGGAATGGAATCGTTCACTCCTGTACAATGCATTCCTAAAAGTGGCCAAAATGACACGCTTTATTCGTTGAATTACATAGAATGAAACATGGTAAAAATGGAATTATTGCTAGTCACAGAGCGTGGTTTTAAAATTGCTAAGCAACACGAACTGAGAGAATCTTTGAACATTACAGTTATTCGACAGTTTGAGGACAATTAAAGCCCAAAAGATTAACATTACTGAAGATGTGCTTTTTCTGAGTTACATATTAACAAAGAAAAAAATAACAGGTAAAACAAGTCAGGCGTAGGACTGTTTGTTAGTATAAATTTGCCGATCTAGAAAGTGAGTTTGACAGAGAACTAGGGATTTGACTTTGGTTTAAGTACTTGTACATAAAAGAAAATACCAAAATATTTCATAACAATTATTTTGGACTCATTGGTTTATAATAAATAATCGCCTTTTCAGTACCGCAGAACTGATATTTAAATATGCATAAAAGTGCGCCTTGCTCCGCCTAAAAGTGCGGAGTATATACACATAGTTCACGGAGAACTGCCTAAAAGTGGAAAGTATATACGCATAGCACATGGAGTACTACCTAAAAGTACGGATATATACATTAAGCACATGGATTACTGCCTAACAGTGCGGAGTATATACACATAGTTCACGGAGTACTGCCTAAAAGTGCAGAGTATATAGGGTCAAGTGGGGTAAGTACACCATCGAAAAAGGGTAATTCAATTTCGCAGTCTTACTGCTTTGCTTTAACTAAACATTTGAGTCTAATATTGGTCATTGTGAAACTCCAGAATGTTCTGAGCAAGAATATCAGCACTAGAAGACTGTTAATTAAATATCATTGCTTTATATGAAGCGCTAAAAAATGTATGTCTAGGTGGTGCAGTTACCCCACATACAGGGGTAAGTGCACCACCTAGCCCTCTTTGCCATCGTTATGCATTGGTTGATAAGCAGAGGCAAATGCACCAAATTGCTGATATTGAAATTATATAAAATTCAATAGAAATGGAAAAAAAAGTTTTTTTGAGTTTGTACCGCACCACTGAAATATTGATCGCATTGAACATTAAAATTTTAAAAATTTGCAATTCTATACCATTGCAATTCAAGTGACCAGTTTCACTCAATTGAACCACAAATTTGACATAGACTAACGCAAAAGTATAACAAGAAAGACTATAGAGATTGGGAGAACTTGAAATGAGATTGAACTGTCTCTTTTGGTGGGGAACTACATGTGTGCTGGGTGGTGCACTTGCCCCGCCCCTGTTATATCTTAAGGTGCACATAGGTTAATGCTAATGTGCACTACATAGGTGCACTTGCCCCTGTCTCTAAAATTATCAGGGGCAAGTGCACCACCCCAGTTAAAATAATACAAAATTATTTGTGTGGATTAAAACAATAGAAAAAGTATTCTATGGATAGACACCAGTTACACTCAATAGTTAGCCAAAACAAATATCCACTAAAATGAAAGTTATAAAATTATCAGTACACACCTCTGAATTTAAAGTCAACTACTTAAATAGTGCATTTACGTTTTTGTTGCTCACTTCACAAAAAATTTGAAATCAAGCATGCAGGGACTATAGCTTCCTTTGGTGGATCATGGGTAATATTTCTGCAACTCAGAGACAGCTATGCAGTGATTGGCTGATAAAATATCAACAGCTGGTGCACTTGCCCCAATGGTGCACTTACCCCACTTGACTATACACATAGTTCACGGAGAACTGCCTAAAAGTGGAAAGTATATACACATAGTACATGGAGTACTGCCTAACAGTGTGTGAGTAAAATACTACTCAGCTGAACTCACATTTAATCTATTTACTTCTACTTAATCTATTAATCTATTTAGCTGTTCCGTAAACTCTTTGTTAACATGTATAGATCCAACTTACCGTAAAACCTTTAATTGAACGCCACTTCTAATTGACCGCCACTATTATAGGAGAAACGTTGAAAAATAGAGCGCCATGGCGTTTAAAAAGAGGTTTTACGGTAACTGGTTTTCTAACTAAGCAGTTAAACATAAAGTCAGCGCACTTTCATAACACTACTGACAGCAATTAAGGGCCTTCAGTTTACTATCCAAGGGTAAGAGTAGTAATTGAAGACCTTGCTGTTCAACTCTAGCATTAGTATAACTTCTATAACAATTTTAAAACTGATTGTTCGGGTTCATAAGCATGCGCAGCGGTATTCACGCATTAGCCTTAGCTTTGTGCACAGGAATGGTGGCATCAACAGGCGACGTGGTTTGGCAATACAGTTCCCACTACATAAATAATCCATTCTGAGAATGTCTATGTTATAGGAACATCTAATGTAGTCACATTCTCAGCGTACTACCTTGTAGTGAAATGGCTGAAAAATTTCTATCAGATAATTTTAGATTTGAACTTTCAGGTCAAGTTAGATGAAACCACAAGAAGATCAGAGAGACCGACTTACCCGAGCAGAAGATGGTCGCACAGCCTGAGGTTGTTTATCCACTCGTTCTGATGTACTGTAATTCACCATCTCTTTCCTCATCCTTGTCTCCCCACTACACTCACTCTCTGTATCTACAGAAGTTATCAAATGAGATTAATTCGACCTAGCAGGCTCCTGACCGGTTTATCATCAAACTCTTTTGATATCCAATCCTATTCTCTGTATAACCGATTGCTACTAGAATTGATTCATTGCTGCCCTAGCTCTGCAAACAATATGTTTCCTCGTAACAATATTTGTTTTCATCGTCTTATCATTTTAGACAACCTAAACAAACCAGGCTGTATTAAACTAATTAGCTTTTTGAGATAAATTATTCATGCAAAAAATTGTTTATAACTTCATACCCTATCATGAATCAATACAAATTCTATCCAAAGGTTTCCCACACTAATAAATACAATGAAACTTTGAGTTCAAGTCAAAAAAATATGAGGAACTGGTAATGGAAGAGAAAAGAAGGTTTCACTGAAAAGAAATGCTTGAAGATAAACTTGCACAAAGTATTGGTAGGTTTTATCAGAAACTATCGATATTTTTCTATCATTTGCGATTGTTTTTAATGTTTGAAGTAATCTGACTGCCAAAATTGAAGTTGACAAGCCTTGATCGCGGTTAAAATGATCCAATCAAATGAACGCGCAATTATGACATCTATAGTTGCAAAAAGACTGACAGAATAGAGAAGAGCAATGCTAAAACTTGAACGTAATCGCCAATATCAACTGTAGCAATGATAGCAACTAGCGACTATTTTTTTCTGAGTGTTTTAATCGTGATCAAGTTTTGGCGACTTCAATCTTGAAAAACCAAATTGGTAGCCAAATCACCTTGAACATCAACAGCAATCGCAAATGATAGAAAAATGCCGATACTCTGATAAAATTTACTAAAAATTTGTGCAAGCTCATCTTCAAGTCTACCAAAGGCCAAACCGTATAACTAGAATTCGAGGCACTCTACTCACAGCATACAAAACCAACTCACTGTATTCAACTAGACATAATGCATAAATCTATAAATGGAATACACAGTTTAGTGATGAGGGAAGTGATGAAGTATGTCGTATGTCTGTCGATCTGTCATTCCGGCTATAGCCATTAAAACCTTTGAATAAAGAATCCATATCAAAGAAGACTTGATCTCAGATCCTACCCTTCGCCAGTCCACCGCCATACCAATTAAGCCACAGAGATTTATTTGTTTGCTAACCGATATACGATATGTATGTGACTATATGGGAGCAAATACCTAACGGCTTGCATACTATGCAGGGTGATTGCATAAGTGATTGTCACTAGTAAGTTTACTAAATTTTCCATTGGCAATATGCCAGGCTAATAGCAAGTGGCAGGCAACTCTCATTACTTCCCATTGTTTATAAGCTGATTTTTATAACCCGAGCAACGCCGGGTAGCACAGCTAGTAAAGGTATAAAGCAGAGGCATCAGTTATTAATGTCGAATAAAATCAACATTCGCAAGACAAAGTGGACTGCTGTGTAGTTTAAAATACAATACAAACCAGTGTCGCTGTCAGTTTTCATATACGACTCTTCATAGACCTTTGAAGTGCCATCACTCAGCTTCCTGACAAAAATCAACAAAACAAGAACATGGGAAACAAAACTAATACTTAGAGAAAGTCAACAGGGGTGACTGTATTGGTTAGTAAAATAATAAACATGCCCTACTACACAACTATAAACATATGTCCTACAATACTAGGATAAACATGTCCTACTATCTATATATGTATTTTTCAAAGTATGTCGTTTGTCTGTCTGCATTCCAGCTATAGCTATTAAAATCTTAATCTTGAAATTCCGCATTCTGATGGGTTTGAACTCACGACGAATAAATTGATAAGTTTTTTATCTGGACGCTCTACCACTGAGCTAGAGCAGCACATTGATCATCTTCGTTTTCATATACCGCATAAACCATGCGCGTGCTAAATATTTTAGCCTTGTGTCCACGCGTTAAGATGTCTCTGTTAAGAAATATTTTCGGACCTAGGTTTATGCAACACGATGCTTCGTTGTTTTTTTTTGTTTATGCTAATTTATTCCGCCCCACAATATCGACAATAATTTATCTCGAAGTTAAAATTTGGCGATTTGTGTTCTGATTATATACAGTAGAATTTAAGTTCTCGAACGCTTCGGTTCTCAACTAACTTGGTTCTCAACCAACTCGGTTTTTGACCAAAGGTTTTGAGATTTGTTCGTCTCGAATCTCGAACATAAATTCGGTTCTCGGCCAAACTGGAGCACGCGCATTGGAATTGGAACAGCTCCGGAAACAGCATGGAAACATCTGTTAACAAATGGAGAAGCAATTTACACTTCATAAATTCTTTACAAAAAGGAGGAACCAACTGGGACGATGTCTCCTCTACCGAAGAAATTCGCTAGGGAGATAACCCATTCAGTCGAGTTACCCTAAATTGATTTGGAGGAAGATTCTCCTTCAAAGATGTAAAGTAAATGTGCCATTGCTATTTATATTTTCTTTTTCTTACGATTTTTGATGTAACTGATCTGTTGCATTCTTTGCTGTTTCATTATCAATTTCGGCAACTTTTAGTATTGCATTCTAACCTTTAATGTTTTTGATGTTTTAAAAGCAAAACATACCAATGTTTACTTTTGTTTTCTTTTTCCATCATCATAAATAGAAAACCTATAATTAAAATTAAACACGATCTATATCTACCCGTTTTTACTTATAGTATGCAGTATCAGTACAGTTTATAGTGTAAAATGTTGAAAAAATACTTTACCGAAGTTGTTTTCTCACCTCGGAAAGGATTAAAACTTACATACATTTATTCTAATGGAAAATGTTGTTTCGGATCTCGAGCAACTCGGTTTTCAAACAACCTTCTGGAACGGATTATGTTCGAGAACTGAGGTTCCACTGTACGTTATTAAAAGATATACATCGCTGATAGTTATGAAGTTTTAAACTTACAGTGGTTTGAAAACCTTTACAGTTGTTTTAATTATTTTTAATTTAGTTGTCCTGCACAAAATTTTTTCCTCATGGTATGAACTTTGAAAGTTACAGTTGTTTGAAAAAGCTTGAAAAACTTTACAGTTGTTTTTATTTTTTCTCTTAATTTATTTCATCTACACAAAACACTTCTCTCATGATATGTAGTTTGAAAGTTAAAACTGCAAATGTTGTTATGTTAAATACAAATCAATTTTCTGTCCAAAGACATTTTTATTACCCGGGTAACGCCGGGTAGCACAGCTAGTACAACTATAAACATATGTCCTACTACACAACTATAAACATATGTCTTACTATACAACTATAAACATATGTCTTACTACACAACTATAAACATATGTCCTACTATACAACTATAAACTTATGTCCTACTACACAACTATAAACATATGTCCTACTACACAACTATAAACTTATGTCCTACTACACAACTATAAACATATGTCTTACTACACAACTATAAACATATGTCCTATTATACAACTATAAACCTATGTCCTACTACACAACTATAAACATATGTCCTACTATACAACTATAAACTTATGTCCTACTACACAACTATAAACTTATGTCTTACTACACAACTATAAACTTTTGTCTTACTATACAACTATAAACTTATGTCTTACTGTACAACTATAAACACATGCTCTGCTGCATAACTACAAAAACGCAACAATAAAGGCCAACAAGAAAGAGAGTCTAAGCTTCGATTTATAACCTTTTTTATGGCAACCTAAAGCCTTGGCATTATTGACCTAAAAAAAGGAATGCCAAGTCCTGGACTCACGTAGAAATCTTTCTTTTGACGAGAGAAACTTGTGAAGCCTGGCTAAGGTTGAGCCTCTCATTGAAGCTCTCGGCGAGTTGTTTGTCCGTGTCATGGGCGAGGTCAGAAGAGGGCAGATCTTGGCTGAGCAAAATGAAAATAAGATGACTCAGAACTAATGACAAAGACGAGTGATCAATCTGACCAGCAAACCGATGACCACCACTAGAACCACTCCTCTACATTACGACTCTAACACAGAATCCTTAAAAGTTTTTAACCTTGGGGCCATTCAACTGTCTAAAAGAACATTAGACACATACACTGTATATCTCTAATGTTCTTTTTACAAATAAAGTTATATCTGGCACAGTTATGATAAAAACCGTTGTAATAGGCTATCCCAATCACATCCATATCCTATCATCCAACCTATTAAATGTTGGAGTTGCCCTTTTTGAAAATCGGCAATGAGAATGTTGCGATGTAACGTGATAATGGGTATATTAGTATAATACAATATTTAAGCAACTTATATGCCAACAGCTTGTGACACACTAACAAGGTTGGAAAAATAATAATTTAAACAAAATATTTATTTTATCTAAATTAATATTTTTTGATGCAAATGAATTTTTGACAAATATGAATTTTTCATTCAGTTTTGGTCCTGCAATTGTCTGTGTATTGCATTGCCTATCAGGATGCTGGTAAACCCACTTTTCAGTATCTGTAACTTACAAGCTCTAAAAGCTCTTATATTTCTTGCATTCGACAGTCATATAAAAATATAATGTGCAAACTACATGTAAATTACTTGAGTAGAGCTACTAGCAGCTTCACACAATGTATGTATGAGAGCCAAAGACATAAAAAGGTATGAAATATTTGAGCAGGTTCTTCCTCAGTGTAATCGATGTGGTTGATCATGTGAAATATAAATACAAGCTCGCCAGTTTTTAGTACCTAATTAGTTGCTTATTTTTATCAAATGAAACTAAAGGTGGAGAATACTCTTCAATGCTTGCACTCGAGTTTGTAGCAATCAAGTGTTTTATAGCATGTCTTTTATTAAACATAGTAGTGAGGAAAGTGAGTGAGATTAATTATGAGGTAGCCGCTACCCCACTAATAATCCTGCTTTAAGATTTACCAAATTATCAACTGATATGTAGGTTCTAGCTTCAAAGGACTTTCTGTAGCATTGTATCACACAAGCAGTCAGCTATCTACGCACCTACTTCATAATAGTGCAGTGCTTACAAATTAGTTATACACGCATTAAAACAAAATTCTTTGTTAAGAAAACATCTAAAAATCATGATTTTGTGCCAACCATGTGCACTAAAGCTTCGTGTTAATGCTCTCATACATGATTTCTATTGTCTTGAAAAGTTTCTCAAAAGATGAGATTGTTTCTAAGCATAAGCCATGTGACAAAAAATCTAACAGCCATATTCATATTCCAATAACAAATCATTATTCATATGAGATCATGTATTGGTACATGAATACCTTGAACATTTCACGTTATTATAGCTTCAAAGTTCATAGTCACGCGTTTAAAGTAACTGTTTAAACTACAGATGTTTTTTGCATTTATATATAGAAGCATACAAAACGCTGCAGAGAGCGTTGTTGTACTAACAAACACTACTACACTGTACAACTCTCGACTTGTCAGCAAAGAGCTGCTCAGATGAAGAAGTCTCAATTCTTACTACTACAGCGAAATAGTTGACCCAAGGTCACCCAACACAACCAAGCAGTATTCCTACCTCGGTTCTGGACGACGAGAAGAAAGTTCAGGGGTCAAACTGCGGTCATTTGTATACCAATAGTCATCTAGATGGCTATCTCCATTTCCCAGAGATGTATCATCATATAGTCTGTTGATAGCTAAACTTCTACAATAAAAAGCTATTTATAGTAAGGAAACTCCAAAAGGACTCCTAGTTTGGTTGCAAAGAGTATTTATTTGCAAAAGAAAAAACAACAAAAAAAACAAATTATGTTAAATAGTAATCACGAAAACTAACGAAAAAGATCGCGTCACTATCACAAAAATAATAATAAACAAAAGTTAACTAAAAACGTCGGCAGCATACAGTAAATTGAAAGTATAGCCAATTATCTTGGTCAGATTCTTTTAAGAAAGCAGAAAGAAAATGAGCTAGACATGAAACATGGAAGCAGCAAGGAGGTGAAAGGTTGTTCTTTTATTTCTCTACTGTCTGTACAACAAATTATACATTATCTCATTACCATAGCCGTTAAAACAAAGTCCCTAGTTGACTCATATTATTTGTACTGTACACTAGAAGAGAAAATTTATATACAGGTCAGCAGGCAATAGAAACAAGAGAATATTAATTGATTCAGAGTGTTCCATTCATCCACATATACAATTGTACTTGCCTCACACCCTCAGCAGAATGCCGTCTTTCCAAGAGATTTGCACTAGAATCAATATCATACGTATAAGCTGTTGTGCGAATAGGTAAGCTTTTCTCTCCTTCAAATCGATAGTCACCAGAAGCTGTTACTATGTGATCTGTAGCTCCACAGTGTCTATTAGCAGTGCTCAGAGGCCTCCGGTCTTTTAATGATGGGTGTAGTCTGTAAATTGAGTTCGCATTTTCTTTACCTCTCAGAGATGGCTGAAAAAAATTAGAGGCTATAAAAGTGCTGAGGTTATCCCTAAAACGAAAAATAGTACAAAATAAATATGACTTGAAATAGCTGCTCTTTAAAGACGACTGCATTATGGCTGTCACTTGACACAATTAGTGTCAACACTTTTACAATTCCCTAGCATTTGGTCTTACTAAAAAATTGAAAGATGATTGTCAGAAGTAAACTAGTGACAAACTGTAAGCCTATAAATGAACCGAATTGATAATTTTATATGGTAAAATTAAAATTTGCTTGTAGCTGATTTCAATCTAATTAATCATTAACAAACGAAAGTAAACAATATAGCTGTTTCGCTTACCTCACTCAATAATGGTGGTTCATATAATCGGTCATATTTATTGCACGATCTTGGAGCAGGTGGGAGCTGATCATGCGATCTAACAGAAATGTCATAGCGAGAACTTGAACTGTTACTACGGTCAACTTGAACAAGAGTGAGTAAATCTGTAAAAATGAACAAACTTCTAATTTTCGATCTTGAACGCAAGCGAATAAACTGAACGGATTCTTAATGAAAACGTATCACTCAAAACATCCATGTTTAAACTTAGTAGCTTGATTTTACCAACTTACATTTACCTTAATAAACCGATGATTATGTACACTTTTAAAACAAACCTACAGTACATCGCTGTGATAGACTAATAGCGACAGTAGACTCGCGCACATACCTTTTTTGAATTCTTCAAACTGTTCATCGTTGATATTATTATACCCCAATCTAGATAACTCGCTTCTTATTTCTGTGTCAGAAAAATCTAAAGTGGTATTACTGCCGCTCCCATTGCTGTAGTTGTGTGCCATGTTGTAAATGATAAATTGAGCACGAACTTTCGCCAAGCAACATTCAAATCTTGAAGCATTCGTGCTTGGCCTAGCATCGGTTTTTGACGCGTCTTAAATCTCTGCATGGGTGGTCGGTGTCATTTGTTAGAAATTACGGAGCAAGCGCTTCTATAGCAACTCGAAATGTTAAGTTGATATTAGCCAATATTAGCGAGTCTATAAAGCAGCGCAGAGGGCACAACTTCTAATATGAAAAAATCTGCCCATAATATGGGCAGATTTTTTCGTACTAAACATATTATGTTTGGTACGAAGTGTGTTGCAGCTACTGCACCATGGAAACTTTTAGTTTTTATTTAAAGAAACTATCAACACAACTTGTTTTGTGTAACAAAAAATAATACACATACATTATTTCACCAGACCAAACTGAGCCTGAGATGTACATTGCTATGATTCTTCCATTGAAAATCCTACTTGTCATCATTGGGGGTTGTATATCATTGTTGTTACATGGTTGGAAATTGCAGCAGATACTAACTATTCAATAACAATATATCAAACAATTGGTTGGAAAAAAATTGTAAAATGCTGGCCAAAATAAATATGCACATTATATCATAACATGAAAATTGCCACTTGAAAAATATTTTGTCTCAGTCAACATAGCTAGAGGGTGAGCCATAGGCGCGGGAAGGGCTGTAAGTGCGCTTTCGTTCTTGACCAGAGGAATACAGCTCTCGAGGATAAGTCGTGGGACTAGAGACTCCTCCTGTCACTGTTTTTTGGATTACTTTGTCAAAAAACTTGCTCAATTTCACAGCATTGCTTGAGCCTGCCGTCAGGTATCTGTAGACAATTAGGTATTTGTCACAATTATTTCATGACTTTGCAGCTCAATTATATACTTTGGCTTTCTACTAGCAGTAAAAAACCCAACAAGCAATGATACTTGTCAGTGATTTTTGTCAGAGACGAAAATTTCCATGATTGCAATTTTAAAACTTTCACCTCTATTATTATGATTTTATCTCGACTTCCTCTATCTAAGTCAAAAACCAATAAATAAATAAGTTCAATAATGTTTGCGGCAACAATGAAGCTCTTTCTATCAAAATATACTATCCAAGATGCCAACAAGATAGAGTAACTACTAAATACATAGTAACTGAACTCCGAAATTGGTGTGGAAAAAACTCAGTCACAACAGTAGCGAGACTTTTTACTTTTTGATGACAAGTCTGCCTTCAAAAATATCACAACGGAGTTGGTTTAGCCTCATCACACTAAGAAAAACCCAAAAAAACCAAGTTAAAGAGACGTACTTGCAGCTTTCTCTTTAATATCTTTTAGTGCATAGTTTGATGCAACGATAAGAAATAAATTTTGTCCAATCACAAAGCGTAATTAGTGGATTAGCGATTGTTTATACTGTATAACAAAGTTAAATTCCTGTTACTTCAGCTCTGCAGTATTTACAAAGAGTCAAGCTTGTGTGGAGGTCAAACTTTTCACCTCAAATGAATACTTGAATAACTAATGAATAAATAATAAATAATGAATAGCTATTCATAGCTGTTCAGAGTATAATGCCTGCATAGACATGAAAAGTTGCAAGCAAATTTAATAAATGAGGTGAATTTATTTATAAAATGACTTCTGTTATAAGCAGAAGCCAAAGTTTTTTTTAAATTTATATAATCTCTACTGGCGACTCAATATGTGGTCATGTGATCCTTTTTTGAGGTTTTCCAAAATAGCCGACCAAGACACATGCCACAGAATTGACCAGAGATCAGTTATTAAACTTTTGTAGCTAAACGCGTATGCAGAAGACAGTTTTAGCAAGCAAAATGTCTACAAATGGGCAAAATAATTGTTAAGAGAAGGCCAGACGGGTACTAATGATGATGAGAGATTTGAATGCACATCAGTAACAAAGGTCACTAATCAGAATTAAGTCAGCATTTGCGTTCCATGCAATAACTTTCAAAACATTTAAGATAGAAAACATGGGCAATTTGAATTATTTACATTGAGCTCTTAGAAAAGACAAACCTCAATAAGTATCTGTTGCTACAGTTACATTGAGCTCTTAGAAAAGACAAACCTCAATAAGTATCTGTTGCTACAGTTACATTGAGCTCTTAGATAAGACAAACCTCAATAAGTATCTGTTGCTACAGTTACATTGAGCTCTTAGATAAGACAAACCTCAATAAGTATCTGTTGCTACAGTTACATTGAGCTCTTAGATAAGCCAAACCTCAATAAGTATCTGTTGCTACAGCAACTAGTAACATTGTTCTTACAATGAAACGACTATCATAATTCAGCAAGGCCTTAGATAAAATGTGTATAACGCTTACTGTCATAGAGGAGTGACCGCGTCTCAAAGAAGCGTCCACAAATCTAACGGGTGTGGATTACAGAATCCGTGACCATAAGGGAGGAAATAACTAAATAACTTAATTTTATGAATTTTGTTCTGGCTCATTTGGCTGTTCTTACAAACTTGGTTGCATTTGTCTAAAACACATGCACCCTTATCACCCTCTCTTAAACCAAACAATTATCCGCAGTGAAAAGCATTGCGGAGACTAACTTGTTCGAGGTGCAGTCCAGGTTGATTTCCTCAGCATTACAGTCATCAGCGATAAAAGATCTAGAAGGTTCTCCACCTGTCAGCAAGTCAAGTTTGGTACCTATGACTATGGTGGGAATGACTGTACTTGCTATGCTGTCTTTATCATATTCTGTTAGGACCTTGCAAGTAGAAAAAGAAAATCAACCATTGCATTCCTACTATGTTAGTCGAATCCATGACAAGAGTATAGAAACCCAACAGCACGATGAACAAATATAATATTAACGAAGACAGGAAGTAGACAAAAAGGGAAAATCTTACAAAGGTTTCGGTTCTATCTTCCCAGTATTTATTGTCATCTACCTAGCATTATACAGAAATTCACAGCCGGTCAGTTGTGACCAGTGGTAAACTATTCCAAGTTTTTGCCTTCAAGAGGTAAGGTTACTTGATGTAAAAAGTCCCTGCCATGTAAATTTTGTGGATATTGGGTTTACATTTACGAGATGAATTACTACTACACTATAAATTATATATTACATAAAGGTGACTTGAAAATATCAACCTGGCTCATATTATAAAGTAACAATGTCATTACCAGCACAGTACATGATGCAATAATGGGTACAATGCATACTGCTTCAGCACGATCCTACGCAAATAAAATACGTATTACGGTCAAGTAAATAATAAGTAGTATATACGTGGCACTGTAGTGTACCGTAGAGGGGTGTGTACCATAGAGTAGCCTATACTGTAAAGCTGCATGTACCATCGAGTAGTGTGTACTGAAGAGAAATTCTGTTATGTACTTAACACCTAAAATAATCTCTGTTCTGTACTCAACACCTAGAATAGTCTCTGCTCTGTACTTAACACCTAGAGTAGTCACTGTTCTGTACTCAACACCTAGAGTAGTCACTGTTCTGTACTTGACACCTTAGAGCATTCACTGTTTTGCATTCAACTAAAAAAATGACGTAAGTATATGCTTTTAACCACTAAGCCACTACATTTCTCATTCAAATCAGTGCACTTACTATGTGGTACAGGACACAGTTCTATCGCGTACTACAAATATTAATCTACGCAGCTACTTAAAATCACCCAAAAAAATGCAGGTGACACAATTCTCTTCTAAAAGGTATACCTGACGAAGTTTTCCCCCATCCCTGTGGTTAGAAACTTCTCTCAACCATGAGTGAAGGTTTGTCTGAGACTTCCTGTTTGTCAAATCGTGTACTAGAATTATACCATCTACAGTACCGTAGAATAAGGACCTAGCAACTTCATGTCCACGTGATCCACCGATGTCCCACAATTCTATGAAATAAGCCTTTTCTCCTGGCAAACCTGCAGATGAAAACATAGTAAAATAGTTAAACGTAGTACATAGCTATAATTTCGTCACACAATGTTTGCTAAAATGAAAATGAGTGTGCAACAAGTATTTGCTGTAGCTTTGCTGTAGCAATAGCTGTTGCTGTAGCAAGATATCAAACTCAGCTCACTTTAAAAATACATTTTGCATCAGTACTGATAGTATTATTTCAATATGCTAATGCATAAAGATAGTTAATGATGTTTGTTTGAGTTCTATTAATGTTCATGAGTGTCGATTAACAGATTTATGAACAAAGTTGCTCTTATATAATTGTTAAACTTCCTTTGCTAACATCAAATGTTAATGCAAAACAAACATGCTACACGTCTTAGGTTCAGAATCATCCTCAAAATTGAAATTTCTTAATTAAAAGCGTGTCACAAAACTGCAGGCAGATTTATTGAATCTCACATTGCCCCTTAATTGCCTTGTTATAACTTTTATGATATAATACTGATAGATAGAATGTTAGCCAAATTCTCTACACACAGAAGACAATCAGAATCCTAGCCTCAAAACCTGCTAAATATGTTTTAACAACGTAAGGTAGGTTTCACATGTTCTGAACCTCATTCAGCCCACCATATAAGTAAACTGATGTAGAACATACAGAATTAGTAGAATTCTCAAATACATTATAAAAAAGATGATTTGTACAAAGTTAGATTTTGGTATAAATTTAAAAATACATGTACAGTTCATACAGAAAATATTTTCGTGCAATACACTTCTTGCTCGTTAGTGAATAATTCTAGAGTAATTTAACAAATACAAAAAGTGAAGACCAAAGATATAAGCATGAGAATTGGATGAGTACTGGAAAATACAAAGAGGTTGATATATCCAGTACGATATTGCAGACGCAGAATCTCAATTCAGTAATAAAATTATAAAATTAGCAACCCCAACCTAACAAACAAGAACTTTCCTTAAGATAAGAAAGGTTACTATAAAAAAAAGTGAGTACCGAACGGCATATGGGCATTACCACAAACCGATAGCGTAGCGACACACCCCCATATGGGACTGCAATGCCATCAAGGAAACAGTCATGTCGCTCTCATTCTGTTGTGATTCAGTGTCGCTGTTTGGAAGTGAAACACCTATGCGGGTCACCATTTTTGTGCCATGGAAACAGCCTTAGCGACCAACGGCATCACACTAGTGCGTGCGCATAGGTCTTGCTGGCGTGTTGCTTTACATGAACAAATTCTTGGTTTGAAATGCAGAAGATCTTGTTGTATCGTAGCTTGGTGTAGTAGTAACAAGAGCTGTTGATTAACTTATGCCATCTGCATAACGCATAACAGCGTAAGAAGTAAGTTTTTTCTTCTGAGCATCCATTGTTTGTTTCATCCTTGACCTCTTAAAGATATAACCTTGACATAAGGTACAGGGCATCCATCGATTTACTATAGGTAGCGCCCTATGAGAACATGATCTGTTCGTCGGCCCGGCATAGCACTCGGGCACGGAGGCACCCAGGTGTCACTACACTATCGCTGTATGAAAATGCACTGAATAGTAACTTACTAATAATCAAATAAATCTACAGTAATCATTAGAAACTCTTTACCGGCTCTGTAATCATGCAGTTTCACTTGAGTAGAACAGCCGATAGTTGACATTGGTCTTTCACATGGTGAACCATGAGCTATCAAATGTGACATTGATGTTTTGCCAGTCTCACTATCACCAACTATAAGAACTCGTACCTTGTCCACTGTACTCATCTTTTCTCCTCATTTACCTGACAGAGAGAATTGTTTATATGCAAAACTTTAAACATTTGACTGTTCATCAGACATTTTGTACTTATTTAATGGCAAGGACACTATCAAAACTACATGATATTTCAAATTGAAGTATCACCTCATGTTTTTCTTCAAAATTAGCAATGATTTGTGACGTAATTCAAAAACTGTTCAACAAAGTATAAATCTCAAGCCACCTAGTACACAATTGTTAGAATAGAAATGCAAATAAGCTATACCAGAAATGGCAGGGGTTGTGTTGAAAATTCAAAGATAAATTGTTTTTTTGCTTTTGGTGCAAAAGAGCCAGCTGACAATTTATAATAGGTTGTTAGAATATTATACTAATATCTACAGAGATCAACAGTTTTATGTCATGTTAAGTTCTGAGAAAACGGTCAGTTTTAGAGAACACATGAATAGTAACTAGCAGTAATGATTATCTGCTAATTCTATTATTCTATTAATTCTATCTGCTAATTATCTATTAACAAAACTATTATCTGCTAATTCTCCACTCAGGTCACAATTATGTAATGTACTATATTGGGATGTTGTACTTCATACTCAGAGTGTTAAATAAATAAAGTGTTAACTACTTACTACAAAGTGTCTGAGAAACACTCAGCTAGAATTTAAGAGAAAATTATCTACGAATCTCGGTACCGTTAGAAATGCATTTTATGCAGAACTCTTATCTAGTGAGTTTCTTGTCAATGACAGAAAAAAAAATCTTCAAGAAGTACGGAATTTGTTTTCCATGCACTAAGCAGGTAATTTTAGGCACGGTTTGGAACAATAATCAAATTTTGGTATAATATTTTTATCAGAGAATATGCCTATTTTTTCATTAAAATTGAACAAATATTCCAATTTTGATTGCATATTTATTTTGGTCAAATTTGAGAACATTTGATTATTTGCTCAGAATATTTTTCCACTGTTACTTACATGTTTTGTAGGCAGTTGTAAGCATTAATAGCCAAAGATTGAAAACGGAAGAGAAACCTGTGGCAAACTGTGTTGCCACAGGCGATCAAGCTGATAAGTTAATTAAAATCTCATTCAACAATTAAAAAAATAAAGATGAGATGCAGCCAATCAAAGCAAACAGTTTGGTGAATTATGTACTGATATGAAAATTGCAAAGGAAAAAGATCATGAATGAATGAAGTAGTACATTGATACAAAACATACTACCTTCAATGCACAACCAATGCAACAACCTAAGGTTTTATTACACCATCAGAGAGTTGGTCAGAGAATCAACATTGTTTTTGACATTGACAACAGAAGAACAGAGTAGGCCTATACAAAGTAAGGAAATGTGCCAAGAGAAGTTGATACAGACTTCACGAGTGATTGATTGACTATTGTTAATATTCAGCCTGTTAGCTTGCTATCCCTTGGTGCCATTTACTGACACAAGCTGCAATTCAATGCAGCCTGGGAACTAGTCAAGTGGAATAAACAGCTTAGGACAACAACAGCAATAGAATGAGCAATCATCACAAATCACGTCAGGACCTATCAAACATCACTGTCGTGTGCAGCGAAACAGGGATAAACAGTCATGAGTGTCGCAGTGCACTTTTACTGCATTATTTATATACAGTAGAAGTGTTATATGCAGTATTATTTATATTTGTTACATGCAATTTTATTTCTTACCAAGAATTTACTTCAATCTAAGGTTCCAATTTAGAATAACACCAGTAGATGTATAAAAGTACACAATCGCAACCTTGCTACACCTGCTGTTATGCTATACTGGTGTGTAATCGTGTTTTGAGGTCTTATGTAGCCTAACGATGTCTAAGGCAACGGTGAGACGCTAGTACTAGAAGTCAAGGTAGGTGATGCTTTCGCCATGGTATTAAAGCTATCAGATTAACAGTATAGGATTCACAGCTTTATTGGCTTCTCGGTGCTATGACATAAAAGCTATAAGGCAACTCACAGATCGGATCATTCTACAGTGCCGTATCAAGGTATGCACCTGCAAGTTATTTAGAAAAAGTCCACATAGAGTGAGATATACCAAGAGCAATAAAGATGGGCTATGTAGTAGTGACATTAAACAAGTTTTAAAAGTAAATGGGAAAAATGTTGAGTTTACACTCGATACAGGAGCAGAATTTTCTACGGTAACAGAAGAGACTAGTAAAATACTTGGTCTGCATTTGAGTAAACCTGAACGTAGTTTATATAGCGCAGATGAATCTTCTCTATCTGTAGCAGGAATTTGTAAAGTTGAAATCAGAACCACTTTTAGGTCAGTCGACACTTCCGTGTATGTTTTAACAGGTTCTAGGAAAAATCTTTTGATTACATGAGTTACATCAGCTAAAATTGCTTGACGTTAATAGCATGTGCAAAGATGATTTTGACCATATAAGGGAGTTTCCTGACATTTTTCAGGGTTTAGGCACAGGATCTGGTACTTTTAAAATAAACTTGAAGGAAGTGTTTATTAACACCCAAACCGATGGTGTCTGGTCTTAAGGATCAAGCTGGAAGAGAATTAGACATAATGTCAGCTAGTGAATCAATTTCTCGATCTGGTGCTAGTTATGCCGGTGTAGTAAAGAACAGTGGGAAAATCCAGAAAATCTCTTTATTGAACAAAGCTAATGAGTTTTTTAGACGAAATAGAAAGCAGCAACTTTTTGGATGAGAAAAAATTTGAGGAGAAAAGAAAAAATATTAGGTTAAGGATAGAGAGGTTACAGCACAGGTTTGAGGAGCAGATTAGAGAGTTAGAGGAGGAAAATCCAAGCCTGGAGGGCGATTCCAGAGAGGAAAGCTTGAGTGCGGAGAAGGCCAGGATGGAAACTGTAGGCGTTGCTAAAAGCTCCCTGGAGGAGTCTCTTGAGATCCCAGGGTTGTATAAAAGCAGCAAGCCTGTCAGTACGACAGATGCCTGCATTGGTCGAGAGGAGTCCAAGACCCTTGACCTAGCTGCAGAGGAAGAGTCCTTGGGAAGCGAAGGAGATGATAAAGTATTTGGGATAAAAGGAAAGTTGTAGTTTTAATTTTAGAAGTTTGTAACTTGATTGGAAATGATAATATATGAAATTAGGATCTTCTGAGGTAGCCTTTTTCTAGGAGAGGGGGCATGCGTGTAATCGTGTTTTGAGGTCTTATGTAGCCTAACGATGTCTAAGGCAATGGTGAGACGCTAGAACTAGAAGTCAAGGTAAGTGATGCTTTCGTCATGGTATTAAAGCTATCGGATTAACAGTATAGGATTCACATCTTTATTAGCTTCTCGGTGCTATGACATATAAGCTATACGGCAACTCACAGATGGGATCATTCTACAGTGCCGTATCAAGGTATGTACCTGCACGTTATTTAACACGTCTTATCCCTTTTACTACACAGTTTTCTCCTGTTCCCACGCCTCCCCCCTCTCTCGCATTCCATCAAATTAATTACTTTCAACTCTGCGTTCACCATTCATACAATTCATTCAGCACAACCAAACAATTAACATCAATAAACTAACAAGATTTATAACTCAATAGTTTGTTAAATAAGCAATTCTTTAAATTTGTAAGTAGATGAATAACACAAATATTTTGTCTTAGTTACATAAAGCAAGTCGGAGACGATAGTGTAAAACTATTTAATTTATAATAGTTATTTTCTAATATCTTATAATGTCTATAATATCAATGATATACAGCCCTTCCCCATATCATTGATATTATAGACGGGGGGCTGTATATCATTGATAATATGTATTTTAGGTGTGACCAAAAGCGTAATTTTCGTTAAAGCAAATTGCCTGCTCGGTTTCTTCTGAATGTCATTCTAGGATTTATCTGCAACGGCATTTAGTGGGTTGGTAAAAATAGCAAACAACTTCAAGTTCAGATGGGGGCTGAACTTGAAGTTGTCTCTGTTGAAGTTTGTCTCCGTTCTTCAACTGGACAAACACCAGTAAGCGTAATTCAAGCTTTTGAAATTGAAGCGTTCAATATTGTAACTTACCAGGTAACTACAAAAGGTATTCCTAAGGACGCTCGACTACTTGTAGCTGTTCCGCTTCGGCTTTTTTGTCGGGTAAGCCATAATTTTCGCTAACTTGTTGTAGATACAGTTTGTTTCGAACGTAAAATATGAAGCATACACGACAACATTTTTTATGTGGAACATGTAAACTGGCAATTTTTAAACAAAACATGAGGGTGGAGTTGTAGCGTAAAAAGTATATATCCCTATTAATGATTTAATTATCTTATTTATTTGGTGCGCAAAACATTTTTGGTGTTGTGTTAGTATTACATATCTGCTGCATTTCTATAGGTTTTTTGCTACTTCATTTTTGTTTTATATAGCTGGAGTGAGCAACATTAATTGTGGGTGTTTTTGACGCAAATGCGTTGAAAGCAGTTTAGTAGATCTGCGATAACACCACTCGTCTTCATTTTAACAAGAAGTTTTAATCGAGGGTTCTCTCTACATTTTATTTAATAAGAAAAACATTTTTAAATTGCAATTTGGTAGAACAATTTGCTTTTGAAAGGCCAATCAAACATAGTCCACTATTTTAATTTTGATTACGTTTCTTCTATCATTTATATAGTACAGATTCTAAATCTGGCTGTCTTGAGCAATGACGGACATGGGAGAGTTTTTAAAGTTATGTTTTGAATTGGTATTTAAATTTTTTAATGTTTGTATAGTCATTGGAACTGATCTAGGCTCTTATAAAGCAATGTTTTCGCCATGCTTGTCAAATTGGTGATTATGCCTATTACTTAACACAATACCCAGAATAGAAACAGAAATTGATATTTCATAACTATCTGTTATTCAAGAAGTTCTCTTATCTCCTTTGTGTTTGTTTGGCCAACTAAAAACCTTAACAGTATAACGTGTAAAAGTTTGCACTGCTATAGCCTTAGTTTCTAGTTTAGTATTTTCAGCTTGGTGGATAGCACTCATATCTCTCAAATGTTGTGCTTATAGCAAATATCATATGTTAATCAATAATTTCTGAAGCTGTTTTTTCAGAGGATAAATTATTGGTGTAGATCAAAAGCAGCTAATTTTTCAATCCATCCTTGTTGCACACCTGCAAGAACTCAATCAAAATAATTGAAGAAAGAAAATAATAAAAGGAAATGAAATATGTTTTATATTATCATCTCTGACTTGATTGATGTAATTATAAGATTTGACAAAAAATTTGTTTAATTTATTCGCTCATAAATTTAAAGAATTATTTATTTAAAAAACTTTCAAATTATAATTGTTTGTAAATTTATTGTTGTTAATTGTTAGGATGTGCTCAGTGAATTGTATGGGTGGCACACGTAGAGTTGAAATTAATTAATTTGATAGAATGAGAGAGATGGGTCTGGGAGGTGGTAGCATGGAAAAAGGCTATGTAGCATTACTGCAGGCGTTCAATCAATTGGGTGTAGTTAAATAATTTGGATAATAGTTTTTTAAAGTGCTCCTAAGGTGTTTTTGTCTTTATAATCTAGTTAACTGTTATTTTTAACCTTGAGGGTGTATTAGATCAAAGATGATCATTATGATAGAGTTCTAACATCATTAGGATGTTAGAAACAAATTAACATTATTTCGGTAGCGATACTAAAATAATTTTGGTTTTGAAAAGTTTTCTCGCTCTCCTCAGTTGGATCTGATAGAAAGTTGTTTAGTCAGTTTCAATCCGGAAGAATTTTTTCGAGAGTTTGCAAGCTGCGAGACTTTTTGTACAAAAATCGACATGGTGTCCAAATAAGTCATGATATGTGGATCAATTATAAGATCAAATAACCGTGATGATGCTGTCAAAGAAAATGCTATATATCTGAAAATTTCTAAGTTATATAATGATAATCTATCAAATGCTGCAAATATATATTCATGAACAAGTGATATAAATCAACCATACTTATGTTACATGCAGAAACAAAAATTAACGTTTTTAAACAAAATATTGGCATCATTTACTTGGATAGCTGAGTTCTGATTGTTGCTTTCGATAATACGAACATTTTCTGCTTGTCCAATACCTTCCACAATGTCTTCTGACTTCAACTCTTCTTCTGCCCTGCTAAACTAGTCGGTATTAGCGTCCAAACAATTTTGTGACAAAGCAAAACTTTTACACGTTGCATTTAGCACAATTCCGAAGCGTAAATGTTTTGCTTGCTAAACGTTACCTTTGGCTTAAAACTAGTCATTCATCTACCATCGTAAGTATAAGCTGTTTTTATATACATATACTTTGAAGTATCAAGACCGCATTAAACTAGGAACTGCTATTAGCCTGAGACAGCAATTATTTCTATGGTGTTGCTATCAAGGTTATAACGAAACAAAGCGAAAAGCTTTGGAGTTTGACAACGAGAGAATTGATTGTTATTGATGTAAACGATTCACTATTAATACAATTTTGTGGGTGCTATTCTACTGATCACTTGATATTATGGGTTTATAAAGATCAAAGTGGCGGTCAAACGAAGGTGGTGGTCAAATAGAGGGTGGCGGTCTATTTTTCAACTTTTTTCTCATAGCGGCATTCAAATTGAGGAGGCATTTAATTAGAGATTTTACGGTATAGGGGTTTTTCTCTGAGGCACATTTAAATACTAGATATATTCATGTACAGAACTATTCATATACCATGTTTTTGATGAAGCTCACTTGTACAAATGAAATATGTAAAGTAATTATGTAAGCTTGACAATAGGTTCTTTGTGCTCGTTTTGAATCTATTAAATCTTGTTGTTTACTTTTCATAGATGTTGATTATGTAATGGTACAATTCAATTCCTTGAGGTCATGTGAATTTTTAATTGCTATGCTGAGATTGAGGGCATCACAATGTTTATGTCAGCTGGTATGTTCTCAGGCATGTTTAGAGTTTTGGTTGCTGCAAAAATTGGTCTTCGTACTCGCAGTATCTGCAAACGTTGTACGTGGTATATTAACTATAGGCAATAAAAATATGACTAAAATAAAGTACTAGCTAAAAGTTGATAATAACAAAATACTGACTTCTGACAAGACCTGCTCTCCAGTAGTGAGAGCATGTCGCTGTTTATCATTAGGAATGTGACACACCTGCAAGCTACATTTTAGCAGTTGAAGGTGGATTCTAATGAAGGAAGAACAAGGAAGGCATGCTGGTACAAGTTCTTACATCGCGTATGGTATAGCGGCATGCCAAATATTCTAATGCTGTCAAGCTGTGTTTAAACCTATCAATTTGCAAACAGATTTTTTGTGGCTTATGTCTGAACAATTTTATTAGAGTTATCAGCCCAATTTTTCTGTTCACATCAGGATGAGTTTGGACCAAGAATGGTCGAGATAACTTTAGCAGATATACTTTTAGTAAATCAAAATTAATATTTTGTAAACTGTTTCTTATGATGTTTCTCATGAACGTTTTTAGCAAGTTTACCAATTATTTTGCACTATCCAGCTCATCACTAGTAATGGATGACTATAGGGAGGGAGATCTTTTATATATTTTATATCACTTTATAGACAATAATCTTTTGCTAACATCGTCTCAGCTCATTACTGATAATGGATGACTATAGGGAGGGAGATCTTTTATATATTTTATATCACTTCATAGACAATACTCTTTTGCTAACATCGTCTCAGCTCATCACTAGTAATGGATGACTATAGAGAGGGAGATCTTTTATATATTTTATATCACTTTATAGACAATACTCTTTTGCTAACATCGTCTCAGCTCATCACTAATATTGGATGACTATAGGGAGGAAGATCTGTTATATATTTTATATCACTTGATAGGCAATACTCTTTTGCTAACATCGTCTCAGCTCATCACTAATATTGGATGACTATAGGGAGGGAGATCTTTTATATATTTTATATCACTTCATAGACAATCATCTTTTGCTAACATCGTCTCAGCTCATCACTAATAAAAATCACAAAAACTAACTAGAACTGTATTAAGTCTCTGTGTCCAGTGCTGGCTAGTGTGGCTATTTATTACAAGTTTGGGTTTAGATATGTGCTTTATGAAGTATCGGCTCAGTTGCTTTTAGCGACGCTGAAGATCAAAGTTTGTTTAATAGTGCCAAGTCCCAAATTTTAATAATATACAAATATGTGCTGTAGTTTTGTTTAAATTGTTTTAGCGTTACAAATACCTCGATTTGTTGTGAAGATGATGGTGCAGTGGTTCAACACAGGCTTTGATGTACCGCATCTCTGGCTGCAGAACTTCTCTTCCAGTTCATGGACAGGTGAGTGATTGTTCTTTAACTATTTCATTACAATTATTGCCTTTTTAATGCGTTGGAGTGTCCTAGAACTGTCTTAGATTTTTGATAAACTTATTTTTATATCAGTTTTTGCCAATGTTATTTTAACTGTTGCATTGACATTATAAATTATTTATAAATACTGCTGAATTTTAACAGTCCGTTTATAGCCATATGAAATAATTATTTTCTGTAATATTTTGAGGTAAACACGTTTTGTCATTTCGTTAGTTTCACTTTGTTGTCATAGAAAAAAATTTGGTTGCGTTTTTATCGGACAGTCGAAAAATAGTTGTTTAATATTTCTGACCACCAAATGTAATTTGCAAATATATGACTTCTATAGTTTTTCTTAGAGAAGCTACTAAAGTATGTTGTGAACCAATACCAACATAGCATGACCAACATCAACATGGCATCATGTTAGGAGAAAGTAATTCTGTGGTAAGATTGTCAACTGGACTTAGGTGGCACAATCATCTATCTACAGCACTGCTTTCATATTTTTTGGTTTTTCTCAAAGAATGAGCAGTTTTGGCATAAATTGTAATTAGTAAGTCATGCAGCGGTCAAAGTTGTTGGTCTTTTTTGTGGTGTTTTTTGATACTATTTTATATTTATTTTTGACAAATTCATCAAATTTATTTAACTTTTATCTCATGAACATGTGAATCACGCATTGCCTGACTAGACACGCTGATCATCTTATTCTAATTGAAAGCATTAACAACGCGAATAGCCTACCTTGGCCACTCAAATATTCCTGGGGTTCTGCACCTAAAGTCAGGTATCATCGGAGTTTTAAGTAGCTTTAAAAAGTAGTAGGTTAAATTAAAAAATAGTGTTCGTAAGTTACAAAGCTGAAAATGGTAGCACTATTTGTAGGTCTGGCTATCTTGTGTGCTGCAGTTGTGGGAGTCTGTCTTGTCAAATACCTTGTTTCCACGTTCTTATTTGTGTTCAACAATGAAAAAGCAATGCGAGAAAGGAAGCTGAAGTACTCCGTGTATGTACAATTAAACCACTAGTTAATTCTTTCTATCAACCTTGATTACAAGTGTCTTTATACTTTGGTCGATTTAGTTAAGTTTTGTAGAAAGTTGCTAGATGAGTTTACTGTACCGTAATGAACTAGTAACATCATATAATAGGGACTCTCTCTAACTTCATACATGCTCAATGCGTTAATCTGGCTCTAAAGTTGCTAGATGAGTTTACTGTACCGTAATGAACTAGTAACATCATATAATAGGGACTCTCTCTAACTTCATACATGCTCAATGCGTTAATCTGGCTCTAAAGTTGCTAGATGAGTTTACTGTACCGTAATGAACTAGTAACATCATATAATAGGGACTCTCTCTAACTTCATACATGCTCAATGCGTTAATCTGGCTCTAAAGCATTTGAAATTCAAAATAATAAAGAATGTGTACCTCTTTTACATCGACCGAATTAAACTTTTTATATTTTTATGTTAAAAGAGATTTAGTATCACCTTATGATGAGGTGAGTATTAATGTTATTATTACTGTCACTGCTAGTCATGATAATTGGACGATTACATAGTTTATATTAATTATGTATCGCCGCCAATTTGTTTTGTTATCATCAACCAACAGAAAGGTTAAAGGATTACCTTTTTTGACCGCCTCTGTATGTTTTAAATATACCTACCGCAATCTCACTGACATTTACAAATCTTCTCTAAATTCATTCACTCATTTGGCAGTTGATCTGGAAATTCCTCATTAATGCACCTAAGTTGTTTTGAAGTAACATCCAATGCGTCATATATATAATGTGTCAACCAGAAAGGAAATTGCAGTTGTTTTTTGTTTCCTCCGCGAAATTAAATACTGGAGTCGATGCAAATGTTTCTGACCATTTTTTGATAAAATTTTGTGTTTGATCTGTTTAAGTAAAGTAATGTGTTTTGAGCATTTTTTATAAAAGGTTAAATTCAAATCATCATTTAGCCATTTGGGGTCAATAAAAAGAAACCACCCGGAGCCGCAACCCATTTTGACATGATGTATATGTGTGTATATATGTGTGTATATATGTACATACTACAAGTATGACATGTATAAAGACTGATGTTTATATACATTTATATACATGTACATAATATACATTTATTTACATTTGAGTTTTATTTCTGCTTGTAACCAAAAAGCTTTACATTTAGTTGATGCTTGATTTCATACAAAACGCCCGGTGTCTATTTTATTTCTTGTATTTAAGAAATCAAAATTCAAACTTACCCCACCGAACTACCCACCAAACTTACCACAGTCACCTGTTCTCCTTTTATTTATAAGATAAAATCCAAACATATCCAAATATGGCAAAATATCCATTGGCATTACATGAACAATTCAAAGCAAAACATGTGTGTTCAGATTCTGTATTCCATTGTACATGTATGTACAGGTATATGCAGTCAGTTATTTTTAGAAATTTTTTGGTTGGTAGATACATCTAGCGTTTACCTTTCAGGTGGGGATCAGAAGGTCAGTAAATCATGTTGGTAGTTTGCTGGATAAATGCCGGTGTCCAGATAGGTGAGGAAGGCCAGGCATTCAAGTGTCACACATCAAATTGGCACATATTTATGGCAATAAAAAAAATTAAAAGACGTTTTATTTCAAAAGTTCACCATCCTCTTTAAATACAAATTTATAATTTAAACTAACATAGTAGAATAAAATTTAGTGTTAATAAAATACTTTTTATCTATTTTTCAAAGTTCCAAGAAACCAAAATCGTAAGGAAGAAACAGCCACTCATGATTCTAGAGCCAGGTTTACCGACCTCCATCTTATTCATACAGTTTGTTGGTGTCAATGGAGTCTCACACGCTTTACATTAGCCACTGTTTTACTGGAATAAGATAGTTGTACCCTTTTTGAAGTTACACCTGGTCTGTATCATATTAAAAATGTCTCTCCGCACTGAAATACATCTTCTATTGAAACTAATATTCATTCTTCGTCACACCAGAATTTGGCTCAACTAACACGGAGATAGCTAAATAAGTCCTACAATGTCCTAGCAGATTGTAAATCAATGCAAATACTCCAATCAGTAATGAAAGAATATTTATTAAACTGCAATTCTTCTGGTACTTTGTAACCGTCTATCAAGGTCTTACCCTGTTCAATAATGGTATATCGGCAATAGCTTTGGTGTCACAAAAACATCCCTGAGAAAGATAAATGAAGATAGATATCTCTGGAGTTCTTATCAGCTTCATCTCACCTTCACATTTCTTTCAGAGGTATGAGGATAATGTGCCACGCTCTAGCTAGCTTAGGCACTCTGCTCGACGTGGCTGCCAGCTATTTGCTCATGCTAGCAATAATGCTTTACAATGTCTGGATGTGCCTGGTGGTGGTTCTCGCCAGTGGTTTCCTATTCTTCTTCACTTCATGGAGTCACGGATATATTTACAGCCATCTCTACTCCCATCTACAGTATGTTCTGATCGCAGATGCTTGGGCTCCTTCATTACTTGTTTTGGCAATAATACATTAATTGTTGTGGTACAGATATGTGGAAAGTCAGCAGTGTCAGTTGATCCACAGTATCAAATTCACACTAATGCGCAGTTACAGTACACATGTAGTTTCAAATTTTGAAGAATGTGCGTTTGCAGTACGCATGAATCACTTGCTTTCAGGTAATACTTCAAATGGAAGTAAATGCATAGTAGATGGGCAGTAGTAGTAGTAGATCGGCAGTAGTAGTAGATCAGCAGCAGTAGTAGTAGTAGTAGTAGATCGGCAGTAGTAGTAGTAGTAGATTGGCAGTAGTAATAGTAGTAGATCAGCAGTGGTAGTATCAAATGGAAGTAAATGCGTAGTAGATCGGCAGTAGTAGTAGATGGGCAGTAGTAGTAGTAGATCGGCAGTAGGCAATTTGCAAGAGTTCAGTCTCAGTAGCAGTAAATATCTACTGCATATTAGATAGTTGCAATACACGGCAAAATAGCTGCGTACTGCACTATAATGATGCAGTGCAGTTCTAATGCCTCACCACCCTGTCGTCCAGCATTTGTATAACCAACCAGATTTAGTATTTTTGGGCGTGAGGTAGACGCTCCTTTCACGTAAACTTCCTTTTACATAAATTCCACTAATGTAAAGAATTCATGTAAAATTTTGCTTTGCATCATGTAAGAAATTTTGTGCAGTTTGTCAAATCCGTCAAGTCGATGCAAATTCTCAAATTCAATTTGAACACCAAGTAGCTAGCTTTGAAAATATTATTTTCTCTCAGGCCGTAATTGGAAATAAAGCGATTTATAGGGATATCTATAATTCTATATCTATAATTATATATATACATGCTAGTACTCTGTTAATCTAGTTTTTTTTCATGAGAGATCGTCGTGTGTCGATCATCGTGTGTCGATCGTCGTGTGTCGATCGTCAGGTGTCGACCGTCAGGTGTCGATCGTCAAGTGTCGATCGTCAGGTGTCGATCGTCAGGTGTCGATCGTCAGGAATGAATTATTTAAGCTGAAGGGGGTATACTGTATTGTTATTGGTGCGTAGATTCGTAGGCACAGCCTATGACAGAATGTCGACCTTTTTGCAGCTGATGGCATACATTATAAGCCTCCAAATATTATAAATGTAAGTAACATTTATAATATTTGGAGGTTAGTTTTGCCTAAGACCAATTCATGTCATAAAAGCTGTTATTACGATGAAAAACATGATTGATTCTAGTTTTCCTTCTCATATTTAGGCTAAGAAGCTATCGTAGCTTTTAGAGTTGTCCGCAGTTCTTTGTCAGTTGTATAACTAGTAGACATATAGTGATTCTAATAATGCCTTTTGTACAGCTTGCCGTATGAATGCAATGAGTACATTATTAAACACATTGTGGCCTATTCATTGCATATATTCAATAATATATTCATGACTGCCTGTTGGTGTTGTAGCTCTAGCGGAGATGAGATGGTAAGCTCAGAGGGCTCTGCTGCCAATGCTGCCAACAGTCAACCTATTGACCTGGTTTGTCCTGTTTTATTGTTAGCTTTTTAAGGCTTCTTCTATGGTTAGTGTGGCATTGCTTTCCTTTCACTGCAAGTATTTTCTTTGCAGTTTTGGTTTGACTAACAAGCATGAATAGCTGTAGATATACGTTTAAAAACTCTTTTTTATCAAATTCCCATTTTATTTAGATACATGTTGTGTTCAGTCTGCGACATTTTGGCTTAGAGATTTTGGCGTAAGACTTTTTGGCGGGAGACTTTTTAGCACTGCTATTATTACACCAAAGGAATGATCTATGCTTAGGTGCAGTAAATAAATAACACCATTATAATAACAAGAAAATTAAAAAACTTTCTTTTATGAAACTTCACACATAATACCTTTGTCTTCAAAATTCATAAAAATGAGCTGAAATTTATCAATTGATTAGAAATCAAATTAGTGTGCTAAATCCCGTAGGTATTGTAAAGGTTGCCATATACCGTAATCAGACACAATGTTCTATTTCTCTAACTCTATTTATTTTTCTATGCACAGTAAAACTGCGTGAGCTGCTTGCGTGGATTCTTCTCAACAAGAATTTTTATGTTCACATCATTGAAGGATCTCATGAACTACATCTGTCAAATACGTAAATACAACCGCTGTGTACAAATTTTTCTCTTCCACTTTTACTCGGAATTTAATCATGACTCACAACAAAAGAGGGATAAATTTTGAACTTTCAACCTGCACCAAAAAGTCCTGCTCCAGAAATCATCATGCCACAAAGTCCCGCAACAGCACATCTGTACCAAAAGTCACATTCCGTGTTGCAATGTATTATCGGATAATCGCTAAATCACCAACTCAGTAATCCAAAGCCATTGTCAAACCAGTTCATTTTTTCTGCCTGTCAAAGTCTCTATTAGTTATGATTGTGGTTTTCTATTTGCATAATAAACTTAGCATATTTCAAAAAGGGTCTCGATGATCATCAATTTTAAATGTGTTTTCGTGGTTTGAACATCACAAGGTAAGAAACTGTGCCAAGTATGAAAGCTGAATTTAATTTAATTAAATGAAAGCTGTTTGCTTTCGTTTAATTAAATTCTTGTCATATATCACATGATTTAAAAGTTAATTTTTGTCATATCACATGATTGATAGGGTTTGAAGCATTCTGATTTAGTAAACACCTACATGTACATGTAGGTGTTAAGTTTACTGTTTTAATAGACCCTATTGTAAAGTTTTAGTTTTACAGATTTAAACTAAGTTTACAGTTGACCTTGCTAATCCTTAATACTCTGTGAAGCATAATCTCAAAAACTCTAAAGGTAAAAGAGGATTGCTTCGGATCCCTTCCCAATTCTTTCTAACTTGAGGTGAGCTGCCGTTACTTTTTGCTCTGTAACTTGTATGCGGTTTTATATTGATTATTATAGCCTGCTGACCATGAAAATGAGAAGCGGAGGAGTGTGGAGACTGGTCAGTTGATAACAATGTCAAGCTTTCAGCAAAATCAGATGGAAGAAGAATGTGAGGTGTGTTGGGTCGAGCTGTTTCTTTTTGGTATTATACCAGAATGGTTCGAGTCTCGCGTATAATTCAGATAAATAGGTAGATAATTCTTGCATATAACTTAGATAGGTAGATAAGTCTTGCATATACATGTAACTTAGATAGGTAGGTAAGTCTCGCATATAATTTAGATAGATAGGTAGATAAGTCTCACGTATAATTCAGATAGATAGGTGGATAAGTCTCACGTATAATTTAGATAAGTAGATATGTCACGCGTATAATGTAGATAGATAGGCAGATAAGTCTCACGTATAATTTAGATAGATAGGTAGATGAGTCTCACGTATAGTTTCGATAGATAGGTAGATAAGTCTCACGTATAGTTTCGATAGATAGGTAGATAAGTCTCACGTATAATTCAGATAGATAGGTAGATAAGTCTCACGTATAATTCAGATAGGTAGATAAGTCTCACGTATAATTCAGATAGATAGGTAGATAAGTCTCACGTATAATTCAGATAGATAGGTAGATAAGGTCTCACATATAATTTAGATAGATAGGTTGGTCGATATGTTCAGCTGATCTTATTGACCCACCAGTCCTTCATTTCAGACCTTTTTAACAACTATCATATTATTTATCTGTAAGAATGGGTGTGTTTAGCTTACCTCTATCAATCATTTGGTACCTCCCTATAGTCTAGCATTTACAGTTCATGGTCCTTTAGCAGCCATTGCTGTGTGGTGGATCGAATGGTGAACCTTATGTTACATCTTATGGTGGGTCATATGGTGAATCTTATGGTGGGTCATATGGTGAATCTTATGGTGGGTCATATGGTGAATCTTATGGTGGGTCATATGGTGAATCTTATGGTGGGTCATATGGTGAATCTTATGGTGGGTCATATGGTGAATCTTATGGTGGGTCATGTGGTGGATTTTATGGTGGATCTTATGGTGGGTCATATAGTGGATATTATGGTGGGCCATATGGTGGATTTTATGATGGGTCATTCGGTAGATCTTATAGTAGATCCTATTGTGGGTCATATAGTGGATCTTATGGTGGGTCGTATGGTCGGTCATCTGGTGGATTATATTGTGGATCATTTGATGGGTCATATGATGCATCCTGATCAATCCATTAAATCTTTTAGTCCCTTTTACAATTCTAAAATTGACAAAAGAAGCTTTGTTATAAAAATGCAATGATTATGAGAGGATATTCCTCTGACAATTGGTCAGTTTTGCTAACTGTAGATTTTTAAATAGTCAGATATTTTTTCAGTTGATCATTGTCGATGTTATTTTGCCAACCCTGTTTATAGTTTAGCGTGCAGTTCATAAATTGTTGTCCACAATCTGTAATATATTGTCTATAATCTTGTAATCTATATTTCATAGTCTACTGGTTAAAGCTATACTCCCAAATTCAGCAAATTCTAGTTAGCCAATATAATTTTGTTGCGATCTTTTCCAGCAATTTTATTCAAATCTTCCCAGAGACTTAGAGATGAAATATTGACATGAGAAGGCTTCGTAGGTAAAGTTTTAACGCCAGAAGGCATTGTGGGTAAAGTTTTGACATCATAAGGCATTATGGGTAGTTTTGACATTAGAAGTCATCGTAGGTAAAGTTTTGCTGTGTTGGACAGTGTAGGTAGCTCTTTGTTATGTTAGGCAATGTTACAAATTTTTTTAGAGCTTTTACTGATAATTCAGCTAAAATAGTACACGTATAGTATGGTACAACATGTGTATATAGTATACATGAGAGAGTAATATATGGTTATACCTACAATAGGGTATAATATAATATTAATAGCTGTAGTAATCACAAATGAAATCTACAGTACAACACTCACTCAAGCTCATGTATTGCTCACGAATTATCGCAAGAGTTGTCTATCGGTCAATGTCGTCATTCTTCAGGCAGATATGGTCACATCAGACGATCGTCTCAACCCCAGGAGTAGTCTGGACGATCATCTGGACCCCAGGTGTAGTCTGGACAATCATCTGGACCCCAGGTGTAGTCTGGACAATCATCTGGACCCCAGGTGTAGTCTGGACAATCGTCTAGACCCCAGGTGTAGTCTGGACAATTGTCTGGACCCCAGGTGTAGTCTGGACAATCATCTAGACCCCAGGTGTAGTCTGGACAATCATCTGGACCCCAGGTGTAGTCTGGACAATCGTCTGGACACCAGGTGTAGTCTGGACAATCGTCTGGACTCCAGGTGTAGTCTGGACAATCGTCTGAACTCCAGGTGTAGTCTGGACAATAAAAAGTCCAAAGAAGCGGCGTTAGACTAGCTGAATAAAGGGCAAACTAAAGTGTAAATCACAATTTATAGCACAAAATAACCACACAGAAATTCATAGCAAGTACTAAATAGCGATTCTTTCAAGTAATTTTAGTGTTTTATATGACATATTGGATGATAGTTATTTCTTGTTTTTAGACTTCTGCTGATGCAGCGACTCTGTTAGTAAGACCAGATTTATTAGCACAGGAAAGCGAAATAAGTGTGCGGTGTAAGGGACGATCAAATAGCGACCCTCTCTTAGATAAATATCCCGTACTCAGGTTTCACAACAACGATTTGAAGGACACGACGCCCATTCCAGGAAGGAAGTCGACAGCTCTGGAGTTTGATGAGCTGGACCAGCTGATCAAGGAGCTAAGTGAAGCTTAGACTGAGAACTCGTTGAGTGCTTTCTACTCCCTCAGCGTTAAGTAGTTTAACCGCAATTAATATATATTTACTTATGTTATTTGAAAAGCAAGGTTAAATGCGCTTAGTATTGCTATTACGGATCTTAAGCTATAAATTTTTTACTACATAGTTCGACTCTAGTCCAAAGTCTTTTGGGTCTATTAGAGTGTAAACCTGTCTTTTTAGTTTGCATAGTAATAGGGAGAGAACATTTAATTGCCATGTTATAACTTACTGCTGTTTAACATGCCAGGCCGGCCATTAGCATTAGTTGATAATATTTTATGAATCGCTTTCTGAGGCTAAGGAAACAATATTTATCTCTCAGTAGCCAGAACTAGTGAGCAATCAAAATCTCATATGGATTTTTCATTTCCTTATAAAAATTTACTATTTTGTCTAGCCAACTGTGACAGTTGAACATTCTAGTATTATAAGAATCATGGACCAATGCTGATGTTCTGCAAGATCTGATACAGATATTTATTTATATTTTGTTTAATTTTTTTAAAAGTTTTACTATTTACATGATCGATTTGTGATATTATGCAGTCATATTTAATTATATGCTCTATTCGCCTTGCTCATTAGATCTTGCTTGCATAGCTTCCATGCCCGCTAATTGTCAAGCATTATAATTTTTTATAGAGGCAGTTTCTAGTACACTCTTAACTCTCATGGACTTAGAGATTTCTTGGGGCCGGAAACAATGTTATCGTTGGAAAGTCTGTTCTTAGCACTTGTCTTTATTCGTAAAAACAAATTTTGAAAGATACAGAAAGTTCCAATCTGTCTTAGCAAGCTTGCTTTGTCTTCCTCTATAAATACATGGTCTTAGTACTGCTAAATTTATTTGTTTTATTCAAAATAGATTTTTATCTTTTGTGATAAAGAAGTCAATCAGCTTCAGTTTTACTGCAATTGCTAGTAGAAGCTTGTAATATAATATATTGTATATCGCTACCTGTCTCACTTTATCTCTGATTAATGCGGTGGGATTGACCCCCTCCTCTTGAATCACATTTGAAGTCAGTCTACATATCAACTAATACACATGTATTCGGACACTATGGCATTGCACATAGAGTTAAAGATAAGCATAAGATAGCATAAGATACAGAGTGCACTGTCACAACTTTGTCTTCACCGATAAGCTTCATTTCTACCATTTGAAGCGTTAATAAGTGAGGGTAAGACTGAATTATGTTGGGAACAAGAAACCTATCACATCCATTTAGTGCAGATCATCAGAGGAAGATAATGACTGGAAATGTTTGCAACTGTTTTGTGGGGTGTCAACAGAACATTGTATACCCGATATAATATGTATTATCAATTATTTGGGCTTTGTAATTCAAAATGGTAAGTTGCGTTGCCACCCTGGCGACCATTTAGACTTGATCATTAAAAAAGAGTCTCACGATGTCTGTAAGTGTAGGCACCCTTTGTGTTACATGGATGACTGCCAACACTGGCGTTCATTTCTCTGCAATCATCTGCTATAATTCTCAGGTCAGAAACTGCTGTTTAACAGACAAGTGTTTGTTACCAAGAGCGTCACATACTTTACCATGTATGAGTGACATTACAGTGAACAGTGGGATGCTCTGAGATGCTGTTACAACCTGATCTGCTATTACATTCATAAGAAATATGAACTAGATGTTACAAGATACTCCGTCATCATTCTCTCTGTATTTCTCCTATTTGCTATAACATCATACCCATTATATATTGGGTATTCCTATTGTTTATTCCTTTTGGGTATTCCTATTGGGTAGAAGACGATGGAAGACACTACAATAGAAGACACTACAATAAAAGACACTACAATAAAAGACGCTACAATAAAAGACGCTACAATAAAAGACACTACATTAAAAAACACCACAATAAAAGACACTACATTAAAAGACACTACATTAACAGACACTACATTAAAAGACACTACAGCAGAAGACACTACAGCAGAAGACACTACAGCAGAAGACACTACAGCAGAAGACACTACATTAAAAGACACTACAGCAGAAGACACTACAGCAGAAGACACTACAGCAGAAGACATTTAACACTTTACTCACTGTGTACATTTATATCTTCATACTTCTTTGCAGTCGGCCATCACTAATGTTATCTGGTCATTTCTGATAGAAGTGACTAATCTACAAGGAAGATAGGCTTGGTATAATAATTCATGCTATAAATACATAATTTACTTTATAAGATGGAATAATATTTTGTATTTGACAATATAACTTGCTTACATATTCATCATAGACGTCCATACGATAGAAAAGTATGTTCATAGAATAAGACTTCATTTTATAAGCTTTCCTGTGTCATGAAGGAGTTGTGCACCGCAGCACTATTTGGACAACTGAGACCTGATTGCTGGCGCTGCCATTGCGCATAGATTTACATCATTTTGAATAAATGTAGGACAACTCTTACACTCTTTATTGCTGAAGGTAATATTATCATTTGTTCATTTTGTTTGTGTAAGTTACTTTTTGGCTAAATGGTAAACAATTGTCATTGTTCAGCTCTGTGTCCTAGGGTCAGTCTTTCATTGTTGCCATTATCGATTAAGAGGTCAAACTAGGTTTCCAATACCTATACATATAGTATGTCTCTTCAAAGACTAATCGTAAAACATTTTACTAAACCCTAAAAAATAGAAATTAGTTGTATAGCACTTATCATCCCCGTTCATTTCTTTAATTTTAATTCCGCTCGGTTTAGTAAGTTTTTAAATATTTCAAGACGGGAATAAAAACCGATATTAATTCATAAGTCTGGGTAGATCTCTCATCTGTGTTGAAGTAGCCAATCATAAGTAGCTTTTGTTGAGTTTAAAAGCAGTATTCTGATTGTATTGCTATAAAAATATATTTTTTTGTATTAAATTACATATAAATATATAACAATTTGTGCAAAGCACAACTCTATTTTAGTGTTGAAATTATCATTTAAAGTAGTTATTGAAATTACATTTTTTGACAAAAACATGTCGTAACTACAATGTTGTCCTAAAACACAATGATGTGGGCAAACTTTTTTGAGTTCATGTGTCCACATCTGGCATTCCTCCTTTGGCATTATTACCCTTGCCAAACGTATCCAACTCCTTCATGTTAGCATTGTTGTTCCTCGCAGTTTTGTGTGTGCAACAGCACTTCCACAGGAGCAAGACGATCAGGAGTAAGGTGACTAACACTCCGATACCTAAAGACAACCCAGTAAGTTTGAAATGAAATCGCAGATGAACCATAGATGGATAGCCTTTGGTCAGTTGTTAGGATAGCCTTTGGTCAGTTGTTAGGATAGCCTTTGGTTAGTTGTTAGGATAGCCTTTGGTCAGTTGTTAGGATAGCCTTTGGTCAGTTGTTAGGCAATTTATTATTATTGGATGCAATGGATTTTGAAAACGGTTTAAAACATATATATGTAAGTACATATACAGTATATGTAAGTACTTATAAATAGTTTATTATCCTGTGTTATATTCTAAACTCATCTAAAGTAAATTTACAACTAAACATAAATAAGTGAAGTAAAATTAGAGGCTGCAGACGAACTCCATGCTAATAGTAATAAGTGGGGTAATTGTTTAAACTAAAACTTACATGGAATGTCAAATTTTTCTTCACTAGATATCTATTTCACAGTGTCGCTGTGTCTTTGTTTGAAGTTTTTAAAAATTTTCGGTTAAAGACACCTGACGAGCGACACAGTGAAACAGGTTTCAGAAGAAACAAAGTCATAAAAACTTTGACTTTTTAGACGAATTTGATCTATATATGTATGTATACATACATTGTATTTATATATACAGTATATATACTGTATGTAATATATATATATATATATATATATATATATATATATATCAAGACTAAAGCTCCTCTGAAAAGTCAAAGTCCTAAACATATTATATATATTCAATATATATAGAGTATATGTACAGTATATAGGACCTATACATGCAGGATATATAGCATACCTATATATACAGTATACTTATATACAGCATATATTTACAGTATATACACGTATAACATTAATAAATTATACAATTTTACAGAAGAATTGTAATTTATGTACAGTCAAAATGGAATATTCTAGCCTTCAGGTAAAACAATAGCATGGTACACTCACCTATAGCCAAGCCATATATAGGCGGAAGACTTGATCCAAAAGGCTTTAGCGCAGCTGTAGAACTCTGTAACAAATATTTGTATTATTATGACTCTTTGAATTTTATTATTACATTGTTGTCTAGCCAGAGACTCATCAAAAATAATTCTGTCTCTTGTACCTTATTTTGTAAAGGTAGACCAAAGACCAATTAAAATGTTCCTTGAGTGTCAGCTTGTTCCATATAATATGGAAAACTAAATGCATTCGATAGTAAGGTCCAAAGTATTTTTGGTACGACTGGCTTGCTGTCTGTCGGAAATCAACAATGACTTGCATCTTAACGATGTATGCTTTAGTTGAGCAGAATGGTAGAGGAGAGGTGACCCAGTTATCAGTATCTACCGCTTCCAAAACTGTCAGATTAATCTGAAGGGATGCCTCTGCAACACGTCCAGTCTAACAGACTGGTAGCCATTTCACTTGCCCAATGCATAGAGTTATCTCTATGGCCCAATTGCGAAGGAAAGAGGTGGATCTTTAACGTGCCCATGATGTATGTGTGGTACACGAGGCCTCCCAAGTTATAGTCTAGATCCGAAAGACCCAGCAATTTAGGGTTGAAAGCTTGCTGAGAGCTTTTTGTCAGATTGGCATTAAGCAGGACTCGAACCACCAACCCCATGGTTGACAGTCAAGGCGCTGCTGCTAGGCCACCCTGAATTATTATTATTATTGTTTTGGGTGGTATGGCAGTTTTTCCGATAAACAAACCGAGTAGAGACATATTGCAGTCAATACTCTGTAGCTGTATAACTATACTATAATACTCTTTACGTACTTCTGCAGTATTCACTTGGTCACCATTTGCTCTGTTGCAGACTATTACTGATACTTGAAATATGGTCATAAGAAAATAGAAAAGGCTCTTTGTGTTTGGGATTTTCATATTAGTCAGTAAAAAGATGAAACTGCGCTTTTCACTAACAATTATAAACACCAACTCGATTTATTGTAATCAGGGTACACATGAGTTTTAATGTCAAATAAGTTGAAGGTCTTCAGACTCCATCGGATAGGACATGTTATAGGTTGAAGGCTTTCAGACTCTGTTGGGTAGGACATGTTATAGGTTGAAGGCCTTCAGACTCTGTCTGGTAGGACATGTCTACAGAACGCTCCTGCAACATGGAGTTCTCGAAAAAGGCACAAGACAAACGGGAAGGCCACGACTCCACGTCAAAAAGGTTACGCGGCCTCAAGCCTCAAAGACTTCAACATCAATCCTATTTCCTGGATAGGCTTCTCCAGAGGCCATGGCAACTGGAGGTCAAGACTCCAGGTTGGTCTCCTTCATGATACCGAGGCCAACTTGGAGGGTTTGTGACAAAAGCGCCTATGGTGCCATAGATGTCAATGAATATTAATGTCAAGCATTGTCACCCATGTCAGACACTTGCCAACACACGATATACATGTATATTTGGGCCATAATTTGTGTTGTGCATCCATATATGCGAAGCACTAGCGACAGTCTCATCTCTCTCCTTGATGACTTTGAATGTGTGGAATGAAAAGCAGCGGAAAGAGACTAACATTTTAATTTTATTTCCTTCTCTGCCTGTTTTACATTGAGTTCTTTCATTAGTTCAGTTAGGTGAAACCAAATCTTAAAGTTGCATATAGATGACAAGCTGTATTATAGTCCAATCTATAAAAATTCAAGAATATGATTTTATAAATAATGTTTGATTATATTGGTAATAAAAAATGAAAATCTATAGTATCGGTCCATGTCAGAATTTGACATCCTATACAGCACTATTATTAGGTGATTATATATTTGCAAGAGAGATATTAGATTATGTATTTACAAAAGAGACATTAGATTATATATTTGCAAGAGAAATATTGGATTATATATTTACAAGAGAGATATTAGATTATATATTTACAAGAGAGATATTAGGCATGTCACCACAATCCATGCTGAATCAGCTTGATGTCTTTTAAGTTTTTTGGTAATTTTCTATTATCTTATTTTGAAAATGAGGTTATTTACTTCTGTTAAGGTTGGTGAGAAAGTTAAAAGAACTGCCTTTAATTTGCAATTATGCAACAATAAGGAGAATTGTGTCTCAAGCTCTCAATACTCCCATTCCGTGAGTTCCTGACACGATAGACATCAGACTCACAGAATATAAAATAAATAAAATAAAATAAAATCATATAAGCCATTGCAGCTCAAAAAGGTTGAGAAAATATTAGACAACAACAAGATTATCAGCTACATATTGAAGGGTTATGTCGGTGCTCACAATTTATCTACTACACTGGGAAGGCGACTGTGACACAAAAGAAAAACAATGTCTGTCTCCTGCTGGTTATCGTATTTATACTAATTGTTTTGTGATACGATTGCGTTTGTTTGCATAAGCAAATTAATACGTGGCTTGCGATAGTGAGACCAAATATTTGTTTAGTCACGAGCAAAAAAACAAAGCACTTCTTCTATGAACGAACAATAGAGCATCCTAGAGGCAAGCTATTATCTCTTCAGCATACCCCATTATGTAAAGCATAAAGCTAATAATGATTCCTACAAACAGTTCATACGTTGTTCAAGCTGATTTGTGTTTACCTTATGGTCAATATTATATTGAATAAAAAATGTGTCTGTATCAAAAAGAAAAGGGAGTGAATTAGGTAGCTTTTTTATAAATAATCCAAGAATATGTATCATAACATTACTATGCATAACTTTTGTGCAAAATTTAAACGCGTTTGCTACTTTGCGCAAAATTTTTATGTTATTTTTACGCAGCTACAGCAGTTTTTGCCAAAGGTTTATACTAACATACAGTTTTTAGAGCACGTTATACTAGCATACAGTTTTTACTTTTTAGAACATGTTATACTAGCATACAGTTTTTACTTTTCAGAACATGTTATACTAACATACATTTTAAAAACATCTTAGGAATAAACACGTAACTAGTTATTCTTTATGCTATCATATGTGTACAACTTTCCTGCTTTCTGAAATAGTAAAAGTATACAAAACGTTGTTGTGTGATTCACTATATAAGAGATGGACCATATAAGAAAAATGGACATGTAGCCATGACTGTAAACTTGCAATGATTCGTATTTTCAGTCCTTTGTGGACTCGGATACACTAAACATAGCTCAGTCGTACTTTTGATTTAGAAATGTTTCACCAAAAAGAACTCATCAAGTAACATACTTTGGTTAAGTATCTAAAAGTTTGAAAAACAAACTTTCGAAATTAAAAGAGCGCAAATTAAAACCCTTATCTTTATATGATTAGACAATGGCTTCTTAACACCTACACGATTTTTTGTATGAGCATATTCTATATATTTTAGTCTGTTTTCTATTAGAGCAGACCAAAGATATTTGAGGGAAAAATTATTCCACGAGGGTTCATATTTACTGTCCAAGCATAAAGTCTTGAAAGTATATAGCTTAAAGCATAAAGCTTAGCAAGTCATAAACTGCAAATGAAAATTTCGTACTAATGCAACAAAGATTTTTGTGTGCATTGCAATAGGCTACTCCAGTTTTAATAAAATATAATCAATAAAATATTGAAATAGTTTTATTAAAGGTATTAACTCTCTCACTATGGTCTGACGTGAACTGGTTACCTCAGCTCCAAAAGTCTGTTGCGAGGACATTTCAGTTTATCTTTTTGTTTATGTCAGATGAAGCAAATTTAGTCAGTCCACTAGATGTCTCTCAAACCTTTAGATCATCTTCTACAAGAAAAATATTTCAAATTTCTTTTTTGATATTTGATAGTTCGAAATAGAAGTTATTAATAAGTTATAGTAGATTAGGTAGAGCTAGCTCAGGTAAGGCTCAACAACATTTTTAGAGAATTCAGTATCATTAAGAATTCACAGAATAGCCAAATTATCAGATTGCTCATCTCATGTATGACTAGCAAAACGCCTCTGTACGTACCTCCCTACCAAAAAGTCAATTGTCAGGTAACTTGACTAGTCAACTGACAATTTTGAGTGACAATAAGTGAAATATATGCTAAGACGGGAGTTAAGAGTGGCAGCAAACAGATATGCTGGCAGCAAACTTTATTACAAACATTGTAAATGATGTATTTTGACCAAACTTGAATTAATCGAAAATTTGATGAGGGTTTGTTGTTTAATGTTTTCCTATATAAACACTACAAACTTTGTCTGAAGGTTTCACAACATTTCATGTTCTGAGTTTCATTGTCCACTCGATGGTGCCTAATAGTGCATGACCATTTTGCTCGTTTTGCTCGCGAGAATTTCACAAGAAACCATGCTGTACTTTCCATTGTAAATTTCTTGAAGTTTATTTGTTAAGACAGCAAATAAAATAATTCAACATATTTAAAGACAACTGCAAACGATATCTCGATAATCAGTCTTGAAATTCTCACACAAACTTGAAAAATTGGAATTAGGTCAAGATCCGCTAGTTAGTTGTGGCTGGTCTAACCTAATCGACTTCTTGCAGGTCAGTAGCTAATATCATGTTTGGTCTAGCGCATTAATGAATAGAGCTCATAACACCGTTTCTTGGCCAGTTCCCACTATTATAGTTATCATTTTTCTTATACATTTAAAACAACCTTCAAGTGCTACCACCTATCCACCACCTACCGCAGTCTCTTACCAAGTACATGTAATGCCTAGAGCTTGTCACAGTATGGCTCTCAATTAAGGATGCAAAGTTTTGTAAGACAAAAATTTAAAATGCCACTCCACTTTTTAAAATGCCACTCCAGCCAAGAATTGAGTTCAAGGCTCTTTGGGTAATTATCTGTTCTCTCATGCCTTCAAGTGTTCAATTGTTCAAGTGTTCAAGTGTAGGTCATCAACATTATGAGGGGTAAGATAAAGTATGGCCTATATTTCTGACTGATTGTATACGGAATGACAAACATGTACCTGACACAACTAGTATATCTTATATCTTCTTTTTTTCTATATATATATTTCTCAAAGTGGGGCGTCGTATGTGTATTTGTAGGTTTGATTGTCCGGCTATAGATCTTAAAATCTTGGAATAAAGATTCTGTATCAAAAAAGATTCGAACTCGGACCTTGCCACTCACCAGTCTGACGCCCTACCTACTACTACTAGACTACAGAAATTGAATTGCTAGCTTGCCAATATAAGTCATTATATGAGAGCAAATCCCTAACTGCTTTGCGTACGACGCGGGTCATAGCATAACGTCAGAAGCTGTTCGCTCACATTATTAAACGTACTGTAAAAACGTATATATATATCTATCTATCTATATATATATATATATATATATATATATATATATATATATAACATCAGCAAAGAGGACATCAAGTGCAGAGTGCAGCGTATGAAGAACTGGGCAGCACCTGGCCATGACATGATTCAAGCCTTCTGGTTGAAGAAATTTACATCTCTTCACACTAGAATGGCTAAGCAGATGGAATGCCTAATAGAACAAGGTGACCCTTCAGAATGGCTGACCAAAGGACGGACTTTTCTTCTGATAAAAGATCCAAAGCAGGGGCCGATTCCCAAAAACTATCGACCAATAACGTGCTTGCCCACCATTTGGAAACTGTTCTCAGGAGTAGTTGCAGACAAACTGGAAGAGCACATGAGTCACTATATGGCCAGTGCTCAGAAAGGAATTGGGCGCAACACCCGAGGAGCCAAACATCAGTTACTGGTGAATCGGACGGTCGGTCAAGACAGCAGGAAAAGGCAAACCAATCTTACCATGGCTTGGATTGAATACAAAAAGGCCTATGACTCAATTCCCCATAGTTGGATACTTGAGTGCCTCAGTATGTACAATGTTTACCCTGCTCTTGTGGCATTCATCAAGATGTCAATGACCAAATAGAAGACGGAACTGGAGGCTAATGGCAAAAAGCTGGCGAGTGTACAAATTAAGCGAGGCATTTATCAAGGTGACTCCTTATCACCGCTGCTCTTCTGCATATGCCTAAATTCTCTAAGCAATATGCTGGAGAAGACTCACTATGGGTACCAGTTTAAAAGTGGCACCAAGATAAGCCACCTCTTCTACATGGATGACATCAAGCTGTACGCTAACAAAGAAAGGGACATTGATTCGCTAATACACCTCACTCAGGTATACAGCAAGAACATCGGAATGACCTTCGGTATTGAGAAATTTGGAAGGCTAATTCTTAAGAAAGGCCATTCTATGCTCACAGATGGCCTAAGAATGCCAAATGGTACCATCAAAGATATAGAAGAAGGGTACAAGTACTTGGGGATTATGCCAAGCAACATCAACCACGAAGCCGAGGTACGTCACAAAGCCATTACTGAATACAAGAAACGCCTTCGACAGGTCTTACGGAGCCAGCTCAATGCCAAGAACCAAGTCATGGCAATAAATACCTACGCACTGCCAGTAATAAGATATCCAGCAGGCATAATAAAGTGGACTGAGGAAGCCATCAAGGAAACAGATATAGCAACTCGTAAACTGCTGACCATGCATGGAGCACTCCACCCAAAATATGATACTACTGAATTGTATCTTGATAGGAAAGATGGCGGTAGGGGACTCAAAAGTGTACAGCAGACAGTGAAAGAGGAGGAGCAAAGCATCAAAGCATATGCAGCCTCCATGGCCATCTCAGGCAAGTTGCTAGCTGAATTTCAATCGGCTGCTCTTACAACGGACCTACGCCCTGATGATGAGGAAATTGACTGGCACACGAAACCTTTTCATGGTGCTTACCACCGACAAATATCTAAGGTGGGCGATCTTTACCAGACATATATGTGGCTGAACAAAGGAAACCTAACGGCCAATATGGAGTCGCTAATCATGGCAGCCCAGGAGCAAGTGCTCTCAACAAGGCAACTCCAAACGAAAATCTATCACAATAGAGACGATCCTAGATGCAGACTGTGCAAAGATGCACCTGGGACCATCCAACACATCATCAGTGGATGCAAGCAGCTAGCAGGGAACGCATACACTGAGCGACACAATCATGTCGCAGGTGTTGTGTATAGAAGTCTATGTGATGAGTATGGCCTTAATAAACCACAACACTGGTGGGAAGCTCCTGGTAAGGTCAATGAAAATGATCGCGCTAAGATCCTCTGGGACTTCTACATCCAAACTGACAAGCATGTCCTAGCAAACCAACCAGATATAGTGGTGGTGGACAAAGAGAACAAGAGGGCTACTATAATAGATATAGCAGTACCCAATGACTACAATATAGCCAGCAAAGAAAAAGAAAAGGTAGAGAAATATCTCCCTCTTGGAGAAGAAATTGAAAAATGCTGGAATGTAAGAACAACTGTAATCCCAGTAGTCATTGGGGCACTGGGCGCAATAACACCGGCGCATAAAATGTGGCTTGCCCAAATACCAACAACAATCAACTCAGGTGAGTTGCAGAAAAGTGCTCTATTGGGAACAGCTAAGATCTTGAGGCAAGTGCTCAAACTCCCAGGTCTCTGGTAGGAGACCCGAGTTAAAGCAGAATTTACCACCCATACGGGGTATCCGGGGTAAGGAAACAATTTATATATATATATATATATATATATAAAATATGTATAAGTGGAACTTCACTCTATAAGCTAAATCTTTTTATTAATAGTTTCATGTGGTACAATAAGTATCACACTCTTCAGATAAAATGTCTAAAATGAGTTTCATACACCAGTAATATGCTGTTATGCAGAGTTAGATAAGCTGATAATTGGATGAGTGTACAGAAGCCAAAAGCCAAATAGTTAAGTGATACAATTATGTAGCAAGAACTTAGATGAATGTCTGCATGATGATAATAGCTCGTTACGTTTATTAAGAGTGCCTAGTGATGGTCTGTAAATAATAAAGAATTTCTCCCATAAGCATAAGTTACACTTGTTGGAGATAGCGTTGTATGCTTTAGCATGTCTTAGAGTCTTCCATGATATTGAGTAGTTGGTATTATTGTCCTTTAGTGACCATATATATTTGCTTAATTCAGTAGTTTTTCTTAGATGGGTGGTTGAAAGAAGCTTTATGGTTAGTGAATCGCGTCTTGAAAGTGTTCTCTGTTAGTCCAATGTATGTTTGGTCTGGTGAATCGGTGTTGATTTTTACAGTAGCCTGGTAAATTAATGCTGTTTTCAGGCATTCTCTATTCATCGGGCACTCTTCTCTTTTTTTACAGTTGCATGTTCGGTCTTCGTTTGCGGTGTTGGCAGTCAGTATAACTTTGTTGTGAGCAATGATGGACTCTCTTATATTGTTCATACAACTGTAGCTAATTTTGATATTGTATATATATATATATATATATAAATTGATTCCTCACCCGGTTAACCCGTATGGTTGGTAGTTTCTGCTCTAACTCGGGTCTCCTACCAAAGACCTGGGAGTTTGAGCACTTGCCTCAAGATCTTAGCTGTTCCCAGTAGCGCACTTTTCTGCAACTCACCTGAGTTGATTGCTGTTGGTATTTGGGCAAGCCACATTTTATGCGCCGGTGTTATTGCGCCCAGTGCCCTAATGACTACTGGAATTACAGTTGTTCTTACATTCCAGCATTTTTCAATTTCTTCTCCAAGAGGGAGATATTTCTCTACTTTTTCTTTTTCTTTGCAGTCTATATTGTAGTCAATGGGTACTGCTATATCTATTATAGTAGCTCTCTTGTTCTCCTTGTCCTCCACCACTATATCTGGTTGGTTTGCTAAGACATGCTTGTCAGTCCGGATGTAGAAGTCCCAGAGGATCTTAGCGCGATCATTTTCATTGACCTTACCAGGAGTTTCCCACCAGTGTTGTGGTTTATTAAGGCCATACTCGTCACATAGACTTCTATACACAACACCTGCGACATAGACTTCTATACACAACACACAACATTATGCCGCTCAGTGTATGCATTTCCCGCTAGCTGCTTGCATCCACTGATGATGTGTTGGATGGTCTCAGGTGCATCTTTGCACAGTCTGCATCTAGGATCGTCTCTATTGTGATAGATTTTTGTTTGGAGTTGCCTTGTTCGGAGCACTTGCTCTTGGGCTGCCATGATTAGCGACTCTGTATTGGCCGTTAGAGTTCCTCTGTTTAGCCACATATATGTCTGGTGAAAATCGCCCACCTTAGATATTTGTCGGTGGTAAGCACCATGAAGAGGTTTCGTGTGCCAGTCAATTCCCTCATCATCAGGGCGAAGGTCCGTTGTAAAAGCAGCCGATTGAAATTCAGCTAGCAACTTATCTGAAGTGGCCATAGAGGCTGCATAGGCTTTGATGCTTTGCTCTTCCTCCTTCACTGTCTGCTGTACACTTTTGAGTCCCCTACCGCCATCTTTCCTATCGAGATACAATCTAGTAGGATCATATTTTGGGTGGAGTGCTCCATGCATGGTCAGCAGTTTACGAGTTGCTATATCTGTTTCCTTGATGGCTTCCTCAGTCCCCTTTATTATGCCTGCTGGATATCTTATTACTGGCAGTGCGTAGGTATTTATTGCCATGACTTGGTTCTTGGCATTGAGCTGGCTCCGTAGGACCTGGCGAAGGCGCTTCTTGTATTCAGTAATGGCTTTGTGACGTACCTCGGCTTCGTGGTTGATGTTGCTTGGCATAATCCCCAAGTACTTGTACCCTTCTTCTATATCTTTGATGGTACCATTTGGCATTCTTAGGCCATCTGTGAGCATAGAATGGTTTTTCTTAGGAATTAGCCTTCCACATTTCTCAATACCGAAGGTCATTCCGATGTCCTTGCTGTATACCTGAGTGAGGTGTATTAGCGAATCAATGTCCCTTTCTTTGTTAGCGTACAGCTTGATGTCATCCATGTAGAAGAGGTGGCTTATCTTGGTGCCACTTTTAAACTGGTACCCATAGTGAGTCTTCTCCAGCATATTGCTTAGAGGGTTTAGGCATATGCAGAAGAGCAGCGGTGATAAGGAGTCACCTTGATAGATGCCTCGCTTAATTTTTACACTCGCCAGCTTTTTGCCATTAGCCTCCAGTTTTGTCTTCCATTTGGTCATTGACATCTTGATGAATGCTACAAGAGCAGGGTGAACCTTGTACATACTGAGACACTCAAGTATCCAACTATGGGGAATTGAGTCATAGGCCTTTTTGTAGTCAATCCAAGCCATGGTAAGATTGGTATGCCTTCTCCTGCTGTCTTGACAGACCGTCCAATCCACCAGTAACTGATGTTTGGCTCCTCGGGTGTTGCGCCCAATTCCTTTCTGAGCACTGGTCATATAGTGACTCATGTGCTCCTCCAGTTTGTCTGCAACTACTCCTGAGAGCAGTTTCCAGGTGGTGGGCAAGCACGTTATTGGTCGATAGTTTTTGGGAATCGGCCCCTGCTTTGGATCTTTTATCAGAAGTACAGTTCGCCCTTTGGTCAGCCATTCCGGATGGTCGCCTTCTTCTATTAGGCATTCCATCTGCTTAGCCATTCTAGTGTGAAGAGATGTAAATTTCTTCAACCAGAAGGCTTGAATCATGTCATTGTTAGGTGCTGCCCAGTTCTTCATACGCTGCACTCTGCACTTGATGTTCAATCCGCTGATGGTGAGTCCTTGCTGAGCCACAGTGTGTTGGTGGCTCTCTTTAAGCCTCTTCAGCCAATTTGCAGTAGTGTTATGAGTAGTCTCTTTCTCCCAGATGTCCTTCCAGAACTTTGAAGTGCTGGATCGGAGAGGATCTGACATTGACCACCGCAGTTCACCTTTGAACTGAGAATACACTTTAGATGGATTATTGATAAACAGTTTGTTCATTCTCTTGTTATCCCGCTCTTTGGTGTACCGCTTCAGTCGTGTCGAGAGTGCTACTGGCTGCTGTTTGGCAGATTCTAGAGCTTCTATTGTGGCTTCCCTTTTTGGACGCTCCAAACTGTGGTTAGACTTTTCACTGAGCCTGCTAACTTTCTTGCGCAAGTCCTTGATCTTATTTTGTAGCCTCAGCTGCCAAGATGGAATGGCTTGAAGCCTTGTTGTTGAATACCCATATCTTCCAAGACGACGGTCGCCGTACTGTAGATTAAAGCATTAGTCTCACTGATCGATTTAGTTGAGATCGACTCCAGTGCCAAGTTAATGTCTTCTAACAGCTTCTTGGGTATGGTCTTGCTAACTCTCCGTAGTAGTACCCTGCTTCCATAATTATTAGCAGTTGATATTTTCCGCAAGCTCCTTCACTCTTGGGTCAAGGTCAAAGTGCATGTCTTCTTCAACTTGTTAGTCAACACTAGATTGTGTATGTGTGACGGTGTGTGATGATATGCACTCCTCGTTGGTCGAGGTTACTTGAGTGAACTGTTCCCTAATTTAATCTACCTCAAGTTCTGATATGAGGTGCCGCTTGATTATGTTACTACTCTGAGCTACAAGTTGCTTAGCGGTTAGTGGCAATTCAGGGCGCATGTTTATCCACAGTTGGCGCATCCTTCCCATATAGCCCCACTTCTGAGGTTCACTCATAAAGTAGCACTGCATGAGGTCCGTGTTATCAGTCCGAGTCCATTTCATCCGTTTTGAACCAGTAGCCCATTTTCCACTGCCTTGTCCTGGTTCAGCTACAGGCAGCGCGGACCTTGTTTGACTGGGCGACGTCCGAGCTGGCATGGCTTTGGTTATTGCACTCATATTAGAGGTTGTAGACGCTATACAAGCAAGGGTCTTGTCTAAGGACCACCAGAAGGGTGCAGTTGTTGGGGTTTGAACCTAGGACCTAATGATCACTGTCTCAACACCTTACCAACTGCACTATCTGTCCTGTATATATATATAATATATATATATATATATATATATATATATATATATATATATATATATATATATATATATATATATATATACAAGACGTACTCGATGAATTATATGTACTAGATGAATGCTCAGCATTGCCAAGGTAATAAATAGCTAAATAAATGTTCGCAAAACTAGACGCTTAGAGTTCAAATCCATTTCGCAGCGGAGTTCTCGTTCTCAAACCTTGATCGCTATAGCGGGACAGGCAGAAGTGCAGATGGATAGACAGACGGACAAACATTGAGCTTTATATATATAATACTGAATGCCCGGCGTTGCCTGGGTAATAAAAAAGTCTTTGGACACAAAATCTGTTTTTATTTATCATATAAAGGATTTACCATTCTAACTTTTAAACTTCATATCATGGGAAAAGTGTTTTTTGTGCAATTCAAACTGATTAAGAGAAGAAATAAAACAGCTGTAAAGGTTTTCAAACTTTGTCAAACAACTGTAACTTTCAAACTTCATATCATGAGGAAAATGTTTCGAACAGGTCAAATAAAGTAAGAAATAAAATAAAGCAACTATTAAAGTGTTTAAATGTAAATAAATAATTAGTGAGAAATGGCTAAATATAGTCTGTTTTGCTACGATTACGATGAAAAATTATTTGGTGTACAATTATATTTTAGTTCATTTCCCTGTTCCTGTTGGCATCATAAGATGAAAATACCCCCTAGACGTATAAAATGGTATAGAAACCCATAGTAATAGTCATTATCTAATGCAATCACTCCCTGATAAAAATCATCAATATCATCACCATTAAAAAATAGTAACAAAACAATATATTAACCTTAGTAACTATAGTTACCTATAATGACTTGAATGCATTTTGTGGTTATGATCTGCAAGAAAATGTAACATTACAATGCACTATGTGCAGAGTTATTGCCTTCAAGACAGAAGTGTAACATAGACGCTGAATCTAACTTATATGAACTTAGCTCACTAAAACATACTTGAAGGAGGTTTTAGTACGCATCTTAGTAAACCTCTAACCAACTTTTTATCATTGATCTGTTTGCGAACCCGTTTTTAACATAATGCATGATGCTGAACTGAGATATAATCGCCAAACTTTAATTTTGAGATAAAGTCTTGTTGATATCGTCTTGCAGAAAACAAATTAGCTTCAGTACGGCGAGGACAAAAAAGTCTTCATGAAACTCGAAGACAAAGCCTTAGTATGGCGAGGACGAAAAAATAACTGTGAAACTCTATCGTGTTTCATAGAATTGATCGATTTGCAATTATTACCTCATTTAGAGTGTGCAATCGAGGAAAGTGTATACAGTATTATATGTATTAATAGTAAAAGCTAAGAATTGTAAAAGCTTTTGTAGACTCGTTGTTAGACAATTGGATTACCAACCTGCAAACACAATATTTGTGAGTTCAAATCCAGCATGATGTGAGATTTTAATTCTAAGATTTCAATAGAAATAGCTAGCCACACCGAACTACATACAAACTTTGAGATTTATAGATATGATATACATATAGGGGAGAGCGGGGTAAGTTGCCACCATTTTTACAAAAATGCGGATTTTTGACTACATATTGATATTTGCTTTACTAAACTCTAATAATAGAAACATAGGACCTTTTGCTATGTAGCATCATCTTTACAAGGGATTAGCTATAAAAGTTTGTTTATGGTTTGTTATTTAAAAACGGTTGTTAGTCGGTTCATCTTCCCCCAACCCTGTTCCAAGTTGAACCACCTATTGGTGTAAGTTGAACATATGGTAATAATGTTATAAGAAACAAAGTTTCAAATAAGAATAATATATCTTGCAGTAAATTATGACAATATAAGTTACATTTAGCGTATATTATTATTTTTAATGTCAATTTGAAAGGCGACACCACCAACATTGCGCCTCGTAATGAAATAGGTTTTAGAACTTTTACTAATCTGCCACTTCTAATAGTGTCAGAATCTTTGGTGGTGGGCATGATAAACCGATTGGAGTGCCCAACTCTCTTCAGGGAATCGATAGCATACTTTTGACTAGATATGGCCTCAATCTGAGCAGCATGGAACAGTTTTTTTTCTTTTGTATTTAACAAGAAATAAAGTTCCTACTTGAACGTCATTGGCTTGAACTTTCTCATCTGTGATTGCATTGTCACTAGAGTGTTCGGATAGCACAAGTTCTGGCTCATCATGGTTGGTGTCAAAACTCACAACCACAGTGTGCTTAACACTCTTTATAACTTTTGAAATAAGAGACCTTAGGCTGTGACTGCTTTGTTTTTTTCAATCTCAATAGCTTCTTTGACAAGTGTGCCAGTAATTAAAGCCAACTTTCTCATCTTTCTTCCTCTGTTTAATGTTTTTTCTGACATATGACGGGCAAGGTAATATTTTCCTTGGTGATACTTGGCGGTACTTTTAGCTGATTATTTATTGCGAATTCATAAGCCAATTCCAAAGTTTAATTTTTAGACAATCCATAATAAAAATTGGTCAGCTCTTTTGTGTGAGAGGCCAAGTCTTTCTCTAACCTATTGCTGAAGACCATGTGTGCTATCCTAGTGTCAGAATAGCTGATCACAGTTTGCTCATTCTTCAACTCATACAGTGTTAGGGTACATAATTCGATCTATGCCATGTGCTAAAACCACTTTCCTAACTGAAGTTCCCACATCAACTTCAAGTAAAGCAAGATCCATCACTTCTTGGCTTGTGTTGCCAGGATTTGCTTGTCGTATATAGTTTCGAGGCATCAAAAATAGGGCAAATGCATGCCTATACACAAATAAATATCTGGGGTAAGTTGAAAATATCCCTGATGGGGTAGGTTGAACATATGTTCAACTTACCCCATCAGCCCTGGTTCAACTTGCCCCATAGGAAGAACAAGGATGACTCATTAAATGAAAGCTAAAATTTGTGTTCAATTAAAGTAACAATATCCAATAATGGTTTTCTATGCTATAGACATCCACCAGTAAAAAAATTTCAGCAGCCAAGTTGAATGTCTGCCTTCCAACCTAAAAATCTATTATGCCATCATAATCACTTTTAGGCAGTAAAATTGACTTATGTAAAATTTTAGCTTAGCTTGCAAGTCTGTATTGACTGACTATTCAGAGAAAATGATGTAATCACGCTGCGCTAGTCATGTGACCGATAAATTAGATTAAAGCTATCCAGAAGAAGGCAAATCTTGGGGTGGTTCAACTTGGACATAATGTAGGTTCAACTTACCTCACCCTCCCCTACCTAATGGCCTGACTATTTAGGCTAACTTTCCATGTTTGCTGTTTTGGTTTGATGTAATCATAACTTAACTTGATCTCACCAGACAATAGAATATAAGGTGCCAACAACGCATAAATAAAATAAAAACTTTGAAATTCAATAGTATTTAAAAATGTTCTTATGATATAAGGATGGTCTAGATGTAAGACAAGCAAAATGTCTGTCTAGTACACCTAATAGTTTTTGTTCGTAGGTTGTAGCTATGAAGTGGGTGGTTGGGTATAGAGCATAGGTCGACAACCTCTTTGACTCAAAGAACCATTTAAACCCGTTTTTCGCAGGACAGAACGCAGTGGGAGCCACAAACCCTCTTTGATATTTTAAATTAAAAAAAAAATACTACAGGTAACACTTTTGTCTAGCTTTTAAGGCTTTCATACCATGTTTACACCATAAAACGAAAAGGTGTGGTGTGTATAATGATTTAACTGCTGAGAAAACAAAATTACACTTTTGCTGAGAACAATAAAATAGCTAATAATAACTTGCACATAACATGAAAATATTACGTTGTTTTATAAGGTTACTCAAGAGAAATAGCAACTTCATGTTTAATTCAGTCCTTTAAGCAAACCGCCGAACTTGAATTCTAACTGCAGCAAATGTTCTACGTTTCTTTTGTGTGCTGTCATTTGGCACGTATGGTGAGAAGATACATTTCTCATTACATATTAGGCAAACTGGTGAACCAGTCTCATCAGTGGTGAAAGCAAACAGATCAGCCCATGTAGGATTAAATGTTTTATTTTCTTCTGTCACTTTTCTTTTTCTAGTATTCCCCATAGTTTGCCTACCTGGGGTAAAAAGAAATCAAGAAGTGTTATGCCGGCTGATGTAATTTTGGCAATTTTATTGGCAGATAAATAATGACGCATAACAAGCAACAATGTTTGATTTATCACCATAATTACAACTTTTTAAATTGTATTACAAAATCTAATGATAAAACTTCAATGTTTTTATGAATTACTGGGCATATGGTAAAAAAAGACAAAGAAAAAAAAAGAAAAAAATTCAGAGTCAGAGGAGCTGCAGCGAGAGGATGAAAGAGCCGCATATAGCTACAGAGCCGCCGGTTGCTGACCCCTGGTATAGGAGATAGTCTGTTAGAGTACATTAGACAGCAGGGTTAAGAAATACTGGCAGTTTATCAAACTCAAGTGCGATTAGTTGGTCATAATCATCCTTATCAGGCATCATCTATAATAATCCATAATCATCCTTATCAGGCAACATCACTCTAACGGAAAGTTCTTGTAGTCTTGTTGTAGTCTTGCTAGCTTCTCTATATCGGTTTGTGTCTTATAAACTTGAAAGCGAACGGAAGGTATGCACTCTACTCCAAATGTTTCCAACAACGCAAAAAAGTCAAATACTTCAAGCTTATTTAATGTGGCTGCCATTTATTGTGACAACTTGTTATAATTCTTGTATCTTTGCCACTGGTTTTGTTGACACGTGTTCTAGCTGTAGCAAAGCTGCAACTGTGTGTAGATGTAACAGTCAGCCTAAATGGAGATTGAACACATGACCTCTTCGCGTAAGTTATCATTCCGATAAGCCATATGGCTAAAGTTGGTCTATAAATGAAGTGACACACTCATGAAACGCTGTGTTGAAGTTCTGCTGTTACAGTATTATGTGAAAAGAGCAAACACAGTATACTGAAGTCCACTTTGTCAATGATATTTAAATATTGTATTGATCGCGGGTTATTAACCATATATTATTAACCATATATCTGTTCCATTGTATAATGTTAATGCTCGGGAATAGAATTCAGTTTTCTATCATTAAAACTTGATGATTGTTTTTCATAAGCGCTACTTAGTCCTCTAAAGACTGCAGACTGCATAATTCATGGAAAGCTTCGGTGTACTTAGTCATAAACAATTGATTGATAAAGAAGCTATTGTTGAAGAGGTAATTGATGAAAGTGCGAAGTTGTACATCTCACTGCCATATTGCTGGAGGCCAAACTCTTTGTAACTTTATGAGATTACCAACTTAGTATTTGTAAAATAATATTGATTTCTTGAATCCTTTTAATGTTTGTTTGGTTTCAAGTCCAAAGTTAGGCATCGAGTTAAGGTAGGTGCTTAAGAATAAATGTTTCATATATTGATGAATGTCGTAGATCAATAGCCAAGCAATTGCTGGCATCTTATTATCATCTAAAAAGTTTGTCCTCATTTAGCTTTCCACTGTTGTTTGTTTCAAAGCATGCTAGTCAGTCAGTCAGTAAATCAGTCACTCTGTCAGTTGAACAGTCAGTCTGTCAGTCAGTCAGTCAGTCAGTCAGTCAGTCAGTCAGTCAGTCAGTCAGTCAGTCAGTCAGTCAAAATATTACACAGGTTAATAAGAATCTAAATAACATTCTTGTCAACCTGTGTAAGTTATTCAACTTGCAGGTCAGACCAAAAGGAAGCCATTGCTGAAAGCAGAATTAACCCTGATTAGCTTTCAGCTGTTAGATGTCAAACTTAGTCAGATTGCTTCTCCTTTATGATGATGTTTAAAAATCAAGTGTTTCTATTGTTTAATAATTAGAAAATATGCAATTAGTCGACATCCAGCCAAGAGACATTTTATCTGCTGAAACTGTGTGGGTTTGATAAGGTCAAGTATAGCATAAACTTCACTCAAAAACAACTTTTAAAAGCCTCAATTGACTTGTTATATTTTAAACTTTTGTAGTAGAAAGAGTATATTACTATTTACAGTAATACCAAGAAGGTAAAAATGTATAGTGATAACGAGCCATTTTGTAAAACAACAATTAATCGATATTTTACCGAAAGAGAACCATAACCATGACTTGTGATAAGCACTTCAACATCGGCTAAAAACTGTTCTATCTGATAGAATAAAACCATTTTTTTCACAATGGTTTTGCATGATTAGGGTGCAAATTTGCCAGTTTTTTGCTTATTTCAGTCTGGCAATAGACAACATAGGCTGGTGAGATATTAATGACTTTTCATATATAGATTGTCATTTAATCAAAAGAAAACCACACTTAAGAATTTGATATATTGTAGTACATACTCAATGGCTTTGCATACCATGCAGAGTGATGGCGTTGAGTGATTGTCATTAATTAGCTTACTAAAATTTTCCATTGGCAACCTGTCAGGCTAATAGCAGGTGGCAGGCAATTCTCATTGTTTCTCATTGTTTATAAGCTGATCTTTAATACTCGGACAACGCTGAGTAGCACAGCTAGTATATATATATATATATACATGTATTTATATAGGTGATATGATCATATTTACTTAGAATTGTTTGCAAACAAATTTTAATCGAACATTGTTTTACAAAACAAGTTCGATTAAAACTATCAGTGGCCTGCGTAATTATATTTGATTTGTAAAATGATACAAGTTCACAGGTCAAATACTATTTATCTGTTTCATTTTACTTGTCATTAGTCATCCTCAACGTAGCCTTAGATATGAATTTGATACTAACCTCAACGATGTTATATATGGTCACAGAGCTCAACCATGTTTTATTACGGATATTCAAACCTTATATCATTTGCTATATTAGATTATGAGAGAAGATCATGTCTACTACTCAGATAGGTTTTTATGCAAGTTCAACTATACTTGCATAATAGCATTTTTGCATTGTATAACCTTCGTTACATATTTAATACGCATGTATATACGTTACATATCTAATACGCATTGTATAACCTTCGTTACATATTTAATACGCATGTATATACGTTACATATCTAATACGCATTGTATAACCTTCGTTACATATTTAATACGCATGTATATACGTTACATATCTAATACGCATTGTATAACCTTCGTTACATATTTAATACGCATGTATATACGTTACATATCTAATACGCATTGTATAACCTTCGTTACATATTTAATACGCATGTATATACGTTACATATCTAATACGCATTGTATTTCAACTATGTCTTTTTATACTCAGAAAAGTATGAAAACTGCTTCTACATAATGCAGATATCGATGAGGATAGTAATTGACAATTTAAGAACACAATGAAAGGTAAATTAGGTTCACCTTGAAAAAACGTGCCTGAACTCGCTTCACCTCTTTCTTCTTCGATGACAAACCCTGTTCAGGTATGAGCCAGCTATACTTCTAACAGCCTTCGATACTCTTGTGCAGTTTATGAAATGGCTTTTAGGATAAATCAATGTCTCTTACATAATAGAAGAGAAGCAATCATTTGAACACAAAGGGATCTGATGAATAATTAATGACCCTTCTTCATCGTGTGGGAAAACGGCATATTAGAAACACATTTGGAGTTATATTCTTTTTAAGCCAATGACAGTAAACTTCAATGCAAGTACCGGCACTAATGTAGTGAAGAAGCATACATCAAAAAATTTTTTAAAAACAGTTTTGGAATTGTATTTTCCCAGAGTATGTGAAACAAATCTTAAGGCACATTACAGACTGAAATGTAATATATTTTACCAATAAACAAGATATTAGCCAGAATCTGGAAAATTCAATAATATCAAAGTAGTTGTATGACAAATGTAATATAAAAATATTAAAAACTGCATTAAAAACTTGTTTGTAATTACCGTAAATTTTGTTTAGACGCTATTAAATAACTCAGAGTTTTTACCTGCTGAAGATTCACACAGGCCAACTATAATTCTAAAAGATTGCGAATTATTTGCGAATAACAATGCATTTATTATATTCATCTTACAAGTTAAGTATTATCACTTCATTTTAAAATTTCACTTGAATCTAGGACTTGCGCTAAACTGTACATCCAATCTAATCCCACTAATATTATAAGTAAATAAACAACATTCATTTGATGTTAATGAGTGATCCATCTCGTACTTAGGACTGCTTATTGATTATCTGGTGTTAGCTGTTCTATGGTAATATGCCTAACTGTGAATGTTTCAAAATTTTTAACTGCTCATGTTGACGCATGGTTATCCGAATTTCAAATCTTACGTAACCGAAGAAGTTTTCTGACAACTACTGACATATTTCAAAGGCTTAGGAGACACTGGTTGAGATATAGTAGAAATACTATTTACTGACACACTTTCAAAACTGTTATTATTAGTAGTATCCGTTGTGGTACTTTTTATTGTCTTTGTAGTTGCCTCCTCTTCTTCATCCTCAAACTTGGCTCTGCAGCAGCAGTGATATGTGATGCAAACTGCTATGATGAAGACAGCGAATGAGCCTGCTCCTAGAAAGAATGTCGAACACAAGTAGTCACTCAGTTAAAGCACATAAATTACATAATTTTTTTATTATATAGTTCAATACATCAGAGTCTTGGCTTTCGAATGAGCCTATATTCAATACACAAAGTCAACAATACTTCCTTTTTGTTTTATTATCTTAATAGGTTGTTTTAAATAAATACAAAAAACCTTGGGAGTGCAAGAAAGTGTTAGAGTATGCCTGGCAAAGGACTATAAACAAAACAAGAAGCAAGGCCACCTTAAATTAGGACGAGTTTTGCTAGAATAAATGGTGTGTTAATACTTAGTGAGATAAGTTACAAGCTCAATCGAATGGTGGCTGAAACATAACATGCTTGATTACAAGGCAGCCTTCAAACCGTAAAGGTATGCAGGTGCTGCCATCTGTCGAGCTAGCAAACTAGCCTTTTGTTTCACAAAGCTCCGGTGACTCATAAATAAGTGGGTTTAAAGCGATACGCTTGCGAGGAACTAATTTTAATTGAGTTTGATTTGAATTTGAATTAACTCGCTCACAGATTGTTCAGCTATCTGGATCTTAACCCTCCACATTGGTTAATCATAACAAATGTAGAGAATATCACACAGCTGCTATTTCATGGTACTAAATCTACTTTTTATCACTGCGGCTAACTAGACGCTGACAAAAGGTTTAGGTCACACCTTTTACTTGAAAAATAGCTTTCTAACTACAATACTGAAATGCCCTCTGCTATCCTAGATAACAATTTGACAAAATTTATAGTTCTGCTAATATATTACTTATCATGCGCATTATAGAGGTGACTTTGTTCAAAATGGTGCAATATTGTATGTGTACATTGTATTTTATTTTTCCCCAAAAATTGCAAAAAGATAAACGGTTGTTTTAACTCTCAGTTTTAGAGCATGCATAGGCCTCTCATGTTCTCATGTTCCTGCATATTTTCAGCGATATTGGTTTGAAACCAAATTCCTTCAAACGTGCTAATACAGGAACGTCTTTAAATTTAGATCATTTAGTGATGACATTAAACTACACATCAAATTTCACGCCGTGTACAAATTAAGATTTAAAGCGATATTTCATCGTTATTTCGAATACAGATGAACTTACAAATTTGGAGCTGCACAACTATGCTTGCATTTTAGACAGATTATTTTGTGCTTATGTGATAACTCCAAATTTATTGACCAGGTTGCAGCTCAGCTCTAGAGAAAATCTTACAGATAATAGGTTTTGTAAATACTTTCCACAAGCCTTAACATTTAGAAATGAAGTATTTACCAGAAGGAATGTAAGATTGACTTGAGTTGAAAGTGATCACCCCAGATAAGCGATAATATCCCCATTGAAGACTGTTTTGATATCTCTGATGTCACGAGGAATACTACTCAGTCCTGTTACCGTAAGTTGGAAATAAAGAAATTTAGATGTGAATAGATTTACAATCGATTAATCACACCATTTGCCTTCAAGAACAGTGACTCAACACTTTGTATGACTGCTAACTATATCCAGTTATATAAGTTGAACAACAATAACTGGAATGTTCAATGTGTGTAAGTTTTATAACTATCTTCTAGATAGCTGACAAATTTGATCAATTCAGCAAGTTTATTGGAGACATTTAATAAAACTTGCACAGAGTGAGACAACTTCTCTCAACGTAAACCCTAATTATGTAATGGTAAAGTTATATTAATAATTTTAGGATAAAACCTTTAAAAAGCCAATTTTGTACAACTGACAAGATACCTACTGTGTTGTAGTAAACTTCTGTCAAAACATATTATTTATAAACTATTGCATTGTTTTTAATGTATTCCGTTTTAAAATAATCACATCACAGCATGAAGCTTCATAAGGGAACTTACCAATAGCTACGCCATAAACAGGTGGAATGGTGTCTATCCACTTTTCTGAAGGCATCTTTTATAGTAATAATGGTAATACAATATACCGGTGGTTGTCGGTAGAGGTTCTTCGTAGTGACAGATATAACCAGTACACGAAGGTCTCTTGTACACTATTAGAAGGTTGACTGCATACATCTCATAAGATTAATGATCATGATGCCTTATTACTGTTGTTTGATCTAGAAGCAAACTCCAAAGCAAGAGAGCTATACCGACGCAATCAATGTCGAGCTGACAATGAAACACGAGATGAAATTGCGCATTGTGAATAATGCCATATCTTTTCAGAACCATTGAATTGCAAAATACATTCTATTTTGAAACTGAATAATTCGCTGACAGATAAGCTACTTTAGATTTAATCAGCTGACTGGTACACGAATATAATAGAGAATAATCCTTAGAGAGGTATGGAACGACTAGATCTCTATGGACATCATCAAATTAACTTCCTGAATCAATTGATTGAGCATTCGTCTTATGACTCTTTCTACCTGATACATTCTGAACTTAAGTCTGAGATTTTAAGTACAAATCAATATTCTTGATCGATTCTTTTTCTCTTCTGCGATCTAACTTTTTATTCCATTGCGATAGAGACCTCCAGCAAACCAATCTGTTTATCACTATATAATGACCTAGCATTTATAGTCGCGCCTAGGGAAATCTCTAAAAATATTCAACAGTGCTTCCGTCACTCTTTGTGTAGAAAACACACTCTGATATGAGCTAAATAAACTGTACTACCCTAGGACACTTATATTTCGCCAGTACATGTATTTAGTTTCGTGAGTAGCATACAGAGTAAAATTTCGCAGCAACTTAATTTAGCAGCTCTGATGAGTGCGAAAATATAGTGATGTGAAAATAAATGCAGTGGAACAAACATAATTAGATTCCTCATGTTCAGTTCACCGATAAAAAAAAATTTCAATTTGGGACTAGTTTGTAATTGTGAACTGCAGGTAGAATGGTGTGGGCAAGGTCGATAATGCAATTTGATCGCTTTTTGCCATTTGTTTCTTGGACTATCAACAGGCCTGTATTCCCTGGGGCAGCTGGCCGGCTGAGTCGCTTCAACTTTTTGGAATTTTTCACGGCTAAGTACAGTCAAACTCGGATAACTCGCCCTTGGATAAAATGTAACATTTCATCTCAAACACAAGGTTAACTTAAACGGATTTGTTTGGTCAGCTCCAACGCAATGATAAATTGCTTCAGATAACTCGACCTCAACATCATTTATTCAAAAAATTATTTGCCCAACAGCCATGGACACGGTTTTTATCGCTGTAGAATATCACTTCATTCCAAGCCATAGAGACAAAAATCAACTTTTAGTAGTTCTTAGGCGCCATTATAATCATCATCAGCGGCAAAATATTCTTGTTAACGACTTTTATAAAGGTTTGCAAAAGATCAAGTTTTACCAAACACCCATTTGTCCAGGTTCCATCGAAAATGTAAAAACCTCCGAATGAACTTAAAATAAAATCCGCAAAATTGATCTTTGTTAAAACGCTCAAAAGAAACAGATGTCTTTTTTTTAGCGTTTTAACTGCAGTCAAGTTTTGCCTATTATAATTTTAAAACGTCTCGTCAGTCACATCACCTAAAACAAAACAAATCTCAAAAAATAGAAAAATTTTGATACTTTCCGACAAAATTTTTTAAAACTTCACATGAGAGGCCCGGCTGAGGCCCTACATGCGAGAAACCTGTTGGGGGCTTACACCGTCCTCCTTCACACCCCTAGGTGTTCATAACTAGTCGCCTAACATTAGCTGCCCCAACTTGCAACCAGTGAATACAGGCCTGACTATCAATGAACAAAGCTGTTTAATTTCGTGTTTTCGCTCTTTCGTTATGATAGTTTAGTTTCGCACATGAAATTTTCGCGAGAGGATGACTCCACGAAAACGCGAAAGTTAGATGAGGCGAATACATAAGTGTCCTCGGGTACATAGCTCATGATTGGCTGGTAACATTGATAAACTCTATTACATAGCTCATGATTGGCTGGTAACATTGATAAACTCTATTACATAGCTCATGATTGGCTGGTAACATTGATAAACTCTATTACATAGCTCATGATTGGCTGGTAACATTGATAAACTCTATTACATAGCTCATGATTGGCTGGTAACATTGATAAACTCTATTACATAGCTTATGATTGGCTGGCAACATTAATAAAATCTTAACATCTTCATGCGTTGTATATTACATATAATGATCTGTCCCACAAATTACTACCATGGTTGAAAAATTATTTATTTTGATAATGAATAATCATTACATGCTATCCCAGGTAATATTGAACCATTTGCAATAGTTACTATAAATAATAAAAGCTTTTGTTTTGCTATGGAACAATTTTTATTATATTTATTATATGTGTAAATACCCTATCATTGAAACAGCTTAATTTGTCATTAGATTTTCATGGAGTCTGGATAATTGCTGCAAACAGAAATCTCAGTACAATAACATGGAATAGAATGGGAGTATCTGAGTGGGTAAACCAAATACTCACATATTACACGTATCTATAGCTGCGTAAGCTCTATGAATTTGGCTTAGAGTGTAACTAATTTGAGACGTGTGCTCTTGTAGCCTGCGCTCCTGATAGGTTCTCCTTAGTTTGAGGTCCGAGTATAAATATATCTTGTTTTTCCTTATAGTACATTCGATCATTAACAGTTTATATAAAATCGTGGTCTAGATTATTTAGCCCTTTCCATTTTGTATAAGCCTGAGTTATAGTAGTAAATGACTAAAGGCATTACCATAAAAGCGCAATATCTAAATAAGACAGATTAATTTTTAAACTAAGACAAAAAGAACTCTCAACGTTATAGTCAATATGCTTCGTTTATTTTTAGAATAACACATCCACTGGCATATACTTATATATAAAAATCCTAACTTTAAACAAAATTTATTAAGTTATAATCATTTTAATAAGCAACAGTAAATTACAAAAGGCAACAAAACTAAACTTGAAACAGATATCGTGCCTGCCTCTTGATACAGTCAAATGAAGAACAACGGATAAAAGAACTGAGAAAATAATGAGACCAACAAGAAACTGCATAGAAAGTGTGGGTATAGACGGTGAAACCATTACAAAGGGTTGACAAAAAACAGAGACAAGAAGGTGGGTAGACAAGAAGATAAACTTAAAGCAAACTGAAGGACGGAATGTTAATACTAAACAGAAGGTAGAGTTAGCAATATATAGAGCAGTAGGAACCTAGATTGTTTACCATTAGAACTGCTGGGTTTCTAAAAAAAGAATTACAAAATATGAAATCATTAAAATCAATAACAAGGTTAAAAAAGTTACTATATAAATTAAAAATGCGCATCTAGGCATTTGAGACCAAATTTCAGTTGGAAAAATGCTGCTAATCTCCTATCAAAAGCGAGTCTTCAGAAAAGAGAGAAGACCATGCCTTCTTCACTTACCTAAGACTTCAGCTTTAAGTCTATTTGCGATAGCACGTCGCATGTCCATTTCCTTCTTCTTACCATCGTCATCTTCGTTGGTAGGCGTAGGAGCAGGAGCTCTCGATAAAACAGAGCGAGCGACTCGAGCGGATTTAGGTCTTGCCGAAGTTGACTTTTCATAAGAGTCTAGTTGCTTTTCTCTTTCCTGCATAATATCAAAATCGATAGAAAACAAAAAAGGCAAACTGTATTTTCTGTTAGTTTAGAAATGAAAATACTGTATACAAAAGAGACCTAAATGAAGCCTTATTATAAACCAAATACAACAGATGAAATTATAATAAGAGTAGTATCAGTCACCTGCCATCGTGACTCCACCACACACATAAATAAAGAATTTTCAACCACCCAAAAACAACATTACAAATACCGAGATACAAAATTATTTGAATGCAAATGCCAGGTAAATCCCACTTTGGTTCTACATTTATATATATATAATTTTGGTACCAGCCTGAGCTGTAGAGTGCTCAAAGCATATGCTGAGCTATCTGCATGCACCAGTTTGTGTATAAGTGATACGATACCCAATCACCATCATTAGATCTGAAGATTGTTTTAAACATGAAACTTTAAGTTATAAAATCATTTTACCATTCTATAAGATCTCTTCAATTATATATATATATATATATATATATATATAAATCTCATCATTTGTTTTTTGTTGGTCTGTCTGTTTGTGTGTCCAGTTAACGCGACAAAGTTTTAGGAATGAAAAACCTGTTTGGCACTGAATTTGAACTTACGACCTCCAGTTCTGCAAGCATTTATTCAATACACTATGCTGTCCAACTGGCTAGACTATGAAATTAATTGGGTACATACTCATTACACATGCCAATATTTCATGGCTTCACGCTAAACTCTTCAGTTAGCATTATGCTAGAATTATTGGCAAAAAGCAAAATGTTTAAGGTCACATGGGAAGCAAGACTATTGCAATCAGTATAGAGCTGTAATAGGCACTGCAACCGGTACAGTATGAATTACACAGAAATAAACACTTTTTGATTACTTGTGCAACGCCAGGCATTTGGCTAGTACATGAATAAAGAAGACAGTAACAAGTTGGTGTCTTCAGAATTCCTAGTTGCCAATATAAAAGTAGCACAGAGGTGGCAATTTATAACATAAAGGTGATGTTTTGATAAATATAGACAACATTCATATAACATGGAGGTGACAATGCTTTTATGAATATATTGGGATAATCAATATTGTATCAGGTCAACTGTTGAAAAGGTGATAAAAACTTCACCTTCTGCTTCATAGCAGTGAGTTTTTCTCTCTGTTCTTTCAAATACTCCTGCCTTTTTTTAAGTTCGTCTGGAGACATTTTTGCAAGAGTGTCCTAAAATACGTCAAATGTAAGCATAAACAAACACAACAAGTTACATTACATCTGCTTAACCAGAGTTGAAAGTTTTCACCTCTTTGCAGTTATTGACTTTGACAACCAACTATAGTATGTTATTTATCCTAATCCTAGCAGGGCTGTGAGATTTTCATAACAATTTTTTAATATAATGAAGGACCGTCTTTGCAACTTGAGGTTATGAAGTGATAAGAGAGCAACATCATCTTCATGATAAGAATTAATTATCCTAATTTTGACTTCTTTATGAAATTAAGTAAAAAACTTCAATCATAACTATCAGTCAAGATTGATAGTCCTGTTTGAAGGCAATATGACTTCAGATTGTGATGCATGTCTGTTAAATGTACTTATCTAAACTAATATAGAGGAAAACTCAACTGTCTCCTGTTTTTCTCAATATTTGATAACGCGTGAGTCCGCATTTTTATGAGTGATGAAGTATTTAAGCATATCAGGTAACTCAACAGTTTTTTAGTTTTTAAATTATGGAAGATGTAGAAAACACGCATTAGATCTTTGATATATTACACACAAACATTAAGTCGCAGTATGTTTTATGACATGAACTTCTATTCATTCCAATTTAAAATGGTGGCTTTTATTTAAATAATAATTAAATAATCAAAACCTGAAAATTTTGATGTTACTTTAAAGTTTTGATAAATAAGGCATGAAAACATAGTCTTCATTACCAAAATGTGCTGTGATAGCTTAGCAACTATTTCAAACAGATAAAAGGTTGCATTTACAGTCAGCTTACAGCGACAAACATTCGTCAAGGTGTAAGTTGTTCCTTTTAAGGCTGATGAATAACTTTGTCTACTTTACACTACTACAAACAAGGGAAGGTCAATATCATCATTATTATTATTCCTGAGTGTTCAAACCCAGTGAACTCACATTAAACTCACTACGACATTCAACTAAACTTGTGGTGATTTGTATAACATCACAAATCAACTTGTAATGTGTTGATTTGTGTGAGAATTGGGTAAGATTTTTCTGGTGAGAGGTTTAGTAAGATATGATATGTTTTGTGAGATACAATAGGTTTAGTGAGATATGATAAGTTTAGTGAGATATGATAAGTTTAGTGAGATATGATAAGTTTGGTGAGATATGATTAGTGAAATATGATTAGTGAGATATGATTAGTGAGATATGATAGGTTTAGTGAAATATGATAGGTTTAGTTAGATATGATAGGTTTAGTGAGATATGATAAGTTTAGTGAGATATGATAGGTTTAGTGAGATATGATAAGTTTAGTGAGATATGATAAGTTTAGTGAGATATGATAGGTTTAGTGAGATATGATTAGTGAAATATGATTAGTGAGATATGATTAGTGAGATATGATAGGTTTAGTGAGATATGATAAGTTTAGTGAGATATGATAGGTTTAGTGAGATATGATAAGTTTAGTAAGATATGATAGGTTTAGTGAGATATGATAGGTTTAGTGAAATATGATAGGTTTAGTAAGATATGATAGGTTCAGTGAGATATGATAAGTTTAGTGAGATATGATAGGTTTAGTAAGATATGATAAGTTTAGTGAGATATGATAAGTTTCGTAAGATATGAAATGTTTAGTGAGATATGATAGGTTTAGTGAGATATGATAGGTTTAGTGAGATATGATAGGTTTAGTGAGATATGATAGGTTTAGTGAGATATGATAAGTTTAGTGAGACATGATATGTTTAGTGAGATATGATAGGTTTAGTTTTGATATGCTAATTAGCACGAGTCAAGTGCATTTTGTAATCATGGTAACAGCAGTTAGTTTGGAGCATTGTTAGTTTGTTATAACTACAAACTAACAGTGCTCCAAACAACTGAAATAATTTACAGAGTTCTACAGGTTACAAATTGCACAAATCACATAAAAACAAACGTAATAAGCATAAATATAGAGTTCTACATACTTGATACAGTTATACAGGTAAAGAGATATACATACTTAATATAATTATACAGGTAAAGAGATATACATAATTAATACAATTATACAGGTAAAGAGATATACATACTTAATACAATTATACAGGTAGGGGCCTAGAAATATATACACACTTAATACAATTATACAGATAAAGAGATATACATACTTAATACAATTATACAGGTAGGGGCCTAGAAATATATACATACTTAATACAATTATACAGGTAAAGAGGTATACATACTTAATACAGTTATACAGGTAAAGATATATAGATAATTAATACAATTATACAGGTAAAGAAATATGCATAATTAATACAGTTATACAGGTTAAAGATAAATAGAGCTGTAAAAGTAGCTACCGCAGCAGTCTCTACTGCAGAAACTGTTTCTTGGTTATTCTCAGCTTTGGCTTGCGCTATCCACTGAGCGGCAGCATTACCAGTGGGAGCTGCTGCCACAGGTTTGCTAGCCTGTAAAGTAAAACCATGATCCCTATCATTTCATAATGACAAAACCAAACTGTATCTGGCTTCAATCATGTCCTTGCCATCAATTTTAATACACAATGAAGTGCAAAATTATGGGAAGAAGTACACAAGTTGACTAGTTGCAGTAGTGCAGGTAAATTTGGTGACACTATCGTCTCAGTCAGCTCAAACTGATTCAGCATGAGAAGATAACTACAAGTAAGCAGATAATCATATAGCAGATTTTGACAAAATTTGAAGATGCTTTGTAAATAAAGGGTGTACTTAAAATGAACCATCAGAATTAAAATGACTGCAATAAACTTGATGAGAAAAGGTCTTTTTTAATTACCCTCCCACGCCACTCGAGATTAGTCACCACTAGTATTTAGGACTTTTCCATAAGATGTAGGTGTTAAACTAGAATGATATGCAGTTGTTCCCTTTTGTCTTTGCTGATGTTTATCTACCTCTATGACAGGTTCTAACACCGGAGCTGATATACGTATGAGCTTTGGCTTTCACACATTCATTTAATTCTATGCCCACTCCTCTCTGCCAGTCATCAGAAGTTGACATGTTGTAATGTTCTCTTGGATGCTGACAGTTTTTATTAACGGAGCAACAACATACTTCTTGACTATTGGTTTCTCCGTTGTTGATAACCCTGTTTCCGCTTAAAAGGTTTATCTTGTTCAGAATTTGTCTTTTTTAATATCCTGTCTCCTAGAATGTCTTACAAACTATCATCTATTAGCGTGCTGGGAAGAAGATACCCAATCTTGGGCCTATTCACATCACCGCCATTGTCTCTTGAATGTTGTGCAAACTACATTTGCAATATATCCAATCTTCTCAGCCTTGTGTTATCAATGAATTATCAAGCGGCGTGACACCAGGCATAATGTATAAATAAAAGTTATTCCTTCTTTTCTACTAATCTTACTTACTTCAAAGAGTGGTTGCTTAGTTTAAACACCCGCAGCTTCTTAGGAAAAGAAAATATGTATCTTTTTACTTCTAGGATAAGATAACTTTTTGTATTAAACCTCTTAAAACTTCTGAACATTTGCGATGAAAGTATTGTACAAAAATAATTTTAGTCACCGAATAAACTAAAGTTCTGTAGAAAATTAGAATAAGTTTATGTGTTTGTTAAAGATTTGCAACATCTTATAATTAGAGCGATACATCTTATAATTAGAGCAATACATCTTATAATTAGAGCGATACATCTTATACTTAGAGCGATACATCTTATAATTAGAGCGATACATTTTATAATTAGAGCGATACATTTTATAATTAGAGCGATACATCTTATAATTAGAGCGATACATCTTATAATTAGAGCGATACATCTTATAATTAGAGCGATACATCTTATAATTAGAGCGATACATCTTATAATTAGAGCAATACATCTTATAATTAGAGCGATACATCTTATAATTAGAGCAATACATCTTATAATTAGAGCGATACATCTTATAATTAGAGCGATACATTTTATAATTAGAGCGATACATCTTATAATTAGAGCGATACATCTTATAATTAGAGCGATACATCTTATAATTAGAGCGATACATTTTATAATTAGAGCGATACATCTTATAATTAGAGCGATACATCTTATAATTAGAGCGATACATCTTATAATTAGAGCGATACATTTTATAATTAGAGCAATACATCTTATACTTAGAGCGATACATCTTATAATTAGAGCGATACATCTTATAATTAGAGCGATACATTTTATAATTAGAGCGATACATCTTATAATTAGAGCGATACATCTTATAATTAGAGCGATACATCTTATAATTAGAGCGATACATTTTATAATTAGAGCGATACATCTTATACTTAGAGCGATACATCTTATAATTAGAGCGATACATTTTATAATTAGAGCAATACATCTTATACTTAGAGCGATACATCTTATAATTAGAGCGATACATCTTATAATTAGAGCGATACATTTTATAATTAGAGCGATACATCTTATAATTAGAGCGATACATCTTATAATTAGAGCGATACATCTTATAATTAGAGCGATACATTTTATAATTAGAGCGATACATCTTATAATTAGAGCGATACATCTTATAATTAGAGCAATACATCTTATAATTAGAGCAATACATCTTATACTTAGAGCGATACATCTTATAATTAGAGCGATACATTTTATAATTAGAGCAATACATCTTATACTTAGAGCGATACATCTTATAATTAGAGCGATACATCTTATAATTAGAGCGATACATTTTATAATTAGAGCGATACATCTTATAATTAGAGCGATACATCTTATAATTAGAGCGATACATCTTATAATTAGAGCGATACATTTTATAATTAGAGCGATACATCTTATAATTAGAGCGATACATCTTATAATTAGAGCGATACATTTTATAATTAGAGCGATACATCTTATAATTAGAGCGATACATCTTATAATTAGAGCGATACATCTTATAATTAGAGCGATACATCTTATAATTAGAGCGATACATTTTATAATTAGAGCGATACATCTTATAATTAGAGCGATACATTTTCAATTTGCGGACATCTTAGCTTGCTATAAATTTTGTTTAGTACAGTAAATGCACTTTCAGATTGTCTACACATGCCCTTGAGAGTCTCGTTTCCTTGAGAAGTATAAATGATAAAAAACAGAACAAATCTATCGTAAACTGAGAATACGAATTCATTTATACCAACTGAAAGAAAGAAAATGTATACATCATCAACTTGCAGTCATCTTCTACTTCCAGGATAGACGACTGATGCAATAGTTATTTCATGGAAGACCCACAAACGAATGAAATAACACATTCTTCACATACATCGAAATACGATACAAGAAAAGCGTTTCATTATCATAGCCTAACAACATTAAAATATTTATAAAAAGACACGGATTTGCTAATGCTTCGATACACAAGCCCTTATCTCTGCGGCTAGACCTGCTATCAAGACTTGCTATCAATTGGCAGATTCTCCATAGAGTGAATGTTGCACTCCGTTATTTGACCACCTAAATAGGTAAGACACAAGAAGGGCTGTTTGTACCTTGACAGGCTCCTTATGCGACTGAGCAGGAGGCGGGGCATGGCTGGTGAGACGAGGCAAAGCTGGCTTTACCACAGCCGTTTCTGCCATTGAAGAAGTACTTGTGACAGTTGGTTTCTCTTCCACACTCAGTTCTTTCATAACCTGACCAAAAAACCGGTAATTCTTACAATGATTGACTCAATATGGATTTTTTATTTTGTTTTTTTCATTTTTTATATGGTAATAGTGAACTAACACCAGTTAAGTCACAGATGCAACTAACTCAAAAGAGTAAATTTTTATCCAACTTTAGTGTTTACTGGCAATAACGTTGCTAGACATGGAGAATTATTCGTGACAAACCGAAGGTCAAGACTTTTTCAAGACAATTTTCCACGATGTAAATTATGAGATTTTCATTCCATAAAAGACCATGAGATGAAATCTCCTTTAAACATCACTCCAATTTCTCATGATTATTTTTTACCTTCTTACAGCTAAAATGAAAAGATTGAATCAGTCTATAATTCCTTTACACATTGAAATATGACTAGAGGAGACCGGATCACAAAAAAGCTAAGGCATTCCGTATGTAGCTCACAAAGTTGCCATGTAACGGAGATTTTTCAGATTTAGCGCAAGAGACTCGTTTGTAGAATGACCAGCCAAGTTGCGTTAAATATTAATATTGTTCGATCCAACTCACAGCAGTCACCCATTTCAACTGGTGTACCTTTTATCAATGCACAGTGAAGGCCACCAGTAGCTGAGACAAGTTTTTTCTGTAGAAATCGGCTGCTAGCATATATATCAATGCTCTACTCATTTATATCTGAACTGCTGACAAAGATAGCAATAAATTTGGATTTCCTCCATCTGCGCTACGACAACTCCTTTTTCACGAAAACTGCTAATAGGCGTAAATGTTGTTTTTGTCCAGCACACCGCCATTCAAATACAAGTTTCTTTACTTCCAGTGATTAATTCAGAGGCAAGTGTTGCAGCGACTTGTCTCTTGCATGATTCTAAGTGGCCTGTACCAATCCGGCTCATTCCTGAGTGTTCTGTGTCACATTGATAAATGCTTTATAAACGAAACCAGCCAAGTTTTTTTGAAGGGCTATCCTACCAACTATTCTCCGCATAGGGCACTAGCGGGCTGCTCTGTCAAAAATAAAAGTGATGATTGCCTTTAAACTTTAGTTTATAACCCAGATGTTTCGATGACTACTTGCTGGTTTTGTGCATAGATAATGAAATAAAAATGAAATACTTCGGTAGCAGAAAAACATGGTGAATTTATCAACACTACAGTATAGTGATAAAAAACTAGGTAAGTGGAATCAACTCCCAAAGCCTATCATTAATAATCAGTATAGTCAGCTCCTTCTAATATTAGTGCCTGATAAAAAGGGCTATTTACCATCGCATATGTTCAGATTTCACTCCATCAACTATAAGAAGAAACAAAACTTAGATTTGAAGTAGAGGCTGCAAGAGCTTAAGCTAAAAAGACAGCCCCATACCCCCTTAAGACTCCCTTAGACTACAACTAGTGTATTTATCTCATTATGAATTCTCATGAATATTCATATGAGAGTAGAGACAATGAGAGTAGAGACAATGAGAGTAGAGACAATGAGAGTAGAGACAATGAGAGTAGAGACAATGAGAGTAGAAACAATGAGAGTAGAGACAATGAGAGTAGAAACAATGAGAGTAGAGACAATGAGAGTATAGACAATGAGAGTATAGACAATGAGAGTAGAGACAATGAGAGTAGAGACAATGAGAGTAGAGACAATGAGAGTAGAGACAATGAGAGTAGAGACAATGAGAGTAGAGACAATGAGAGTAGCGACAATGAGAGTAGAGACAATGAGAGTAGAGACAATGAGAGTAGAGACAATGAGAGTAGAGACAATGAGAGTAGAGACAATGAGAGTAGAGACAATGAGAGTAGAGACAATGAGAGTAGAGACAATGAGAGTAGAGACAATGAGAGTAGAGACAATGAGAGTAGAGACAATGAGAGTAGAAACAATGAGAGTAGAGACAATGAGAGTAGAGACAATGAGAGTAGAGACAATGAGAGTAGAGACAATGAGAGTATAGACAATGAGAGTAGAGACACTGAGAGTAGAGACAATGAGAGTATAGACAATGAGAGTAGAGACAATGAGAGTAGAGACAATGAGAGTATAGACAATGAGAGTAGAGACAATGAGAGTAGAGACAATGAGAGTAGAGACAATGCGAGTAGAGACAATGAGAGTAGAGACAATTAGGAGACAATTAGGTAGAAAAGAGGAAATATATAAAACCTTTTCCAACTTCTGTTGCTCTACTTGAGTCTCAAACTTGATGAGCCCAGCTTCCGCTACAGCGACCTTCTTCATCCCCTCATCAACTTCGCCCTTGCCAGGCTGGCTAGGAACCGCAGACCTATATATTAAACACGCTTCGCTTTACTCTATTAGCATATAATAAAACTTATTAACAGGGAACTGGCAGAAATTCCCTTGGATACCTTTTGATGTCACTATGTTTTGCGGTTGCTGTCTCTGAAATACTGTATCTATAAACCAGAGTGCTGTGCAGCTCATGAACTATAGTGAGTCATACAAACCCTATGAAAAGACAACTCTACATAATCTGACAAGCAATATAATTGAATCACACGTCACCCTGATGCCTGCTATCAGACACTCCATGCACTCATTCTGAGCTTGGATTAGTTTTTCAGTCAACAAAAATAGCTTCTACAAATCTTTAAAAGGTAGCTCTGTGATAACCATTGATAAGTTTAAATAGCCTGTGGTTGTGCCCTTATTTCCTGTCTAACAAATGATGATTATCTATCCATTATGTTTTTGAAAGGAACAGCTAAAAGGCGCAGTGTAATAATTTAGATACAGAAAGCTGATATGAAGTGAGACAACAGTGAGTATGACCAAAGGGATAAATATCGGACTTTAATTGAATTCTAGCTGGAATAAAAAAACAGCTGAGGGCGAGATTTACATGTAAATAAACTACAACCCTCGAGGTTGGACCCTCTACACTGAGAGTGTGACTTACATGTAGATAAACTACAACCCTCAAGGTTGGACCCTCTACACTGAGAGTGTGACTTACATGTAGATAAAGTACAATCCTCAAGGTTGGACCCTCTACATTGAGTGTGACTTACATGTAGATAAACTACAATCCTCAAGGTTGGATCCTCTACACTGAGAGTGTGACTTACATGTAGATAAACTACAACCCTCAAGGTTGGACCCTCTACACTGAGAGTGTGACTTACATGTAGATAAAGTACAATCCTCAAGGTTGGACCCTCTACATTGAGTGTGACTTACATGTAGATAAACTACAACCCTCGAGGTTTGGCCCTCTACACAGAGTGTGACTTACATGTAGATAAACTACAATCCTCAAGGTTGGATCCTCTACACTGAGAGTGTGACTTACATGTACATAAAGTACAATCCTCAAGGTTAGACCCTGTACATTGAGTGTGACTTACATGTAGATAAACTACAACCCTCAAGGTTTGGCCCTCTACACAGGGTGTGACTTACATGTAGATAAACTGCAACCCTCGAGGTTTGGCCCTCTACACTGAGTGGTAGTCTCATTAATGACTGTAACGAGACATTCTTAGAGCCAATTACTGATGTTGACACCCTAATATAATGGCTACATTATTATTACAGTGATACATCAGTGATACTGATGTATCACTGATGTATAATGGCTACATCATTGCCTATAAGTTTTAACTCTCTCCTCTAGGAGCAAACACTTAGCCTATTTCTGCATAGCTTAACACAACAAACATGGCTCACGATAATGTAACCTCCATGTGACTGTCTCCTATTCCGCAGTCACTAAGCTAATGTTTATAGCTAATACTATACTAAACTTTAAAGTGAAGAGAGCTGGTGGTAAATTGATGACATATTAATCTATAGCGGCTCGTAAAGCTTCTAGACATGAAAAATAGTTGCTGCTTACAAGCTAATAATAATATTGATCATTCATAATGTCGCAGTTTAGTGAATTGGCTGACAATAGTATGACAGCTTCAATAGGCTAATAGGAGTTTGTAGACGCAACATACTTACATGGATGTTTATTATTGTATCCATGGTAACATAACCAAGTATTTTAGTATTAAACTGAGTAGAACTATTATTACTCGTTCGATTACAACAATCTTTCAAATTTCATTCAGTAACTTGTAACAACTCATTCAACAGAATATAACAACTTATTCACCAGAGTATAACAACTCATTCACTAGAGTATAACAACTCATTTACCAGGGTATAACAACTCATTCACCAGAGTATAAAAATTCACTCACCAGAGTATAACAACTCATTCACCAGAGTATAACAATTCACTCACCAGAGTATAACAACTTATTCACCAGAGTATAACAACTAATTCACCAGAGTATAACAACTCATTCACCAGAGTATAACAACTCATTCACCAGAGTATAACAACTTATTCACCAGAGTATAACAACTCATTCACCAGAGTATAACAACTCATTCACCAGAGTATAACAATTCATTCACCAGAGTATAATAACTTATTCACCAGTGTATAACAATTCATTCAGCAGAATATAACAACTCATTCACCATAGTATAACAATTCATTCAGCAGAATATAATAACTTATTCACCAGTGTATACCAAGTCATTCAGTAGTAAATTCTACCAATTAAAACAAACTCACCTCATTATTGACTCCATGATTTCTGCTTCCTGTTGTTTCACTGATGGAACAGTGTGTTTGGCATCCCCCGCTTGAGATGCTGCAAAGTAAAAATGCCCAAGTAATTTTAGAGGGACATGTATTTCAGTTATTCAGAGCAAAAGTGAGAGTTATTCTGTTGTTCAATGGAATTGAGAAAATGTAAGGGTACAAAAAGAGGGAACACAAGCAAAGAGAGGGAACACAAGCTAGCCACACATAGAAGTGAAGATAAATGGTTGAACCTTTGCAAAAAATAACTTGGCCCATGCAGACTCTGAATCCTAGCATATTTAGGGCATTGAAAAAGTCTAAATGTGCAAGTATAATTTTAACCCAGAGATAGATCACTCTGTGTTATTATAAATTTCGTAGCGCATATAGGATGCCATCAATTGTTATCAGTTCAAAGAGTTGAAGGTAAAATGCTACAATTATAGAACTTATCTATAACTTTAACTCTTCATTGAAACTCCACAAGGGTGTAAGCTGATTGCCATGCTGAGAGTCTCAAAGGTAATCATCAAGCTGGGAGTTGTCTCAAACATTTTATCGAATCGTGAAACTCATTTCAAATGCCATCAAAATTAAAACCATATTTGCAGTTTGTATACTTAATCTTGTAAGATTTATCGTACATATATTTTATGTATAAACACCCATACGGAGATAGTTCTGTTGCACCTACCAAATTTACAAAACGCTTCTGAGTACTGAAAGCAAAAGGAAATAATTGTGTATATATGGTGAATTTGAGGCTGATATTTTAAAATTCTGAAGCTAATAAAAGACAAATAATAAACCCTGCTTTAAATGTATTCAGTTAACATCCTTCATAAAACATATTTGTAATATAAATGCTTTCAGAATGCAAATTACTTCAAGAATGACGACCTCTATTTAGAGTGAACAGCAAGTCCTAAGAACACATTAATAAATGTGCCAAGACAAACTCTCTATGACGGTTGGAAACACCAAATATGATACATTAAAATGTAATATTTACTATAGTAAGAGCTGTGTTTGTTCACTCGTCTGTCTGAAGTTACACTAAGAGCGTAAGGGAAAAGGATTGTATCCGTCCATCAACACTACCATCTGCACCAGTCAGCTACTTTGACACATATAAGAATAACTGTGTACATTGTTACTACACGTGATGACCTCTTACATGTGACTACCAGCGTATGTGCTCCTTGTTTATATCAGACTTTTATGTCAGTTACATAGGTCCTAATATGAATGTCTGCGGATATCTAATAGCTCCGTGTGTTTGCTAAAAGATGATGATTTACTCGCAGTCGGGCAACTGATCATAAATTCAACAGGAAGCATGGCATTCTACTAAACAGTGGGTCACCTAGTAAACAAAACTAATGCCAAAAACACAGCAACCCAAATAGAGCTAGTATCATATAGTTAAGGAACAGAGGCTACTTTGGGAACTTTTTTAGCTACCTTGGGGTTGGGCCTGTTTAGCCTGAGCTTCTTGTGATTCTGAAGGTTTAGTACTCTGCAGTATTTCTGGTACATGACCGTATTGTTTCATTATTAGCATGAGAGCCTGTTGTTGGAGTTCCAGGTTCTTTTGGGTCATGAGACGAGAGAAGAGCCGGAAGCTCTCGGTGGCCAGTATCAGTTCAAAGAGACCCTACATAGCGTATTGATTAAAGTTAGTGCATGGTTAAACATCTATCTCTGTACTTACTAGTATCTTGGCAAACCAATTAACTTTCCAAAGTATGACATGAAATGCTGGCATATATTTGACTTGATATATATGTAAACATATGATGTTAACGATTCCTCTAAACATCTCAGTTCCATAAGGAAATATGAAGAATCTGATGAGAATGTAAACAATATAAAATATAGATAACACATAATCAAACATAAGCTACATGTAGCTCAGTTTAACTTCCACCCAGTCTAAGTCAGAATAAATGAGACACTCTATCACTCACGTACAGTAATTATACTAGAAATGACTGTAATTGAATCACTAACGGTAATTAAACGAAACATTTATTTGCTGTAAACAGTACAGGCGCAGCAGTTCGTTCAGCAGTAGAAGAAAGACTTAATTATCACAGATAAAGCTGTACCACTAACAGTAATTACCATTATTAATAACAGATTTCAAGAACCATGGACTGCTTTGTTACTAGATGCACTGTATGGCAGTATGTGAATGTATATGCATGTATGTCTTTTTTCCATAAATAAAAACAAATAATACATCAATACTTATATTTTCTTTGCATTATATTTACATAATAAAATTAACAATTATCTATGCAACCCAAAAGATCTGAATCGGTATCTGAATCGGATTTTTTTTCAATGAGAATCGGTATATCGAATCGGTATCTGAATCGGCTGGTGAAATTAGAATCGAGACATCTCTAGTAATTACTGTTAGTGGTACAGCTTTATCTGTGATAATTAAGTCTTTCTTCTACTGCTGAACAAACTGCTGCGCCTGCACTGTTTAGAGCAAATAAATGTTTCGTTTAGTTACCGTTAGTGATTCAATTATCTCAGTGAGACGTCTTTATCTTCAATCACTATCGATGTAGCCAGTAGTACTGAAGAAGGACTCACTTGCCACAGATGATGGAGGACAGGCTAAATACCGATAAGCCACTGAGGTTATTTTATGCGATACAAACGATACATCATATAGTCAGGATCAAGAGAGAGATAGATAACTTTTTGCATCGGCTGCTCAAATTACTTTTGTAATGCTAGTAAATAGAAACATTACACCGCATTCTTGCTTCTCATGATTGTTCTTTTGTTTGTGATTGGCTGTAATAAATCATGTCGCTGTAATTGGGAAATACCGTACTTTGTGATTACGTCCTGACTAAAGCCAAAATATTCCTCAGCTGTGTGGATGTTTATTAGGCTATAGACATGAAATAGATTGTGTGACAGGCTTGGAATTCATTAGGTAAAAAGAAGGAACTTGCAGCTGATGATTTGTTATTAGTGTAGCAGGCTAAAATGCAGTTTTCTGCTAAATAGTTGACCTGTAAAAAGTATCTGAAGTTTCCGATTTTTTAGGAAAAGATCGGCCGATACCGATTCAGATACTTAACACCCATATCGGCACCGATACCGATTACGATATTAGAATCGGGGCAACTCTAGCTATATACTGGTAAAATGTGCACGTTATTTTTTCGTGAAATGCGCACGACTTAATCATTCAATTCTCTGCCGCTCGGCGTTTCAATTTCCGGTCTCAATTTTGATAAAAGTAATGCCTAGCAAGTTTTAATAACGATTTTCGGCCAAATAAATCTCTCTATTTGTGTATAATCCGTTCAGATGGGTAAGTTTTAAGATACTGTCGACACTTTTCAAAGACTTGGTAATATATTTGAATAGGTTTGCATGTGTTTTGTATCGTTATTATACTTAAACGACTCTACAAAACGATGGTTAAATTTGTTGATGAGATTTCGAAACGAGGGTTTGTGACGTTGTTGATGAATAATTTTCGTAAGTTGTGTGCACATGCATTTATCATAAAAACTCCAAACTTCGCTCATTTGGTCGTGGGATAAATCTCTTTTTATCTGTTGCTACTTACGTGTACATTCTTTATTTTGTTTACATAGTTTTGTAGATTTGTGTTAATGCCATATGTGATATATGTATGTTATCCGCCTTCAGTATTTACCAATGAGTTAGCAGGGTTCTAATACTGTAGAATTAACTACACAAAATATTATGTATTCTTATAAGAATATTTTCTCCAACATAAGACAATTTAAAATGTGTTTGCGCAATAAAATATTTTAGAGATTCCGACCTGGATGGTGATTGTTTTTACATTCTATGACCACCCTTAAAAATGTATGTCGCTTAACAACCAAAGGTCATGATTGAGAGTGTTTTTTAGAAAACAACTGCTTTTCATGCGACCAAGACCTGGCGCCATTGACCTGCTTGTCACAAACAGGTTACAGATTTTTGTTCAACCAAAATTGTCTATTGGAGGTTACAAAAGAAGCATTCCACTTTGAATAACTGTTGTATTCACTCAGTTGCTTCAACAAAAAACAAGTCCTGTACTTCCTCAGACAGCAAACGCACTCGCAACACGCACCATAGTCTGCACGCGTAACTAACGAATGTGACTTCCTGTAACACTAAATCATTAAGTCAGTTGATTATCAAAACTAAAAGAAGACAACTACTAAAGGTAAACGTACAGAGAAAACCTCTCGCAGCTCTGACCGCCGACTCATTTCTGTCATGGCTTTAATAACTTGTTCATGCGTCAAATCTGTATCCTGTCTGAAAGCGTTTAACAACGTTGTCACCTGCAAAAAGAATCAAGAAGTGTATTGCACCAGCTGATTCTACCAACTGAACCGAAGCCTGTTTCTTGGTTTGCTGATTAGATAGTGAAACTCGTGGTTCTCTTATGGAACAACCTGAACTGAGAAACAACAAGTTTGGTGCACTTGGCATCTTTGGAATGAAAGGTTAAATTCTAACATTTAAATTGACCACAAACTCAAACTAACTGACTCCTGGGTTAGTGTTTTAGACAAGGATTCATTTGAGCTTGATGAACTACAGGTAAGTAATCGTCTGATAATAAGTTACCTGATGCCTTCCTAAACTCAGTAAAAACAATGGAGAGGAACAACAACAAAAACAGTTTTGTATTTTGTGACTAATAACAATGATAGTTCAATCTGTTATTTTCATGACTGATTCACAAAAACACTATGTAAATTTGCTAAAAATTCATTCATCAAATGTTCAGAACAAAACCTTACGAATTTCTCTAATACTAGAAATTCCCCTGTCATACAGCCCACGACCAAAGTGATATTGGAAAAAAGAAAGGGTACTGCTGATTGAGAAATGCAATATTCGCAGTCAAATGGCACTGCACTGCAATAGGATAACTGCAATGGTAGCTGCAACGGTAGCTGTAATGTACTGGGTGTTATTATGTACATCAAATAGCAATAATGAAAGGAAAAGATTATATTATGTTTATACCTCTCCCCTGCTATAGGAGAAATGCAATATTAGAAGTAAAATGGCAAGCTGCTGTGTAATATACACAGTTTAAATAAAAGTTGGTTGTGTTGAATGCAGAATGGTTTTGACAGCGATCTGTAACCAAAGTGAAGTAATGAGGCATGATCACAGAAACCATGGTTAAGTCGGGTGGGTGAGATTTAGAATTATCTACACTAGCAGAAGGAGAAAATTCTCAGTCATTTTGCAAAAAAAATTGATTCCAGCTTAATTACAGCAGATTTTATGGTCAATAAACTGAATACATGTTTACCATTAGTGCGAACACATAGTTTTGAGAAAACTGGTGTTAAAGTTTGAGAAACGAAAACCGATGCACAATTTTGTTTACATTTCAAAACGTCATAGCAACCAATATAACAAGAAGTTGTGATATTTATCTAGATTTTTGTATTTATATGCAAAAGATTATGCTAAATTTAGAGATTTAAACAGATTTTAGTTGGTTGTCATAGAAATAGCTGTATATCTATAAGAAAGTGTAGGCATATAACTTAATTTTGCAGATATTAAAAACGGCTTGGCAGTACCGGGATATTGACCACAGCTGTAGTATCACTAACAAAATCTTAAGAAAAATAATAACAGTAACATATTGCCCAACATCAGTCACTATATACTTCGATCTTGTAAATTCGAATGATTATTCCTATAATTAAATCTTATAATAATCTTATAAAATCGAATAATTATTCTTATAACTAAATATTGTAATAATCTTATAAAAGTTGTTAGAAAAATATAATCGTCATTTCCTTTACTTTCACTGCTTTGGACATCAGTTGGAATACCAAAGTACTCATTATAAGTGTCTAAAATGTCAGTTACCTACTTTAAAATCGGCAAAAAAAGAAACGATTACTTTTCAGTACTTCTACGTCAATTACAGAAACCTTCGGCAATTGGACAATACCAGACTGGCAAAATGTGCATGTTTTTCTCATGAAATGCGCATGACTTTATGGTTCTATTCTCTGTCACACGGCCTTATCGGCGTTTCGTTGGCCGGTCTTAATTTTGATTAAAAAAGGCTTGTCAAATTTTTATTGCGATTTCAGGCCAAATTGATCTGTCTATTTATGTATAATCCGATCAGATGGGTTAGTTTCAGGATATTGTGTCAAGTTTTCAAAGACTTGGTAACATATCTAAATAGGTTTATATGTGTTTTGTATCATTATTATGCTTAAATGACTCTACACAAAAATGGTTAAATTTGTTTATGGGATTTCGGGACAAGGGTTTGGGACGGCCGTTCATGAATAATTTTCGTGAGTTGTGTGCACATATGCATTTATCATAAATCTCCCGAACAACCGCTTCGCTCGTGTTTGATAGTGGGATGACTAACTTCTATTCAGAGATCAACAAGCAATGATATGGTATGGTCGATATGGTCAACAATTTAATCTCGACACATAAGCTCAGAGAAACAATGCTTTTTAAACACAAGATGCTTGCTAACGACATGTATATCTCCAAAAATAAGATGTAAATATTACAAATATATAAAAACAAGCTGCCCCACCTTGATCAACTTACAGATATTGGCAGCAAAATTGCATACTCTGTTTGGCGAATTGTGTGAGCGATCTCTCGAAGATTAAGTACGACATCTGCTTAGCTCGTTGTGGGCAGAAGCTGTGCGTGTTTTAATGAGCCATATAGCCATTGTTGTACAGTACAATGGCTACATGATCTTGGCTGAACATGTCTTAGTCCAGTGGTACAGAAACCGCAACGACTGGAAACATCCCCGATGTCAGAGTGTAAATTATGGTTGGATGTCATTCCTGTCACCAACAGTTGAGAGAGTTGGGAGTTGAGCCCCTAACCTTGTTGTTCGCAAGTAAGGCTTCCTATACTACAACCTCTCTATCAGTAAATTAAACTTATCATACTGTAAGTTGCATTACAATAAATTTTACACCCACATCTTGCTTGCAACGAAGTAACCGTCACTACGTGAGGTAACTAATGTGCCAGTGGTAGTAACTATAACTATGTAAGTAAGGTGCCAGTTGTAGTGACTGTCACCATGTAAGTGAGGTGCCAGTGGTAGTAACTGTAACTATGTAAGTAAGGTGCCAGTGGTAGTAACTGTCACCATGTAAGTAAGGTGCCAGTGATGATCATTAAATTAAAAGCTAAAATTGAAGTTCACTAATGCATAAGCCATAGAGAAACTGGTAACTTTAGATAAAAAATTCTAGAACATTCTCTAGGCTGTCCTTCAATATTTGACATAAATGCAGAACCCTCGGCGCATTTAGTAAGAAACGTTTAAGCCTGAGTCCATGCTAATCTATAAGTCTACCATAGAGCTACCACTTTACCTATTTACGATCATGAAGTTTATATATCAGCATCCCACAGCCGGAAAAGCTGACTTTAGCAAGTCTCACAAGCTTTAAGACGAGCAGCTTTGTATTATTGATTAGGAAAAGGGGATGTCAATAGCTTTCTATACAATTGCAGTAAAAAGACATACAGAGTATCTCTATAACTAATTAGCTAATGGTATTACAAAACAAAGTTGATGGGGCTTTGTTGATAATCAGCTGGCCTCACAGAGACGCTAATTGAGTTTGCACATTCCAGAACATTCCAGAATAAACATCTGTAGATATAAAAACTGTATTGTCAACGTGTCTCCACAAAGACCGGATGATATAAGAAATCAGTTCAATTTAAATCAATATTTCATCTTGCATACAAAACTCAATGTATCTCACTATATGACTATTTGAAACTGACTTCAGGAGGCCTATGTAGAGTAATTGAAATTGGTTCCCACAGTTTGGTGGTAAACCATAGGTGTATCAGTGTGGTGCAAGTTATATAATCTGCACTAAGCCGATACATCAATGATTTACCAAACTCAATTACTTTTTCAAAGGTTTACACTAACCAAACAGGGGCTATTAATATTGTGTTATTAAAAACAAACAAGCGTATCACCTAAGCAAAAGTTGATTAGATCTGGCAAGGGTAATACATAAACCATTGAATGGAATGCATTGGATCATATCATTAAGATTATACCATTTCAATTTGAAAGCCAATTGATTGAAACCCCAGCTAGCATCTATCATCTAATAAGTATTAAGCGCAATCAAGCAATTAGTTTTTCTCACATTTTATTGATTGAAACTGCCTCTTCAGGTTGCTTCACACAACAGACTTCTTACTAAGGCAACTGACTGAATATTCAATAAGTCAACATAGAAAAATTTTATCTGATCTTAACATGAAAATTTATTTTGACCATGTCCTACTCAAACCTATCACCAAAATGAATACTAAATATCATTGACAAGAATGGTTATAATCTTGACTGATACGATTTGTACAAATTTGTCTGAGGCCATCAGCAAAACTTGAGTAAATGCTGGTAGTATAAAAAAACTTCCCATTAATTTAATGCAAAGTTGTGAACCTTTGCAGAAACCTCATTAAATAGTAAGTTAATACCAATCAAATGAAAACATGATGTTAGTGGGTGCACATAAGAGCCTGGCTAGCGTTACACACATGAAGCTACTTACTGTTCAAATTCAACTCGAGTAAAAATATAGCCAAATGTTATTAAAGAAGGCTTTCAGGGAACTTGAAGACATATATAAATCAGCTCATTTAGTCAGCATAAAATATTGAGTAAACTGGGAGGCTCATCATGGCAAGAAGACAATCCTTCAACGGTAATTTGTATGACAAATGTGTTTTAAAAAGGAAAAAAAACATTAGCAGCCACAACAATAAATAAAAAAATACTCACACACTTACCAAAATACTCACATTCAAGCAATGCGTTTAACCAGAATATTTTAAGTTTCAAAGAACCAATTTTCATTGAATCTTTGAATTGGTTAAGCCTGTATGTGTACTCAATCCACTTACCAAAGCGCAATAAGCTCCGTGAAGCTCTCTGTATTCTTTACAATCTTCTAATGCTGGGTCAAATACTGTAAAATATAGTTGTGTTTTTAATAAGAAGCCTCAAAGTATTTATTAAAATACACTTCAATGGCAAGCCAAACGTTACACAATAATAGGCAAGATTATTATTATTATAAGCAATCTTTATTGTGGTAATCAATAGTCATATTTTACAGTATGTTTTCCACAAGGTACCACAAAAAGTAAACTAACTAAAAAGCAGTGTACAAAATAAAACACTAGTGTGAATGTGATCTTCTTCTTCTCACTAATCACATCCGCTCCTGTGCAGAAGCCTTATTGTGATATCCTATAGAACTAGAGATTGGGGTCAATAGTTCTTCAAAACTTTAGACTGCCAGTGATAGTCATGATTATACCTGCCAACTCTCACGCATTGGGAGTGAGACTCACGCAATCACCCCAAAGGAAAAATGAAAATGCGTGAGATTTTTGTCCCAATTTCCACAATTTTATATATATTATCATTAATAAATAAATTGCCCCAAAACCGAATCTCAAGCATTGCCCCACTCTTGGGTTTGCAGGCCTGGTCATTATGCAAATTTACATTCTAGATTAGAAAATAAATATCTAAATTAAAAAAATTTCAATTAAACATTATTCTTACTTAAGCAATTAGCTTCCATAAATGTAAGAACTGGTGCTTGAAAGAGAGGGCTTCCAACGTAACTGAGAAGCTCATCGTAAATCCATTCACTTCGATGCGCCATGTTGGAATCTAGTGTAAACAGCAGTGACGATCCATAATAATATTTGTAGTATTTTAGTTCTAATTTGTATAAATTTGTTTTTAATTTAAAAATTTTATTTATTTTTAAAACAAATTAAAAACAATAATATTTTGAAAATAATTACGTTGAAACTTAGAATATTTTGGTATTATAAAATATGTATTTGAGAGTTCCGTTGTTTCTTTAGTTTTGCTCACTCATAGTACAACTTTTGTGTGTAGAGCATGGGTTATACGTGCTTTGCGGTTTAGCGGCTCCATTATTGTCTTTTTAAAGCCTGTAGCCAGAATGAATGGGTAGACAAACTTGACGCGTGATTTTTGCAGTAACATTTGTCTGTCCTGCAAACAAGTTTGTTTTGCGATAGTGCAGACTTCTAGGCACAAGTTTTGACTTAATTTACATATAATTATGTATTAGCACATCAGGCACAACAACTAAAACATCAAAACCCCAATAACCAATGGGTCTTGCAGTGCAGTCAGAGCTAAAGTATTTCTCTTTTCATTGAATGTTCTTCGTCCAATTGGATTTGTTGTTGGCAGAACTTATAACAAAAAATAATTTAGTAGTATTCAATAAAGCTATTGCACAATTTGCTGTTAAACTTTATTTTGAGATTGGATACTGTTTTGTGGTGTAGGACTCATTAGGCATAAATTCAAATATTTTAAAAATCTACTTGAAAATAACCATCGAGCACGCAACCAAAATCATTACAAGAATGTAAAAAAGATGCCCGAATAAAACTATATATTGCAAAGTGTTGAGTTCTGGTGTTATTCAAAACACTTTTACTCTTCCCAATAACCCGCACGATACAAGACAAAATAGGGAATTGTACATGCCATATATAAAATCAGGGCAATATTTTCACTCCTTTTGGCCAAAAACAACTAGGGTTCTTTGAGGGGATGTTGAGTGTGCAGATGTTTAGTTTCTTTGATTTAACCGGAGAGATTTGTACATGTATATATGTCAATAAATAAATATTAAATGAAGAATAAAAATAAATAAAAGTAAAAAATAAACAAAAAAGGTTCTTGAAACTGAGTTTTCACGTCTTTTTGCCTTTAGAGGCTTTCAGTGAGAACAATCTGATCTGATCTGATCAAGCATTTTGTCCAAGTTTACATTGGTTATGCTGCTTCCATTTTCTAAAAATCAGATTTTATAATGCTATAAGCTTGTCTCAGTCTTTTTCTATTTTGCTATTTTCAAATCATTCATTAGTAATTTGTGGGATCAGTTCTAGACCACAAAATCATACTCCATTAATGGTCAGCACAAATTATAAAAGGTCTGTTTCTTTTCAGTTATATTAACTCATGACTTGTAACTTTTGCCTATACTTTAATTGGAACGTAGTAATTACGTACTGGTTACCGGCACGTGAGCTTTTGGTTACTCAAATTTGGGCTAATGTAATGGACAAGAGTCTTGTAGTTGACAATCATTACGTGTCGTTTTAAGTAGCAAGAAAATCCGTGCACATATATTTACTTACAAGACCAGTAATCCATCATTAGGTGTTATTTATTTGTTCTTGTGTAATATTTTTGTTTGGTATTTGGTCGATAGAGTTTTGTATCATTTGCGAACAGTTTCAAAGTTAATAGTCAGAAGGAAAGGAAAAATATAGTACTTATGCTGTACTGCTGCCCACATTGCTAATAAAAGACTGCTATGAGTCTGAAACCAAATAAGGCTATCTGAACCATTCCTTACTATGTATCGTATAAATACCGTAAAACCTCTAATTGAATGTCATGGTACTCTATTTTTTCACCCTTCTTCTATAGTGGCGGTCAATTGGAGGTGGCGTTAAATAGAGGCTGTCATTGCATTTTTCAAATAGTTCGTCAGAATTTTGGGATGATAAATTTAGCCCTTTTATGGGCGACGTGAATGTCTCCTATATATAGATAGCGGTGATCTATTGTTTAATGGACATTTGCACAAACCCTAAATACTTTGCAAGAGCTATGTGTCTTTCATGCTTTTGGTATGCTTTTCTAACTAAAAGGTGAACGCTTTCATTCGGTGTTTAAAATAGCAAAAATTAGTGCAGCACATCTCAGAGTTCTTTCCTTTCGTTATATGAGCATACATACACAATGAGCATCTGTTTTTATAATGTTCCTCGGACACACCAGTTAAGCAGAGAGACAGTCTAATTGTGTCATAAATATTAGAATAGATTTGTTAGCATACCAACCATTGGTAAATCATCAATATAGTCCGCAGACGTTTGACATAAATAATCTTATACGATAGCAATCATTTATGCAAGATTAAAATTTCAAAAGTAGTTTGCAGTCACAGAAAATTTCATAATATAAGTTTTTTTTATGGAATGAGAAATTTGAAGCTAGTTGATAAAAGACTCAATAAATATGCTTCAGGTACTACTTTATATTTTGCGAATTAAACCAGTAGTAACTGCTTTGGTTAGTTGGCTACTATCTTGTAATAACAAAATTCTTACTTGTAGTATTGGCAAAACTTCTATAGAATTTCTGTTTGCAATAAAAAATTGTTGCTTTAAAACTATTGAAAGCTACTAATCGTATGCAGAACTTTATGCCGTGTTGATTGAAAATAGTCAACCATATTTAAGGTTTCTGCCATTCAAATGCTAACTTTCAACAAGTATGTCCACAAATGTTGCACAAAAATCTCATTCTATCCTAGTTGCCTTCGCACCGAAATTGTTTTTGTTCATCATATTTCTGGTTCTTCTGCAACTCAATTTCATTTACGGCAAACTGTGAGAAAATGTGACAAACTCAAATGAAAATAACTAGGGCAACTTGTTACTCTTCGAGTTATTTGTAATTAAGTTAGATACTAAAATCTTAGACATACAGTATGGTGGTTATTATATTATGATTATTTAGTTTGTGCGGCGCTCAGCTACAACTCTTTACCTATTTTTGAGATTCAAAGCACAAGTTGACTGTTCATATATAATAAAACAGCATTCCTAGTTTTCTAAGGAATTAAAACTGCATTAATATTGTTCCTTCTTCCCTGATACATTTTGTAAAACCTTGATTTGAACGCCATGGTACTCTTATTTTCAACTCTTCCCTTAGAGTGGCGCTTTATTAGAGGTGGTGTTTGAATAAAAGGTGGCATTGTATTTTTCAAACACCTCGTCAGAGTATTGAAAAAACAAATTTAACTCTTTCATGGTCGAATCGAATGGCGCTTATATTTTGTACTCTCCTTTGGGCGGTGCAACATAAAAGCTGTTGGACGCAAGAAATTTGCTAACTTACCTCCAACTTGTTATAGATACAATGTACTTTAATAAATATGCGCGGGGAAGCTGATATTTGTCTCTACCAGTTGATATCTATTGCTTACAATTAGCCTATGATGATTGTAGCCTGCTTTGCAATTTGTTGGAGCCTTCAAATTTTTTGTTTCAATCGAATTTTGAAGGCATATTGTCATTTTGTAACTGTACTTAAAAAGGTTGCGAAAAAGTTAATTGTACTCATTGATATGTTTTCTACAGTTTGCAGCCAAAACTGGCTTTTCATGTGCAATAGAGTAAGAATTACGAGCGTTGATCCATCGTAAGCTTTATATAACCGCAATGATGCTATCAAATAATATGCTATAAATCTGCAAATTCATAAGTTATAATAATAATCTATCACATGCTACAAATGTATATTCCAGAACAAATTACATAAAAAGACCATATTTATAAAACATTCAAAAGTTAACATTTTAAAGCCAACATGAACATTTTTAAAACAAAAATATTAGTGTCGTTTGCTCACTCAGTTGCGTTCTGATTGTTGCTTTTGTTTAGAACTATTCCATATTCTTCTGGCTGTTCAATACCTTCCACTGTATCTTCTGACCTCAATTCTTCTGCACAGCTGAGCTAGTCGGTATTAGCGTCGTACAATTAGTTAGCAGAGCAAAACTTTTACACGATGCAATTGTGAATAGAAATTGCTCATGCGAATAAAGAGAAACCACGTGTAATCAAAATAGCCTCAGATTTTAGCCTCAAAATATGTAGCGGCATAGATTCCATCGTAAATGCGCAAAGTCTTTTTCACATACATCGAAGTATCAAGACCGCATTAAAAATAGAAACTACTGTTAACCTGATATAGTAGCTAATTATTTCTATGGTGTTGTTTTTAAAGTTTTAACGAAAAAACTGTTGAGACTTTGAGTTTGAAAACAAACTTTGATTGGAACCAAAACAATGAGCAGATTAATCGTTATTGATGTATTTGAGTCATTATTAGTACAGTTTTGTGGCCACTTTTCTACTGATCACTTGCTATTATGAGTTTGTAAAGATCAAAAAAGTCAAATAATGGCGCTCAAAAGTGGCGTTCAAATAGATGTTTTACAGTAAATTGAGTTTTAACAAGCATCATGTTTTCTTTTTGATTGTCAGTCCACAAAGAAGAACCTTTACTTAAAGGTTGACTCTCAACAAAATTCACATTACAGTTATTTGGTATCAAAAGGTTCACCATGTCTTACTCTGTTGTGTTGTATGTGCAAAATATGTGGAAATTACAAGCTCTTAAAAGCTAAAAACGAACAGTTAATCGCAACCACACGAGACAGCAGTAGTTTGGATTATCTTTCCAAAACGGCTCAAATGTGACGTAGTTGTAGGAGATGGCTTCTGTTTACACTTTCAAGCAACCTCATTCGTCGAAATATTTTCACAAATATACTTCACGCATTGAATAAAACCGTGTTTATTGTTCTTACGCGTCTATTTCATCGTCATTGTAATGCTGCCACTTTGAGCACTGATATCTCAAAAACCTACCATAAAAATGTTTGATTTTTTAATCTTAGCTTGAGCAATTGCATATCATCCTCTGATGAACATGACGAGCCTGTTGGTCACCTGTGATGGTTGAAAAATGCTGTAGAAATTGTTCTCGCCATATGGCGGGAATTGTCAGTCACATGATCAGATTATGTTAATTTCAGTTCAAGTTTGATCTATTGCAAATAGCAGACACGCTTTCTCGGAGTAAACTTGTTAATTTCAATTCGTCATGCCTAACGCGCAATATTAAATATTAAAATTGTTAATGTTGTCATTCGAGAAAAATATGTATGTATTTTTTCACAATATGAAGTGTGATAATTATCATCATTAAAATCATATATATATACATATATATATATATATATATAATATTCGTTCTATCACTCTCTAGCTATAACTATTACTATTAGCTAGCTTGGCACATAGGAGCTGGCTTGTGGCGGTGCTTACTTGCTGGGAAGTTTGATTCTGTTGAGGAGCTTCTTCAGATAGAGCGTTAGGCTCGAAACGTCAGGGTCTTATCTCTTCGGAATTTGACATTTTTTATGATCGCAAGTCGGACATGTACACATACTTCAAATTGTTGGACGGAATGGCCAAGCTGAAACTGTAAACTAGCGTGCATCTATATTTGATACGGGCTCTTCGGTAAAACCCGAAGTGTTTGTCATAAACTAGTGCTATGATAAGTTTTATATTGAGCCTTTTATTGGCTTTTCAATTTACGTGAGAACATCACGTGACAGAATAATAACCAAATGTAATGAATACGTCAGAGAAATGAACAGATTCCAATCTACGGCGGCTTTTCGTTTTTTAGCTTTTAAGAGCTTGTAATCACATTTTCACATATTTTGCACCTACAACACAACAGAGTAAGACATGGTGAATCTTATGATACCAAATAACTGTAATGTGAATTTTGTTGCAAGTCAACCTTTAAAGTAAGTGTTAATAAACGATTAGGCATTTTTGTGATGGCGGTGATTAACTGTTCGTTTCTGAGCTTTTAAGAGCTTGTAATCACATTCCCACATATTTTGCACCTACACCACAACATAGTAAGACATGGTGAATCTTTTGATATCAAATAACTGTAATGTGAATTTTGTTGCAAGTCAACCTTTAAAGTAAGCATCATTTGTGATAAATCACTGTAATTGGTTTTTCGTTGATTGGTTTGAATCATAAAATACAGTTGAAAGGCTGCTGCTCTATGTGTGAGGTGAGACCAGAGAACTTATCACACACTGACTAACACGCTGCTTTAATCATCATAAATGAAAGTTGAACTATAAGCAAGTTTATGTGTTACATTGAAAAAAAATGCAAATAATATGCATATTGATCATATTTGGTTAGTTTTTCTTTTTAGCAACAACCTGCAAACGGTGAAAAAAAGATGTTTTGTAAGAGTTGTCTTCTCTGAGGTGATAGCTGTAATTGACATAAGTAAAGCTTTTGCTGCATTGCACTAATTAGACACCTATTAGATTTACTTATATTTACTGAACTCTTTATATCATTGTAAAAAATTTATTCTTTAGCCTATTAAATGTTTTTTGAAGTTCCGGTGATCTAAGCTCTACTCTGGTTTTTATAAAAAGCTGCGTAACTTGATGTAAACCTTAATGTAAAAATTGGATGTCATGTTTTTAGGGTTGTCTACCCTATATATCCATTTTCTACAACTATTATTTATCATTTTTATAATCACATGTTAAATACAAATTTTTATTTTACTCACAATGTTTAGGAATCTCCTTACATCTGTAGTATTTTGCGTACAGATATGGCTACAGGTGAGAATACGTTAAGCAAGGATGAACAAAATGATTTGGTGACTGGAGTAGCTCGATCAACGTCATACAATATTGTTTTACAGGTAATAACACAGTTACTCTCTCACCCGCTCGCTATTTAAATCTGACTTTGCATGCCGGATATGAAGCTGACCAATTATTCCTAGCTGACTTATTCTAGCTAGTCAGAGATGCTTCAATCATTCCTAGCTGACTTATTCTAGCTAGTCAGAGATGCTTCAATCATTCCTAGCTGACTTATTCTAGCTAGTCAGAGATGCTTCAATCATTCCTAGCTGACTTATTCTAGCTAGTCAGAGATGCTTCAGTCATTCCTAGCTGACTTATTCTAGCTAGTCAGAGATGCTTCAGTCATTCCTAGCTGACTTATTCTAGCTAGTCAGAGATGCTTCAATCATTCCTAGCTGACTTATTCTAGCTAGTCAGAGATGCTTCAATCATTCCTAGCTGACTTATTCTAGCTAGTCAGAGATGCTTCAATCATTCCTAGCTGATTTATTCTAGCTAGTCAGAGATGCTTCAATCATTCCTAGCTGACTTATTCTAGCTAGTCAGAGATGCTTCAGTCATTCCTAGCTGACTTATTCTAGCTAGTCAGAGATGCTTCAATCATTCCTAGCTGACTTATTCTAGCTAGTCAGAGATGCTTCAATCATTCCTAGCTGACTTATTCTAGCTAATCAGAGATGCTTCAGTCATTCCTAGCTGACTTATTCTAGCTAGTCAGAGATGCTTCAATCATTCCTAGCTGACTTATTCTAGCTAGTCAGAGATGCTTCAATCATTCCTAGCTGACTTATTCTAGCTAGTCAGAGATGCTTCAATCATTCCTAGCTGACTTATTCTAGCTAGTCAGAGATGCTTCAATCATTCCTAGCTGACTTATTCTAGCTAGTCAGAGATGCTTCAGTCATTCCTAGCTGACTTATTCTAGCTAGTCAGAGATGCTTCAATCATTCCTAGCTGACTTATTCTAGCTAATCAGAGATGCTTCAGTCATTCCTAGCTGACTTATTCTAGCTAGTCAGAGATGCTTCAATCATTCCTAGCTGACTTATTCTAGCTAGTCAGAGATGCTTCAATCATTCCTAGCTGACTTATTCTAGCTAGTCAGAGATGCTTCAGTCAAGTACATCGATAAGCATCCTTCCGCTTTCGCATCATCAACCTTAACTTGTGCTAATATGTACATTTTTGGTTCATTGTAAAGACGAATTTCTTCGTTCCCTTCGTTATTGCCAGTTATTTAGGCAGTTCTCTGGCAGAGCGGTTGTCTGTTGCAGTTGATGCTGAGGATATCTACATTTGTAATAAATGCCATCGTACTCAGGCATGTAACAAAAGATCTTCTTGGAATCGTCAACGTAAGGTAAGTTAAACTCTTTTTAACTCGTTGTATAGTTTGGCTTCTTCAAGAGCTGATAAATGCTATATTTGACGAAGTTCATTGTTTGTTAAATAAAGGTATCTTAGAGAAATACAGTTAATTGTTAGTATAGCAAACTAGTAGCAAACTACAGCAGAGTCTGCTACTATTTTTATAATCACAAATAAATCTTTTCTGGTCTGTTAACTCACGCCGGTTCAATAGGTGTACATGCCGCTTGTTTGTTAGACCTTTTGACATTTTATTATTATTCTATTCACCAAGCTTTCGTAGGGCAATGACATGGGGCAATAAAATTGTATATTTAACCCTTTTGCAGGTGATACGACATTAATGTCGTTTTGCGATAGTGATTCTAGTAGGTAGTGCGACATTAATGTCGATATCGTACGCACTATGTATTAAGACTTACTGTTGGTCTCTGTTCATTTTTCTATTCAGTTAAATACTTTCTAAAGTAAAAGAACACACGTGAGGACTTGAATAACTACATCTTAGACATGTATCTTTTTATTTCAACTTGCTTTGGGCGATCGTTATCAAACGCCCTTTCTATGTTTTTTTACTCGGTAAGATACTAAGCCTTTTTCCCCCCGAATTGATTTTTATGCTTTTATGTTAGTTAACAAAAGAACTTGTTATTGGTCTGTGTTCATTTTTCTATCCAATTAAATATTTTCTAAAGTAAAAGAACACATGTGAGGACTTGAATAACTACATTTTAGACATGTATTGTTTTATTTCAACTTGTTTTGGGCGATCGTTATCAAACGCCCTTTCTATGTTTTTTTACTCAGTAAGGTACTAAGCCTTTTTCCTCCGAATTGATATTTATGCTTTACGATCGTTGTCGATGCCCTTTCTATGCGCCTTTTTTACTTAGTAAGATCCAAGCATTGATTTTTTGTGAACACAAAAAAACATTTTATAATCATGGCTTCATATTCCCAACGACCAGCTAGATCAACTCGAAGGGCCCAGTTTGTTTTGGCAGATTCTATAGCTGATGACTCAGACAATGACTCCAATTTTTCTGATGTCAATCTGATGATAGACAGTATAGAGTATAGACCACAAATAGACTGTATGGACTATGGATATGTGCTATGGACTAAGTCTAAACAGTGGCTAATATGCATTACAAAGTGTGGTTCTACTTGTAAAATGCTTTATTTGTAATATAAATACAAAATATGTTTTATTCAACAATATAACATTATCGCAACAACAATCAAATTTTTCAATTTAAAAAAAAATTTACATGGGTAGTTTAAATAGCTCAAACAGGCACAAAGAGTGTAAAACTGTTTGTAAAATGCCTTGTTATATGATACAAACCTATCATACAACCATAGTGTAGCAAAAAAATATAATTTTAATAAAATTTCAAAATTTTCATTTTTCCTTAAAATTACTTCACCCAAGACGATCAGAAATAGGCTCAAAAACTCACCTGCGAAAGGGTTAAAGTATTTATCATTTTGATTTTTCTCATGCGATGTTATTTTATTTCTTGTGTTAGTGAGGGTTTGCCAAAGCTCTAGAGCCGCATCATTAATTGATTGAATTATTTGGTGCATGCTATTGTGTTGTCAACTTACAACCCTACGCGACTTACATCTGACCGAGTTTACGACGGCCATGACCACATGTTGTAATATTTTTATAATACATACATGTACGTCTATGTAACGTTTAGTAGAGTAGCGAGTAGATCATTACAATACGCATACAGATACGTACAGTATAATAGTAGTGAATCTACAATTATTTTATGTAGCCTGAATCCAAAGTACAGTAACAGCAAACATTTTTAGCCTATGCGGTAGTTTATGATCAATAAAACTGTTCATTAAAATTAAACAAACAGAACAGTGCTTTGAAAACAAATTGTATTCTGATTTTGTATTCTATTTCGTATGATTTTTTGTATTTTGTAACTAAATCAAATGTAAATTATACATTGATTTTACTTAAACCTACAAGGTATTTTTAAGAGTAAACCAATGTGTAGCCCAGGCTAGGTTTAAGAGTAAACCTATGCTTAGCCCAGGCTAGGTTTAAGAGTAAACCAATATGTAGCCCAGGCTAGGTTTAAGAGCAAACCAATGTGTAGCCCAGGCTAGGTTTAAGAGTAAACCAATGTGTAGCCCAGGCTAGGTTTAAGAGTAAACCAATATGTAGCCCAGGCTAGGTTTAAGAGTAAACCAATGTGTAGCCCAGGCTAGGTTTAAGAGTAAACCAATGTGTAGCCCAGGCTAGGTTTAAGAGTAAACCAATGTGTAGCCCAGGCTAGGTTTAAGAGTAAACCAATGTGTAGCCCAGGCTAGGTTTAAGAGTAAATCAATGTGTAGCCCAGGCTAGGTTTAAGAGTAAACCAATATGTAGCCCAGGCTAGGTTTAAGAGTAAACCAATGTGTAGCCCAGGCTAGGTTTAAGAGTAAATCAATGTGTAGCCCAGGCTAAGTTTAAGAGTAAACCATTGTGTAGCCCAGGCTAGGTTTAAGAGTAAACCAATGTGTAACCCAGGCTAGGTTTAAGAGTAAACCAATGTGTAGCCCAGGCTAGGTTTAAGAGTAAATCAATATGTAGCCCAGGCTAGGTTTAAGAGTTAATCAATGTGTAGCCCAGGCTAGGTTTAAGAGTAAATCAATGTGTAGCCCAGGCTAGGTTTAAGAGTAAACCAATATGTAGCCCAGGCTAGGTTTTGACGTAAAATAAGAAACTACAAAAGTGTTGAAATAATCTGCATTCATTTCAAGGAAATCTGATTACATTATAAAAAGGTTAAAAAGCAAAACAGTTAAGAGATAATAAGGTTTATTTAATACTATGCACCTGCCATCATATACGTACTATGTACCTTACCTACCATTATATACGTACTATGTACCTACCATTATATGCGTACTATGTACCTACCATTATATGCGTACCATGTACCTACCATTATATACGTACTATGTACCTACCATTATATGCGTACTATGTACAGTCAAACATGGATAACTCGCCCACGGATAGCTCGAACACATGGTTAATTCGAACGGTTTCTTTGGTCCGTTCCCACGTAATGATAAATTGCTATAGATAACTCGAACTGAATACTGTTAATTCGAACTGTTTTTTGCCCAACGGCTACCGAAACGGTTGTTATCACTTTAAAAAATCACTTTATTCCAAGCCATAGAGGTAAACCTCAACTTTTCGTAATTCATGAGCGTCGTTATTACAACTATCGGCAAAATATTTTTGTCAATGACTTTTCTAAAGGTTTGGTGAAATTTGATTTATACCAAACATTCGCTTAGCGATCGCCCTTCGGAAGCAAGGTAAAGTGAGGTAATCTTTGCATAAACTTCAAGAAAAATCGGCAAAATTGATCGTGGGTAAAACGCTCGAAAGAAAAAGATGTATTTTCTTTTGAGCATTTCAACAACGATCAAGTTTTGCCAATGTCAATCTAAAAAACGTCCTGGCAATAACATCACCTCAAACAACAAACCAATCTCAAGTGATAGAAAAATCTCTATACCTTTTGATAAAAACGTTTTAAACTTTACATTACAAGCATTTAATTTGAAACAAGCCATTTGTGCTTTTGATTTATATTATAGTTTGTATATGTACATGTATCTACTAATAAATAAGTAAATACATGGACTTGTGACAGTGCTCTGATAACTTGAACGCTCTGATAATTCGAACACTTTTGCTCGGTACCTTGAAGTTCGAGTTATCCATGTTTGACTGCACTTACTATTATATGCGTACTATGTACCTACCATTATATGCATACTATGTATCTACCATTATATACATACTGTATACCTTCCATTATATGCGTTTTATGTTCCTACCATTATATGCGTACTATGTACATGTACCTACCATTATATGCGTACTATGTACCTACCATTATATGCGTACTATGTACCTACCATTATATGTGTACTATGTACCTACCATTATATGCGTACTATGTACCTACCATTATATGCATATTATGTACTTACCATTATATGCGTACTATGACCTACCATTATATGCGTACTATGTACCTACCATTATATGCATACTATGTACTTACCATTATATGCGTACTATGACCTACCATTATATGCGTACTATGTACCTACCATTATATGCATACTATGTACCTACCATTACATGCTTACTATGTACCTACCATTATATGCGTACTATGTACCTACCATTATATGCGTACATACTATGTACTTACTACCTCTCTGATTGTAACCAGTCATAAGTCGACGGCGCCCTGTATAGTACATCAGAACGCCATTCAGCAACCCACTTCCACATGTCAATCAACCTGATTTTGAAGACGTCTCATGTAATTTTTTCGTTTGGTAATTTACACTTGCTGTAAATCATGATATCCGCTTGTTAGGCTACGTTGCTCAAGTTTGTCACTGATCCGCTTAGCTCAATAGATCAATACGGAAATGGGCTCATTTCAATTAAATTATACAGGTTGACGCTGCTTTACTCAACTACCCTGTTCATTGGTCGAGAATCTTTCCGAAGGTCCTGCATGAGCAAGACAGACGCCTCTTGGCAGGAAATCGTCAATATCATCTGGTTTGCGTAGGTGTCTTCGACCTTGACCTTGCAGGTTATTAACCTTACCGGTGTACTATGTTATTCCTAGGATTTGAGAAAGCCGCGAGAGGCTGTAAAAATAAAACTTTTAGGTAGAATGTTAAAACTCCCGAGAGTTGCAAAATAGATGTAAAAACAACTGAACTAACAGGTTACAGCTTTGTATTCTATAGTAGAGGCTCCGACATACATGTACATACAGCGAAGTTGTGCTTCTTCTTTGGTAAAAGGTTGACAGTAAACTTACAAACTAATTTTATTCTCTAAAACTCATCTAGTAGTAGTTGTTATCAGCTCATGTTCTTTAAAGGTTGACTTGCAACAAAATTCACATTACAGTTATTTGGTATCAAAAGATTCACCATGTCTTACTCTGTTGTGTTGTAGGTGCAAAATATGTGGAAATGTGATTACAAGCTCTTAAAAGCTCAAAAACGAACAGTTAATCGCCGCCATCACGAAGCCGCCGTAGATTGAAATCAGTTTATTTCTCTGACGTAGTCATTACATTTGGTTATTGTTTTGTCACGTGATGTTCTCACGTAAAATAAAAGGCTCAATATAAAACTTCTCGTAGCACTAGGTTATGACAAGCACTTCGGGTTTTACCGAAGAGCCCTTACCAAATATAGATGCTCGCTAGTTTACAGTTTTGTTTTGGCTTGGTCTAATCGTCTAGTCGTAATCTGATCATGTGACCCATACTTCTTGCCAAACAGCACGAATAATTTGTGCAGCATTTTTCGACTATCACAGGTGACCAACAGGCTCGTCATGTGCATCACAGGATGATATGCACTTCTTCGAGCTAAAGTTAAAAAATTAAACAAATTTTTATGGTAGGTTTTGAGATATCAGTGCTCATAGTAACAGCATTACAATGATGACGAAATAGATGCGTAAGAACAAGATGACATCTTGTATAGACATGGTTTTATTAAATGCGTAAAGTATATTTGTGAAAATATTTCGACAAATGAGGTTGCGTGAAAGTGTAAACAGAAGCTATCTTGTACGACTACATCACATTTGAGCCGTTTTGAAAAGAGAATCCAAACTACGGCGGTCTCGTGTGGCTGCGATTAACTGTTCGTTTTTGAGCTTTTAAGAGCTTGTAATCACATTTCCACATATTTTGCACCTACAACATAGCAGAGTAAGACATGGTGAATCTTTTAATACCAAATAACTGTAATGTGAATTTTGTTGCAAGTCAACCTTTAATAACCAATAACATACTGAGTTTCATGAAGTGTAGCCAATAGCATGATGGTGCTCATGAGGAACTCAGATTCCACAGCAATGAGTCAACATCTTAACTTAATAGCCCATGTATTTATTGGCATGGTGTTAAGATATATATTTTTAATTTGTTTTGTGTAATTTAGAAAATAGAACAAAACTTTATATTTTGATGAAGTGTTATTAAATTAGTCTAGCAACTCGGTTGCCTGAAATTTAACTAGAAACAACTATAACATAAAACTGTTGGGAGATCTTTGCACGGGTCATTAATTAGGAGTCTAAATTTTTACCTAGCCATGTAAATGACCTAGATGTGTTCTTACCTTAAATATTGCTGACTTACAGCCTGTTTTAGACCATCAGAAAACATGTGTGCAGTAAAAACAGTTTATAGGTAGTTTCAATTCAAAGTCATACATCCCTTTTTTACATGAAGCCATTGACAGTTCAGACTCAATCAGATGGAGGGTGTTCCTAAGAATGAGCCAAAAATTTCTACTTGCCATGCTTCGTGGTGTTCACCAAACTAGAATGCTTAAAGGTGTTGTTTGAGCTGAGTTTTTAACAAAGTTGCATATATCAAACAATCTCTAAAACATGTTGAACATTTCTCTGTCAATCCACTTTACTAGTCTATTGGCTCACCACTCTGGATAGCAATAAAACTGTTTCTCTGATATCATCTATTGTAGCCCTATGCTTGGTTTGGGGGCTGCCATAGTCCTCTCATACCTCTGGCTCTTTCATCTTAAACTACCGGACGCGGAACTCCACTTTTCATACACAGTGGGAGTTGTCTGCTTCAGTCTCTCAGCTGTTCTAGAGATGCTCAGTGAGCCTGTTTATATTATTGGTCAAAAGTTGCTCTACGTACGATTTGCGGTGAGTATTAATTGCTGTTATAGTTCTGTATTGATGGGAGATTGAGCGTTGTCTTGTTGAATGACATCAGAGATCATCAGGTTTGTCAAAGAACAGATCGTTTACTTACTGGTTTATACAATGACATCAAGTGGCAAGTGCTGGACTGGGTGAATGAAGCTTTGATTGGTTGCTCTTACACTCGATTGACCAATCTATAATCAGGGTATGCCATGCATGTAAGAAGTCGTAATGTATAATTCACTTTTAAGATATGTGTTGGCACTTTGTGTGCTTTAATTAATTTTGTGTGATACAGTAGTACCTCGCAATTCAGCTTTCGCGCTTTCAGTGTTTTTCAAGGTAACAAATATTCATGTAAAGTTTAAGAAAAAAACACAACTTCAAGTATATAAAATAAATAAATCTTTCGTACTCAGTTCCAGAGAGATCCCTCAGCAAGCAGCTTTGTAATGGCAGTTGATACAATTTGTTGTTTTTCTAGTTTACGCTTTGTTAAATGTAAAAGTGTAAAGCACCTGTGATGCCCTCCATTATGTCTCTCAGATGCCCTCAACCTATAAAATTATCTACCAAGTCCTAAGAAACAAGGAGAATGCTTATGATTAATTAAAAGCAATTTTTTTAGATTGAGTTTAGCTGTTTCTATTTCACGGATTTTCACGTCTCGCGGAAGGGGCTAGTCCGGATTAACCTAAACAATGAAGGATTACTGAATTATCTGAGATATATCCTTGCGCATTTGTGTTTATTTTGTAGGCATTACTGGAGGGTGCAGCCCTCATACTCAAGTCCATCGTCACCATAGTCCTTGTTCTCCTATACCCTCAGATGGCTATTCTCATATTCTGTTTTGCACAGGTATTTTCTTGCCATTTCTTTATTTAATTCATTGTGCAGGGATTCATTTATTCTGCGCTGTTGTTTGTTATCTGATAATTGTTCTCGATTCATGAGAGTTCCAACTCTGTATTTTTTATTCGTGTCATCAGCTTTCAGCTCACACTTGTCATATGAGAGTTCCAACTCTGTATTTTTTATTTGTGTCATCAGCTTTCAGCTCACACTTGTCATATGAGAGTTCCAACTCTGTATTTTTTATTCATGTCATCAGCTTTCAGCTCACACTTGTCATATGAGAGTCATTGAATAAGCAGCACCATAATGTTGAATTTTTGGGCTACATTGTTTGGTTCTCACAAACATGCACAATGAAATTTGATTAGAAGTTTTAAATTTTAAATTTATATTTCTCAACTCAGTTTGTACGCTGTCTATTGTTATCAATGAGCTTCCAAAACAAATTTTATTGTTTAGCTAGCTGAATGTCTGGCGTTGCACGGGTAATAAAAACAGCTTTTAAACAGTGGCGGGTAATGTAGTTGCCATTGGCTAAGTTAACTAATTAACCAATAGCAAATTAGCGAATCGGGTAATTTGAGTAACTTAAGCTCGTAACTTAAGCTTGCCGTGGGTCTGAAGCTAGCTCCTGTGGTATTACACACCCCACAATGTCGTTATGCGTATTTTGACAGATGTAAAGAATAGGGCCACAGTTATTCCATTGCGTAGCACTCTTGCCGGGTGGCGTAATGGTTTAACACGCTTGTTTGCAGACCTGGAGATTCTGAGTTCAAATTCAGCGCAAAGGGCATTTTCCATTGCTAAAACTTTGTCACTATAACTATACACATGAATGACAGACAAACAGACAAACGAAAAACACCGAGAATTATATATAAGGTTGATATTTAGAAGATCAGTAAACGTATAGCAATGAAGTGGGAATGCGCCTGCAAAAATTGATTGATAGAAATGGAGTCAGAATAGTTATAAAAAAATATTGCTTATAATAAAAAGTTAACCTGATACCTTGATCTGGTAGTTCCCAAAATGTCATAAGCAATAATGCAAAACAAAAAATGGAAGAGCAACCTATAAACACATGACCTAGGAGTTGTGCCATCCATTTCATTGAGCTTGGCGACGTTTTAGCATCACAGTTTGAGATGTTGGTCTAGCATTCATTAAAACATGAAAAATTTCAATCTTTCAACGTTTCAACAGACAAATGTTGCAGTTTGACATTTTGAAATGATTAAGTAACCTTTTAAGAGTTTTTTGTCATGTCAGTCATCGTGTTTATTTTATTATTTCAGCTGTCATTCACTCTTGTTTACACCTGTGGCTACTTTATCTACTTTGGCTATCTGACTGCCGCTGGCAAGCCTTCCTTTCCTCTAAGAAATATCCGACAGTTCTTTCCAAACAGAACAGAGAGTGGAGTAAGTCTGATGAAATTAGTCATCATAACCAGGGATATTTGAGTGTACTCATAACTCTCTCATTGTGTTGTTAGCCTCACCTCAGGTGATTTAGTTTACAGGTAAAACTTGACATGAAAAGTTAATCTACTCCAATCTTTGCTTCTTAAGTCAAAACTGTAATATGTTGGAGTGAATATTTCATGAGAATGCATTTTATTTCATTTAATTTGTTTCACAGATCATTTACGTAATTGCATGTAGCATGTAATTGTATGACATGTGACATGTGTCACATTTCATATGTGATAGGTCATATGTGATGTGTTATATGTCAATAGTCATATGTCTTATATCATATGTCTTATTTGATATGTTTTATGTATTACGTTTTTTATAAGTCATATTATTATTTTATACGTCATATTATTATTTTATACGTCATATACGTCATTCTGAATGTAGAACGCCTTATGCCATAAAACATGTCATTCATCATTTGTCATGTCATATTTCATATGTCATATCACATATGACATATATGTGAGAGACATTAATTATTCATTATATAAGAGTACATAAAACTAAATTATATGTGAGAGACTAAATGATAATCATAAAAATCAATTAAAGGAGGTTTTCTGTTGTTACAGGCATTAAAAACAGGCGAATAAAATATATAGGCTTTACAGTACACGAGGCAGATAGTATATAGGTAGAGGTGTCAATAGAAATACTATTCTGGTTTATTTTAGGCTATAATAGGTTTGGATAAATTAACCAAGCTCGTTTGTGTTTTTGATTCAATTTCATATTGATCAGTTGTTGTATTTAGTCCTTGACTAGCACCCTGGCAGTCCCAATTTGCTGTGAGAGATCGTCAGGTGTAATAACTAATTGCAGATATTCCTCAATTGGCAAGGCCGCTGATTGACATAAGCAATATAATGTAAGTCTACCAAGGTGAAAGTTCTCAGTTCAAATCCCGCTGAAAGCTATGTTTTTCCTCACCTAAGCGTGGCTTCAAACAGATGCGACTCTTATTATAGTAAAGATTATCACATCCTACGGCTCAACTTTCACTAGTTACACTCTTATTATAGTAAAGACCTATCTATATTGCATCTACCTATCTATATTGCATATACCTCTCTATATTGCATATACCTATCTACATGTATATTGCATCTACCTATCTATATTGCATATACCTTCCACTGCAGATCGTCATCAACAGGCAACTGGCGAGTCTTGTTTGGAGCTTCCAAAAGCAGTCTTTTCTCAAGCAGTTGCTTACTGAAGGTAGAGTGTTTTTAAGCTTGTTTGAGGTCAAAGATCAAAGGTCGTGGCAACCTTTTAGCGGTGTGAAAATTAGTGAAAAAGGTCTGGTTTTTATTGCCTGATGCCTAAGTAGCATAATGAGCTTGATGTTGTTCAATTATTAGTGTTTGCTAATGTGTGGTATCAGGTTATTGCTGGGAGATGTGGATGTCACTGTCATGTGGGTTAGTGGTGCGTGAATGCTCAACTGACACCAGGTTGCAGGTGGGTTGTGTGTTAATTTGAAAGTGGCAGCTTTGTTGCAGGTGAAAGGTATATTATGACTGTTTTCAACATCTTGTCATTCGCTGACCAAGGTGTGTTTGATGTCATCAGCAACCTCGGGAGCCTAGTGGCCCGTTTTCTATTTCGCCCTATCGAGGACAGTAGCTACCTTCTCTTCTCGTATACTATTGTTAGAGGAACTTCAGCTACCCAACAAGACAAGGTTGTATTTGTCGTTAGATTATGGAAGGGAAATTCAGTTTAAGGAAGCATTTTGATTATGTTATAGCCAACCATCTATTATTATCATAGCTCACAAATATGTTATAGCCAACCATCTACTATTATCATAGCTCACAAATATGTTATAGCCAACCATCTATTATTATCATAGCTCACAGATATGTTATAGCCAACCATCTACTATTATCATAGCTCACAAATATGTTATAGCCAACCATCTACTATTATCATAGCTCACAAATAATTTATGTTATAGCCAACCATCTATTATTATCATAGCTCACAAATATGTTATAGCCAACCATCTATTATTATCATAGCTCACAAATATGTTATAGCTAACCATCTATTATTATCATAGCTCACAAATATGTTATAGCCAACCATCTATTATTATCATAGCTCACAGATATGTTATAGCCAACCATCTACTATTATCATAGCTCACAAATAATTTATGTTATAGCCAACCATCTATTATTATCATAGCTCACAAATATGTTATAGCCAACCATCTATTATTATCATAGCTCACAAATATGTTATAGCCAACCATCTATTATTATCATAGCTCACAAATATGTTATAGCCAACCATCTATTATTATCATTGCTCACAAATATGTTATAGCCAACCATCTATTATTATTATAGCTCACAAATATGTTATAGCCAACCATCTATTATTATCATTGCTCACAAATATGTTATAGCCAACCATCTATTATTATTATTATTATGGCTGATGAGTGATAGCTTTGGTCTTGCAGTCATTGTCACCATTTTTCAGTCAAAATGTGATTTGCCTCGCATCAGCATTGCTTTGTTGTCTCTGAAATTCATTTCAGTTGAAATTTATAATTGATTGATATCACAAAATCAGCCATCTAAATATATTTTTATTATCAACCTTTGATTGTCTCTATCAGCATTCACATAAGGTGTTTGGTGGTTCACCTGAGCTTAGATATAACTTGCTATGAGTTATTCTGGTCCACTGTAGGAGTCTTTGCACACAGCAACAGAGGCACTCACACAACTGCTTAAACTTCTAACTCTGACCGGCCTGACAATCCTAGTGTTTGGCTACAATTATGCTCACCTCGCTCTGCATGTCTATGGTGGGCAGGTGCTTAGCGTAGGAGCAGGTAAGTCTCCTTTTCCTTGAACCTTTTTAAACTGATATATCATAACATCATTATTTTTGCATTTAAGGCAATTAATATTTAATAGAAGAGGCATGGAGCGAGTCTGTTTAACATACTGAGGTATGTTAAACAGACTCGCTCCATGCCTCTTCTACGTCACCTTGGCACTATGTATATTACCACTGAAAATAAAGGCATGGTTTTCAAATTTGGCTAGCTGAATACGGTTTATGCATCACAAAGCCCGGTCTTTGATATCACTTGTCGCACAGCTATTGGAAGATCATTATTTGGTTTGACTCTTACACCTACCGTAAAACCTTTAATTGAATGCCATAGCGCTCTATTTTTCAAATCTATATTTCTCAAAGTATGTCGTCGGATAATTTTGGAATAAATGTTCTGTACCGAAAAAGATTCCAATTCGGAAACTGCCGTTTTCAAGTCTGACGCCTTGCCCGCTAGACTACGCAAATCGAATTGCTAGCTTGCCAATATAAGTCATTTTATGAGAGCAAAACTTAACTGCTTTGCGTATGATGCTGGTCATAGCATAAGGTCACGAGAAGCTGTTCTCTCACATTATTAAACTGGCTAATAGCAAAAACTCTCACTATTTCTCATTGTTTATAAGACAGAAAATGATATGATAGTAGTTCTTCTCATGATATGTAGTTTGAAAGCTAGAATGGCAAATGTTGTTATATGTTAAATACAAATCAATTTTCTGTCCAAAGACTCTTCTATTACACGGGCAATGCCGGGTGGCACAGCTAGTCTCCCTCTATAGTGGAGTTCAATTGGAGGTGGCATTCAAATAGAGGCTGGCGGTATATTTTCAAATGGCTCGTCAGAATTTTTGGAAGATAAATTTAGCCCTATAACAGGTGAAGCGAATATTGCCTATATTTTGCTCACTTTCTGGAGGAGCAATATTAAACCTTTTGGATTCAATAAATCTGCTAACTCGCCTCTGTTAACTTGCCTTAACTTGTCAAAGATCTCTTGATAAATATGCATCAAGAAATATCTCTACCAGTTGATATCTATTGCTTGCAATTGACCTGTGATGATATAGCCTGTGTCCTTCTTTGCAATTTGTTGGCATTTTCAATTTTTATTTCATTGTAACTTTGAAGATACATTTTTATTTTATATTTATATTTTACAATGTTGCGTAAAAGCTCATTGCACCCATTGATATGTTTGCTAGTTTCCAGCCAAAACTAGCTTATTATGTGCAATAGAAGTGGAGTTATGAGCATAGATCCATTGTAAGCTGTGTTAAGATAGCCGCAAGGATGTTATTAAATAACATGCTATAAAATAACATGCTATTAAATAACATGCTATTAAATAACATGCTATAAATCTGCATATTGATAAGTCATACAAGGATAATTTATTAAATGATACAAATATATATTCATGAACAAGTGACATAATAAACGAACCATACTTATATTGCATGCAGAAACAAAAATTAACATTTTTAACACAAAAATGTTTCCATTTGCTCAGATAGCTGCGTTCTGATTGTTGCTTTCGATGGAACGAACATCTTCTAGTTGTCCAATATTTTCCACAATATCAACTCTTCTTCTGCGCTGTAGAACTAGTCAATATTAGTGTGCAAACAATCATTTTTTTGGAGGAGCGAACCTTTTATGCTCTTCATTTAGCACAAATGCAACTCGTAAAGGTTTGCTCACTAAACGTAACCTTTGACCCAAAACTTGCAAACCGTTTTTTTATATGTGTGTTCTTCAAAGTATTAAGAACACGTTAAACAAGGAACTACTATTTGCTATAGGAACTATATTGATTATTTCTATGCCGTTGCGTTCAAAGTCCCAACGAAAAAAAGTGAAAAGTTTTGGAGTTGGACAACAAGATAATTAATTGTTATTAATATAAACGGTTCATTATTAATACGATTTTGTGGACACTTTTCTACTGATCACTTGATGTGATGGGTTTATAAAGATCAAAGATAGCGGAGGTGGCGGTCAAATGGAGGTGGCGTTCAAATAGAGGGTAGCGCTCTATTTTTCAAATCTTCTAACGCAGTGGTGGTCGGATTGATCTGGCGTTCAATTAGAGGTTTTACGGTAGATTCAGTTCTAGGTTCATGTCGCAGGTATAATTGCTGGATTGCAGGGCCCTACTTGCTGCGATGGTACTCAGTCTATGTGTTGCTTATGGCTGTCAATGGTCTCACTGAATGCTTCTCCTTTGCTACTATGAGCAAGCCTCAGCTTGACAGGTTCGTAGCAGGTACTTCCTCCCACCTACTAATTAAATCCATTTTTTCATCTCATTGAATCCTTTCATCCATAGTAGCTTCTCAAACACACTGACTGGAGTATTACTTGCTATTTTATTTCGAATGGTCTCACTATTGTGCTGATTCATCTAGCTTCGCTATTGTGTGACAACTCCAAATTTGCTAATTTTAGCTTGTCACTGTTCAAGTCAATGTAGTAATCTTATTATGTTCGCTTGTCATTTTCATGCTACACAAAATGAGCTATATATTAAACATAATAATTCTTATGCCTACATAACATGAGCTATATGTTGAATATAATCATTCTTATGCCTACACGACATGAGCTATATATTAAATATAACCATTCGCATGGCTAGACAACATAAGCTATATGTTAAATATAATCATTCTTATGCCTACACAACATGAGCTATATGTTAAATATAACCATTGTTATGCCTACACAACATGTGTTACATGTTAAATATAATCATTCTTATGCCTGCACAACATGAGCTATATGTTAAATATAACCATTCTTATGCCTACACGACATGAGCTATGTTAAATATAATCATTCTTATGCCTACACAACATGAGCTATATGTTAAACATAACCATTCTAATGCCTACATAGCATGAGCTGTATGTTAAATATAACCATTTTTATGCCTACACAACATGTGCTATGTGTTAAATATAATCATTCTTATGCCTACATAACATGAGCTATATGTTAAATATAACCATTCTTATGCCTACATAACATGAGCTATATGTTAAATATAACCATTCGCATGGCTAAACAACATGAGCTATATGTTAAATATAATCATTCTTATGCCTACATAACATGAGCTATATGTTAAATATAATCATTCTTATGCCTACACAACATGAGCTATATGTTAAACATAGCCATTTGCATGGCTACACAACATGAGCTATATGTTAAATATAATCATTCTTATGCCTACACAACATGAGCTATATGTTAAATATAATCATTCTTGTGCCTACACAACATGAGGTATATCTTACATGGTACCAACAAGTCTTTTACAAGCCAAACAACAGTTCAAACTGTTGTTTGGCTTGTTTTGTTGTGATTCATATATGTGCCATTTTCTTTTTCCGTATATGTTATATGTTTACACATGTGTGTACATTCATATAGATTATATATACATGTATTGTATATATTATTGATATATTTTTATAATATTGATGATAATGTAAATATGAATCAATATAGTGTATATATATATGTATATACAAGCTTATATAAGCCTCACCTTTGTTGAAAAGTTTGTGCTGTAGTTTATTCACGCAGTCTAAAAATTATACCTGCAAACATCTTACTACGCTTGGGGTTTAGGTACTGTCACATGATAAACTCAGAGTTATATAAAATGAAAAGACATAAATATATCTATATAAAAGAGTTATATGAAATATTATTAAATTAAAACAGATTTTTGTGTAATGATAATTGTTAATACAATTTTAATCAATTGTGGAAATGCGCAAATGCTAAAATAATTAATTCAAGTAGAAGCTAGGAAGTATCTAGTACTTGTACTGAAGTGATGAGGTCATTAGTTGTGGTCACTGTCATACAACATCTCCAGCACAGGATTCCATTCTCCAGTTGCTTTTTGTTGATGAAGAACTGCCGCAGCATTTCGGTTGGTAGTTGTCCACAGTTGATAGCTCACCACATTAAATTTAAACACTCCATCGTATTTAGCTCTTCTTGCTGATATGGGTTACAAAACGAGCTCGCTAATATGGCGCCTGTTTAATGTAAAGCAATTTGCTAAAGGCGTAACGCATCACTCGCCTTGCCCCCTTTGCCCGCAAAGGTGAAAACAGTCATTGGTCGATTGCCACCTCGTCAGCCAATGCATGCGTGTGATGATGGACAGAGGCAGTAGATTTGACGAATTTCTCATGTGGCTAAGTTAGATGAAGTGTGTTAAACGAAAAGAAAACAGCCGGTGCGGCTTATACACGCTGCGTACCGGTATCTCAAAAACCTCTAAAGTTGGGAGGGCGACTTATACTTGGTGGGATGCTTATACACAAGGATTTATGTACCGCTTATAAAATCAGATGGTTTTATAGGTAACTAAAATTTCTTTTGCCAGTTATAACGCTGCGGCAAGATGGCGCGGTGTTGGTGCGGTGCTTAGTAATTCATGAGAAGATAACTCCACGTATGCCTGCATTAGGTTGTATGTGTCAACATAACATATCTATGCTTTATTATTATGTATATACGGTATTATTAAAGTGTTAAACTGACTGCAGAAGTTAGAAAAAACTAAATACATGATCTGTTCTTAAAATGGGATCATCAACTGTCAAAAAACAAAACTGGAAAAAGTACGTCATAATTGGAAATTTGATACGCAAAACATTTAATGTTAAATTGAGTTGTATGTACTATTATTCCCTCATAATTATGTTCATTTTTATCAGCAATAGAAGGTATAAATAGCTTCAAATAGATAATCAGGCAGAAAAGAAATAACTTGATTCGTATAATATGGTTTTATGTAAGTTCTTAATGGTGACAAGCTCATTGGTTAGACTCGCCCTGTAATACAGGGGTGGGAGATATAGTACAGTTCTGTATCTACCGTTTACAGGTTCAACTACAAAATGCTGGCATTTTCGATCGGGTTCCTTGCTGCCTCTCTCGTGTTTACCTCCAGGTTTGGCAGCGCAGGTTTCATCATGGCCAACTGCTGCAACCTAATCTTGCGTATTATTCACAGGTGAGCTGTTTCTAATGTACCGTCTCTCCTTGTTAAATATTGAGTTTTTGTGTGCCCTATAGGTATTGTTAAAATATTCCGACAACAGTCCAGACAATGTATGCATTTTTACATAAGCTCTCTCCACTTCTAAAGAATCGACGGCACATTCTGATGAGCTGCACTCCACTTTCACTAGTTGTACAAAAGCTTCTTTGCATCACATTTTTTGGTTAAAGGTTGACTTGCAACAAAATTCACATCACAGTTATTTGGTATCAAAATATTCACCATGTCTTACTCTGCTGTGTTGGAGGTGCAAAATATGTGGGATGGTGATTACAAGCTCTTAAAAGCTCAAAAACGAACAGTTAATCGCAGCCACACGAGACCGCCGTAGTTTAGATTCTCTTTCCAAAACAGCTCAAATGGGACGTAGTTGTTACAAGATGGTTTCTGTTTACACTTTCATGCAACCTCATTCGTTATTTTCACAAATATGCTTCACGCATTCAATAAAACCATGTCTATTGTTCTTTGTTACTGTCACTTTTAGCACTGATATCCTATAACTTACCGTAAAAATTCGTTTAATTTTTTAACCTTTGCTCGAAGGAGTACATATCATTGTCTGATAATCATGACGAGCCTGTTGATCACCTGTGGTAATCGAAAAGTGCTACAGAAATTATTTGCGAAGTATTGGGTCACATGATCAGATTACGACTTGTTGACTAGATCAAGCCGAAACAAAACTGTAAAGTAGCGAGCATCTATATTTGATACTGGGTCTTTGGTAAAACCCAAAGTGTTTGTCATAAACTAGTGCTACGATAAGTTTTATATTGAGCTTTTTATTGGCCTTTCAATTCACGTGAGGACATCAGGTGACAAGACAATAACCAGATGTAATGACTACGTCAGAGAAATAAACAGATTCCAATCTACGACCGCTTTTCGTTTTTGAATCACATTTCCACATATTTGGCACCTACAACACAACAGAGTAAGACACAGTGAATGTTTTGATACCAAATAACTGTAATGTGAATTTTGTTGCAAGTCAACCTTTAAGAAAGTATTATTTTAGTATTATTACACTCTTTAATTAATTATATGTTTTACAACAGCTCTCATATGTTGGGAACTTGCTAAACTCTTCAGTGGGATTCCCATCAAGCGTTCCGTCATTGGCCAAAATTTTGGCTTATGAATCGTAAAGTAATCTGTAATTCATTTAATTTATTAGTTTTTGTTATATTAGTGATTTAAATTGTACCAAAGACGGTACTGAGGTGTTGGGTATCGACAAGCATAATCTATGTTCACCTCTAGTTCACTGTATTATTCTGGTGTTAAATATTTCCAAATAGCTTGATCTATGATGATATTACAATAGGACCTGCGTGTAGATTGATCTATGATGATATTATAATAGGACCTGCATGTAGATTGATCTATGATGGTATTATAATAGGACCTGCGTGTAGATTGATCTATGATGATATTATAATAGGACCTGTGTGTAGATTGATCTATGATGACATTACAATAGGACCTGCATGTAGATTGATCTATGATGATATTATAATAGGACCTGTGTTTAGATTGATCTATGATGATATTATAATAGGACCTGTGTGTAGATTGATCTATGATGATATTATAATAGGACCTGCATGTAGATTGATCTATGACGATATTATAATAGGACCTGCGTGTAAATTGATCTATGACGATATTATAATAGGACCTGCGTGTAGATTGATCTATGATAATATTATAATAGGACCCGCGTGTAGATTGATTTATGATGATATTACAATAGGACCTGTGTTTAGATTGATCTATGATGATATTATAATAGGACCTGCGTGTAGATTGATCTATGACGATATTATAATAGGACCTGCGTGTAGATTGATCTATGATAATATTATAATAGGACCCGCGTGTAGATTGATCTATGATAATATTATAATAGGACCTGCGTGTAGATTGATCTATGATGATATTATAATAGGACCCGCGTGTAGATTGATCTATGATGATATTATAATAGGACCTGTGTTTAGATTCATCTATGATGATATTATAATAGGACCTGCGTGTAGATTGATCTATGATGGTATTACAATAGAACCTGTGTTTAGATTCATCTATGATGATATTATAATAGGACCCGCGTGTAGATTGATCTATGATGGTATTACAATAGGACCTGCGTGTAGATTGATCTATGATGATATTATAATAGGACCTGTGTGTAGATTGATCTATGATGGTATTACAATAGGGCCTGCGTGTAGATTGATCTATGATGGTATTACAATAGGACCTGCGTGTAGATTGATTTATGATGATATTACAATAGGACCTGTGTTTAGATTGATCTATGATGATATTATAATAGGACCTGCGTGTACATTGATCTATGACGATATTATAATAGGACCCGCAAGTAGATTGATCTATGATAATATTATAATAGGACCTGCAAGTAGATTGATCTATGACAATATTATGATAGGACCTGCGTGTAGATTGATCTATGATGATATTATAATAGGGCCTGCGTGTAGATTGATCTATGATGATATTATAATAGGACCTGTGTGTAGATTGATCTATGATAATATTATAATAGGACCTGCGTGTAGATTGATCTATGATGGTATTACAATAGGATCTGCGCGTAGATTGATCTATGATGGTATTATAACAGGACCTGCGTGTAGATTGATCTATGATGGTATTATAATAGGGCCTGCATGTAGATTGATCTATGATGGCATTACAATAGGACCTGCGTGTAGATTGATCTATGATGGTATTACAATAGGATCTGCGCGTAGATTGATCTATGATGGTATTATAATAGGGCCTGCATGTAGATTGATCTATGATGGCATTACAATAGGACCTGCGTGTAGATTGATCTATGATGGTATTATAATAGGGCCTGCGTGTAGATTGATCTATGATGATATTATAATAGGACCTGCGTGTAGATTGATTTATGATGATATTATAATAGGACCTGCGTGTAGATTGATCTATGATAATATTATAATAGGACCTGCGTGTAGATTGATCTATGATGGCATTACAATAGGACCTGCGTGTAGATTGATCTATGATGGTATTACAATAGGACCTGCGTGTAGATTGATCTATGATGATATTATAATAGGACCTGTGTGTAGATTGATCTATGATAATATTATAACAGGACCTGCGTGTAGATTGATCTATGATGGTATTATAATAGGACCTGCGTGTAGATTGATCTATGATGGTATTATAATAGGGCCTGCGTGTAGATTGATCTATGATGGTATTATAATAGGACCTGCGTGTAGATTGATCTATGATGGTATTACAATAGGGCCTGCATGTAGATTGATCTATGATGGCATTACAATAGGACCTGCGTGTAGATTGATCTATGATGATATTATAATAGGACCTGCGTGTAGATTGATTTATGATGATATTATAATAGGACCTGCGTGTAGATTGATCTATGATAATATTATAATAGGACCTGCGTGTAGATTGATCTATGATGGTATTACAATAGGATCTGCGCGTAGATTGATCTATGATGGTATTACAATAGGACCTGTGTGTAGATTGATCTATGATAATATTATAACAGGACCTGCGTGTAGATTGATCTATGATGGTATTATAATAGGGCCTGCGTGTAGATTGATCTATGATGGTATTATAATAGGACCTGCGTGTAGATTGATCTATGATGGTATTACAATAGGGCCTGCATGTAGATTGATCTATGATGGCATTACAATAGGACCTGCGTGTAGATTGATCTATGATGATATTATAATAGGACCTGCGTGTAGATTGATTTATGATGATATTATAATAGGACCTGCGTGTAGATTGATCTATGATGGTATTACAATAGGGCCTGCACGTAGATTGATCTATGATGATATTGTAATAGGACCTGCTTGTAGATTGATCTATGACGATATTATAATAGGACCTGTGTGTAGATTGATCTATGATGGTATTACAATAGGACCTGCGTGTAGATTGATCTATGATGGTATTACAATAGGACCTGTGTGTAGATTGATCTATGACGATATTATAATGGGACCTGCTTGTAGATTGATCTATGATGGTATTACAATAGGGCCTGCACGTAGATTGATCTATGATGATATTGTAATAGGACCTGCTTGTAGATTGATCTATGATGGTATTACAATAGGACCTGTCTGTAGATTGATCTATGATGGTATTACAATAGGACCTGTGTGTAGATTGATCTATGACGATATTATAATGGGACCTGCTTGTAGATTGATCTATGATGGTATTACAATAGGGCCTGCACGTAGATTGATCTATGATGATATTGTAATAGGACCTGCTTGTAGATTGATCTATGACGATATTATAATAGGACCTGTGTGTAGATTGATCTATGATGGTATTACAATAGGACCTGCGTGTAGATTGATCTATGATGGTATTACAATAGGACCTGTCTGTAGATTGATCTATGATGGTATTACAATAGGACCTGTGTGTAGATTGATCTATGACAGCACTACAATAGGACCTGTGTTTAGAAGAATGCTACCATACAATATTAGCATTGCACTGAGTGGTTATATAAAAAATTACTATGACAATTTACGTTATGAACTTTAAATAAAATAATAAGTTTAATTCATGAGGTTTTCCAAACGCAGTGTTGCTGCCCTAAGTGAGTCTGCTTCAACACGCTTGGTTTATCTCCTGCTGTTTGCTTATTAAATTGGCAATATCCAATCTATCAACTAGAAGAAGGCGAGGAGACAATTCCAATGACATTTTTAGTATTCATTACGTATACACTTTCATTCTGCAAACATTAACTACAAAAGCTCCCCTACTTACGAACATTCGAGTCACGAACAACGGTACATACAAACATGTCTGCGCGTGTGTCCGCCGCTAATACCGATGCTATTAGCGACTGTATTACTGACGTATTAGCGGCGGAAAGAGGCACTACTCGGAAGCACCACCCAGCATCCACCTTCCTCTGCCCAATTCGTTGCAGTGCATAAGTGCGTGAATGTATCTCCAGTGCGCAAAGATCGTTTTTTATTTTTACTGCGCGTATTGTAAAGGAATTTGCCGGCCTTTACTTAGCATGATCTAGACTAATAAATAAAGAGAAGAGAGTGCGTGTAGTTTCATTCAGCTTTTTATTAGCGCAGGAAATTTCACTAGCCGAGGAGCGTACAGCTATCTGCTCAACTGAGTAAGCGCGCACCTTCATATATAATAATATCAACCGTTCCGGCTAAAGGCAAGAACACCTGCTAACAAGGTGAATAAATAGGATCACTAGTGCGTTGGTATGACAACAATATAAGTGACGATAAGTGATAGCATAACGAGTGAAACAAAGATATAATAAAAGGGCAACTCATACAGTAAAATAAGACAACAACGATAAGTGATAGCATAACGAGTAAAACAACGATATAATGAAAAGGACAGCACATACAACAAACAATAAATAAAATATGCAGTGTGCCATGTTTTCTCTTCATTTTATTACATGCTTTTCTTGTACAGACCAATACAGGTTACTTATACAAGCCTTAAACATACTTATATATACCTTCAATATACTTATATAGGCCTTAAACATAAATTATAACACAAAATATACCACTGAAGCAACTTACGAACGAATTCACCTTACAAACGATCGTTCGGAGCGTAACTTGTTCGTAAGTTGGGGAGCGTCTGTACTGATTAATGTCACGGCTGAGATTTGACATGTAAGAGGTAAACATCATACACTAGCTACATGCGTGGATACACGTAAGAGGTAAACATCATACACTAGCTACATGTCTGGATACACATAAGAGGTAAACATCATACACTAGCTACATGTGTGGATACACATACGAGGTAAACATCATACACTAGCTACATGTGTGGATACACATAAGAGGTAAACATCATACACTAGCTACATGTGTGGATACACATAAGAGGTAAACATCATACACTAGCTACATGCGTGGATACACGTAAGAGGTAAACATCATACACTAGCTACATGTCTGGATACATGTAAGAGGTAAACATCATACACTAGCTACATGTCTGGATACGCATAAGAGGTAAACATCATACACTAGCTACATGTGTGGATACACGTAAGAGGTAAACATCATACACTAGCTACATGCGTGGATACACATAAGAGGTAAACATCATACACTAGCTACATGTGTGGATACACGTAAGAGGTAAACATCATACACTAGCTACATGTGTGGATACACATAAGAGGTAAACATCATACACTAGCTACATGTGTGGATACACATAAGAGGTAAACATCATACACTAGCTACATGTCTGGATACACATAAGAGGTAAACATCATACACTAGCTACATGTGTGGATACACATAAGAGGTAAACATCATACACTAGCTACATGCGTGGATACACATAAGAAGTAAACATCATACACTAGCTACATGTGTGGATACACATAAGAGGTAAACATCATACACTAGCTACATGCGTGGATACACGTAAGAGGTAAACATCATACACTAGCTACATGTCTGGATACATGTAAGAGGTAAACATCATACACTAGCTACATGTCTGGATACGCATAAGAGGTAAACATCATACACTAGCTACATGTGTGGATACACGTAAGAGGTAAACATCATACACTAGCTACATGTGTGGATACGCATACAATGTAAGAGGTGAACATCATACACTAGCTACATGTGTGGATACACATAAGAGGTAACCTTCATGAACTAAGCTTTGGTTACATTCAAGTTTTGTCTCGAACTCTCAAAGTTGCTTTCTGTCAACCTTTGGCTACCAATAAAACCATCAACAACATGGAAGGTTGTACAAGAAATCTTGCTGAGAGGCTAGTCATCCTCTATACTGTTAATCTTCAGCTATCCTTCCATCGCATAACTTTTTTGTCATATTCTAGTGTCTATATAATTGAGAAGTTCTATGAAGGTACTTCCGAATACCCAATAATAAACTCTCTCCTTGACTCAAGGGTGCTGATTGTGTACTCAGTTGCGTTCATCCTCACTTCCACATCTAGGGTAAGCTCTCTGACAGCAGAATATCTGCTTCAATTTTCCTTCTCAATCAGTTTGTAGCTTTTTTCCACTTAGTAAGCAGTGTATAGTTATCTGATGAGTATTCAATTGGTATACATATTGAATGCGTGCGATGAAATACATAGCAAGCAATACTGTTACATTTTCAATTTACTTATATTTCACTGTTTGTTTACTCATCCTGGTGTTTTGCTTGTTGAAAAATGGGTTACTGTTGTTTTGAATAAATAAACATTCATCAATGTTTGGGGCCGAGACATAACAGCATCATTGAATGATGTTTTATCGATGACGATTCCGGATGTGGACAAACATTTACAATGTTTATTCAATCTTGCTGTCAATTGTTGTTCTTTCTACAGGTCTGGTTTGGAGGAAATGCACTTTTACCATCCCTATTACACATTCTTACCGGAGTTACTTCCCTCACTTTGATTTTAGCAGCCATTTATACATACGAGAAAAGAGCCGTGACATTTATTATTAATAAATTTATTTCTCCGTTAATAAAATCCAAAGCAGCGTGAGCAAACAACTAGGTATGTTATTTGGCTTATGAGCTAGTTATGATATTTGACCATGGAGGAGACATTCATCATATCTTACTGCATGCATATCTGTAAAGCTTTATATCTAAGTTGAAGTGTATGCATATCATATAAAGTATTATCAAAATTATGCTATATCTCCCAGCTTTTCCAGGCGTCATTAAATAAACTGTCAAAGTTAACAAAGTATACTCCTTGATTTAGCTAGTAAATGCAAGAGTTACAATGTTACGGAAAGCTCACAAAATTAATAACAAATATTAAAAGTACAGAAATAAAGGGCAGAGTAATTAAATCAGACTAATTTAATGTCAGTCTAACATGCTGTTTCGTTATCTTTAAAAATTGGAACAATCATTCAATAGTTTAAAGTGTGCTATCGTATGAAAAGCTTGTATACCCACAACCATAGCAGCTCCGAAAAACTAGCCTAAGAAGAGGCAGAAGGAGGCGCCATGCTCAACATGAAGACTCTGGATTCTGAGCTAACATTCAGAGTAAATCTGTAAGAAAATATGTTCAAGTGGCAAGAGATTGCTATGACATCATAGTCAGGTGACAAATATATCGAGTGACTAAAGATATGTCTAAAACTAGTTTCTGGTTTTGCTTATCAGCAAGCAGGTAAAAAATGCAAGGATAAAACTTATGATTGGTTGAGAAGAAAAGAGTCATAAAAAGAGTCATATGATAGCTAGTGAAATGCCAGAACAGATGGACAATAACATAAAAGCTGGCTATTGGTCCTGCACGCTCTATTGATAAGAGGTGAGTTGGAAAATCATGGAAATGGAAATCAATGCATTCAAATATGAATTGGCTGAAAAACTTAGAAAAGACGCACCAGATTGAGTCATAAAGACGCTGTTAGTTACCTCATGTTTACTGGCAACCAGAGAGTATCTTTCTCTCCAAGTTTCTGCTCCCTCTCATCAATACTGACTGTACAGCCTCCGCTCTACATAAAAAATGAACAGCTTAAAGTTGAACCTCCAGGTAGCACTGATGTCTACAGATCCTCAAGGTAGCACTGATGTCTACAGATCCTCAAGGTAGCACTGATGTCTACAGATTCCAACATCAAAAACAAAATACCCATGCATCCTAAACTATACCAACCACTATTTTAGTTGTTTGCAGAAAGAGTTTTGGAAAAAATATTTCACAGTAAAGGATATTTAAGGATATATGATAAAATTTCAGTGGTTTTACAATCTCAAATCACCTACAAAAAATTTGCAAGTAAAAGTTCCGCGATACCCATGTGATAATCCCAGAAATTCATTTATGCTAAACTAAAGCAGACAATAGCAAGAACACATGGTTGGTTTTAAATTATAGATGCCCTGATCCTGGCATCAATAATAGTATCAGCACCAATATAGAGGTCCAGTATTTAGATAAGTATCAGCTGATTATATCATGGTACTTCCTACAAATGCACTATTGATCTTATTGTAGTAATAGGACCTCGGACTACCACACCACCAAGTATAATAAACTGAACTTTTATCTATCTGATGAAAGTACCCAAAAAATTTTGATTTTGTCAAATTATTTTTATTTATACTTGGGCAGTGTAATTAATCAAAACATTAAAAGGTCTTTTTGCTTTAGGATGTTAATAATATAATATATATATAATACATGTAATGTGTTGCACTTCCTATTTACAATGATTAAAGTTATTCCAACCTTCCACTCGTTAGTAATGCAGTGTAGTGCTTATAAATTTAAATATATTTCTTTTGAATGCTACTAAATAAACATGCTATTTAATGTTATATTTGACTAATACAATAAACCATCAACCACAGAGCACAAAAGGTCGGGATCTGTGTCAGCTCTTGTATTTAGAATCAGGGAATATTTCCTTGAAATATGGTAGACTTTTTAATCGTTTCATCACACAACCGTATCCATGATATCCATGATTGTTTGCTGAACTCCTATTGGTCAATAACAAAATTAACGAAGCGAATGATAACATAACACTTGATTAAAGCAGAAAATTGAATGCTGATTAAAGCTGCAATTTTGTCTAGAGATTGTATACCTGCAATTGCACTTTTAAACCAGCTCAATTCATTGCACACTCGATGAGATGAACTTAGCTCAGGCAGATCTGAGAATTTCATTTCTAACAATGGCATAAAAAATATTTAGTTATTACTGCTAAATGTTTGCTCACATGATGTAAATAATGTGTGTGACCAGACTACTATGTAAGGAAAACCCTACAAACAGAACCCAAAAATGAATTTTCGTGTGGAGACTTACCAATACCCAGAATATGACTTCAGAGTTGTGAAATACAGCACAGAAGGTACCTGGACCATAGATCTTCACCTACCAAGAGACAATTACCTGTATATGACATGGAGTAGATAGGCGCACATTGCACATTAAATAGAAGATGATTACATATTGCAAATTATATAGTAGATTATTATAAAATAGATTAGTAGTATAATACATGGTTACACTTTCAAATTATGTTGCATGATACATACAACACAGTATATACATGTATATATATATATATATATACGGTACATATATACAGTCAAACATGGATAACTCGAACTTCAAGGGACCGAGCAAAAGTGTTCGAATTATCAGAGCGTTCAAGTTATCAGAGCACTGTCACAAGTCCATATATTTACTTATTTATTAGTAGATACATGTACATATACAAACTATAATATAAATCAAAAGCACAAATGGCTTGTTTCAAATTAAATGCTTCTAATATAAAGTTTAAAACGTTTTCATGAAAAAGTATAGAGATCTTTCTATCACTTGAGATTGGTTTGTTGTTTGAGGTGATGTTATTGCCAGGACTTTTTTCAGATTGACATTGGCAAAACTTGATCGTTGTTGAAATGCTCAAAAAAAAAGACATTTTTTTCTTTTGGGGTTTTACCCACGATCAATTTTGCCGTTTTTTCTTGAAGTTTATGCAGATTACCTTACTTTACCTGGGATTCGTTAAGAGCAACACTCCGAGGCAGTTCAATTAGAAGTTTTACGAGGTTTTACGGTACATTCTATATCACTCACGCTTTTTTAATAGATACTTATTGAATGTACACACGTATTCTGTGTTTAGGTCAAACGATGAGTAGTTTTTTGTAGCTCAGACAACGTATACGTTTAATTACAACATTTTTTAAGACGTTTTAAACATTCAACATTCCGACGTTGATTCAACACGGAATCAACGTCGGAAAACTATTCATCACGGGCTAGCCGGGTCACGCACTCAAGGATTTTCGCCACGCACATACAAAACAACATGCGACTTTTGTTTTATATGTGCGTGGCGAAAATCCTTGCGAGCGTGACCCGGCTAGCCCGTGCTATTCATCGTATCGCAGTATAAATCAAATTTCACCAAACTTTTAGAAAAGTCGTTGACAAAAATATTTTGCCGATGGTGGTAATAACGACGCTTATGAATTACGAAAAGATGAAGTTTACCTCTATGGCTTTGAATAAAGTGATTTTCTAAAGCGATAACAACCGTTTCGGTAGCCGTTGGGCAAAGAAACAGTTCGAATTAACAGTGTTGAGTTCGAGTTATTTATAGCAATTTATCAAAAGGAAATGTTCGAATTAACCATGTGTTCGAGCTATCCGTGGACGAGTTATCCATGTTTGACTGTATTTTGCATACTCTCATTGGCAATGGGATTTGTCTCCCTTGCCAGCTCTGAGCTGCACTAATGAAGCTCTAATAGCCAAAACAGTACTGTTTGTAGCATGAGTATATATATATATATATGCTATATATGAGTATATGAGCATGAGTATATATATATATATATATATATATATATATATCTATATATATATATATATATATATAGATATATATATCTATATATATAGATAAATATATATATACAGATATATATAGATATACATTGTATATATACAGAGATATAGATAGTTATAGATATATATATAGAGATAGATATATATATGTAGATATACGCATACGGTATAGATATACGCTTACGGTATAGATATACGCATACGGTATAGATATACGCTTACGGTATAGATATACGCCTACGGTATAGAAATACGCCTACGGTATAGATATACGCCTACGGTATAGATATACGCCTACGGTATAGATATACGCCTACGGTATAGATATACGCCTACGGTATAGATATACGGTATAGATATACGCATACGGTATAGATATACGCATACGGTATAGATATACGCATACGGTATAGATAAACGCATACGGTATAGATATACGCATACGGTATATATATATACGCATACGGTATATATATACGCATACGGTATATATATACGCTTACAGTATATATGCATATAAGTATATGAATACATTCCAGCTGTCATTGCTGAAGCAAATATTCCCATAATACACTGTAATTCATTTTTAATTCTTTGCACGGCTTCAAAACAAACAATAACTCTTGACAATAACAGACAATGGTTGAGATTGTGTACAACTTAACTTACTCTAGATTAGATTGGGCTGAATTTTAACTAATTTTGCTAAAATATTTTTATATTCTTATTGTCAACTTTCACCTGTCTTTTCATCAGTCTCCTTTTTGAAACTGCAATGGCGCAACAGACTTCAACCGTCGCGTCTAGGATATTACTTTACATGCAAAGTTAAACTTTAGATAATATATTAACAGATTTGCATGGTAATAGACATAAAAGTGACTCATGTTGATATTGTTGTCCAATACGTATTGTTTAATCTTTCCATATTTAATTGATTGAATTTCGGAATATTCACAAATTTAAAAAACTGCCGACTTTTCCAATTAGATGAATTTCAAACACGATCCAGCAATAGGCAGCAGATCTAGCAATAGGCGACAGATCCAGCAACGGGCGACAGATCCAGCAATAGGCGACAGATCCAGTAATAGGCGACAGATCCAGTAATAGGCGACAGATCCAGCAATAGGCAACAGATCCAACAATAGGCAACAGATCCAGCAATAGGCAACAGATCCAGCAACAGGCAACAGATCCAGCAATAGGCAGCAGATCCAGTAATAGGCGACAGATCCAGCAATAGGCAACAGATCCAGTAATAGGCGACAGATCCAGCAATAGGCAACAGATCCAGTAATAGGCGACAGATCCAGCAATAGGCGACAGATCCAGCAATAGGCAACAGATCCAGCAACAGGTAACAGATCCAGTAATAGGCGACAGATCCAGCAATAGGCAACAGATCCAGTAATAGGCGACAGATCCAGCAATAGGCAACAGATCCAACAATAGGCAACAGATCCAGCAATAGGCGACAGATCCAGCAATAGGCGACAGATCCAGCAATAGGCGACAGATCCAGCAATAGGCAACAGATCCAGCAATAGGCGACAGATCTAGCAATAGGCAACAGATCCAGCAATAGGCAACAGATCCAGTAATAAGCGACAGATCCAGCAATAGGCGACAGATCCAGTAATAGGCGACAGATCCAGCAATAGGCGACAGATCCAGCAATAGGCGACAGATCCAGCAATAGGCGACAGATCCAGCAATAGGCAACAGATCCAGCAATAGGCAACAGATCCAGCAATAGGCAACAGATCCAGCAATAGGCAACAGATCCAGTAATAGGCAACAGATCTAGCAATAGGCGACAGATCCAGCAATAGGCAACAGATCTAGCAATAGGCGACAGATCCAGCAACGGGCGACAGATCCAGCAATAGGCAACAGATCCAGCAATAGGCAACAGATCCAGTAATAGGCGACAGATCTAGTAATAGGCAACAGATCCAGTAATAGGCAACAGATCCAGCAATAGGCGACAGATCCAGCAATAGGCAACAGATCCAGCAATAGGCAACAGATCCAGCAATAGGCAACAGATCCAGCAATAGGCAACAGATCCAGCAATAGGCGACAGATCCAGCAATAAGCGACAGATCCAGTAATAGGCGACAGATCTAGCAATAGGCAACAGATCCAGCAATAGGCAACAGATCCAGCAATAGGCAACAGATCCAGCAATAGGCAACAGATCCAGCAATAGGCAACAGATCCAGCAATAGGCGACAGATCCAGTAATAGGCGACAGATCCAGCAATAGGCAACAGATCCAGTAATAGGCAACAGATCCAGCAATAGGCAACAGATCTAGCAATAGGCAACAGATCCAGTAATAGGCAACAGATCCAGTAATAGGCAACAGATCCAGCAATAGGCAACAGATCCAGCAATAGGCGACAGATCCAGTAATAGGCGACAGATCCAGCAATAGGCAACAGATCCACCAATAGGCAACAGATCCAGCAATAGGCGACAGATCCAGTAATAGGCGACAGATCCAGCAATAGGCAACAGATCCAGCAATAGGCGACAGATCCAGCAATAGGCAACAGATCCAGTAATAGGCGACAGATCCAGCAATAGGCGACAGATCCAGTAATAGGCAACAGATCCAGCAATAGGCAACAGATCTAGCAATAGGCAACAGATCCAGTAATAGGCAACAGATCCAGTAATAGGCAACAGATCCAGCAATAGGCAACAGATCCAGCAATAGGCGACAGATCCAGTAATAGGCGACAGATCCAGCAATAGGCAACAGATCCACCAATAGGCAACAGATCCAGCAATAGGCGACAGATCCAGTAATAGGCGACAGATCCAGCAATAAGCGACAGATCCAGCAATAGGCAACAGATCCACCAATAGGCAACAGATCCAGTAATAGGCGACAGATCCAGCAATAAGCGACAGATCCAGCAATAGGCAACAGATCCAGCAATAGGCAACAGATCCAGTAATAGGCGACAGATCCAGTAATAGGCGACAGATCCAGCAATAGGCGACAGATCCAGCAATAGGCGACAGATCCAGTAATAGGCGACAGATCCAGTAATAGGCGACAGATCCAGCAATAGGCAACAGATCCAGTAATAGGTGACAGATCCAGCAATAGGCAACAGATCCAGCAACAGGCAATAGATCCAGCAATAGGCGACAGATCTAGCAATAGGCGACAGATCCAGCAATAGGCAGCAGATCCAGTAATAGGTGACAGATCCAGCAATAGGCGACAGATCTAGCAATAGGCAACAGATCCAGTAATAGGCGACAGATCCAGCAATAGGCGACAGATCCAGCAATAGGCGACAGATCCAGCAATAGGCAACAGATCCAGCAATAGGCAACAGATCCAGCAATAGGCAACAGATCCAGCAATAGGCAACAGATCCAGCAATAGGCAACAGATCCAGCAATAGGCAACAGCAACAAATGGATGTTTCAAATTGATCTTTAGGGAGTATATTGAACAAAACACAAAGGAGAATATTTTTGATGAGACTACACCATGAATTAGGTGCAGTCACACCATGAATTAGGGGCAGCCCCACCATGAATTAGGGGCAGCCCCACCACATAGTTTGGAACCCTATCATCAGATTTGTACATGTAGCTACAATAAATAGCGTTGTAAACTAGCTCTTGTATAAGACTGTAACATGTTCCCTGTTTGATTTGTACGCGCAAATGCAATATTTCATAATTTGTTTCAGGGGAAGCATTACGCAACTACCTTACAAATCTTATTGTCCAGTCTCAGTCAGCAATAATAATAACAATGTTTTATTGATACTGATTGATATTGATTCAGGTAGATGAGAGAAATGACACCATCTTGACACTTAGAATGACCAAAAACATGGCTCAGCAACTAGAATTTAAAAGTGAATTAAAACACAGCCACAGCATAGAGCTTAGATATTACGGATGTACATGTACATACATGTATGTATGTACATGTACATACATACATGTATGTACATGTACATACATGTATGTATGTACATGTACATACATACATGTATGTACATGTAGATACATGTATGTACATGTAGATACAAGTTGATTGTTGTTTGGCAACAAAACCCTTAGTGGTGACTAAAGACTTACAACGCTACTGTAAAAAGCCCTGCTTGAAATTTCTACGATAATGAAAGTGTTGCTCTCTCATGGCACTTAGCAATGATATACCTCTGTTCCTCGAGGTAGGTGTCTGAACAGGTCGAGGCTACCCTGTGATTCAATAGCCTCCTTGTGCTCCTCCAACCACTGATTAAGAGAAAAAGGTGTCATAACCGCCGTATCCAGGTCTATCTTCACCGGAGCTTCATCATAGGCCTTGATAGTACCTGCATATGATGTATGGATATTGATGATGTGCATACGGCCTTGCTTGACACACGAATGTAGTCTGCAAACACTGTAATTTTAGGATAAGTTTTGGGGCAAAGCTCGCAATTGTAGATATCAGGAGATATTAGTAAAAAGAAATTGTGTTTTTTAAACATCAAACCTTGACTATGTACATTTACACTGTATGCTCTGACTACAATCATGATGACCTTTTGCAGGGGTCAAACACTTCTACCTCAATCATTTATAACACATACATGTACATACATGTATATATGTTCACACACCTGCAATCGGTACTCCAGTTTCACTCTGCTCTGTCTGGAAATATCTGGAACAATAAATTTCAGCCAGTCACCAAATAGCAAGTGGTATACACAACGGTCTGACTACCGGCGCATACAGCAAATAAGCTTATGCATTTTGCTATTGTTATGTTCTATATGTATAACAGCTAAGATACGCTACATAGCAGAGAGAAAAACAAACATTTAAAGGCTGCCGGTCCATTATATATATTATTTTTGAAGTTTAAAAAGGTTGCACCTTGCACCTGTCAACGTCAGCTGTTGAAGTGAATGGGGTAAACATTGTGCAAGCTTATAGCAAAGCTCATTCAAGCAATAGAAACAGGTCACAAATAGGTCAAAAATAGGTCACAAACATACAGAGCCTAGCTATAAAAGCAGGGAAATGAACATACATACTCGTTGATGGCCGATGCCAACTGTGGCCCAAGGTTCTCACAGTGAAACCATTTCTCATATAGTATCTCAGAAGTGACCTTTCCATTTTTCTCCACAAAATACCTAGAATATTTAATATCAAAGATTTACCTCAACAGCACTGATCAGAATGTCAATGACTCGAATTCCTTCAAATTGCTCCTCAAATTGTTTGGCACACTATGCATGCCATCAAATCACATAGTACTGGCCTTTTACCAAATAATTAAGTCTCACTACGCTGCCATCACATCACATAGTACTGGCATATTGCCAAATAACGAAGTCTCACTACGCTGCCATCACATCACATAGTACTGGCATATTGCCAAATAACAAAGTCTCACTATGCATGCCATCGAATCACATAATACTGGCATATTACCAAATAATTAAGTCTCACTACGCTGCCATCAAATCACATAGTACTGGCATATTGCCAAAGAACTAAGTCTCACTATGCATGCCATCAAATCACATAGTACTGGCATATCGCCAAAGAACTAAGTCTCACTCATAGAGTAATCTCCTCCCTAGAGTGATAACTGTGCATTCAACAACACGAGCGTTTCCGGTGCCAACAAGGAGCGTTTAGGCCACGCCCCTTTTTTGTGCTAGTTAATCGTAGTGATTGACAGAACGATAACATCAGCCATGAGAATGATCATGAATTTCCACAGTTAAGATAGTAATTATTGCTCATATTAAAGAAATGATGATTATAGTTTATTACTCTAATATATGCTTATTATTTAAAGCAATTCAATACCTACATGCCTTGCAAAGGCACTGAATAGATAGTGTTCATTAAGTGAGTTAATTTAATCAGTTACTCCAATGATATACAGCCCCCACACATGGGGGCTGTATATCATTGGTTACTCATAGATAAGATAGATAGTCATACTGGGGTTGTACTACATTAGTGTGATGGGAAGCTAATCGACTGCCATCAACTGAAAGTATTGACATTGTATGGTGATAGAGTGATCCATTGACCCACAGTGCACAAACAGCCCTTGCATGTAATATTAGTTTTCAATACATATCAATCAAATACATAGACTAACTTGAAGCAAAGATTAGTTAGTGGACATCTTTGCTTGATGTAAGCAAGCAAAAAGTTTGAAAGTTATGGCAAATGTTGTTATACGTTTGATAAAAATAAATTATACTTAATTATACTAAATTATAATTATTTAAAAATAAAATAGACTTTTTTTATTACTTTATTTATTAAATAATTTTTTATTGTAATCATAGCTAAACAGATTATATTTAGCCATCACTTGCTAATTATTTCACATTTACATTTAAACACATTTACAGTTTCATTTTTCTTCCTAATTCATTTGAACAAAAAACTTATTTCATGATATGAAATTTACAAGTTGTAGTTGTTTGAAAAAGCTTGAAAACATTTACAGTTGTTTTTATTTTCTCTCTTCTCTTCATTTATTTCAATTACACAAAACACTTCTCATAATATGTAGTTTGAAAGTTAAAGTGGCAAATGTTGTTATAGGTATGTTAAGTAAAAATAAATGATAACGTACTTAATTATACTAAATTATAATTATATAAAAATAAAATAGATTCCTTCATTACCTTACATGTATTTATTAAATAATTTTTCATTGTAATCATAGCTAAACAGATTATATTTAGCCATTACTTGCTAATTATTTTACATTTTAACAAATTTACAGTTTTTTTTTCCTAATTTATTTCAACAAAACACTTCTTTCATGATATGAAATTTAAATGTAGTTTTTTAAAAAAGCTTGAAAACCTTTACAGTTGTTTTCTTTTTCCTCTCAATTCATTTGAACTGCTTAAAAATATTTTCTCATTATATGAAGTTTAAAAGTTAGAATGGTAATTGTTATATAAAAATAAATTTTCTGTCCAAAGACTTTTATTACTCGGGCAGTACAGCTCATAGTTGATGGCAGTCGATTAGCTTCCCATCACACTAATGTAATACAACCCCAGTATGACTATCTGTCTTATCTATGAGTAACTGATTGCATTAACTCACTTACTTATCACTATCTATTCAGTGCCTTTGCAAGTCATGTAGGTATCAGGGATTACGTGTAACTCACAATTTCTATTTCCATAATTTATTTCCATATTAATTCCATTTCCATAACATTTCCTTACTTCATTTCTATATTATTTCCATTTCCATAATATTTCCATAATTGATTTTCATATTATTTCCATTTCCATAAAATTTTCAGAATTCATTTCCATATCAATTCCATTTCCATAATTCATTTCCATATTATTTCCATTTCCATAACATTCCCCTTCTACTTTTCCATAGTATTTCTATATCATTTCCATAATTCGTTTCCATTTCTATAACATTTCCCTACTTCAATTCTATATTATTTCCATTTCCATAACATTTCCATATTATTTCCATTTCAATAACATTTCCATATTATTTCCATTTCAATAACATTTCCATATTTTTAAAATAAAATTTCCATATCCATTTCCCTAAAATTATGGAAATATTTATGTTTATGGAAACAATAAATTATGTTATTTTTATATAAAAATAAATTCGAGTATATAACAGGGGGCTGTATATAACAGGGGGCTGCGTTCTCTGAGTATATAACAGGGGGCTGTATATCATTGGCTGTATATCATTGCTGTATGGGGCTGTAGGGGGCTGTATATCATTGATGGAAATGGATATGAAAAAGTAAACATTTCCATAATTTGTTTAGCGATCCCTGGTAGGTATTGAATTGCTTTAAATAATAAGCATTTATTAGAGTAATAAACTATAATCATCATTTCTTTAATATAAGCATTAATTACTATCTTAACTGGAAATTCATGATCCTTGTTTAACCCTTCTCATGGCTGATGTTATTGATCTAGTCAATCACTACGACTGACTAGCACAAAAAAGGGGCGTGGCCTAAACGCTCCTTGTTGGCACCGGAAACGCTCGTGTAGTTATCACTCTAGGGGAGATAACTCTATGGTCTCACTACACAGCCAGCAAATCACATAGTACTGGCATATTACCAAATAACTAAGTCTCACTATGCATGCCATCGAATCACATAATACTGGCATAATGCCAAAGAAGTAAGTCTCACTATGCATGCCATCGAATCACATAATACTGGCATATTGACAAGGAACTAAATCAATTGCGCCAGTTTCAGCCATTTCAGGTTATGTTATGTCAACGTTTTAACATTCTAAATATTGAACAAGTTTATGATTGATCAATTGTCAAATAAAAGGTTTTACTTCTTACGAAAATGTATTTTCAATGTGTTGAGAAGCTCATCCAGCTATGTAGGTCTTGTTTGTAATGAGATAAAACAGGTTCTTTGTTGAATCCTGTCAATTGAGATCCTCTGAGTATGTACACCCAGATTGAGTTGAGTTCTCTGAGTATGTACACCCAGATTGAGTTGCGTTCTCTGAGCATGTACACCCAGATTGAGTTGCGTTCTCTGAGTATGTACACCCAGATTGAGTTGAGTCCTCTGAGTATGTACACCCAGATTGAGTTGCGTTCTCTGAGTATGTACACCCAGATTGAGTTGCGTTCTCTGAGTATGTACACCCAGATTGAGTTGCGTTCTCTGAGTATGTACACCCAGATTGAGTTGAGTTCTCTGAGTATGTACACCCAGATTGAGTTGAGTCTGGTTTTGTAGGTTGAGGAACGATTCAGGTTTGAAGCCTTGTGTGTAATACATACAGTAAAAGCCTTGTGTGTGTAATACATACAGTAAAAGCCTTGAGTGTAATACACACAGTAAACGCCTTGTGTGTGTAATACATACAGTAAAAGCCTTGTGTGTGTAATACATACAGTAAAAGCCTTGTGTGTAATGCACACAGTAAACGCCTTGTGTGTATAATACATACAGTAAAAGCCTTGTGTGTAATACATACAGTAAAAGCCTTGTGTGTGTGTAATACATACAGTAAAAGCCTTGTGTGTGTAATACATACAGTAAAAGCCTTGTGTGTAATGCACACAGTAAACGCCTTGTGTGTGTAATGCACACAGTAAACGCCTTGTGTGTATAATACATACAGTAAAAGCCTTGTGTGTAATACATACAGTAAAAGCCTTGTGTGTGTAATACATACAGTAAAAGCCTTGTGTGTGTAATACATACAGTAAAAGCCTTGTGTGTAATACACAAAGTAAACGCCTTGTGTGTGTAATACAGACAGTAAAATGATTGAAGGTTTTGTTGTATCAAGTTTGTCAAGATAAAAGAACTTGAATTAACCAAACATCTAGATCTGCTCAAAATTGTAAATACAGTCAAAGCCTCAACGCACAATTCCAATATTCACTGTAGTTTAAAACCATCGATGCATTACAGTAAATATTCTTATAAGAGCACTGAGTGTACTGAAATATTATATAATTGGTTCTACAGCTCAAATACTTGACAATAAATCCTGCCGATAATTATATATACATGTACACCAAAACAAGTGCTTATATAAATCTGTGTATCAACTTGGATGTATGGATGAATTTATAAAGTTAAATTATATGTAAAAACTTAATTAATAAAGAAATAATCATTACAAAAAGGTTTTTAATTTATTTTGGAATCAAACAGCATCTTTGAATCAAGAGTAGTTTTAGAATTGACAGTCAAAAATGAATCAAAAGCGCTGCGAATGTTTTGAGATATAGAATACTGATATTCTAGATACATTAACAGAATACTGATATCCTAAAAATTTACATTTCCATATATTTTTCAGTTGATCAAACTTCAACAAGTGATACAAATAGTTCAACACAAAGAACTATTTGTAAAGGGGCCATCAGACAAAATAGATAAATAAAGGCGTGCATATAACAAAGCATTATGCTTGTAGATATCACAAATATACCTTGAAAAGTCTCAAGGCTGGTTCACAATATCTCCGCCGTACGTCGGCGAGAATCGCACAATATTTCGGTGATCTCCTGTGATGGCAATGTTCACACTATCACAAACCCATCCAAATTTACATCAGTGAATAGCTCGTGGCAATCTTGAAATGATGAAATACTAGTCCCTTAGCAAATGTCAAGCAAATAAATAGAGATCGAGCAGTCCGCGATTGCGAATCACAATTGTCGAAGTGACAGACCGTCGTGAACGCTTGGCAAACTAACGGAATGTTTGACAGTTGCAATTTTTTCCGAAATATCCGCGTTGCCTCGACGAAACCATTAGTTTACGGTGCACATAATCGTCGAATAATCATCAAGACGACATACGGCGATATAGTGTGAACCAGCGTATGGTGTTACTTAACCCCCAAGTGATTATATCAAATGAGACTGTCCATGCATGTGTCTGTTCGGACATACAAGCTTTGTTCACCAACTACGATAAGTAATTTAAGATCAGGACAAGAACAAAGTTTTTACATACTGATAAGCGACTCCTCGCGACGACCTTAACCCAAGCAGCTTTACATGGAACATATTATTATAGGCCGAGTCTAAATTATTACAAGGACTAAGGAGCTGTGAACAAATGAAGATGAAGAGAGTTTATCCCACGACCAAACACGAGCTATGTGATTGTTTGGGAGAATTATGATAAATGCATATGTGCACACGATTCCCGAAAAATTATCCCTTAACTGCCGTGACCAAACTCTTGTACCGAAATCTCTTCAACAAATTTAACCAATTTTGTGTAAAGTCGTTCAAGTATAATAATGATACAAAACACATACCCTACAGGATGAAAATATTCGTTGGTTATAAAAATTTGCGATTTCGCGAACAGTCAATTCCGCGAATTATTAAATTCCGGGAATAATTAGTTCTATTTTTAATCACAAGGGAGAATAACTACTGCATCAAATTAAAAACTAGCTGCTAGGCTAGTTTTTAATATAAATACTAAACGTAGTTGAGTTCCAAAACATTTTTAAAATCATTGCCTGGGCTTTGAGCTAACATCATTGCCAATGCATCACATTTTTTTACAAAATTATTCAAGATTGTCACAAGATATGCAGAATGGCGTCATCGCAAAATAGCCACTAGGCACAAGTACTAAACGTAGCCGAGTTCCGAAACTTCTTTAAAATCATCGCTGGGCTTCGAGTTTTATTGCCATTGCATTAAACTTTACAAAATCATTCAAGGTTTTCACAAGTTATTCGGCATGGCTTCAGCATAGCAAAAAATCTCTCCTAGTCTTTTCACATTGAAATCAACTCCATCAATCTCTAATACTGAAGTTGATGACGATCATGATTCTGATCTGGACATTATGGTATGTATTTGATTTGCAGTGCAGATACGTTTTTCCATAATTACCTGCATTAGTTAATTCTTTTGTTTAAAAACTGATCGCTTTCATTAAATACTTCAGCTATTGTTTTTGTACGTCCTTAACACTTGTCAATATTTTTTCTTTTTTGTGTTTACTGCAGGTTGAGAATGAAACAACCTACTCCGATTACGAAAACTAGAAACAAGCAGTAATATTCATCAAGGCAGGAATATTGGCAGAGAAGCAACCAGTCAACCTAGACCCCTTCATCGACAACAACTCCTTGATATCGCTGCAGCAAACATGATTAAATTATATATTTTATTTCATGTATAGATATATTGTAATTTATTACAAACTTGAGTGTACAAATAAAATATTTCAAATACAAATAAAATTTTACAAACGATGAATGGAGTAAATATAAACAGTTTAGTCCATATGGCGGTTGTCTAGCAATAAAATTAAACTGGTACTCTTGATAAGTGAATACTAGCGCGTAATGGTGCTCTCTGACTAGTTATTTTGGTAATAGCAGCTCTATCGCTGTCACTGTCTTGGGTAGATGTTAAAGGCGATTCTCTCACTACTACATGACTGGTAAGAAGGTTATCATCAGAACACTCCTTGTGGCTTACTATTGCAAAGTTCTGCCGGTTGGCCAAAGATTTGTGCTCGTAAAGGCGTTTTTGTTCCTTTTTTAAAACATATGTATTCTCTTCGTTAGCAGCTGTGGTCACTTCTACCTCAATTTCAAGACCTCCCTGAATGATTGGTGATCTTCTAAGAATGACATCTACCTCCCTTGCAATCATTGTGCTTCCGTGTATGATGAAAAATCTCTCTCACACTAAAACAAATAATGAAGCGGTAGGATGGAAAAAATAAATATTGCGTTTTACCGAAGAACCAAAGTAAAATTCAAGTAATTTAGTAAATGTGAAAAACTCCTTACTTACCACAAATTGTTGGTTCATCAAAGGCCTCCAAATTTAGGAATATTCGTGAAAACCTCTGAACGCAGCAAAAGATTTATAGCTTAGCACGATCAACCCGTACGTATAGTTGTAAGCTAAATAGAAAACGAAACACGCAATGTGCACATGCGTAGGGTTAACTTTATTGCTAGACGTAATAGAGTTAACTCTTCATAGAGAGTGACAGTTTTCAGCCGCGAATAAATTAGTCCGCGAATATGCATGAAATAGCAAATTTCGCGAAATATAACTCTGCGAATAAATTCATCCTGTAGGGTATAAACCTATTTAAAGATGTTACAAAGTCTTTGAAAGGTTACCGCAAAATCTTAAAACTAACCCATCTGATCGGATTATACATAAATAGACAGATTAATTTGGCCTTAAATTGAAATAAAAACTTACCAAGCCTATTTTAATCAAAATTAAGACTGGCCAACGAAACGTCAATAAGGCGGTGCAACAGAGAGTAGAACTATTAAGTCGTGCGCATTTCATGAAAAAGAGCGTGCACATTTCACCAGTCTATCACATTGTCTAATTGCCGAAGGTTTCTGTAATTAACGTAGAAGAACTGAAAAGTTTGTTTCTTTTTTGCTGATTTCAAAGTAACTGACATTTTGGACACTTATGAGTACTTTGGTATTCCAACTGATGTCCAAAGCAGCGAAAGTAAAGGAAATGACGATGATATTTTTTCTAACGATTCTTATGAAATTATTACAATATTTAATTGTAAGAATAATTATTCGATTTTATAAGATTTAATTACATGTATAAGAATAAGCATTCGAATTTACAAGATCGAAGTATATGGTGATCGATGTTGGGCAATATGTTACAGTTATTGTTTTATCTAAATAGTTTTGTTAAATAGATTTTTTTTAAATCTATATAAATATCACAACTTCTTGATATTGTTAGGCGATGACATTTTGAAATGTAAACAAAATTGTGCATTGGTTTTTTATTATTACTGTATTACTATATTAATAATATTGGTTATTCTAATAATATCAGTGCATTTTATTTCTAATATTGGCCAATATTGCATTTCTCCTATTGCAGGGGGAAAGAAACAAACTTTTAATCTTTTTCTTTCATTATTGCTGTTTGTTGTACATAATAACACCCAGTACATTACAGCTACCATTGAAGTTATCCTATTGCACTGCAGTGCCATTTGACTGCTAATTTTGCATTCCTCAACCATCAGTACCCTTTCTTTTTCCAATATCACTTTGGTGGTGGGCTGTATGACAGGGGAATTTCTAGTTTATAGGTATGACCCATAAAAGTGAAAAAGATTTTAACTAAACATGGTGGTATACCGAAGGCCATCTGTCTCCATTTCCTGTCTTTCTCTCTCAATCACCAGTCCGACGGTTCCGGCTTTCCTTTGAGGAGAGTGTGGAATTCTTGGAGGCAGCATGAAGACCTGCAAAAACTTTCTAGAGTAACTATCAAGTATTCATGCATATAAGTAAGCAGCAAAGCTGTCAGGTTTTGTGTCCGCAGATCTAAACAAACATTCACGAGTATGAATGTACAGTAATTACCAAACAAGAGAGTTTTTACAAGTTTGTAGTAGAGTTACCATTGCGAAAGCCCACTGTCAGTAATACCTATGATACTGATCAAGCATATCAACTAATATACTATGAGAGGATGATAGTACATGAAAACCTGCCAGGATACACAATGTTAGTACTTTGTAGGTACTAACAAATAGGACTATTGATATCAAGTAATGGCAGTTGGCAAATATTTCCCAGCAAACTGTCATACATAAAAAGATAACCTCCACTGACCTCTCCTTGCTTGATAACAACATCCTTGGGCTTGTTCTGTTCCATCACTTTGAGGCACATGTCTCCAGCCAGCATGTAGAAAAACTAAAGCACAAATTTGAGGCCATGTGCTCTAAACACCGGCTTGTTTAAGTTTGTATCAGCCGAGTATCAGTTGAGAATGTATGAATGAGCTATAGAGGGTATTAACCCTATGGATCTACTCATATAGCCCAGTATCAGTTGAGAATGTATGAATGAGCTATAGAGGGTATTAGCCCTATGGACCTACTCATACAGCCCAGTATCAGTTGAGAATGTATGAATGAGCTATAGAGGGTATTAACCCTATGGACCTACTCATATAGCCCAGTATCAGTTGAGAATGTATGAATGAGCTATAGAGGGTATTAGCCCTATAGACCTACTCATATAGCCCAGTATCAGTTGAGAATGTATGAATGAGCTATAGAGGGTATTAACCCTATGGACCTACTCATATAGCCCAGTATCAGTTGAGAATGTATGAATGAGCTATAGAGAGTATTAACCCTATGGACCTACTCATATAGCCCAGTATCAGTTGAGAATGTATGAATGAGCTATAGAGGGTATTACCCCTATAGACCTACTCATATAGCCCAGTATCAGTTGAGAATGTATGAATGAGCTATAGAGGGTATTAACCCTATGGACCTACTCATATAGCCCAGTATCAGTTGAGAATGTATGAATGAGCTATAGAGGGTATTAACCCTATGGACCTACTCATATATGCCAGTATCAGTTGAGAATGTATGAATGAGCTATAGAGGGTATTAGCCCTATGGACCTACTCATACAGCCGAGTATCAGTTGAGAATGTATGAATGAGCTATAGAGGGTATTAACCCTATGGACCTACTCATATAGCACAGTATCAGTTGAGAATGTATGAATGAGCTATAGAGGGTATTAGCCTTAAGGACCTACTCATACAGCCCAGTATCAGTTGAGAATGTATGAATGAGCTATAGAGGGTATTAACCCTATGGACCTACTCATATAGCACAGTATCAGTTGAGAATGTATGAATGAGCTATAGAGGGTATTAGCCCTATGGACCTACTCATATAGCACAGTATCAGTTGAGAATGTATGAATGAGCTATAGAGGGTATTAGCCCTATGGACCTACTCATATAGCCCAGTATCAGTTGAGAATGTATGAATGAGCTATAGAGGGTATTAGCCCTATAGACCTACTCATATAGCCCAGTATCAGTTGAGAATGTATGAATGAGCTATAGAGGGTATTAGCCCTATAGACCTACTCATATAGCCGAGTATCAGTTGAGAATGTATGAATGAGCTATAGAGGGTATTAGCCCTATAGACCTACCTATATAGCCCAGTATCAGTTGAGAATGTATGAATGAGCTATAGAGGGTATTAACCCTATGGACCTACTCATATAGCCCAGTATCAGTTGAGAATGTATGAATGAGCTATAGAGGGTATTAGCCCCATGGACCTACTCATATAGCCCAGTATCAGTTGAGAATGTATGAATGAGCTATAGAGGTTATTAGCCCTATGGACCTACTCATATAGCCGAGTATCAGTTGAGAATGTATGAATGAGCTATAGAGGGTATTAACCCTATAGACCTACTCATATAGCCGAGTATCAGTTGAGAATGTATGAATGAGCTATAGAGGGTATTAGCCTTAAGGACCTACTCATATAGCCCAGTATCAGTTGAGAATGTATGAATGAGCTATAGAGGTTATTAGCCCTATGGACCTACTCATATAGCCGAGTATCAGTTGAGAATGTATGAATGAGCTATAGAGGGTATTAACCCTATAGACCTACTCATATAGCCCAGTATCAGTTGAGAATGTATGAATGAGCTATAGAGGGTATTAGCCCTATGGACCTACTCATATAGCCCAGTATCAGTTGAGAATGTATGAATGAGCTATAGAGGGTATTAGCCCTATGGACCTACTCATATAGCCCAGTATCAGTTGAGAATGTATGAATGAGCTATAGAGGTTATTAACCCTATGGACCTACTCATATAGCCCAGTATCAGTAGAGAATGTATGAATGAGCTATAGAGGGTATTAGCCCTATGGACCTACTCATATAGCCGAGTATCAGTTGAGAATGTATGAATGAGCTATAGAGGGTATTAACCCTATGGACCTACTCATACAGCCCAGCATCGGTTGACACCAGATTACTGTCCTATCTATTTGTGAGAATTGTAAACGCTGAAGCAGACTGGAGGTGAAATAATAGGCAGTAAGAAATACTAGTGCTAGTGTTAATCTCGCACTAAATGCTATGGAAAACACACTGAAGGCATCAAACACCAGTGTAACCTTTGACCTTGGCATTTATACATATCAATCTATATTATGATACCTATAGTAAAAATTGCACATTTTTTGTATCCATATTTGATAAATTTATTTTTGAAACCTTTTGTTGTGAACGGCATTGAAAGATTTTAGAGCATCTGATTTGGTATTGGAAGTCAAACAACTTTCTTTTGCTATGTTTCATTATAGAGCTGACCCACTGATCGGTTAATCGCTGCTAAGTGTCTGGGGTAAATATCAAGCATTTCTAATACTTGTAAATACACTAACATTCAACGATAGTGTCAGTCGCCCCTCAATGCCTTCAGATTCACCAGTGAATTCACTCAACATTGTTCTACCGTACTTCTTCTTTTAAGCTATTAGAAACAAGTTAAACGAAAAAGGATATGTTAGATGTGTGTTAATACAGATCTACTCATAGAAATTCTGAGCATAGTTATCAATGATAGTTATACATGATATAAATTAAAATGACATTTTTAAATTGCGATAACCATGCTTCTGTGAATAAAACAAAACTGCAATCAAGTGATTGGTATGGGCAATGTATTTTTATTGCTAATGGCTCCATGAATAAATGCAAAAACTGGTGAGCACACAGACAGTTGCACGCACATTTGTCACTTAACTTTTACATAGCTAAATTCTTGGCTAAGAAAGTTAAAGTGAGACACGCCTGCAGGTACTATAAGCAACTGAAGCTACTACCTCTGGTCCTTCCTCAATGTGGTAGTCCTTCCTCACATTGGGACCCCCAACAAAGAAACACTTCATCTGTTGCTCATGCCTGAAAGCAATGAATGATGCTATGGAAATTACGATATAAAACAACTCCAACATTTACAATGAGTTTAGCTCAACGACCTTCGCACGGAGCTGAAAATATTTTAGTGGCTCTTGCTTTGTGAAATAGTCATTTTCAGTGGCTGAAAAAAGATCTGTTAGGTGGTAACATGGCACATGTATAAACATATATGCAACAAGCGGGTGTATAGCATTGTATCATTGCATAACGGCCAAAGCTTTTGACATTGACAATAACACGCTTGTTTATAATCATAAAAGCAGGTGAGTAGTAAGCAACTCCAAACTGTCCGGCAAAAAAAACTCATAGATACCTTCAAAAAGGAATTGGCCTGAGAACAGAACGAGCAACCATTTATAAGCGAATAATGAGTTTTTGCCTTCAGAACACTTAAAGACTAAGCAAAACCTTGCAAGAGAAAACTTTAAAATCATTGTGAACTGTCTGCACTGCATCACCATATATGTTTCCTTGACGCTTGATGCTTCCTTAACCCACAAGTTTCTGGCATCTGCAAGATGGAAACAGCAGAGGTCAAGCAAGTTTTGCTACACACCAATTATTATCGGATATACCATTCTTGCAAAAGGTGGAAGCGGCACTGACGGAATGGTGCGCAAAAAAGTCACGCAAGCTATTCCATTTTAAACATTTTTCATGCTTCAGTCATTCTTATTTTGAAAGCGTCGGATAAGAGAGACAGAAGTGCGCCGCTACGACCCCTCACGTAAAATTCCCAATCTTCTCTTAACAAAATGCTCATGTTAATCCGCAACATGTGAATGTTCATTGAAACCATCATCACACTGTAGCTCAACAAATCCAAGTCCGCATCATCTGCCCTGTGGAGGTATAGTGCATGAGAACTAACAAACACTCACATCATCTGCCCTGTGGAGGTATAGTGCATGAGAACTAAAATACACTTACATCATCTGCCCTGTAGAGGTATAGTGTATGAAAACTAAAATACACTTACATCATCTGCCCTGTGGAGGTATAGTGTATGAGAACTAACACACTCATATCATCTGCCCTGTGGAGGTATAGTGCATGAGAACTAAAATACACTCATATCATCTGCCCTGTGGAGGTATAGTGTATGAGAACTAACATACACTCACATCATCTGCTCTGTGGAGGTATAGTGCATGAGAACTAACAAACACTTACATCATTTTGTTACAAACAGGAGGTTTAAAGAACTGCTGGTTCTCTTCCACCCATCTATCAATATTATGTAACTTTGGTCCATCCATCTCATTGACTCAACAATCAGACAATCTGTAACATTGGCAACACTTATAGAATAGAGGTCATTTTATAAGTAGCACCTTTATCTCCATTCACTTTCAGTCATTTGTGTTCAAGAGCATATTTTGGCACATTTTTGTTTATTGTAAAAGTATGCACCAAGGTCAAGGCAGGAATAAGGATAAATCTCAAAAGAGAGTGATGAGCTCAAAGCTAACCATGGTGACATTCATTTCCATTTCATTATTTATCATGAAGAGGCATCGGCTGCTGATGTTAAGGGGGCTGAAAACATGTATATTATATGTATATGTAATTTAACTGTGTTTTGGAGTGGTTTCATAGCATTAGAACACGTTATTTCATATTACATGTATCCATATGGGAAATACTGATTTGACATACAATTGTTGTAACAAATGATGAGTACAAATCGAACTAAAATCTCATCCTGAGGTTCCACTATTTATAGATACTTACTTATAGATACCGTACTTGTAGATAACCTAGATATGACTAGAATATCAAGGCTCAACAAAGTAATGCGGAGCTGTAATATATAATGTAGGATAAAACATATACAAACATATCAAACAATGCCAACATATATCTAGGCGCTTACAAGTTTAATTCAAAAAATATCAGTAAGCCACCATTGATATCTAGATTTTCTTCATAAGTTAATAATCAAAAGCAAGCCCAGCTTAATTTAGACAATGTTTTTGCTAAATGTAACACCTTATACACCTTGGCAGTCATGGAACTTAAAGGAAGTATCTATTACAAAATTCAATATCACAAGAAATTAAAATTTACACAAGGTTCACCCTCCAAATTTTTACAAAATAAATTTGAGCTTCACCCAAAAATCTCAAACAAAGAAAGATGGACTGCATGGAACTATTTTGAAATACTTTATTAGACAACGGAAGTTGTCTACACAATGCTTGAATAGAAATCTGAGAACTCCTTTAACTAGACCTGCCACCATACAGTTGCTTAGTTCCAGAAGTTGGTGATAAGTTGCTTCAGTAGGCATGTTCAGGTAACCTCAAGCGCAGTCATGGCTACTTGTGATCAAATTTTGGATCTTTGCAATTTGTTCTGTGGAACGTTTATGTCCAAAATTCAGACAATTGTTTTTCAACATGGTTTGATTGCAACTTTAACTTTGCTAGATCTTTTGATATTTAGCAAGCGTAAGTAAAATCACATAAGGTTTGATTGCTCAGTTTGATATGTTTGGTTGAGTAAACACACTATTAATTCATGTATAATTTCATGCAATAGAACAGTTGGTTTTATATTCATAACAACATTTACCGCTAGCAATATTCTTTTTAAGCTTTAGGCCATAAATTTTTGCCTATCACCACCAATCAACCTATGCATCTTCGACTTTTTTCATTATCATGTTGGTTAGCAAATGGTGCTTTGTTATAGAAGGACACCGATTATGGCAAAACAATAGTGTAAAAGGTTGGCTGTATCATTTGGCTAGAAATCTGTAATTTTTTAGGTGCCAGTAAAGTATTATCAACTATGCTATTTAGACATTCCTTTTCTGGTTATTTTCTGCAGCTCAGATGTTTGGCTAACAGTCATTTTGAAAACAAGCATGTTTATATTAGGCTACACAAAAAACTACACAAATATCTATTTATATACAATTTTACCATAAAGGTTATGTAAAGCTGTAAATGGCTAGAAACACTTGAGTCTGCAGAACAAGAAACCACTTATCACACGGATACTGCATGCGTTGCCAAAAGCAGCGGAGCCTTTCACAATGCATTTAGTATCTGTGACTTATAACCATGTCGTAATTTACTATCGTAGTACAATCACTTATGAGTAAGTGCTGGCAAGAATGAGCCAAATAGAAACAAATGATTATTTAATGTATATATGTTATAGAACACCTTTAAGGAAACTCGATTGATGTACATACATAAGCGACCTATGTATGTATACACATAGTTAGGTTAATAGTTGTTCTAGTCTATGCATATACATAGTTGTTGTTAATTGTTGTGATAGTCTTTCTGATGACAACATATTAGTATATCAGAGAGTAAACTTTGCTACAGATGCTGCTAACTTCCAGTCAAACATAAAGGCTGTACATAACTGGTCTTTCAAGCGGAATATGCCCTTCAACAACTCTAAACGCCATGCAGTTGAACGTGGCAACAGGACTGTATTTCCGACCTACAGACTAAGAAATACTCCCTTGGAATAGGAAGATATGAAATATTTCGGTGTCACCCTACAGACTGACCTCAGATTTGAGAAACAATACAAAAATTCAAAAGGCTGTAAGGTCCTTGGCATGCTAGGGACCAAGTATGCAAGTATGTACTACATGATGCTCCTAAACAGAACCATCTCATAGCATACATCAGCCTTTGCAGACCAAACCTAGAATATGCCGACACGGTATAGGATCCATCTTTAAAGGTTGACTTGCAACAAAATTCACATTACAGTTATTTGGTACTAAAAGATTCACCATGTCTTACCCTATTGTGTTGCAAGTGCCAAATATGTGGAAATGTGATTACAAGCTCTTAAAAGCTCAAAAACGAAAAGCGGCCGTAGATTGGAATCTCTTTATTTCGATGACGTTGACACGAAATGTGGTTATCGTCTGGTCTCGTATGTTCTCACGTGAATTGAAAGGCCATTAAAAAGCTCAATATAAAACTTATTTTAGTACTAGTTTATGACAAACACTTCGGGTTTTACCGAAGACCCCGTATTAAATATAGATGTTTGCTACTTTACAGTTTTGTTTCGGCATTATTTAATCGTCAAGTCGCTCTCTGATCATGTGACCCAATACTTCGCAAATAATTTCTCCAGCACTTTTCGATTATCACAGGTGACCAACAGGCTGGTCATGATTATCAGACAATGATATGTACTCCTTCGAGCTAAGTTTAAAAAGTTTAACGTTTTTTTACAGCAAGTTATAAGATATCAGTGCTAAAAATGACAGCATTACAATGACGATAAAACAGACGCGTAAGAACAATAGACATGGTTTTATTGAATGCGTGAAGTATATTTGTAAAAATATTTTGACGAATAAGCTTGCAAGAAAATGTAAACAGAAACCGTCTCTCACAACTACATCACATTTGAGCCGTTTTGGAAAGGGAATCCAAACTATGGCGGTCTGGTGTGGCTGCGATTTTCTGTTCGTTTTTGAGCTTTTAAGAGCTTGTAATCACCTTTCCACATATTTTGCACCTACAACACAACAGAGTAAGACATGGTGAATCTTTTCATATCAAATAACGGTAATGTGAATTTTGTTGCAAGTCAACCTTTAATGAGCAACATATATGATGTTGAGATGATACAGAACAGTGCTGTAACACTCATAGCAAGTCTTAAGTTAAGAGAAAGTGTAAGCAATGCAAGGAATGAACTAGGCCTGCAAACAGCCCAAAAGCAACAAAAAACAGGTTGAGTTTGCTGACCAAGTATCCTGCAAACAGAGGACATTCATAGAGCACTTTTATCAGCCTATGACAAGATAAAAGATGATCAAAAAATGACCACAAGATTAGCAGCTCACGGCAAGACATCAATTTCTGGTCACCAAGGACCATACAGAAAATGAGGGGCTGCTCAGCTGGCAGCAAAACATGATTAGTGGTATTGCTCAGTCATCAACCAACTATATCATAGAACACTGTTACACATGTGGCACTCTCACTACACCAACGGTGATGAAGAATGCTTTACTTTGTAGTGAACTTAAAAATCAAGCAAGAGAACAAACTCTATGAAAAGAGTGGTGGAAGGAACAATTCCAAAGAGTTATCCTATCTGTATGCTGTCGGTGCCAAGGGCGTCAAGCTCATGAAGGACAATAAGATCTCAAGGATTTCTGGCAAAACTGTGAGAGGCAACTTCTCTTGTTGATGTGGGGGCTACCCTGAGAGAGGTACTGCCAATCCCTTCACCAACCATTACCCTGAAAGAGCCACACCAGTTTTGTGTCCGCTCTGCTGCAGCCTTGGAAAAGGCGCTTTCCTCTCCTTTTGTCTGCTAGTGCACCTTGGCCTTGTAGGCGATGTCTGCGTGGCCACAGACCACCAATGAACCTTTTCGATGTGCTGATTTAGCATCGCCCTGGTAGAAAAAACGCTCTTGTAAGAAAGACACTTTGGCTTCTTCACGCCTCATGTTGCTGCATTTCTCTCAGCGAGGTGAAGCGCTTCGGGCATTTAACACAAGAAAGCATGGTAGATTGATCGAAAGAAAAAATGACTGAGCCGATATATAGAGAAGGGACTTCTGGGGCAGAGGTTGACCTAAAAAATGGCAGACACTATCTATGGAGAATTGTACAAAATTCATACGCAACACTACAACATTGCTACTTTCTACAGATTGCAAATAGATTTAACAAATATATTTTCGCTGTTCGAATGTTAGAAAACTCATTCATGTTCGTGATTACTTGTCAGAATAGTCTAAGCAGGCCCTGTCGGTTTCAATTAAGGAATATGTTTGTTTTTGTGTATTTGTTTTCTCAAAATAAGAAGTTTTCTCTAGTTTTTTTTCTTTATCAAAGTATTACTGTTTCTCAAGAGTACTGCTCCCTACATACAATGTAGTATATGTAAAATTTTAAGGACTTTTTGTTTGTGTTTAAATTACTGCACTGCAACGGCTTGTTGTCACTCAAGAATCATTTATTGTTACAAATGTGTGAATTTATAAGTCAGCAGTCAACAATACAATGTGATTGGTCAGCTCGAACAATAACTATTAATCTCTAACTAAATCTCACTTATGTAATATAAATACTGCTGCAAATTTTTAGGCAAATCAGGTTTGTTTTTCTTTTTAAGAGACATATGATATTATTAGCATTATAAAATCGTTTATTCACAAGAGAATTATTATTTCTGATCTTTATTAGAAAAATAGCATCAAGCTCAGACAAGTTTGCAAAATAATTAAATAACTAGAGTTATTGATCTTACAAAAGTTGAGTTCCCTCTTGTTAGTTTCAGCAGGTTGTATCACAGGCTGCGTTGAGTTCCGTGCACTATGTTGAGTTCAGCAGAGCACAAATGAGTTAGCTTTAGCAGGTTGTATCGGCGGCAGTGTTGTGTTCAGCAGACCACAAGTGAGTTGGTTTCAGCAGACCACAAGTGAGTTGGTTTCAGCTCCCTCCTGTTGGTTTCAGCAGGTTCCATCACCAGCAGCATTTGGTTCAGCGCGCTCTGTTGGGTTTAGCAGACTGAGCAGAGCAGAAGTGAGTTGGTTTCAGCTCCCTCTTGTTGAGTTCAGCAGGTTGTATCGCCGGCAGTGTCGAGCTCAGCCCACTTTGCTAGGTTCAGCAAAACACAAGTGAGTTGGTTTCAGCTCTCTCCTGCTGGGTTCAGCAGGTTATATCACAGGAAGTGTTGGGTTCAGTGCAGACACGCCAGAAATAAAACTTTTCTCCAACCTACTCCTACGAGTTTTCTTCAGCCTCATCATTAGAAACCCAAGGTAATATACAATCTAAACTCTAGAGTGATAGTGTGAGCTCACTGCAAACTGCAGAGCTTGCTACCATTAAAACTATTTTGCTAATGCGGTAAGGATAAATAATTGACATGTATTTAGAACCTTACAATTATGCTACAGCCGTAACTAGCGATCAGTTTTTAAATAAGTAATACGGCAATTAGAAAGCACAAGCAAGCTCGGGAGTGTCGCGCTTCAAAATATCAATAACAGTAAACACCGTGTTGATTGAAGGATTTCAATTTTAAGAAATGACATAAGAAATTAACATTAAAATTAACATGGGAATAATTTAGTGACAATGTGGTTTCTACCATGAAACTTGCATTAATCATTTTGTAATGATAGATCCATTGCCGAACTAGCAGCTAATGGCAACGCGGTTGCATGCACTATTTAATCTGGTTGTCGGTTAGACTCGAAGTCAAACTGAAAGTCCGCAGTCGGAGCTGCGTGAGATGTTTCGATCGCGCAAATCTCTCTTTACTGTCGAAGGTCAAATATTGCCTATAAAAACCATTGAACTTAAAAACCCAATTTTTAAGGGGGGGTTTTAAGTTCAATGATAAAAACAATGCGCATAGACTTAAGATCTTTAAAAGGTTTGGGCTTATACATTTTACATTTTTAGAGAACGTTAAACTGATAAATCAGGTCCAGTAAAGCGTCACCAAGGGTAGTCTCGATTGGTGAAGTGTGTGAACCATTAAGTATGGTGTGCGAGAAATGTACGTCAATTACACTAATTAAAGAGTTACAATTGAGTTTAATGTAGGCAAATGGACTGCACTGCTGTTGTAAAGCGATCGATAGGCGTGTTTTGTGGACAATGTTGTAATTTATTAGCGTTTACTAAGATAATATTGTTAGCTGTTGAAAAAACTTCTATTGGAACAGACCTTCTGGGAATGTACAGTATCCTGAAAGCCAGCTTAGATAGCATTTGCCATATATTATTTTGTCAGTATTTTATCATAGACTAAATGAATTTACTGATATTGATATAGTAACCCTAAAAATCATTGTAATAGTATGTAATAGTATAATAATATTTATCTGGTCTTTATTTATATACCTAATGACGACTAGGTATATTGCGAGAACATTTCCACTATTACAACAAAATAAACTTGCTGCAAATTAAGCAAAAGTTGCTGAATAAAAAAACAAGAATTTCCAAGTTGGCAAAAGAACATCAAACGGTTACCTTGAAAGACGTAACTCTTAAGGCCAGTACTGTTTGCCATTTTGCGATTGGTTTTTCTCAGCATGACGCTTGACGCTATCACTGACAGAGCACGATAATCAACTTTAGATTGGGTATTTCAGTACCAGCATGATATTTCCTAAGTTGTCTAAGATAGTAATTTTACTAGAGCTAAGCCGCTTTGGATAACACATAGGGGCCTACTTCCAGTTTATGATCAATCAACCATCTTATCTGTTTAGCAAATGCTAAATCACATTTTTTCATTTTAAATCCCAAATCACTTTTGCATTTATTTAAATCAAATTGAAACTTACTTGAATCATTACAAAGGGATTTGTTCACATTATGTGAGTATTCGAATATTTGAATCACCAATGATTTGGAAACAGCTTTGCTCTTTGGTAAGACATTTTTATGATGAATTATTTATCAGTAGCCTGCAGTTTTTGTGCTATGTACAAAGCGGAAAGACAATAGCAGTGTATTGAAGTAAACACAAATGAGCAGCTGAATGCAATTTTTGCATCAAGTGGTTATAGTAAAAAGTAGCATAGGTGAATAACTGGCTCATGGCTATAGTGTGATAGGCTCGGACCCGGACAATTAATAGACCTTACAGCAATTGATTCAGTTCTAATTGGTCTAAAGCTGATTCGTCTAAAATCAACTAGTCTAATGTTGCAATTTGTCCAACGATACGATTGGTATATATATATATTCGAATCTGTCCAATACGCCCGAGGGCATTATATGAACATAAAATTTGAGATAAAATGATTGATAAGAACGCTAAAACCTAATTTGTTGCAACACTAAGATCGAAGGTATATAATCAATTCGGACTAATTTTTGTTTTAGAGTTTCTGCGAGCACTAGCACATAATCTAGAATTTTGAGCTGTATAATTAGAATATTGTTTATCACGCTAAATTTTTATATACTTTGTATTTGTAAAGTTTTTTTGTACACAAAAATAATCTCAATTTACATTCATTCCATTAGGCCTAATACTTTCGCTATTTCAACTTGTGTGTACTAATACAAGTCTCTGATTTAAGTTTTCCTATTTCTATTCTTGTCTTCACATCAATTTTAGACTAATGATAATTAGACCAAATGTTATATTGGACAAATTGGTTTTAGACTAAATGTCTTTGGGCAAATCGGTCTATTAGATCAATTAAATTTGGACCAATCGTTGTTAGACCAATCGTACTAAATCCGATAGGCTTCAGTCTGTCTGTAAATGGTCATAAAGCATTTATTGCTCATTTTTTTCTGTGGTGAAAAACGATCAGTGATGAAAATTTGTACATGTATCACAATAATCGCATATGGACACCCAGTGGTATGGAAATTCATGTTTCATCCACTGTGAGACTACACATTTTAAAACACTCCTTTTTTCAATACATATGTAGAGGTCTACCAGTATTCATAAGCAATAAAGCATATTTAGCAATGTCGTGGTCAATTTAGCTGGCATAGTAGACAGTAAATGGTCACACAAACAACGCATGCAACTGCTTTTGAATCGAATTAGTTGAATAACTTTTTTGTATTCATTTGTTGAGCAATTTGCATATATTAAACTAAGTTGGCATTTTACCTAAGTCCTAAGTCATACAATTAAGTCAATTAAGTTACAATCCTAAGTCATAACATTTTAGTCCTATACAATCTTTGTGTGCAGCTTTTTGCTACTTGTTGCTCCGTAGTGGATTTTTTAGAACTGACAATTAGTAGAAAGCTTATCATTTGTATTCTCTTTGTGCTCTGCTATTAAACGGTGGCATAGAACAGCAGTACATCGCTTCAGCCACATATAGATTCTAACTATTAAAAACCGGCGTGATGAGTCTGTAATCTTGCACGGCACACATTTAGTGTAGTTTAACGAACTACATCTGTGTCGAAAAGGCATAGAGACACAGTTAGGCTACCGTTTTGGTAGAGTATAAAATCTGCACAATGTGTTAATAGTGTAGGTGTGATGTGGTAATAGTGTAGGTATGAAACATAAGCAAAACTTAATTTTATGCCTGTTTTGTCACTCATGTTTTTGCGAGTGAGAAAACAGACACAAAAGAGAGAATCTTTACTTGACGGAGTTATGGAGACTACACAAGTTAGTTGGTCATTTATTCAACAGCTACTTCCTACTCCGTCATCAATATGTTGCTAAACAGAATTGATCGCTCGCAAGGACTCATTCATTCTTAAAATTTATGTAAATTTGCATCTCTGTTTTCCTTGCTCATGAGACTGTTCAAATGGCAAAATGCTGCCATAATATTCTTTTGGCTTATTAAAACATTTTTTCTCATATTTTACTTTAGATGTCAAATACTTTGTATGTTGAGTGGATAATAGGGATAGGAGTATAGGGATAGAGGTTTCAAATTCGATAAAAAAAAGCTCTTTTGCTCATAAAAAGTCACAATTGTGAATATGCATAATACTGAAAACTAAGTCATGTCACGTAGAAACTTTAAGAATATGGTTCATTATTGCTATGTCATATGTCATTCTAGGTGAAGCTAAACTTGGTAAAGTTATCACTCCAGATCCGTGGAAATCTGGCGCAAGAAATACTACAGGTTAGTGCAGTAGAAATAATTGTATTCAATTTATTTGTTACATTGCCGGAAATACTGCAGGCTAATGCAGTACAATTGCCAGAAAATGTTTATCTTGTAGTTAGTTTGCATGGTTTGGGTTTGATGGATGCCAGTTTCCGATTACTGATTTTGAATTGTGACCTTCCAGTGAAATACTTGTATACCAACAGTCAAAAACATTTGAATATAAGGTATTGTCAACTAATACCAACCACTAGAGAGGTAACAATTAAATAGAGCTTTGTAATCATAGCCAGCCACAAGGACATCTGTAGGCGTGAGCTCGCGTGTTGGTGTCGCGGTATATAAACACTTGCGCATGTTGGCTAACCGAGAGAATACTTTTTTGTTTTTTTTAAACACGTGCCATGTTATTTGATGGATTTAGTGTGATTGGGCAGTCATAGCGATACGAAAGGCGTCTACACATTCTTTCCGCTAGCCAAGAGAATATTTGTTGAAGGCATTTATTGTTCTTTCAATTTTATTGGTTGCTTGCATTTTATCTTTTGGCGACTTATCTGAAAAATGTTCTGAATTAATAGGCACTGTTTACATACTGCTACAAAAGTTCATTTTTCATCGGAGCAGTTAGTTGTTGCATATATAAGGCAAAGTGTAATCGGTGAGCATATTTTTATTTAGCTGTACAGTTTGTAATCACAATATGTTGCGAGGTTACGAGGTCGTTACTCACCTCATCATTAGTGAAGTAGGAGTTGTTGCCTGCTGAGATCTTTCGTTTGAATAATAGTTCTCGACATCAGATAGCTTGTAAACCGAGGTTTTTGAGGGCATAATAAATTGTTACTATTCGTAGCGTATTATTGTACATAAAACACAACTAGAAATCTTCCTTTGTAGAACTCCAACAGCAGTATTTCCTATATTCGCCAAGCTGTTAGTTGAATCACTAGCAACATGTTTGCACATTTTATAATCAAGCTCTGCATTAACCATGAGTTGTCATCACCTTTCATCAAACACCTGTCATCAATTATTATGTGGCAAGTGTCTATAACAATGGTTTTAGACAGGTACATGGCAAGTGTCTCTACCACCTGCCATCATCTTTTATGTAACAGGTTCTTATTAACCTTTATAATTATGGAAGGTGTCTTTACTGCTTGGCATCAGCTTTCATATAAAAAGTGTCTCCATAGACCTATTAACTATACTATTAACTATATTAAGTATAGTTAATAGGTCTATGAGTGTCTCTGTCATCTATTGTTATGTGGTAAGTATCCACACAAACTGTTAGCAATCGTTCAGAGTCATAAGTTTCAATGGAACTGGTTGCAGTTTAGACTAAAAACATACTATCTTAAACGTCTAGTGGTGTTAATATTTGTGCTTTGGAATATTGTTACAGATGGAGGAGGCAGAGTAGTCGGGGAAAATAAAGCTATGACTTCTAGAAAGAATCGATTCAATCCATATCAGAAAGAATTTGATAAGTGTCGAATCTGCAAAACATCAGTGCACCAGCCAGGATCTCACTACTGCCAAAGTTGCGCCTACAAAAAAGGTTGGTGCTGGCCATACGCGGTTTTTGGTGCATATGGGGATATCTTTAACCTGTCATCTTACAGCTAATATGGATAATAATAATAAAAGAAAGACTTCAACACAACATGTAACTATTGGACCAGTGTCATAAACATCAGTCATTGCATATTTTTAGATTCATCGGTATTTTGAAAGCCATCATGATTTTATTGTGAGTTTATATTAAATAACAATATAGGTCCCTCGACTTTAATCCTTGGGCCTACCCTGGTATAAGTCTGTCGCCCTAGTCACGGACTTACCCTGGTGTAAGTCTGTCACCCTCGTCACGAACTTACGCTGGTGTAAGTCTGTCACCCTCGTCACGGACTTACGCTGGTATAAGTCTGTCGCCCTAGTCACGGACTTACCCTGGTGTAAGTCTGTCACCCTCGTCACAGACTTACGCTGGTGTAAGTCTGTCACCCTTGTCACGGACTTACCCTGGTATAAGTCCGTGGGCATTACTCAGCAGTCTGTGCCAAACTTTCATCGCTTTCAAGGGTTGTAAATACTGTTGACCAGATTTTGGAATTGTCATACCTTTTTTAGTTGGGTTTGAAGCATGAGCAGACTAGCTAAGATTGGTTGACTAGAAAGTCTGTCTGTATTCTACTCTGCTTAGAATATTATTAACAGTACTATGGATTTATCTACCCTTGTTCAAGGATTACCAGTACACTGTTATTTTCATCAAGGACTATGAATCTATTAAGATTTAGTGCCAAATAGTTCTGTTGCTAGTTCTTCCCTACTGAACTCTAGGTTGGTTTTAATAAAAAAGAACATTACTAAAACTAGCATAGCTGGTCTCCGCTTAAATGTGTGGTTTCTTTAGTCTATTTAATTGTTCGTTGTTTCTTTGGATGAAGTAGCATTAAAAATATGTTGGGAAGTGGCTTGGTACAATGGACCATTAAAAACAACCTGTGTTTATGATATAATCTTCCACTAATTTTTGCTTTGTTTCCATTGCCTGAATCTTGCATGAATGTATGAGAAGTGAGTGTGGTTTTCCGTTTGTTTAATTCTGAAGGAAATTCCATTAGTCGTGTAGCTGCGACCACTCTGCTCTCCTAGTGAGAGCGCTCCCTATATACATATACATATATTTTCCCCGGACCGTATAATGGAACCGGGTAGGAAGCCGTATAGGAATAATGATTAATAGAATCGCTAACATGTTGGCTTAGTTATGGCCAAACTAACAAAGTATTAGTGATAAGACACGTAATAAAGACAGACACAATATGCAAAATATATATAAGAGTAATTATATGCGTGTATATAAAACATTAGCAATAAATTCGTGGGCAGGCATCCGCCACATTATGCGTCATTATTTATGCGCCAATAAAACCGCCAAAATTACACCAGCCGGCACGACATTTCTTGATTTTTTTAGTCCAGGCGGGCAAACTATGGCCAATACTATGAAAAGAAAAGAGACATAAGAAAATAGAACATTTAATCCTATTTGGGCTGATCCATTTGCTGATGAGACTGGTTCACCAGTTTGCTTAAAGGTTGACTTCCAACAAAGTTCACATTACAGTTATTTGGTATCAAAAGATTCACCATGTCTTACTCTGCTGTGTTTTAGGTGCAAAATATGTGAAAATGTGATTACAAGCTCTTAAAAGCTCAAAAACGAACGGTTAATCGTCGCCATCACAAAAACGCCTTAGATCGGAATCAATTTATTTCTCTGACGTACTCAATCAATTTGATTATTTTTTTGAAACGTTATGTTATCACGTGAATTTAAAGGCCAATAAAAGGCTCAATATAAAACTTCTCGTAGCATTAGTTTAGGACAAACACTTTGGGTTCTACCGGAAAGCCTGTATCAAATGTAGATGCTCGCTACTTTACAGTTTGGATTCGGCTTGATCTAATCATCTAGTGGTAATCTGATCATGTGATCATTCCTGCCAAACAACGCAAAAAATTTCCGCAGCATTTTTCGATTATCTCAAGTGACCAACCGGCTTGTCATGTTTATCATAGTATGATATGCACTTCTTCGAGCGAAGGTTAAAAAATTAAACAAGTTTTTATGGTAGGTTTTGAGATATCAGTGCTCAAAATTACAGCGTTACAATGATGATGAAACGGACATGTAAGGACAATAGACATGGTTTTATTGAATACGAGAAGTATTTTGTAAAAATATTTCGGCGAATAAGGTTGCATGAAAGTGTAAACAGAAGCCATCTTGTTCAGCTACGTCCCATTTGAGCTGTTTTGGAAAGGGATTCTAATCGATGGCGTTTTCATGATGGCGGCGATTAACTGTTCGTTTTTTAGCTTTTAAGAGCTTGTAATCACATTTCCACATATTTTGCACCTACAACACAGCAGAGTAAGACATAGTGAATGTATGCATACTCACCGTTCACGCCAATTGACACACAGAAAAAACTAGCACTACGTAGCACCTTTGCTGCAGTTAGAATTTAAGTTCAGCGTTTTGTTAAACAAAGGGCTGAATAAAACATGATGTTGCAATTTTTTTTAAAGTGACCTTACAAACAACGTAATATTTTCAAGTTACGTTTAAGTTAGTATTGGCTATTTTATTGTTTTTCGCAAAAGTGTTATTTTGTTTTCTTAGCAGTTAAATCGTTATACACGCCACACCTTTTTGTTTTATGGTGTAAACATGGTATAAATGAATTAAAAGCTAAGCAAAAACGTTACATATAGTTTTTTTAATCCAAAATATCCAAGGTTGGTTTGCCACTCCCAATGCGTTTTTTCCTGCGGAAAAAGAGTCCAAATGGCTCTTTGAGTGAGTGGAAAAGGTTGCCGACCCCTGATATAAAACGGTTTAAAAATGCGATGCGCTGTCAAATTTTTCAATCATCTGAAGCTGGCAAATTCTAGGATTTTGTTTGTAAATCTTTTAATAATGTGATATAAATCTTTGAAAAAATTGATTAGCTACTTAATTTGTTTGCGCATTTGTAAGGTTTGCTATGGCAATATAATCTGGTTTGTAAGGTGTTGCTATGGCGATATAATCTGGTTTGTAAGGTGTTGCTATGGCAATATAATCTGGTTCGTAAGGTGTTGCTATGGCAATATAATCTGGTTTGTAAGGTGTTGCTATGGCGATATAATCTGGTTCGTAAGGTGTTGCTATGGCGATATAATCTGGTTTGAAAGGTGTTGCTATGGCGATATAATCTGGTTTGTAAGGTGTTGCTATGGTGATATAATCTGGTTTGTAAGGTGTTGCTATGGCGATATAATCTGGTTTGTAAGGTGTTGCTATGGCGATATAATCTGGTTTGCACTTGTTACAGCTAGTATTGTAAACCAGGTGCTTTTTACGACACACGTGAAGAAGCCCGTCGTAGCTTCACAGCGTCTGCTTTTGGCAGTCTTAAGTTGGTAATGAGCCCACAGAGTACAAACCGATATATGTAAGTGAGACCACCTACACACTGAGTACGTAGATATATTGCATAAACAATATTTTTTTAGTAATTCATCATTTGTTTAAAGCTAAAGCAGGTCATATGCCTGGGGGCGCCTGTGAGGATGCGTTGTTGTTACAGCTTTAAAAGGGCATCTCGTTATATATAGAACGTGACTCGTTGAGTTTCAGCAGTTCTCTGTTGATATTATAATTTGTAACTGTTCAAAAGTTTACTGGCGATATTGCGAAAGGATTTGTCTGACTTCTTATTTCTCACCCTTTGCATAGTTATGATCAGTGCTGTGATGTGTGTCAACTTATTTAAGAGATGTCTTGAAGATAAACACTTCAATCAGGAGTTTATTACACTATATTTTTGATGCAATGTCTTTTACCATGCTGTAGTATATGGTTCTCGGAGTCTGCTTATGAAAGTCCATAAGTACAAAAATTATATGCCACACTCTTACTTTTATCAAACTAGGTCGTCCGTGTTAACGTTGACCTTATTTCGCGAGATGTTTCATCGTATTTCATCGGATATCATAAGCGTACATTAACAGTATTAAAATGTTTAAATAGCATCTTCAACGATTCATTTTTTTGTTCAGGCATTGTTTGCTTTCATAAATCCTAAACCGCTACTCTACCCTATATGACATGATGTATAGTATATATGTATTTATAACATATGTAGTCTATATGGAAACTAGCACTGCTGTCATATTCTCTTCATGTAGTGTATATGAAGACTAGCGGGATTGTGGTACTCGATGAGATGCAATAACTGAATTAAATGGGTTTGTTGAAACAGCATAAGTGTATGCGTGATGCATGAGCGAAATCCGTCTCTATTTATAAATACTAGTCCCCTGGTAGTCGGGTGTGCCACGGGAGACCGTCAGGCTAGTTGATAAAGCGCAGAGAGTACGCGTCATAATTCTAGAATCACCAAAGGTGGAGAATTGGCACAGGTGTTGGGGTGTCGGGCAGTGAAACTGAAAGTCTTGGTTCGACTCTTGCATGATGCAATTTTTTTTCCCAACCTTCAACCATGGACGCGAAGATACACTGCTCTTATAATAGTATTTAATAAATATATGTTTATAGGCTACGATAACCAAGTGCTATAACCTATCAAACCCTATAACACCGGCTTTTATCTATGCTAAATACTTTATTAGATTCATTCGCAGATTTGCAATAGAGTAATAGCCATGTTGTTCACATGTTGCTATAAGCAGCATATAGCAGATAACTCCAAGTTTATACGTTTAGACTAATTGAACGCTTGTCACGTACTCCATTTCATGATAAATATCTCATGAACATATGCAATGCCCCCCTCTAGAGTACACGCGGCTGAAAGAGTTCAAAGCATTTTTAGATTCAGAAGCAAAGTGTGGCCAAGTAAGTAAAATGTGCTAGAGGCTTTATTCCTGTAAAACATCGAGAAGGTTGCTTAGAGAGCTAAATTTTATACTCTTACCATATATCCAAAAACAGCGACGTCACAGTGTCATAGTTGTAGCTATGGCACCAGCTATCATAGTTGTAGCTATGGCACCAGCCATTATAGTTGTAGCTATAGCACCAGTTATTATAGTTGTAGCTATGGCACCAGCTATCACAGTTGTTGCTACAGCACTAGCTATCATAGTTGTAGCTATGGCACCAGCTATTATAGTTGTAACTATAGCACCAGCTATTATAGTTGTAGCTATGGCACCAGCTATCACAGTTGTTGCTACAGCACTAGCTATCATAGTTGTAGCTATGGCACCAGCTATTATAGTTGTAGCTATGGCACCAGCTATTATAGTTGTAGCTATGGCACCAGCTATTATAGTTTTAGCTATAGCACCAGCTATTATATTTGTAGCTACAGCACCAGCTATTATAGTTGCAGCTATGGCACCAGCTATTATAGTTGTAGCTATGGCACCAGCTATTATAGTTGTAGTTATGGCACCAGCCATTATACTTTAAGCTATAGCACCAGCATATTATAGTTGTAGCTATGGCACCAGCTATTATAGTTGTAGCTATGGCACCAGCCATTATACTTTAAGCTATAGCATCAGCTATCATATTATATAGCTATTCATCTGTAACACGTTACTGATGAATACAGCTTAAAAGTTGATGATAAAATGAAAGCCTTCAAAATTAAGCTATTTATAAACATCTAAAAATACTAGGGTATCGGTTTGATAGCATAGATATTACCCATTTACAATAGAAAACTTTCCTGTAGGTTCACCAACTGCTAAAATATGTAATTGATATTGGAATGTTTGGTTATATTTAGCTGTAGTATGGCGGAACCAGCCCCTGTTGGAGGGCATGCTAAGGTCAGCTAACTCGAAGTCCTCTGTGCTCAGGTCTAGTTTGTTTGTGCCAATATGTTCACGGTTGATTTAGTATGTGATGACATAACTCTACACTGGGCGTAATTTCGTAATAATGGGAGTTGTCTTTTCAGTGACAAAAACTGTTTTGTACCAACCACCAGACTGTTATTTATGAGTTTTCAGTTTTATCGCTCTATCATAGGATGAAATAAGCTGCAGGAGATAGGTAAAGCGTTTCTCATGTGTCAAAAAGTAGTGTACGTTAATAATAGCTGATCTAGTTTAGCAAATGATTTTCTTGTGAATGTTGCGATACGCATTACGCGACGACATGATGGAAGGTGAGACAAGATGTTTTAGAAGATATACAAGTCAAGAGGTGATAGTATGAAAGAGGTAACAGCGAATGAAACAATTGACGTAAGTAATATAATAACAGGCAGTTCCAATGTTTTTTATCTTATATTGACCTATAATTATCGATAGCGGTGATGCTATAGGTTGGTTAAATGTTTTAGCTCAAGAAGTGACCAATGAATTTCTAGAAAGTTCTTTGTGATGATGTAATACCGTCAATCAGGTGTGTTATGGGAATGTAGCTGTATTCATAACTATTATAACTGGTAGTCCCTTTGCATTTTTCCATTAGCTCCACACACACTTCAATTCTCTTGTTGGTAATATTAATCGTAGGTTCTGCTTTGGCTAGATTATTGATGACGAAGCTAAAATATCGTACTGACAGCGTTTATTTTTGTCTTCTCGTTTTTATACTTCATGAATTAATGCATGAATAGCTCTATGGTGATAAGTGATAGCGGTTGCTAAGCGATAATAACTACACCCCTATTTCAGATTTCTCTCTCACTGGCTCAGCAAGTGTTTACCGTTCTCGTCTGCTTCACACGGCTCATCAACTCAAGAGGATGAGCAGCTGTACTCCTACACATCCACTAGCGATGCCAAAATCGGTGGCGACTCACTGAGGTCAATGGCTATGAATCTTGCTGTTCGGTCTTCAAACAGTATGGCGTTACGTCATGATATGGTGCGCCTGTTAGTTTCCTATCGTTCCTTGTTCAACTTACTGAATTTACTGACTTTTGATTGATTTGATTACATTTATGGTAGTGATGGAAAAATAAAACTTCACGCTAGCTTGCCCTTTGGAGTGGTTGGCCATGTGGTGCCAATTATTGCATAACGATGTCTTGATCAGTGAGTTTCCAATCTCTGGTGCTTTTTCAATATCGAAGGAAGTCTGAATGAGACAAAGTCTACCTATTTCTGTTACGAGCAGCCAACCTTACTTTAGTCAGAGTAATTTCCTTGTGAAACATTTTACAGAGGACTTTTGTTTGTTTGGACTAATACAGACTGGGCAATGTCCGCACATTGAAAAATTCCGGACATTAAAAATTGAGTATTGTAGATTAAATAGCCTATATTGTCTTGCACACATACTCCTACTGCAATAGGGTACAGTATAATATAAATAGCAGTAATAATAACAAATAGAATTTGCAATACAACAGTCACTCAAAGGCATGCATCGCTTGCATCATCTATCGGTCTAAGTTTTCATTCTTTCCACAGACATGGCTGCATCAGACAGTCGTTTGCAGCCGTGACATTGTCCGGACAATTGAAAGTTTGGTGAAGTGAGGTTGAAAGAAGTAGGTGTTGACTGTATAATCGCTCAGCACTATAATTATTCACAGGATGCGACACAAGTCGGTCACATACCAAAGGTCCGAAGAAAAGGGTGTCGACTGTATAATTTCCCAGCGCTGTTGTCCACAAGATGCGACACAAGTCGGTCAGATACCAGTCTTGTTGCTATAAGTATGTAGGTGGCTATTTGACTAAATAAAAACTTTAATATTTTGAGTGACACATAACAGGCATTACTGCATCATCCGCTGTTGCCCAAGTCTTTGTGAAAAACTGTGTTCAAGATACCTTCAGGTTCATCAAGAACACAAATCAATCATATCATTAATAAGATTATGGGTGCATTCTCATCCCCCTAACCCTCCCCAACCCATATGCGGACTACTAAGGAATTTAAGGTTATTCGTTGCACGCGTCTCTATATCGATGAGTAATATTAAAATCGCTATGCCATGGTGTGTTGCTTGCTTTGCTGTTAATAACTTTGTTTAAATATTACATACAAAACCGTGTCATTTGTCAATATTTTCATTGCAAGAGCTCGACAGTTAACAAAGTTTCTCAATAAGTGTTTTTTTAGAGTATGAAGCTGTTTAAATTCTTTGTCACACTTTCGAATAAGCAAAGCTGTGAAAATACAACTCCTCATACAGTTATTACTTTGTACTGTTAAACCTGTAGGAATACATTATTCAGAAGGGCATTGTGTGTTAACGGCATTATTTCAAGATGTTGCTATAGCAAAATCGTCAAGTGGCATTCAGGCAGCCTTGGAAAACTGTATACTCATAAACAGTGAATAGATATGCCTCAGTAGTGCAGCCAGCTTTATTTACAGAAGGTTTTTGATGTTGAAGCTCATACGAAAATTCGAACTGAAATGAAATATTCAAGTTTGCCACTAGTTTTGTTTCACAAAAGTCTGCTGTAAAAGTAATAAAGCTGTATTTTACAGTCTAGCAGTGAATGTTCTAGTCACATGCGCAAGTCTTGATCAAATATGCTTACTTATTGGATCGTCAGTAAGCACGCTTGGTTCTGCTTTCTAAGGACTAAACATTCTTTATTGTAATGTGTTAGTGCTAACAAGGTTAGATTGTAATGTGTTAGTGCTAACAAGGTTAGATTGTAATGTGTTAGTGCTAACAAGGTTAGATTGTAATGTGTTAGTGCTAACAAGGTTAGATTGTAATGTGTTAGTGCTAACAAGGTTAGATTGTAATGTGTTAGTGCTAACAAGGTTAGATTGTAATGTGTTAGTGCTAACAAGGTTAGATTGTAATGTGTTAGTGCTAACAAGGTTAGATTGTAATGTGTTAGTGCTAACGCCACAAGATGCGATAAATCATTTACCTTTGTCGAATATTTTAATAGTTTGAGGTGATATTTGCTGTATGGACAGTCGAGGAACAACATTTTTTAGATTAGCCTATGACTTTGTTTTATTTTTGTTGTTACTCTTTTCTTGAAACCAATTTTTACTAAATTTATAATAAATTTATATTTACTGTTCTTTTAGCTGGATGCTCGGCTCTGCATGAATAATAAAAAAAGTTTTAAACAGAAAATCTATTTTTAATCAACTCGCACAACATTCACCATTCTAACTTTTAAATGAAGGTTTTGTTTATTTCTGTATGTGTCTGGCCAATGCATAATTCAAATATTTGAACGCTCGAGGCATTGCTAAAACAGATTGTTGAAAAACATATCTTACTTGTTATGCTACACATTTGCTCAAGATTTATAACAGTTTATAAACAGTGGCAGGTAATGTAGTTGCCATTGGCTAAGTTTCTTTACTCAATGAACTTGAGTAACTTGAGCTAGTCTAAATCTTTACTATAATAAGGGCTGTGCCCGTCTTTCTATCCAGGCGTTTACAAAAAATTGCTACCTCACAGGAATCAAACCTGTACATTCGGGTGCACAGATGTTAAGCCAAGCGTACTACCACTAAACCATGCAGCCACTTTGCTTTGCCTTGGAATAATTGTGTATATAATCGCTACACGTGATGATCTCTCACAGCGCATTAGATTTCAAGCGTTGTTTTTGGAAAAGTCTTAGCACGCATTATTTATCTAGTAGTTCAAGCGCTGCAGGCATACGTAATTTAACCAATCGTTATAAACGACAGACATGGCACAGACAAACACTTTGATTTATATCGATACTAGCTGAATATATCTACTGGTTGGTATAGTTGAATGCACGGTGTTGCACAAATAGCTAGATCTTTACTAAAATCTTCACTAAAACAATATCTGCATTTTGGGCCAGTTTAACAATTGTTACGCTAAACAGTCAAAAGTGCTAGTTATTAATTCCAAGCGCTTTAACCGTGAGTATCTTAACCAATATAATGATTATTTACCCGATGGGTTCATTGTATTACGTGTATAGTTAAATAATCAAGTTCGCCGCCTAGATCTGGAGGTCCTGAGAACAAATCCAGTGCCGCGCAGATTATTTATTGCTAGCTTTTTATTGTTACAACTGGACACATTGTTTAACAAAAAAAATAAACGCTGAGGTTTATATACAGTAGCAAAAAATTTATGTGCAGTTTTTGCTTCCTACTAAGTAAAAAATTTTGTCTAACGTAAAGTGTCAAGTTGGACCAGCACTCAAATTCGATTTCAATGTTACTCAATCCACGCCCGCGAGAGACAAGCGACGAGTGTATAAAGCTCTATCTATATTTCTATACAACTTTGGCAACATTCTAGTTCGTCTTGATAGATCATCATATGTGTCAACAAAACAGAGAACAGCTGCAGCGCAATTGTTCATGAACACGAAGGCGATCGATTGGTGTAGGTATTACAGCGTCGGTCTACCAATCTGAATGTGACAAGTTGGAGCATCGTCAAAATTTCTTTTTTATACTAACCTTGACTCCTGGATAACAACGAGCTGGTAGTGCCGCTTCCTATAGTAAAAATATGTTGTTGTTTTGCCTTATTGGAGACGTGTAAAATATTTGTTATAAGTTATACTTTGCAGAATAGACTTTGCTGTTTAGAAAAATAAGCAAATCGTTGTGAATGAATGTTGAAGATTTGCGCTCCCCATCAACTTGTAAGATTGATCAGAAAAAGAAGAAAAGTTGACGATGCAAACCATTCAGGCTGCAGTTACGGTATAGCCCACAAGTTAGAAGAGCTAAGTCAGTTTTTTCTTATATGGCCAAAGGAGTGAGTTTGAAAAGACCTTGGAACGGAGGCAATTTACATGCATTTTACTGTTTTTATTACGTAAGAACGTAAAATACATGTAAATTCCCTATAACATAAATGTTCCTGAAAAGGATTATTTACGTTGAAGAAGCGTCTACTGTATATAGACTTTTTGTAGGCAATTTTCTGTATTGTTTGTTTGTATTACTATATTTACAATATAAAATTTATAAGAAACTGTTGTTTGGAATAGCAAAAAAATCTTGAAATTGTGCTTATCAGACGGTCTTATCTTACTATAGTGATCTAATGTCTAATCTATATCTTACAATTTAGTGATCTAATGTTAGTGATTCCAGCTATCACTTTATTTCAATTCGCTGTTTATGAATAGAACACAGCAAAACCGCAACCTGGTTTTTTCCAACAATGATAACGCTTTTTGATGAGTTTGATTGGATGATTTATTATTAGTAAATATATTTGTTGCACAATTTCGGCACTATAGTTCTTCATTTTGTTCAGGTTGAACTCACATGTCCATTTATCATAAACTTTTATAGATTCAGTTGAAATATACCTCTATACATGCCTTTTCCGAAACATCAGCTCAATCACTGTTCGACGGCCCTTGAGGAATAGCATTTTTATATTTTGGCGAATGCTGTAGTTGACAGCATGCATTGACACTACTTAGTGATGATGAGTTCCTTGTAGAAGTAAGTTATAATGTATCAGCCAGAGGAATGATTTGCCTCAGTATAGGACAGGCGCTCATTAATTCTCAAACCATAACTGTCACGTACAACTTTTATCGTGGTTTCTAGGTAAATCAGCCACACTGATTCCGATTTTGTACTCAAAATAAAGATTGTTCCACTAACCTTTAAAGTCATTTAAGCTTTTTTTAAAAGCGTTTCAATATCCGTTTCGAAAACAACACAATCGGCATTACAAGCTCCGCCCATAAATATGTGACAAAACCTAGCTTTTTCAGGAACGGAAGTTAGGAATGTTTAGTCCGATTTGGAAGAATAGAGATGGGTGTCTTTAAACCCATTATTATCTAAATCCAGCCTGTAAAATAATGGCAGTTTTTTATGAAAGGTATATAAACTATTTAAAATTGCTCGTAGCTTGTTACATGATGTTTAAATAGGCTGGACGCCGAGAAAAATGAGCTCAAAAAGCGCTGTTTTATCACAAGCTGGCGTTGTTATCGCGCTTTTTTAAATATGCAATATTAAATAGCTAATGTACTTTTCAGAAAAGACAGATTATTTTTAAGGCTGAATTTAGATATTAATGGATTTTAAAACACTCATCTCTATTATTCTAAATCGGTCTAAACATCCCTACTAACTTCTGTTCCTAAAAAGCTAAGTTACGTCACATATTTATGGGCGGAGCTTGTTGTGCCGATCGTGTTGTTTTCGAGACCGATATTAAAACGCTGTGAAAAAGCCTTCATTACTCTGAAAGTTAGTGGACTAATCTTTATTTTGAGTACAAAATCGGAATCAGCGTGTCTGACTTACCTAGTAAACACGATAAAAGTTGTACGTGACAGTTATGGTTTAAATGGTGCTGCCGTATAAACGGTATTGCGTGACTACTCTGTGTCAAAAGGTCAGGCAGTGTCTAACAATATATAGGGACATCATGACATGCATCATTCTAAAGTATCTTGATGAGCTCACAATGTTCTTCCGGGCCTCTTTTCTCTCTCATACATTCTCATTAAATACTGTTGGCTGCGCAACGCACGCTGTATTGCTCAGATGAGAAAACAGGTCCACTTGCGTTGTCTGAGTGTTATACTTAAACCCAATTAGACATTTTCACTGTATGCAATTCATCACATATCTGACCAGTGATAAAAGTAAGCTTTTCCTCGGAGGTGTTCACTTTGGGTCATAGAGAATATCTGTAAGTATTTTTAGTCGCAGTCACTCTGTTTTGGTTGAGGTCATTTCACATCCAGGTAAGCTGTAATCATCAGACCATAGTAGTTCATACTTGGGTGATAAAAATCATCCATTTGGTTATAATTAGTGACTGTGTTTGCATGCTCTGGAGGTGGATCCTCTATAAAACTCTTGACTTTTTCAAGGAAGATTTCCTACAACATTTAATTTTTGAAGAACATTTTATTTGGGTTTGGACTTTTTGGTGAATGGATTAGTAAGTTTTAAAGAGTCACTCTTGTCAAATAACGTTTATCAGAAACTATATGTTTCTCTGTCTTTTGAGATTTGGTTTGATGTTTGAGGTCGTCTGAGGTCATCTGACTCCAAGATGTTTCAAGGTTCAAATCGACAAAACTTAATCTCGGTTAAAATTCAGAAAAAAAGACCATCGAAAATGTTGTCTATCCTTGCAGTCAGATTACTTAAAACAACCAACCCAATCTCAAATCTCTGAAACTGAAATCTCAAATAATAGAAAAATATCTATCCTTTCTGAATTCTTGTAAAATCTGATGTGACCCTTAAAATGTTTCAACTGCTATGAATGATCTGGTTTATATCCTAGGCCAATTTCTGCAAAAGCTGTTGGTATCAGTTTGTTATAGTACAACTGAACATACGTACTTTAAAGTTCGGATTACAATATAAAAAGTTGACAGCTATTACCCTACAGGATGAATTTATTCGCGGAGTTATATTTCGCGAAAATTGTCTTTTCATGCATATTCGCGGATGAATTTATTCGCGGCTGAAAACTGCCACTCTCTAGGAAAAGTTAACTCTATTGCGGCTAGTAATAGAGTTATTCCTACGCATGCGCACACCGCGTGTTCCGGTTTATATTTAGTTTACAACTGCGAGGCGATCATGCTATTCTACGGTAAACAATTTTTGCTGTGTCCAGAGGTTTTCACGAATATTCATCGCTTTGGAGGCCTTTGATAAGCCAACAACTTGTGGTAAGTAATGAGTTTTTTTACATTTACTAAATTAGTTGAATTTTACTTTGGTTCTTCGGTAAAACGCAATACTAATTTTTTCCATCCCTACTGCTTCATTATTTGTTTTAGTGTGAGAGAGAGATTTTTCATCATACACCGAAGAACAATGATTGCAAGGGTGGTAGATGTCATTCTTAGAAGACCACCAATCATTCAGGGAGGTCTGGAAATTGAGGTAGAAGTGACCGCAGCTACTTACGAGAAGAATATATCTGTTTTTAAAAAAGGCACAAAAACGCCTTTACGAGCACAAATCTTTGGCCAACCGGCAGAAGTTTGCAATAGTAAGCCACGAGGAGAGTTTTGATGATAACTTCCTTACCAGCCATGTAGTAGCGAGAGAATCGCCTTCAACACCTACCCAAGACAGTGACAGCGCTGCTATTACCAAAATAACTAGTCAGAAAGCACCATTACACGCTAGTATTCACTTATCAAGAGTACCAGTTTAATTTTATTGCTAGACAACCGCCATATGGACTAAACTGTTTATATTTACTCCATTCATCGTTTGTAAAATTTTATTTGTATTTGAAATATTTTATTTGTACACTCAAGTTTGTAATAAATTATAATACATCTATACATGAAATAAAATATATAATTTAATCATGTTTGCTACAGCGATATCAAGGAGTTGTTGTCGATGAAGGGGTTTAGGTTGACTGGTTGCCTCTCTGCCAATATTCCTGCCTTGATGAATATTACTACTTGTCTCTAGTTTTCGTAATCGGAGTAGGTTGTTTCATTCTCAATCTGCAGTAAACACAAAAAAGAAAAAATATTAACGAGTGTTGAGGAAGTACAAAAACAATAGCTGAAGTATTTGATGAAAGCGATCAGTTTTAAACAAAAGAATTAATTAATGTAGTTGATTATGGAAAAACGTATCTGCACTGCAAATAAAATACATACCATAATGTCCGGATCAGAATCATGATCGTCCTTGACTTCGGTATTAGAAATTGATGGAGTTGGTTCTAATGTAAAAAGACTAGGAGAGCTTTTTTGCTATGCTGAAGCCATGCCGAATAACTTGTAAAAACCTTGAATAATGTTGTAAAGTTTGACACAATGGCAATAAAGCTCGAAGCCTGGCGATGATTTTAAAGAAGTTTTGGAACTCGGCTACGTTTAGTACTTCTGCCTCGCGGCTATTTTCGCGATGACGCCATTCTGCATATATTGTGACAACCTCGAATAATTTTGTAAATAAATGTGATGCATTGCCTATGGTGTTAACTCAAAGCTCAGGCAATGATTTTAAAAATGTTTTGGAACTCAATTACGTTTAGTATTTACATTAAAAACTAGGCTAGCGACTAGTTTTCAATTTGATGCAGTAGTTATTCTCTCTTGTGATTAAAAATAGAACTAATTATTCACTGAATTTAATAATTCGCGGGATTGACTGTTCGCGAAACCGCGAATTTTTATGACCAACGAATATTTTCATCCTGTAGGGTAATTAACTAAATGTAAATAACGTTATAAAACAGTAGGAATAAATAACAGGGATAAATTAATAGCTAATCAGTTAAAAGCTGTGTGAAATGTGTTTGACAAGTTTATCTATTAGTTTATGTGCCTCCTTTGTTTCGGCCATTGCAACTACCTAAAATAAATAAATTTTACCTAAAAATATAATATTCTCTCGAAGTATGACAATCGCCTGCAAGTATACTTTCCAAGGCACAATGACTCCTATAAGGAAGAATAGAAAAACACTGTCAGTCAGGTAATAATCATATGGAGAAGCTTTGTCAATCTTCCTTTATTCATGAAAGACAGGAACAAACATGGTGTTTAATTAACTTAAATTACGCAAAATCAATTAGTATATGAGAGCTATTTCAGCCCTGAGCTACTCATTCAAGGTTGTTTGTTATCGGAGACAGTTATTTGAAGAGTGCAACTATGGTACTCCACCATATACAATTTGTAGCCGTTACTTCAACTCTGCAGAGTTTAACATAAACACATTGTTTAAGAACACCAAATAGCTTTAATTAGATAGTGTTCACTATTCTTAGGAAAGTGCTGTAATTGTCTGACCGCTTGCTCTAGTTTACGTTATATACATCGCAATTACGCTTAGGCTAACTATGATGCCATTTGATACATTGGTAGTATTGACGCGAGCTGAGTCTGATACGCCGTATATTTTATGACCGTTTCTTCGCTTACTCATATCATCGTGTGGGGTCCAGCGCCAGCGGGGGAATTTGTCGATGTGGGAGTACTTGGGCATTTCCAACAACAAAGTACTACGTAGAGATGTTTTATAGTTGAAATTTATACCAAAATACTGTGTTCCAGAGGGAGCAATTTATTTATACTGGTAAGAAATCCAACATGTAGTTTTTTATCTTGAATTTTATGAGAAAAAGGTATTGTAGGGCGCATGATCGGCATGTACATAAAACTGTATTGTTAGCTGTCTGTCAGTAATGCTTGCGTCTTTCGAAGGCCATGTTTCTGGTGTTAGAAACAAGACTTGATAGTCTTTGTTCCAACATCCAGTATGTAACCAAAATTCTGTCGATATTCTACAAGATCGATCTTTCTAAACTGCTAAATTGCGATATCCATTGGGTAATCTTTACACCATAACTGCCACGTACAACTTTTATCGTTTTTTCTAGGTTAATCAGACACGCTGAATTCGATTTTGTACTCAAAATAAAGGTTGGTCCACTAAATTTCAAAGTCATGAAGGCTTTTGTACAGCGTTTCAATATCGGTCTCGAAAACAACACAATCAGCACAACAAGCTCTACACATAAATAGGTGACGTATGCTAGCTTTTTAGAAACGGAAGTTGGGAATGTTTAGTCCGATTTAGAATGATGGAGATGTTTGTCTCATTATTATCTAAATTCAGCCTTCAAAATAATCTCAGTCCTTAATGAAAGGTAGATAAACTATTTAACATTGCTCGTAGCTTGTTACAGGATGTTTAATAGGCTGAATGCCGAGAAAAATGAGCTCAATGATGCACGATAACAACGCTAGCTTGTGATAAAATCGCGCTTTTTATTAGATGGTTTGCTGCTGGCTATAGCAAGCGCTATTGTATGATTGAATCTTTACATAGGTGATTCCTGTCAAAAATGATTTTAGATCATATCATCATTGTGGAAAGTGCTTTGTTTGAACCAGCTTTTAGGCTGACCCATAAAAATGTGCTCATGAAAAATGTTTCAGTTTACTCTCTATAGGAGCAATAAAAATAGTTTGCACTGTTATCAATTATAAAAACTCAACAGAGATATTTTTCGTAGAACTGCTGTTTCTCGGTATGTGATGAAATTCTGCAGTCAGCTGTTTCATTTCCTGCCAAGATTGTGCCATTGAGGAGGTATTGAATTCTGGAAGTTGTTCTGTTGCTATCCATCAAACTGTTAGCAAATTGCATTGGTTTCTTCATCCAACTTCTTGAGGAAAACTGTACACAATTCAGTTGTTCATCTTTTATAGATCAACTAATAATCCAACAAATAAAAGCGCTGGCATTATTCTCTATAAGTACTGTTTCATTAGATCAGCAGCAACTAGTATCAACTAGTCTCATCATAACAAACTGTTCTCATTTAGTTATCAAACATTTTTCATTTAGTATAGCAGATATCTGCTGATACAAGCTTTAGAGATATAGTACAGCTTTAGTATAGCAGATATCTGCTGATACAAGCTTTAGAGATATAGTACAGCTTTAGTATTGCAGATATCTGCTGATACAAGCTTTAGAGATATAGTACAGCTTTAGTATAGCAGATATCTGCTGATACAAGCTTTAGAGATATAGTACAGTTTTAGTATAGCAGATATCTGCTGATACAAGCTTTAGAGATATAGTACAGCTTTAGTATAGCAGATATCTGCTGATACAAGCTTTAGAGATATAGTACAGCTTTAGTATAGCAGATATCTGCTGATACAAGCTTTAGAGATATAGTACAGTTTTAGTATAGCAGATATCTGCTGATACAAGCTTTAGAGATATAGTACAGCTTTAGTATAGCAGATATCTGCTGATACAAGCTTTAGAGATATAGTACAGCTTTAGTATAGCAGATATCTGCTGATACAAGCTTTAGAGATATAGTACAGCTTTAGTATGGTATAGCTTTACATTTTACACGTTGGTAAATCTGCTCTAGTCGTATATAACAATACATTAGGGGCGGAGTACGATACATAGGCATAGAGGATTTATGGGCCACATGTTATTGTAGGAGTTGTCTTATGAAGGTTTCCCACTGCTATAACATTTTTAGCCAATCAGCAAAGAGCCCATGGTTGCCATTTGTATTCTAAATCAGCATTAATACAAAGAGCTACAGGTGAGGTGCCTTATGTTTAGAATTTCCTACTATTTTTGGTATTCTAATGCTGCTTGGATCTCTAAAATAATTGAAACTTTTCCTATATTTTAATTTCAATTGAAAGGTAAACATCAAATTAGCTAATTAATGAGTTTTGGCAAACATTTAAAGCTGTTTTAGTTCCAATATGATCAGATTACCAATGGTGTGACTCAGGATACATGGGCCACTCAAGGGTAGGATAGGTGGGCCGGGTGGTCCAAGTATCCTACATTAATGCAGATATATAGATGAAAATTTGGCAAGGTGGTCCATGTATCTTATTTTCTGACAATTTCAGACAATAATGCCTCAATTTTATAAAAAGAGGACGGCTAGGGAAGTGTTGCCCAAAAATGTGATGAGAAAAGCTGTGAAGGAACTGGTAGAGAAAGAAAACTGTAAGGAGTGTGACCAAAAGCAATGGAATACCTAGGTCAACCCTTAAGAGGTTAGAAGTTAAAACTTTGATGCTTATAATATACAGGCCTAGGCCTATAACTTTGGTAAAGAGTTATTTAATGTTTTACTTAAGCACCAGCTGTTAGCAAACTATTAACTACGTTGTTTTACAATTTGCATGTTATTCCTTTCAGATACATTGATAAGTTCAAGAATAGCAATGAAGCTGCTATGTCTCCTGATTTTCGGCATCGAATGGTCTTTACAGTTGAGCAAGAGAAAGAATTAAAAGAGTGCCTAATAAGCTCTTCCAACCATTATTATGGGATGACGAGAAGTGAAGCGATGCGTTTTGTTTATGAGCTCTCAGTCGACAACACTGTTAATGTACCAGAGAAATGACACCTTGAAAAGTCAGCTGGTGACAATTGGATGACTGTATTTATGACAAGGAACCGTGAGTTATCGCTACGCCAACCTGAGGCTACATCTATAGCATGCGCTAGTGCATTCAACCGACCTAACATTAACTTTTTTATGAGCTCAAAAAAGCATTGGATTCAACAAAGGTAACCGGTGAAAGGATACATAATTTAGATAAGTCTGGCTTCACAACCGTCCAGGCAGTCCCAAAAGTCATATCACCAAGGGGCCAGAGCAGGTGGGACAGCTGACCAGCCGTGAACGCGGATAGCTGGTTACTAGTGTTGGCATTGTAAATGCCATCGGCAACAAGCTGCCACGTGTTATGATATTTCCAAGAAAACACTGGCATAATGCGTTCATGGATGGTGCGGCACAAGGAGCTTTGGCACTAGCAAATCCCAAAACAGGATCAGCATGGATGACACAGGTATTATCCACTATTTATCCAAGTACTAAAACATATTATAAAACATGCCAGACCCACAAAAGATCATTCCATAATTCTTATGATGGACAATCACGTAAGTCATTATGGCTATGGAGTGTTAAAGCTAGCCAAAGACGATGGTATACATAGTGTTACCATTGCCCCACACACCAGCAATAAAACGCAACCACTCGATCTCACAGTTTTTGGGCCAATGTCCCATCATTACAACAAGGCTAACTCATGGCAAATGATGAATCCGGCAGAGCCGATCAGTATATACCAGAGTGCTGCATTTATCTGTGACTTTTACACCAAGGCTTGTAGTGCGCCAAACATACTCAGTGGCTTCAGAAAATCTGGATTTTGGCCATATGATCGAGAAGTCTTTACTGACATAGACTTTCTCCCATCTGCTGTAACAGATCGCAACGAAAATAGGATCCCAGGAATTGAACAACCGCAGCCAGGAACCAGCCGGCCGACAGTTGAAGTCAATTCCCTTGAACATCCTACTGCTCATCCAAATAGTAGTGCTGCAAGTGCCATCACTCCATCCACTTCACTAGTAATCAGTCGACCGCTCCCACACAAAAGGCCAAAGCCTATTAAACAAACTAAGAGAAAAAAAATCGAACATGGATACATCAATAGCACACCATCACTAAAGAGAAAAATACCCCAGGAAGACAGCAGCTCTACAGATAGAGATGAGGATGCTATAGTTCCGGTCGATGACTCATCTGCAGATGAGATTGATGAAGAAGAGCTGCCGAACACTCTTCCAGAGGTAGTTGACCACATTATAATAACTAAATAAACAATTGTTGAGGTCATTATGCTATGTTGCAGACTCTAATAATTATTATTCTAAACAACAAACGTATAGGCGGTTGTTCTGACATCATTATTCTAGATCAATTATACTGAGATGTAATATATTGTGTGTATTGTATTTACAGAGGAGAACGTTTGAAGATGGGAAATACTATATGATCAAGTTTCATACAAAAAAATCTCACGTGTTCTAGGTTGGACGGCTAAAAGGTAACGCGTCGGATGGTGAAGTTGAGGTGCGATTTTACAGACGGGGGATGACAATCTTTTCAAACTACCATCAACAGAAGATGTGGCATATGTGAAGATTGAGGATATACACACTATGCTGCCGGATGCCACCACACTAACTGGTAGCTCCCGACAATGGGGAAAAACAAGTGGCTTGAAGTTTGGCATAGTGTTTGGCAATGAAGTTAGATAGACTTTTTTGTTTTGATCTTGCCATCAAATTAAGATGTAACGTCTTACCACAATGTTGTATTTAATTGGTTGGTTATATTTTTGCACGATACTTTGCGATAACTCATTAAATACAAAATAAAAAATATGCTTAAATACTCATGACATTCATGTTCTTCAATGCACATTTACTGTACTGGAGGATATTTGGGCCACGTATGTCCAAGTATCCTACGACAGCGTACCGTGTATCCTCCGTACCGGACCATGTTTCTTCTTTGAGAGGATACATGAGCCACAGTTTCAATAATAACTTCTTTGCAAATTTATTTTGTGCCAAAGCTTAAAACCAATCTAGTGTTGTACCCAACACATGGCCTCATGTCAACAAAAAGTAGGAAGTTGTTTGGATAGTTTTGGTAGGAGATATTCAGACACGAAATTTTATGCAATTTTGGAGGCCCACATAGCGTACTCCTCCCCTACATTTTGCACGGTAATAAATCTGCTCTAGTCATATATAACAATGGAGTACATTTTACACGGCGGTAAATCTGCTCTAGTCGTATATAACAATATAGTACATTTTACACAGCGATAAATCTGCTCTAGTCGTATATAACAATATAGTACATTTTACACAGTGGTAAATCTGCTTTATTCGTATATAACAATAGAATACATTTTACACGGTGGTAAATCTGCTCTATTCGTATGTAACAATAGATTACATTTTACACAGTGATAAATTTGATGAGGTGAAAACCTCACCATGTTCAACTTCGTAAGGTGAAAAAATCGTATATTAGGGTAATTGTATTCTGGGGGTGCACTGTATTTGATTTTAAGATGATAAATGAGCAAATCGATCAAATCTGTAAATGATTTAAAAGTTTTGGCAGCTTAATCATAGCAAAGAAGCTAGAAAGTGTCTGTTGAATTTACTAAACAAAACAAGTACTTCCAGTAATAGCTAAAAAGCACATAATATTGTCAATCAAACGAAAGTATGTATTGAACGTTAGGTTATATACATCAGTAATCTACAACAAGGCTATCTACGACAGCATTAGAGAGTGTTCAAAATTTGTGTTGTTCTATATATATATATATATTTCATCACGCTCATATTTCTACCACGTTTTACGTGCACAAGTGATACCATAATAACACAGGTATTGTCCCCTGAGCATTTGAGATGTCTACCAGTTAATTATATCAATACGGCATTTTGAAGGTATCTGTGCCATGTGTGGGAAGAAGATAGCGGACACAAAGGCTTACAGGCAAAGTTCTACGTAACATGGACACTTATTCCGGGTATGACATCATTTCCAGGGCTGTCGCAGTCTCAGAAATGTCATAAGAGTTAATGACTCGTAGCCTTTGGCGTACCCCTACTCTCTTTCGCGTAGGCGCAACATGTAACTCTTAGCCTCGAATCCTTGCTTTGTTTTCTCTTTTTTAGCTTCTGTTCCCTGGTATTCCAACTAAACGTCATCCTATATTAGCCATTATAGCCAGTTTAACTCACAAAATTAACTCCAAAATTACATTCTCTGTTTTTGTTACCGTACTGCAATAAATTTTGTGTATTTGTAATTTCACTATATCGTTTTAATTATATATTTATATATTATTATTAGAAATACTAGGTTCACAAAGATAATAAAGGAAGAAAACCCAATATCCTAAGTGTAGAGGAAATTATAATATAAGGTATAAAGAACATTTAGCTGTTAGTTAATCGTTACATATTTGTTTCGTGCAGATATGTATTTGGGCCATATCTGCTTGAATTTGTCTCCAACGATAATATATATGTATGTATATAATATATATATATGTGTGTATATTGCCTTTTTCATTTATTGTTGTTGGCATTTTTTGAAGACATTTAGCAATAATAAAAAGTAATTTCCTCTGTTCACCCCTAAATGTTTACCGACGTTTATCTTTAATCATATTTTGGCTATGCACGTTTATATATTGTAAAGCTGCCTTAATTGACCACAATGAACTTTCCATCTTCAACATAACTTCTGGCGCAACCGTAATCTTAGTTTATGTGCTGCCAGTAACATCTCTCAGCTAGCAGTTGCTGCCTGTAACAACTCACTGCTAGCAATGATATAAAAACCCCAAAGGATAGGTGACGGCTGTCATATGGGGGGGTTTAATGATCAGGCTCTGTTGGGGTGAACCCGAACATAGCACCAGAACAAACAAATATGCTGAATAATGCCCCTTGTAAATTTACAAATATTATGAACAATGGTGATTATTTTACTGATCTGTTGGTTTCATTTTGTTGTGAAATAGATATAGTTGCCCAATATTGTCACCATTATGATCAGTCAGTTGCCATTCACAAGTATTCACAATATTAATATTCACCATTGTGAATTGGCCCAAATTAGGTTTTATATTTAGATTTTGAGTATGAAAACTACCCTGCACAGCTTTGCCTGCTGTCTCATCTTATTAGCCAGGTCAAACAATGTGACAACGATGAAAAACTCATTTTATACTAGGGGTGGCAAAATATTAATTGAAAACTAGAGGAAAAAGGACATTGTTCGAGTGATTTCGGATAAATTATATTTAACTTAAGCATATATTACAACCCTTGCCAATCTCAAAATTGGTAAAAATAGGTAATTTGAAATGTTTTATTTTCCATAGATCCATTTTTTTGGTTAGGTATTTCCCCTATACTGTAGAAATTTAAGGTTCATGGTTTGTTATCCCCGATTGATGCATATCTGCAATAAAAACTATACCCAAAAACCTAACAGGGTAACGTGACCGCCCCACAAGAACTGTGTTAGCCCCAAAACTCAGGCTAGCACAATTCCAACAGAGCTCGATCCATAAACCCGCCCATATGATAGCCGTGGCCTATTCTTGTGATGGATTTTATATTATTGCTACCAGCAGGTGCTGCCAGCATGATATCAGCTCCTGACCTGCTGCCTCTTCACTTGGTTATCAATCACTGGTATCGGAACTGAATTATTGTGATGCAAACAATTGCAATGTTGCGCGAAGCCCACCATGCTAATTAATAAATGGCTAATTGCACTATTATCTGTAATGCCTCCTTCATTACTTGATGATTATGCTTGGAGTAGGCAAGTCCTGAGAGACGCGTAAGGAAGAACAGATGTGTCATCCCACTATTATTACAGAGTTATGCGCAAAATTCCTCCCCGTTTATGCAACGCTATCCAGACCGTTTTTAGTCGTAAACAGCTAACTCCACTACATAATTAATAAGCTTTCTATAAATAGCTCGTAAAAGTTATGCCAAGAATTCCAACTCACTAAAGGCTTAGCCCCAATTTACTTTGGTTATCAATGAATCCCATCTCATTTTAGTGCTTGAAAGGGGTTGGCCTGAGGCGTAGTAGATATTTGTTTCGCTAAATAATGTTTCTAAATGTTTCGCTAATAATGTTCGACTCAAAACAGAAAACTGAATCCACAGATTATCTCACCAAAATTGAAATGAATATGATAGGAAAGCTATGTTAAATAGGATATGTGTTTGACACGGTGTCATAAATGATACAAGTCTGCTGTCCCTACTCAAATAAATAGCTCATAAATAACAGAGGATATCGGATGAAGAGTTAGAATGAGTAAACATATCATGCGCTCATCGTTCATCACATCGAGAGAGTAACTGAAGAACTCACCTCAATAGCTCAGCCATTCCCTGACTTCCTAACTTATCGAAGTTAGGAACTTTAGGAAGTTAGGAAGAAAGTTAGGAAGTTCCTAACTTCTTAACTTAACGTCATTAGAACTACATTATAATTTTTAAACAAACAATTAAACAAACAATGAAAATAGTAATTTACCAAGCAAATAATAGTTGCTTACTAGATACAAATCAACATTTCAATTGAGTATGAAAAACCCAGAAGGTCAGCTCACATTAGACTGTAACTGAATAGTTTATTTTTAAACTAACAAATCACTGGGGTCATTCTCTCTAACAAATCACTGGGGTCATTCTCTCTAACAAATCACTGAGGTCATTCTCTCTAACAAATCTCTGAGGTCATTCTCTCAAACAAATCACTGAGGTCATTCTCTCTAACAAATCACTGGGGTCATTCTCTCTAACAAATCACTGAGGTCATTCTCTCTAACAAATCACTGAGGTCATTCTCTCTAACAAATCACTGAGGTCATTCTCTCTAACAAGTCACTGAGGTCATTCTCTCTAACACATCACTGAGGTCATTCCCTCTAACAAATCACTGAGGCCATTCCCTCTAACAAATCACTGGGGTCATTCTCTCTAACAAACGGCTCATCAGTTGCAAGTTACTTTTCACTATTTAACAACCTGTGTGTGGCTGGTTCTTGTGCTTGAGAATGCAAAATTGTGAATGTCAGATATATCATTAGCATGCTTGGGACTGCACCCGTTAGCAGATACTTGGCTAGACTGCTATACTTGGGACTGGTCGACCATTTTGATAACGAAGGATCCAAATTAGATTAAGCTAAAAAAGCTAGACAAGCGAGGCAAGGCTCACTACGGGAGTGCTCCAAAATTCTTTTTTCACATTGTGGACTTTTGGGTCAGCTAAGTGAAAATGGTGACAGGCCGCAGGTAGCATTAGTAAATAGCAACAGGTAAACTACTAAGTAACTGTAGACAACTAGGAAAGCATATCAAATATATGCAGTGATTTATTATGAAGATTTACTTTACTAGAAGTTCCCCTGTCATACAGCCCGCGACCAAAGTGATAATGGAAAAAGAAAAGGTCTGCCGGTTCAGAAATGCAATATTAGCAGTCAAATGGCACTGCAGTGCAATATGAGAACTGCAATGGTAGCTGCAATGGTAGCTGTAATGTACTGGGTGTTATTATGTACAACAAACAGCAATAATGAAAAGAAAAGATTATATGTTTATATGTCTCCCCTGCAATAGGAGAAATGTAATATTAGAAGTAAAATGGCAAGCTCCTGTGTAATATACACAGGCTGGGGGGCTGTATGTCATTGGTCATAGCAACCAATATCAAGAAGTTGTGATATTTATCTAGATTTCTGTATTGATATCTAAAAGATTATGCTGAATTTAAAAATCTAAACAGATTTTAGCTAGTTGTCATAGAAATAGATGTATATCTATAAGAAAATGTAGGCCTATTACTTAATTTCGCAGATATTAAAAACGGCTTGGCAGTACCGCAATATTGGGCACAGCCGCAGTATCATCAACAAAATCTTTAGAAAATAATAACATTAACATATTGCACACCATCGGTCACTATTTACTCCGATCTTGTAAATTCAAATGATTATTCCTATAACTAAATCTCAATAATCTTATAAAATCGAATAATTATTCTTACAATTAAATATTGTAATAATCTTATAAGAATCGTTAGAAAAATATCATCGTCATTTCCTTTACTTTCACTGCTTTGGACATCAGTTGGAATACCAAAGTACTCATTATAAGTGTCCGAAATGTCAGAGTCCAGTAGAATCGGCAAAAAAGAAACGATTACTTTTCAGTACTTCAACGTTAATTACAGAAACCTTCGGCAATTGGACAATGCCATAGACTGGTGAAATGTGCACATTTTTTTCGTGAAATGCTCATGACTCAATGGTTCTACTCTCTGTTGCACGGCCTTATCAGCGTTTCGTTGGTCGGTCTTAATTTCGATTAAAAAAGGTTTGTCAAGTTTTAAGGGCGATTGTAGGCCAAATTAATCTGTCTATGTATGTATAATCCGATCCGATGGGTTAGTTTTAGGATATTGCATCATCTTTTCAAAGACTTGGTAACATATTTAAATATGTTTATATGTGTTTTGTATCATTATTATACTTGAACGACTCTACACAAAAATGGTAAAATTTTTTGATGGGATTTCTGGTACAAGGGTTTGGTAACGGCTGTTGATGGATAATTTTTGGGAAGTTGTGTGCGCATATGCATTTATCATAAAGCTCCCAAACAATCGCTTCGCTCGTGTTTGGTCGTGGGATTACCAGATAGCTGTTGTCACTAGTGTTAACCAATTACCAGATAGCTGGTGTCATTAGTGTTAACCAACTACCAGATAGCTGTTATTACTAGTGTTAACCAATTACCAGATAGCTGTTGTCATTAGTGCTAACCAATTACCAGATAAATGTTGTTGCTAGTGTTAACCAATTACCAGATAGCTGTTGTCATTAGTGTTAACCAATTACCAGATAGCTGTTATCACTAGTGTTAACCAATTACCAGATAGCTGTTATCACTAGTGTTAACCAATTACCAGATAGCTGTTATCACTAGTGTTAACCAATTACCAGATAGCTGTTGTCATTAGTGTTAACCAACTACCAGATAGCTGTTGTCATTAGTGTTGACCAATTACCAGATAGCTGTTATCACTAGTGTTAACCAATTACCAGATAGCTGTTATCACTAGTGTTAACCAATTACCAGATAGCTGTTGTCGCTAGTGTTAACTAGAGAACTAAACTTATCAACTACCAACTAGGTGCTAACTGCTCTTTTTTTAAAATCAGCCACTCTCTTAGACTCGAGTTTTATTGCGGAAAGTCACCCAGCCAAGTAGAATATATCAACTTAGTGAAGAGTCATGATCCAACTGACAAGATCTGGTTTTTTTAATTTATACACAATTTTTGTCATAGATAATGTTTACAGGAGTTTGCCAGGAATATCATTTTAGACACTCCTTTGTGAAGCAAGTGTTTAATCATCATGCCGTAATGCTAAAATTAACATTACGAAAAAGTGCAGTTTGCAGAGAACAAAGCCTCTTTAGACTGCGCCTATATCAGAACATGTGCCGATAGTGTTTAGCCTGTATTACTAGGGAGTATGCTTATCACGCTAAATGGCCCAAGTGTATCGATGGTAAGGTCAGGCTTGTGTGAGTTCAACTTTTTGCTCTATAAAAAAAGCTTAAAGATATGGTTGCGTCAAAAAGGTCGATTTAATGAAATTAAGACCAATAAAAGGCTAAAACATCAGCTACAATTTGATGTCTTTTTTGTCTTTGTAGACTAATCCTGTCCAGAGGTATATGCGTTTGAATGAGACCATCTTTTAAAAAGCTCAGACTCCAGCGGGCGCTTCATTTGTGACGTAACTAGTGATACATCTGAAAAAAGAGCCCACGAGCGATAAATATAAGGTCGCTTCATTAGCCAATAATCAGCACGAAATTTTTATATAGGCCGTAATAAATGTTATCACTCGTAAAACGCGTTGTCTGTGATCTCAAATTTAGGGATTTTACTCTATTATTAAATCGCATGAACATGGATATTTACTAAGTTAATTAACATCGTTACTTTAATGAATGATTCGATCGACACATTTTATTGACGGGCAACAGAACTGTAAAAATTACTGCCAAGTGACTGCGAAGGTGACTCCGAGTTTTCTGAGCACTAGGTGATTAAAGTGCTACGGAGGAAGATCGGAGAATGGAGGTAAATTTATCTTTTACTTTGAGGATCCGTTAGATACACTGTTGAGTTTACATTCGGATTATATTTCCCTGTCTGAGGTTATAATGTAATTTCCTGTGCGAGACACATATGTACAGTGAGTTCTTGACTGCTTTTTTTTAATCCATAGCATCTAGCAATACAATGGTTTAGATTGATGATTATACTAAAGGTAATGATTTTAGTACTCATGAATACATTTACTAATTAATTGATTTATAACTTTTTGCTATCACAATCATCGTTTTATAATTTTTTTATCGTTTCACCTAGCTATATTTGCTTCAAATTTTTTTTAGCAGTTTTAGCTAGTAAATTAGATTTATGATTTGACTTTAGATGTTCACTTGTAGTAAGTGAAGAAAATCGATTGATCAATGCCCATCTTTAACTTCCAGAATCAAAGCTTCGAATCGTTAGCTTGGCGTACTTATGCTTTTGTGAAACATTTATTCATTTTTAAAATTACACTCGCAATCTATCAAACTACCAATTTGAAAGCTTTCAATAAATACGTGTTAGAATGAAATATCTATGAATGACATATATTTATTGCATTTGTTTTATTGATTACAGGATGTTTATGTGGTCCCACCAGACGAAGCAGCTTTGTCAGTGTGGAAACTGCCATAAATGGGAAAGAGAGACTTGAATGTGTGCTGCATAGACCATGATGTTTTGTTTGAGTTTGCTGCAGTAGATAAATTTGTCTTATTGTATCAGTTGAAACTATGTGAGTGGCCACGACTTGGATGGATATTTTTAATAAAAGCTTTATGCCGAGATGAAAATTTTTTTGCTTGTAAAATTATATAATAAAATAATATTGTTGAAGATAATGCAAAACATGGTTTGCAGAACATTGAATACATCATAGCCCCGTTGACACCTGTGCTGAAATACTGTCTGATAGATGGATTTATGAAGTGCAATCAGAGGCTGCATGGACAGGCACTTTTGCATAACTCGACCATTTGTTTAGTACTTGAATCAACTAATCAAATGTGACCAGTGAATTTTTTTCTACACATTGATACCAATAATGACTCGATAACGTTGACAGTCGACTATACAATGTACATGACTTTTAGAGATGTAGTTGGTTTTGCCACATATTCTTTTCATAGACGCGGTTTGCTATTTTACTTATTAAGAAACTAGTTTTCGATGTGGGCAATGGTGTACAGCCCCCTCCTCCAGGATAGGCGACAGGCATCATGTAGGCGGGGCTTTTGGGGGCTCTATATCATTAGTGTGGGTAGCAGCAGAACTGTGCCGATACAAAGACCTTATTCTACATAGTTTGCTTGACAGAATTACCATAGACCGGTAGAATTAGTAGTCGGTATGAAGATGTTTACACAGCATTTAGAAGAAGCTAATATGACAAGTTTTTAATTTTCCTTGTTGGAGGCGTTTGAGACATTGGTAATAATGTATCTGTGGCTGGATTTAAAATTTTATTCTAGCCAACACGAGCAAATACAATATAAAATATATGCCAATAGAGCCGTGTAAAACTAGACTTTTATCGCAATAGCCGATGTGGATACGAGAGATAGAGACAGGTTGTATCAAGCGTTACATCATTTTGGGCAAGTCCGGGCATGTTTTTTTGTCCTGAGCGTTTTTACCGCGATCAATTTCTTTCGATTTTAATCTTCAAATATCTTGACAATGAGATCCTCTAACACAACAAACAACATATCAACTGATAGACAAAGAAAAATACTTTCTTTTACAATCAACTCAAATTTGACGCAACCACATCTTTAAAACAAGGATGAAGTGTCATCACCACCCTCATAGACATTGACACGCCAAATCTAAATTGTTTGGTGTGTCAATGACTTGCTATACCGATTTGTTCTGCATGAATGTTCCTCCAGCACTTTCCTTTCTCTGTATATCAATTATATGACTCGCAACAAGCTTTTTAGGTAAGGTAAAAATTCCAGCGACAGTCGTGTTATAAGTATTCTTACAATGCATTTTAATTACATGTATCTTTACCATTTATTTAAGTTATAGGTATTTCCACTGGTTATTCCTGGTGTCTTTACTATTTATTAAGGTACATCTACTCTGAAATATTTAGCTATTTGCAAAAGAAAGCATCAAAGACCAAAGCCAAGAGATAGTTATACCTAGAATGACATTTATTATTTTTACTAGCGGTAGTCTTTAGAACTGTCCCAAGTGTCAATGACCGATAGCCACTGAGACAGCTCCCTCTACGCTGCTGCGCAGACACTGCATGTGACTTAGCCTATAACTATCTCCTAAGTCTCTTCATATGAACGTTTCCTCTAGCCTCAGATCTTGGTTTCGTGGCTAGAGCGTTGTTTTGTTGCCTCCGCTAGTAACAGGACCTTAGCCACTGTTCTTCTTGCTAGGCTATTCCTACAGTAACATCTATGTATTTTTAGTTTGTTGTGTACTTTTTTGTAGATTATCTGTAATTTTATTTAACGTGTAACAAGTAAAAAAAGCATCTAGCTATGGTAAGTTCCTAATTTTATTAGAGTAATAGTCATCATAAGCCATTGCAGTTTTTTGATATAGTTGATGCATATTTTACAATGGTAGTAAGGGTTTCAGGTGTTATATTGTAACACAATCAAAACATCACCATGTGTCTATAGCAATGGTAGTAAGGGTTTCAGGTGTTATATTGTAACACAATCAAAACATCACCATGTGTCTATAGCAATGGTTGTAAGGGTTTCAGGTGTTATATTGTAACACAATCAAAACAACACCATGCGTCTGTTCATCAGAACAAGAGCTATTCATCGGAATGCATGAAAATGTAGTTGAAGCCTTGAAGAGCATTTGGCAGGTTCAATCATCATAAAATACTTTTATACATTCATCATCTCTGGCTTTTTAGCATTTTTATTGGCAGTCATGTTAAATTTGAAATCAATCTATTATGTTTTGAATGATTTCCAATGACATTTTTAAAAACTTTTGAAAATAAATTCCAAAAATATGGTGCCTGATGCTCTCACACTTTGTTCGTGAGAAAATATAATCTTTCGAACATGGAGTAACACAAGTTTGATATTGCATATGTTATGTATTATATATTACTTACAATATATTATCTTGCTTTTTAAAATTTGAACATCGAGTTCATACAGCAAAATAATACCTTTGACGTTACTCTAGCAACTTCTTCCTTTAAACCAGAGGTTCCCAACCTTTTTTGGCCTAGGTACCCCTTAGGAATCATATTGCAAAAAATGTACCCCTTTGGAAAACACAGTTCAATCAAGGGTATAATTGGTCTAACTTCATTAATATGACATGTGTGCATTATTGAAATGTGTCACTTAAACAGGTAAAGAAATGTGGTATGGTATGAAATTGCTATTTATTAAAATAATGATAACTATGCGGCACAATTTTTATACGTCGCAGTGTTTTGTTACTTTCCCACTTTATTTTGGCCAGTCTAATGAGAAGGCTGTGCTTTCTTTGCATCAGTGATCTGTTTGATGTTCAGTTCAGTAACAGATAATGAAACTCTGAGGTCGTCATCAACATTTAGTCGTGAGCGACATTTGCTTTTTATGTACAAAAGTGAGAAAAACTTGCTCACACTTATAACTACTAGGAAATATGAGCAACAATTTTAAAGCTACCTCTGAAAGCTTTGGGTAGGACTAGGATGTTATCAATGAGCACCAGAACTTGCTAAGAACGCAATCTTCAAATCTATCATTTACGCCAGAGTCATTGAGAAGGTCAATCAACTCTTCTTGCATGTCACTATCAATATCAGCTACATTTAACGTAAATGGGTTTCTAGCCAACTTCAAATCTGTGTCATTTAAGTCAGGAAAATATTGTTGAAACTAGCAAGCCAGCTGAGAGAGGGGGTCTGCAACCAGATATTTCATGAATGAAATTGAATCACGGGAAGGCAATACTTCTGACAAGCTATCAAACATATCAAATGATCCAGCATTGACTTACTCCACATCTCTAGTTTCATGATAAATGCTCTAAGCTCGTCTGTAAAATCAATTATAGTGATAGAGTTCTCTTGAAGGTATGTGTTAACAGTGTTTAATCTTAAGAAGATATCTCTCAGATATGCAGCTTTCCATTTCCATTTTGAAGTCCTTAACTTCTCACTGATTCTTGAAGCTTTCTCAGAAGTCATGTAGCAAAGAAAGTTGCAATCTCATCAATCAGTCCCACAAATCGATTCAGGACATTGCCTTTAGAAAGCCATCTCACTTCTGTGTAGTAAAGGAGGTTTTCATGGTCTGTATTGCAATCTTGACATAATTGACGAAAAACCTTGTGTTTAGAGCTGATGCTTGCCTAAGTTTGTCTGAATGGCAAAACTAATTGGCTTTAGAATGATACCAATAATAGCTCTATAGCAGTGGTTTCAGCAAAGTTATTAATAATTAGACCCAAACAAACCAAAAATTTATTAAGCTTATAACTTGTATTGTAGCCCCTAGATTTTTAAAATGTATCCCTTGGGGTACTTGTACCCCAGGTTGGGAACCCCTGCTTTAAACAATAAAAATGCTTTGTAGTTATTTTATATTGTTGTAAACATTTAAATTTTTCCACTGTCATTTACACAAATATGAGCTAGCATATGGTGAGAACTAATTTCTACCAAACAGTTCTCTCCTTTTTCCATAGAACTAGTACCGGTATACTAAAAGTCACTTGTGTTATATTATTCTAAAGTACTTGTACAGTATATTGTTCGCCGTCGTTCTAAAAACTAATTTCACTGGAAGCAAAATTTATTACACGCTTCTGTAAAACTGCTGAGTGAATCTTCAGTGTCTGAAATAGTTCACTTTGCGAGATTTGTATACAATAAGACTAATCTCACCAAAAAGTCTGAAATTAGCACAAATTTTCAAAAATTGTCAACGACTTTGAAGTTTCCATCAAAGAATTATTTCTATTAAATTCCATTATATTTCTTTTAAGGGTCTCCATTAAATAGCTTTTTTTCACCAAAAAATTAAAATGATTGAGAAAATTTACAAAACTTATTTCTGTAATATAAAAATTTGTTCATCATTTTTGCCACATTTGCCACATCAGATCGTAGCATCAGATCGTAGCATCAGATCGTAGCATCAGATCGTAGCATCAGATCGTAGCATCAGATCGTAGCATCAGATCGTAGCATCAGATCGTAGCATCAGATCGTAGCATCAGATCGTAGCATCAGATCGTAGCATCAGATCGTAGCATCAGATCGTAGCATCAGATCGTAGCATCAGATCGTAGCATCAGATCGTAGCATCAGATCGTAGCATCAGATCGTAGCATCAGATCGTAGCATAAGGAATTCAACAGAAGATTAACAAGTATATATATAGTTGCTGCTTTTGTCAAAAATATCAAATTATTCATGAAATTAAATATTTTTGAATTCAACGTGTTTTCAGGCTGAGAACCTTTTCACATATTACTAGAGAACGCCTATATATGACTTACAAACAGGATACACTTGAACCGCTTTGTTTTGCATTGCTAGAAATTAGGCAAGTTTTAAATACAAACAAAATTTTCCAAATCATGATATTGATTCACACATTTTATTGTGTTGTTATTATTGTTCTTATTATTGTTATTGTTGTTATTATTGTGTTTTTGAGACGCCATCATAAACAGATATTTCGCAATAACTCAATTTTGCAAAATGTTTTATCGATTGGAAGCAATATTCTATGCTGCCTCTACACTTTCCTGTCCGACTGTCTCTATGCATGTCGCTGATATATCGTATTGTTTCATCGGTTGTAAGAGAAATTAGTAATGTCTCTTTTATCCAGTAATCTGTTCAGATTTTGTTTATTCATAAAATTGGTAAATGTATTGTTAAGCCCACCTACTCATCCGGTGACCTTTCAGTGATACAATTTAGTGATACACTTTAGTGACAAACTTTAGTGACACACTTTAGTGACACACTTTAGTGATACACTTTAGTGACACACTTTAGTGATACACTTTAGTAACGCACTTTAGTGATACAATTTAGTGATACACTTTAGTGACAAACTTTAGTGACACACTTTAGTGACACACTTTAGTGACACACTTTAGTGACACACTTTAGTGACACACTTTAGTGATACACTTTAGTAACGCACTTTAGTGATACACTTTAGTGATGCACTTTAGTGATACAGTTTAGTGATACACTTTAGTAACGCACTTTAGTGATACACTTTAGTGATACACTTTAGTGATGCACTTTAGTAACGCACTTTAGTGATACACTTTAGTGATACACTTTAGTGATGCACTTTAGTAACGCACTTTAGTGATACACTTTAGTGATGCACTTTAGTGATACAGTTTAGTGATACACTTTAGTAACGCACTTTAGTGATACACTTTAGTGATACACTTTAGTGATGCACTTTAGTAACGCACTTTAGTGATACACTTTAGTGATACACTTTAGTGATGCACTTTAGTAACGCACTTTAGTGATACACTTTAGTGATGCACTTTAGTGACGCACTTTAGTGACACACTTTAGTGATACACTTTAGTGATACACTTTAGTGATACACTTTAGTGACACTGTTCGAACCGCTACAATGAGTAATTTCGGGCGAAACTCAGTGGCTGAGTGGGTCTGAGTATGGGAGCAGTGCTGCTTTGAGGCGCTGCTTTGAGGTGCTGCTTTGAAGTGCTGCTTTGAGGTGCTGCTTTGAGTATGTCGCTTGACAGTTTTTATGAATGGATAAGCATTCCTCATCATGAGCCATTGAATACAATTAAAGATCATTTAAATTGAACGAAGTACACATGACGGCGGTTTGTCGTTAAAAATAAATTTAGTACTCATAAAACATTAATAAATGATTGTCGATTTTGTGCTTCTTTTCTTTAAGTTTTAAATACTATAAATAACAGCTTCACTCTACTCATTCCACAAAGTGATATAATGGATAAAATAGAAGCAATACAAGCAACGGCTATAACCAGGCACGACTGGACAGTTACTCTGTCGTGGCAGACGACAGATTTCAAATATCACAAGATACCAATTGACTTGAGCCACACTCCGCTGGGAATCAACTAATATTACAGCTCAGAATTCATAGAATTGCCTCGAGAGCTAAACATGTGGCAATTAGTGCTGTGATTAACTGCTTTTTATATGATTAGCAATGAATCTGCATCTCTGATATGATAAAGTAATTGCTCGTTACTGGATAATACTATCATGATTAAAAGCCTAACAACTGACATATAGCTGAAGCCTGTAATATCAACGGCTGTTAAATCCTTCCTCATAATGTCAACTTTGAAATTTTACATAAAACATAATTGTCAGCAACGTATCCCTGCTTTCTTGTCCTATGCGTGATTCAGGCAACAAGTTTTCTGTTCCGTTGAAATAATTATAACCGTCGCTTGTGAGTTTTTCTTTCATTGTCATTAATATTATTATTTTATTATAATTATAATAACCTTAGTTATTAATACCATAATCATTATTATTATTCGGCACATGATTATCAATTTTGTTATTGCTAGTAGCATTATTGCTATTATGATTGTTGTTATTTGTAACTTCATAGTTTTCTTTAATAACTTTTTGTAAATCTTTGTCAGGATATGTAACTTGAAAGAGACAAAATTATATTCTTATTAATGTTATTATTATGCTGTTTTTATTATAGCTCAATTACTCGTATCATTACTACAAACGTGGGCTACTATTATTATTAGTAGTAGCTAGCAGCAATTTTGTATATTACTGTTGTCTATATATTATTTGCATGTTAGTTAACAAGACTTTTTTTTTAATTTTTCACATTTGTTATTATTACAATTACTGTTGGTATGTTCATGTTACTATTGTTGTTATTTTTCATTTTATCAAAACTCCAGTAAAATATTTTGAGTTCGCCGAAGAGCGACAGATAATATTATCATTTTAGTTAAAACTATTGAAAAAATATTTTATAATTTTATAATGGTATGTTTATAATATGCTTGAATCTTTAAGAAGCCGTAGCTTTAAACAGCTGTTGTAATTGATACTAGTTTATCAGCTCACTACATACATTATACATACATTATAGCAACTTTGTGTTCATCATACAAAACTAACTATTTGTATTATTTAGTAATTCAAGAATTGAGTCGTTTCTGTCAGCATCTGAACAGCCTTCCTTTATTACAGCTGTGAACATTTTTAAAAACTTTGAAAAACAAATTGTCATAGTTACTTTCTACTCATCGCTGGCTCGTGTGTTTACAATTATGTGTGTTTACAGCGAGCCACCGCGAATGTTCTGTGGGAAATTCATCTAACAGGTAAATATAGCTTAGCTAATAGAAACTGTATATACAACAAAAGGTTGGTGATCAATACAATTAATCTACCAGTTAATAAACAGCAAGCCTCTCATCTGCTCTATCAAGATCGTGTCGTGGTGTAAGCATGTCTTATCGCTATATACCGCTTTCATATTCTGTCTTCTTTCTTAGAACCTCTACCAGATAACGTTGGAATTATGTGTTAACCTTTTATATTCAACTGGGTTATATTTGTATACTAGCTGTACAACCCGGCGTTGCCTGATTAATAAAAAATTCTTTGGACAGAAAATTGATTTGTATTTAACATATAACAACATTTGCCATTCTAACTTTCAAACTACATATCATGAGAAAAGTGTTTTGTGTAATTAAAATAGATTAGGAGAAAAAATAAAAACAGCTGTAAAAGTTTTCAAATTTTGTCAAACAACTTTTAAACGTCATATCATGAGGAAAATGTTTCATGCAAGTCAAATAAATAAAAAATAAAAAATGACTAGAACAAGGTTTAGATGTAAATGTGAAATAGTTGGAAGTAATAGCTAAACTAAATCGGTTTTGCTACGATTACAATGAAAGATGATTTGGTAATGATACAATTAATACAAACTAAGAAAACAAAATAAAAATCCTGAATATGCAGAATTAATAATAACAGCTCTTGCATAGAAGTGTGTGCGTATAAAAAAGGTTACAGTTCTACCAGAAGTTATCCATCAAAACTTTGACTACGACGATACTGGTATCTCTCGATACTGGTACAATTGTAAAAATGAGATATCGTACTGTCTTTGTCTGACTGAACGAAGAGAGAATGTCGAGGCTCTTCTCACAGACACAATATAATTGTCTGCGTGAGAAAAATTGGCCTTGACCCCAGATATAGTAATTGAATCTTACGAAAAATATTTCTTCACAGGGGCATCGTAACGCGTGGCCGCATTGGTAAAATAATCGCTGTAGCCGGAATGACAGACATATCCACACACATACTTTGGGATATATATATATAGATTGAAATATTATATCTTGTAAGTCGTATGATGTTACAATTTATATATGTTAGGGTTGAAGTATACAAGTATATATGTTAGGGTTGAAGTATACAAATATATATGTTACAGTTGAAGTATACAAGTATATATGTTACGGTTGAAATATACAAGTATATATGTTAGGGTTGAAGTATACAAGTATATATGTTACGGTTGAAGTATACAAGTATATATGTTAGGGTTGAAGTATACAAGTATATATGTTACGGTTGAAGTATACAAGTATATATGTTACGGTTGAAGTATACAAGTATATATGTTACGGTTGAAGTATACAAGTATATATGTTAGGGTTGAAGTATACAAGTATATATGTTACGGTTGAAGTATACAAGTATATATGTTACGGTTGAAGTATACAAGTATATATGTTACGGTTGAAGTATACAAATATATATGTTACGGTTGAAGTATACAAGTATATATGTTAGGGTTGAAGTATACAAGTATATATGTTAGGGTTGAAGTATACAAGTATATATGCTACGGTTGAAGTATACAAGTATATATGTTACGGTTGAAGTATACAAGTATATATGTTACGGTTGAAGTATACAAGTATATATGTTACGGTTGAAGTATACAAGTATATATGTTACGGTTGAAGTATACAAATATATATGTTACGGTTGAAGTATACAAGTATATATGTTAGGGTTGAAGTATACAAGTATATATGTTACGGTTGAAGTATACAAGTATATATGTTACGGTTGAAGTATACAAGTATATATGTTAGGGTTGAAGTATACAAGTATATATGTTACGGTTGAAGTATACAAGTATATATGTTACGGTTGAAGTATACAAGTATATATGTTACGGTTGAAGTATACAAGTATATATGTTAGGGTTGAAGTATACAAGTATATATGTTAGGGTTGAAGTATACAAGTATATATGTTACGGTTGAAGTATACAAGTATATATGTTACGGTTGAAGTATACAAGTATATATGTTACGGTTGAAGTATACAAATATATATGTTACGGTTGAAGTATACAAGTATATATGTTAGGGTTGAAGTATACAAGTATATATGTTAGGGTTGAAGTATACAAGTATATATGCTACGGTTGAAGTATACAAGTATATATGTTACGGTTGAAGTATACAAGTATATATGTTACGGTTGAAGTATACAAGTATATATGTTACGGTTGAAGTATACAAATATATATGTTACGGTTGAAGTATACAAGTATATATGTTAGGGTTGAAGTATACAAGTATATATGTTAGGGTTGAAGTATATAAGTATATATGCTACGGTTGAAGTATACAAATATATATGTTACGGTTGAAGTATACAAGTATATATGTTACGGTTGAAGTATACAAGTATATATGTTAGGGTTGAAGTATACAAGTATATATGTTAGGGTTGAAGTATATAAGTATATATGCTACGGTTGAAGTATACAAATATATATGTTACGGTTGAAGTATACAAGTATATATGTTACGGTTGAAGTATACAAGTATATATGTTAGGGTTGAAGTATACAAGTATATATGTTAGGGTTGAAGTATACAAATATATATGTTACGGTTGAAGTATACAAGTATATATGCTACGGTTGAAGTATACAAGTATATATGCTACGGTTGAAGTATACAAATATATATGTTACGGTTGAAGTATACAAGTATATATGTTAGGGTTGAAGTATACAAATATATATGTTAGGGTTGAAGTATACAAGTATATATGTTACGGTTGAAGTATATAAGTATATATGTTACGGTTGAAGTATACAAATATATATGTTAGGGTTGAAGTATACAAGTATATATGTTAGGGTTGAAGTATACAAATATATATGTTACGGTTGAAATATACAAGTATATATGTTACGGTTGAAGTATACAAATATATATGTTAGGGTTGAAGTATACAAGTATATATGTTAGGGTTGAAGTATACAAATATATATGTTAGGGTTGAAGTATACAAATATATATGTTACGGTTGAAGTATACAAGTATATATGTTACGGTTGAAGTATATAAGTATATATGTTAGGGTTGAAGTATATAAGTATATATGTTACGGTTGAAGTATACAAATATATATGTTAGGGTTGAAGTATACAAGTATATATGTTAGGGTTGAAGTATACAAGTATATATGTTACGGTTGAAGTATACAAGTATATATGTTACGGTTGAAGTATATAAGTATATATGTTACGGTTGAAGTATACAAATATATATGTTAGGGTTGAAGTATACAAGTATATATGTTAGGGTTGAAGTATACAAGTATATATGTTACGGTTGAAGTATATAAGTATATATGTTACGGTTGAAGTATACAAATATATATGTTAGGGTTGAAGTATACAAGTATATATGTTACGGTTGAAGTATACAAGTATATATGTTACGGTTGAAGTATACAAGTATATATGTTACGGTTGAAGTATACAAGTATATATGTTACGGTTGAAGTATACAAGTATATATGTTACGGTTGAAGTATACAAGTATATATGTTAGGGTTGAAGTATACAAATATATATGTTACGGTTGAAATATACAAGTATATATGTTACGGTTGAAGTATACAAATATATATGTTAGGGTTGAAGTATACAAGTATATATGTTAGGGTTGAAGTATACAAGTATATATGCTACGGTTGAAGTATACAAATATATATGTTACGGTTGAAGTATACAAGTATATATGTTAGGGTTGAAGTATACAAATATATATGTTACGGTTGAAGTATACAAGTATATATGCTACGGTTGAAGTATACAAATATATATGTTAGGGTTGAAGTATACAAGTATATATGTTACGGTTGAAGTATACAAGTATATATGTTACGGTTGAAGTATACAAATATATATGTTAGGGTTGAAGTATATAAGTATATATGTTAGGGTTGAAGTATACAAGTATATATGTTACGGTTGAAGTATACAAATATATATGTTACGGTTGAAGTATACAAGTATATATGTTACGGTTGAAGTATATAAGTATATATGTTACGGTTGAAGTATACAAGTATATATGTTAGGGTTGAAGTATACAAGTATATATGTTACGGTTGAAGTATACAAGTATATATGTTAGGGTTGAAGTATACAAGTATATATGTTAGGGTTGAAGTATACAAGTATATATGTTAGGGTTGAAGTATACAAATATATATGTTACGGTTGAAGTATACAAGTATATATGCTACGGTTGAAGTATACAAGTATATATGTTAGGGTTGAAGTATACAAGTATATATGTTAGGGTTGAAGTATACAAGTATATATGTTACGGTTTCTCTAACATTCACAGTGGAGCAAAAACAATCATAACAGCCACAAGATCACGCATAGACATATTATAATGACAACGAATACATGAAAAGCTGTATGAGTTGTCAAAAGGTCTAAGCATATCGCTCTATGCACATTTGCTTTGCTTTGTTTTCAGACTCTTTTGTTCAAAAAGGTTTTTTCCAATTGCTTTTAACAATGCACAGAGCTTTTTGACTGGCTGTTTGGAGAGCTTCGTGTGCATCTTTGACACGTCTTTCGGAATAGCTGTCTATAGAGCTAAATCTTTAGTCACCCAAATATATTGATATCAGTTTGTAAACATTACAAATATTATGTATAGTTTTAATATGAAGAAAACCTGAATCATTTTTAATTTTTTATGAACATGTTCATCGCATCCATCAAACACTTACTAATAGAACAACAATCGGCTCATAAAAAGTGTTTGCGTCGCACAAACTTTGCAGATTCACCAATTTTGCAATATTATATGAACTATGATTCAAACGTTAACCTGTCTCGCTCTGTCTTAAACTTCGAGTCCAATCCTTGTTTTGTTTTTAAATTGTGTAAAGAGTTTGACCAGCTGCTTGGATGTGTCAGCATTCGCGCAAGCTGCCATCAGACGCTGTCGCTGTCGTTATATTTAGACAGCAGCAATGGATGAGAATAATCAACTCTTTATGCGTTTTATTCTGGTTCTCATAGAAGCCACCGGGCAGCGGGACGAGACGCCAGTATTGCAACAAAATGTCATTAACAGTTAACCAATAGCATTGCTCGCTGCAGATTGCCTTGTTGTATATAAAGGCAGGAGCCTGCCAACTTAGTATAGATCTCCTCAGAGTCCGTAGAAGCTTATGCTAACAGATTTGCTATTGGATTATTTCCTCATTTAGACATTCCTACAATGTAAGCTGCTTTTGTATCAAAATATAATCATTAAGTGGAAACAGGCTATTCATTGTGATAAATATACATTCTTGCAGCATTTATTTAGCCAATTTTCAGTAGTTTAACGCTGCTCTAAAGTAAATTTGACTGCTGATCATCTCAAAGTATATTTGGTTTTACAGCTGCCGGTGGATTAACCAATACAGCTAAATAACAGTAGAGAAGATGAGAAGCATACAGCTTGTGTTGCTATCAAGCACTCTGTATTTTACCGCGAAAGCCTTCAGTATCAACAGAGTAAGTATATGTTGCTATCTACACGTACGTACGTGATTCTGTGCTTCTCCAATTTAAAATTATTTTTCTTGTTGTGTTAGACAGTTTTAAAAAAAATATTAAAAATTTCAGAAAAAATTTGTTTTCTCTTTTTTTGACATTTGAATTGAAATTAATAGATTTACAACCTTTCTTGCATCAGTTTACTTGATTGATTTTTTGGCAAATATTTTATCAACAACTGTCGAGTTCAAGGCTACTTACTCCACAAGGTTTTTTCTCGCTGATGCCAATTAAACTAATGATGACAATATATTTATCATCTCAAGCTTCATGTGAATATTGTTTGTGGGATTTGGCACTAAAAGATCTATTGTAAGTTTAAACCAACTCAACATTGGTAGTAAAATTTATTATGTAGAGGATTTATGAAATCAGCTCAGTTTCACATATTCATGATTAATGCAAGCGTACAACAGCGTAGATAAAATAGTCAACCATCTGCCAGAGGGCTGTAATTATTAAATGTATAAACATAAACCGGAAGATATTAAGAGCAGTTTGTATAGCAAACAGTACCACTTGTTGATTGGTACAATACAACTGTGTTTGCATATTCGTAGTCCCTTATATTTAAAAGTTGATTGTTTTAGGCTGACCTAAAACAGAGTACTGAGGAAGTTAGTCCAGAACCAAACAGGCCTTCAGGTGGCTCCCAACAACTCGATAAATCAATCAAGGAATACTCCAAAAATAGAGCAACAGAGCTAAACAGGTGAGCTAAATGTCTGTCAAACAGCAGAAATGTACTAAACAAATTAGCAAGTTGACAAGAGAGAGCATGTGTGAGGTACACTAGATACATGAACAAGGCGTCTCTACACTTTATGACACCACATAGCGATTTATGCTCATGTTTGACAAGCAAGCAAATTGTCTTTTCCTATTCTGACACCGGTTGTATGCTATACCATGAGCAGAGGAATTTGTGTGAGTCATGTGACATTCTTAATCAGCATTTTTCAAGTGTTTGTACGCAACATAATAAGGGATAAAAGTTGATAGGGCAGCAACCTTTGACCACATCGAAATGAACCGCATTAAAGGTGACACATGTTTGGGGTTTACTCCTTTCCTACTTGTTCAGTGTTAGTTTGCAGCAACAATTGTTCGGATGAGCTCATTTAAGAAATCGTTCTATAGCAAGACTGATAGAAATTTAATAATATTTTAGATATACAGACTCTCTGTTCAAAGCCATAGCCTCTTCTTTTCTAAGACGCCAAGAGGATACAACTTCTAAAGCCAAGTTATTGCGTTCTCTAAAGGGTGAAATAGAAGATGCCTCTTCAATAGATATTATACTACAAGGTAAGCCTATATCTCCCCCTCCGTAGCGGTAATTGCCTCTTTCCTGTGACAAAACTGTTAGACTATTTTACATTACATTCCAAACCTGTTTATGTGTCTCGCTTGAATCATATAGACATGAATGTAAGCCAAGGTGTGCTCTTTCACCTGACATTTCAAGTGTATAAATCATACGTTTAATTTCTTTTACAAAGATTTATCACCGTATTGCAGATCTCTTATCAGTTAAGCCAAGGAAACCCTCCCACAGTCTAATCAAAGCTTCATCTGACAATTACAAAATGTGGAAGGATAGAGAAGTTGACGTTATCTATGAAGACGCGTAGTATTCAGCCTAAGTTTTAGATTTTCAGCAATTGTTGTTTTGCAATTACCAAAGAATCCTCTTATACTTTGCTAAATGCCTCAGGATCTGACATATCTCTTGGACATTCTCTCACTCCGTGCGTTCCTTTCCTTATTTATTAAATATTATTGAAAATAATTATTTTTGCAAATGTACTACTTACCGTTCAATTTTTATTGTTATTTCTAGTCCATACGAATGAAAAAAGTGAAACATTTTTTCAATTTTCAATGTTTAATGTTTGTTTGCAATTCTGGCCAATAAAAAGTAAAAAAACTGATCTCTTCTTTTCTATTTGTCATGCACGAATTGTTTCCTTTGGGGCTATATTCTAGAGTCGTCCACCCTCGCTGCCTCAGCCTATGTTGTAACAAGAACGCTAGCTATATAAAACATACTCAGCTGTGCCAATCGTACTTGTATTAGTTCACAAATCATTCAGGTCTTACAGTCTGCTCGATAAACAATTGGGAGACAACTCCTGATAAGATCCAAGTTTCATTAATGTAATAGACAATTCTGCATATCTCATATATAACATAAAGAGTTGATATATAATAATATATATATTGTAATATATTAATCCAATATATAATATAAGCATTGTTACACAAGGTCATAGCATGATCAATTCAGCAGAAGATTAACAAGCAGATAGTTGCTGCTTTTGTCAAAAAATACCAAAATATTGATAAAATTAGATGTTTCTGAATTCAATGCATATCCAAACACTGAGATCTTTTTATAATTTCACACGCAGTGACCATATCTCATATACGGATGAATAGCACACTCTACAATTAGTCTCTCAATCTCATCCTAGTAAAGTCAGTCAACTCCTTACTTTCATGCATCATCACAGTCACCTAGAAATGAATTCTACTTATCTTGTAAGACTTATCAGTAGTTCTGCTGTCGGGTACAAGTCAGCTTCGATTTGTCTGCTTACATTCACTCAAATACCAGTCAGATTTCCTATTCAGTGGACAGCGTTTCTTTAAAGGTGAAATTTTAGGAGGTGCTTGCTGTCTTGACGCACTGATAACATGGTAGGGAGAGTGTTTGTAAGAGTGATAGTTTGTTCGGTATTAAATATGATTTCTTGTTATAATTCTTTGTGTGCGCGAATCTTCATTGCGGAATTGTCTTCTCAACAATCGGATATTAAATTGGGATCAGGAAGTTGTTTTTGTTATTGTAGCGTTTGACAAGATCATGTAGAACAGCCTCTTTTCAACATTTTTGCCTATGTATACAATAAGTGTGGGGTTTGGAGGCTAGGTCAGAGTAGTTGCCTTTATAACCACTGTGACATCGTCCGTTCAATACGGAATCCTCTGTGGCAGCTATCCAAAATCATCTTGCTCTTAATCAAAACAACTAGCAAAATGTTTATGTAGTATATTTGTATAGCAAATGTAAAATGGTAGCGAGTTATAATATAAGGCGTAAAATGGTAGCGAGTTATAATATAAGGTGTAAAATGGTAGCGAGTTATAATATAAGGTGTAAAATGGTAGCGAGTTATAATATAAGGCGTAAAATGGTAACGAGTTATAATATAAGGCGTAAAATGGTAGCGAGTTATAATATAAGGCGTAAAATGGTAGCGAGTTATAATATAAGGCGTAAAATGGTAACGAGTTATAATATAAGCTGTAAAATGGTAACGAGTTATAATATAAGGCGCAACATATAATGTAGAATACTGGTAGCTATGTTATACGACGGGTGTGTTAACTTGAGGGAAGGCATCTTGCTAGTTTCAAATGAGCAATTGCCATGCAGTCATATAACGTGGAAGATGACTGGTAGCAGACAACTCTAAGTTTATGAATATGTGTAGTAAATGAGTGGATGAAGCGTAACCAATTTTACATCAGATATTTTATTTACATTTTGTTATGCTTGTACATAACATATGGGTACACACATAGAGTTTGAAAAAGCCCTTGAACAACTCTCTTCTGCGTTGCCTCCAGTTTTTGCTTTTCTTTAGCATCAAAATATGTGTAGTAAGCAAAAGGCTGCAGGTAGCAGATTAAGGCGTACAAGACTGAAGATGATTGCACAAGCCGCAAACAGGTCAGGGGTTGATAGCACTGTCACAAACAGGTCAGGGGTTGATAGCACTGTCACAAACAGGTCAGGGGTTGATAGCACTGTCACAAACAGGTCAGGGGTTGATAGCACTGTCACAAACAGGTCAGGGGTTGATAGCACTGTCACAAACAGATCAGGGGTTGATAGCACTGTCACAAACAGGTCAGGGGTTGATAGCACTGTCACAAACTTTTGGAACAGGTTTTTGCAGAATCTTGGACGGATTGCGTGGTAACAACCTGAGCCAATCACTAAAGAAGTTATGGCGCGGCCCAGGTACAGCTAGAACCTTGACCTTAAATATAGTTAGAATCATAAGGTGAGACTGATTGGTAGAAAAACAGCTTCTTCAAAGCTAGAGCCAAAGGGAGCTCTTGCAAAAACCTTTGTACTTTCGTTAAGCAAAAATGAAAGACTAAGATGAATAGAGAGGGCCTCGATAGCGCAAACCTATCGACAGCTTCGCTGAGAAAATGAGAAGCAACCTTAGCATAGTTGGCGTAACTGGTTGGACCAATGACAGCATTTATCTGCTAGCTATTCAAGAGTAACCTGTCATATTTCAGATATGGAAAATTGCAACACAAGGCTACATGATACATTTGCGTCATCACAGAATCACTCAGTTGTAAAGCATTTAGGTTGTTTTAGAACATGCATGGCTGTATCATACTTATGGTATTAACTTGATACTTTGAACCCTAGTATTGTACACTAAGTAGGCCTCCTGATCCTAGGCCATATTAACAACATTTCATAGACTGTCAAAACACTTACAATAGCACAATTCCTTTTGAGCTGAATATTATATGATTTTTAAATAGTATATTACTAATAGAATGCCTGGCGTTGCATGGGTATTAAAATTCAGCTTATAAATGGTGATGGGTAATGTAGTTGACTATCACTTGCTATTAGCTTGGCACATTGCAAATGGCTAATTTGAGCAAGTTAGTAAACTTACTAATAAGAGCCATGAGAGCAAGCATAAAATGACATCAAGCCATAACGGAGAGCGTCATGCATATTTTCACCCACATAGTGACATATATCGCCCAAAGAATCCATCAACCTAGTGTAGTTCAATTGGTCAAATAATTGTCTGGCGATAGGGAGGTTCCGAGATTAAATCTTCTGCAATACAGAGTCTTATTTTTAACATTTTCCCACGACCAAACAAGAGCGAAGCGATTGATTGGGAGATTTATGATAAATGCACATGTACACACAACTCCCGAAAAATTATCCGTTCACAGCCATCACCAAACCCTTGCAACGAAATCCTATCAACAAATTTAACTATTTTTCAATAAAGTCGTTTAAGTATAATAATGATACAAAATGCATATAAACCTATTTAAATATGTTACCAAGCCTTTAAAAGGTTACCGCAAATTCCTAAAACTAACCCATCTGATCGGATTATACACAAATAGACAGATTAATTTGGACGAAAATCGCCACAAAACGTTTGAAAAGCTTGGTTTAATAAAAGTTAAGACCGGAAATTGAAACGCCAAGTGACAGAGAATAGAACGATAAAGTCGTGCGCACTTCACGAAAAAATAACGTGCACATTTCACCAGTCTATAGTATTGTCGAAGGTTTCTGTAATTACCGTAGGAGTACTGAAATCGTTTCATTTTTGTCGATTTCAAAGTAACTGACATTTTAGACTCTTGAGTACTTCGGTATTCTAACTGATGTACAACGCAGTGTAAGTAAAGGAAATGACGATGATATTTTTTGCTAACGATTCTTATGAGATTTTAAGATTATGAGATTATACTTATGAGATTATAAAAACTATGACGTTTTTAAATGTAAACAAAATTGTATATTGGTTTTATATTATTACTATATTAATAATATTGGTTATTCTAATAATATCAGTGCATTTTACTTCTAGTATTGGCCAATATTACATTTCTCCTATTGCAGGGGGAGAGATATAAACATATAATCTTTTCCTTTTATTATTGCTATTTGTTGTATATAATAACACCTACACCCAGTACATTACAGCTACCATTGCAGTTATCCTATTGCACTGCAGTGCCATTTGACTGCTAATATTGCATTTCTCAACCATCAGTACCCTTTCTTTTTTCCAATATCTCTTTGGTCGTGGGCTGTATGACAGTGGAATTTCTAGTGATAGTTATAGCTGGACAAACCAAAGTACACACAAGCTTTGAGATTTATATACCCGGTATATAGATACAATTGAAGTTCAAAGCTTGCAGAACGTAATGAAAAGCAACATAAACCAAATAAAATAAACTGCTTTTTTCACACTTTTTCAAAAAAGTGCTGTTTTAGAGGTATTTAAAAACACATAATAATTGCAGTACACCGAGTCTGATAGAGTGTGTATAGAGTGTGTATAGAGTGTGTATAGAGTGTGTATAGAGTGTGTATAGAGTGTGTATAGAGTGTGTATAGAGTGTGTATAGAGTGTGTATAGAGTGTGTATAGAGTGTGTATAGAGTGAGTATAAAGTGTGTATAGAGTGTGTATAGAGTGTTTATAGAGTGTGTATAGAGTGTGTATAGAGTGTGTATAGAGTGTGTATAGAGTGTGTATAGAGTGTGTATAGAGTGTGTATAGAGTGTGTATAGAGTGTGTATAGAGTGTGTATAGATTGTGTATAGAGTCTGATAGAGTGTGTATAGAGTCTGATAGAGTGTGTATAGAGTGTGTATAGAGTGTGTATAGAGTGTGTATAGAGTGTGTATAGAGTGTGTATAGAGTGTGTATAGAGTGTGTATAAAGTGTGTATAGAGTGTGTATAGAGTGTGTATAGAGTGTGTATAGAGTGTGTATAGAGTGTGTATAGAGTGTGTATAGAGTGTGTATAGAGTGTGTATAGAGTGTGTATACTTGTTATTAATAGAAAAACAACTAGTTTTTACTGTAAATCTCTTGCTGCTGGGGATAAGAAGCTTTCTTGTCTTGCCTACCTTGACTACCTCGACTACCTCGACTACCTCGACTACTTCGACTACTTCGACTACCTCGACTACCTCGTCTACTGCGACTACTTCGTTTACGTCGTCTACCTCATTTACGTCGTCTACCTAGTCTAGTCTTGGCTACCAAAAATTTCAATCAGAGTCTCATTAAAACCTAGTGTTCCAACAGCAGCCATTTTTCATTTTTTGATCCATTAGAAGTGCCTTCGGTATTTCGGTAATATCTTAGAGCTAATACTCCAGTCAATTTGTAACTTTGAAATTATACTAAAAACCTATTACGCACAAAGGGACCAAAATGTTGCAATTTGAAGTAAAATTTTAAAAATGCAAAACTACACTGTTGAGTTTACTCGTTTGCAGGATCAGGGAAAAACAATTCCCAACTTATTTTCGCCCACGCCTCAAAGTATGCAATTAAACCAAAGATAATGAATCATGGAGGCAAACTAAGTCAAAGATAATGAATTCTGAATGCAAACTGAGCCAAAGATAATTAATAATGAATGCAAACTGTACAATGACAAAAATTTACAAATTTAATTTACTTCAAACTTTATTCAGAGTTGCCTCCCTCTGTCTGCCCTTTTTAGCCGGTGCATTTAACCGACGCCGATAACACATTATACTGCTCCCTAGAATAGGTAAGCATAAATAGCAGAGATTATAAACAAATGCATCATTGTATATTCATAGTGCAGCTAAAACTGGACAGCTTTAAACATGCGGTTATTGTAATATTTGAACAAGTTTGATAAAAAACAAAATTAAATATGAAATCGTAATAAACTTTGCTTGTATTGGCAATTTTTCAATAGTTATGTGATATATTTTGAGATAACAAGCTATTTCATGGGCTCAAATTCATTAGCATAGCATACCTCAGCAGTTAGGAACATTTGCAACTCACCCATTACCATAATTAATTCTAGCAGAACTTGTTTTTAGGATGAATTTTGAGCTATGTTAACCAATTTTCTGCAAAAGCTTCAAGTGAGAAGACAATACCATAACAATAAAATTAACTGGGGACACTGAATAGAGAGTGCTCACAGCAATAAATCATGTTTGTCATTAGCCTGTGCCACCACTAGTCAAACACTTGCATAAGCTAGTCATGCTGAATTCAGTTGTCAGTTTAGTGACTACCCCCCCCCCCTAACACTTCAATAGTTGTAACCTTGGCACTATCAAGGGTGATAACTTTTTGTACTATTTGTAATATTCTTTTCCACATCTTCTTTCTGTTAGGAATCGCCCCCTAAAAATGTCCTTTTTTCTTAGTATAGGATTTACTGTGACCATTTGATTATAAGATTTGGCACAAGACTACTGCGATTGGATGCTGCAATATTGTTAAAAAAGTGTTTACTGAGATGGCAAAATACAAAACAGATGAAGTATTGTTTGACACATATATTTTATATTTTGCCATTGCATTAAAAACTGTTAAGAAATCATCAACTTTTTATAGAATTTATGTTATATTTACCAAAACGTATCAAAATATTTCTTCTGTCCTTAGTTTGTTGGCATCATAAAACCAGATGGATCTAGTATTCGGTTTTATTGAACTTATGGAGACGAATGCAAACATCATATTTTTAAAACCAGCACTGGGCTTCTTAATTTGTTGTACTTGTTCACGTACATTGTTTACCAAATTATGAAGCTCCGCCTTCACTCAGCCTTCACTCCCCGCCTTCACTCCGCCTTCACTCCCCGCCTTCACTCCGCCTTCACTCCCCGCCTTCACTCCCCGCCTTCACTCCGCCTTCACTCAGCCTGGCTATCCACAGTGACTCTTGCACCTTCTGGCTCAGTTACGCAAACTGCTTTTAGCCAGCGACAGCCTTCCGCTATGATCTTGCCAGGTCAGTACCCGACAGAAATTCCATTAACACTTACATGTATATCAAATTTCAGCCACTCTCAGCTGGAAAGCAGCACCTGTTTGTTGCATTAACCTTGAACAAAGGTAACAAGGGTATGTTGTGAATAATTGGCAAAAGTTGGATGTTATGCAATGCCAGTCACGTGCAGCAACCGTACAGTTTGTTAGCGATTGTTGAATAAAAATAAATCTATTGTATGATAGTGAGTGATGGTCTATCCGTAGACACTCAAAGTATATTACTCTTCTTTCTCTCACCAGTTTAGCATATTAAGAATTAGTTATATAAAAAAATTTTCAGTCAACTTTTCAAAGCTTTCTTCATTTAATAGGATTTTTGACAGTTCTGTGCTATGCCTTAGGCTTCTTATTTTTGTTCAGCCTAAATTTGAGCGTGAATTTCTTGAGACTTCTTTTTTAATCACATCGTTTTCTAATATTCTGAAACATTTTCACATAAGCAATTAAGCTATGGGCAATGTGCAAATAGCACGCAGACAGGCAATATCAGTAACTTCCTTATGAACCCTTTGTTGACAAAGGTGTGTGCCCCTTGTTGAAACTTTGTTGTATGTGCATGCATGTGTGTGTGCATGCGTGCATGGGCACACGTGCATGTATGTGTCTGTTAGTTTGTACAAACATTCTGTATTTCCACATTTTTTGATCGATTGCATCCACACTTCACACGCATGTGCTTCGCTGCTTCCGTCAGGTCGTTAAAAATACTTGGTTTCCAAACTTGTCTGTTTTCTGAGAGTTAGACTGAGAGTTAGACTGAGAGTTAGACTGAGAGTTAGACTGAGAGTTAGACTGAGAGTTAGACTGAGAGTTAAACTGAGAGTTAGACTGAGAGTTAGACTGAGAGTTAGACTGAGAGTTAGACTGAGAGTTAGACTGAGAGTTAGACTGAGAGTTAGACTGAGAGTTAGACTGAGAGTTAGACTGAGAGTTAGACTGAGAGTTAGACTGAGAGTTAGACTGAGAGTTAGACTGAGAGTTAGACTGAGAGTTAGACTGAGAGTTAGACTGAGAGTTAGACTGAGAGTTAGACTGAGAGTTAGACTGAGAGTTAGACTGAGAGTTAGACTGAGAGTTAGACTGAGAGTTAGACTGAGAGTTAGACTGTTAATCAACCAACTGATTAGAAACAACTGAGTACCTCAATAATAATGATTGATATACTCAAACTATAACTCTAGAGAGATGCAGAGACAATGCATATTCATCAAACTACTTGTATGGTATACAAAAGTGTGTATACAGAGTCATACATGTAGTTAAAATTATGCCTGTGTAGTATAAAAATGAAAAAATCTCTCTTTACCATTGTCCTTGGTTAACACCAATGATAGCCTTTAACATACATATATGTTTCATAAATATCGTCGATAACCCATATTATCCTAATAATAGACTGAAGCCCTTTCTGGGAATTTACTTGTAAATTAATTAATCTTCGTATTATTTTGCAACTATTAATATATCTTTTATCAATTATTTTACTAGCTCTTATGAAACAAAGGCCAATAGCTGTGGCCTTTGCAAGCTTTACGACGTCATGCTGATGTCTTTTCGTTATGTTCATTTTTGGGCCAATAAAAAACCTTTATGGCTATATAGTCAGCTTATTGGTTTTCTTACTAGTAGTTACCAGTTCATTACTAGTTCTAATTTCAGTTTTCCTCGAAACTCATCGCTCTTAATCACTAGATCAGTTTTGAAGTGAAGACAAATACATGTACATGTAGATAGAGTGAATTTGTCAGAGTTAAAACTAAATCTAGTATTCCAACTAGTATTCCACGAAAAATCCACTCCACCTTATACCAGACACCAACTACTTCCACTACACTTGATACCAGACACCAACTACATCTACTACACCTTATACCAGTCACCAACTACATCCACTACACCTTATACCAGACACCAACTACATCCACTGCACCTTATACCAGACACCAACTACATCCACTGCACCTTATACCAGACACCAACTACATCCACTACACCTTATACTAGACACCAACTACATTCACTCCACCTTATACCAGACACCAACTACATCCACTATGCCTTATACCAGACACCAACTACATCCACTGCACCTTATACCAGACACCAACTACATCCACTACGCCTTATACCAGTCACCAACTACATTCACTACACCTTATATCAGATACCAACTACATCCACTATGCCTTATACCGGACACCAACTACATCCACTACACCTTATACCAGACACCAACTACATCTACTACACCTTATACCAGTCACCAACTACATCCACTACACCTTATACCAGACACCAACTACATCCACTGCACCTTATACCAGACACCAACTACATCCACTACACCTTATACTAGACATCAACTACATCCACTACACCTTATACCAGATACCAACTACATCCACTATGCCTTATACCGGACACCAACTACATCCACTACACCTTATACCAGACACCAACTACATCCACTACACCTTATACCAGACACCAGCTACATCCACTCCACCTTATACCAGACACCAACTATATCCACTACGCCTTATACCAGACACCAGCTACATCCACTACGCTTTATACCAGACACCAGCTACATCCACTACACCTTATACCAGACTCCAACTACATTGACTACACCTTCTGCTAGTCACCAACTAGTATGGAACATCTAGATCTAGTGTGGCTGAATCTTAGATCAGCGTCATCCGTTCTGGTATTAATGAGTTCGCAAACAGATAAGTGATAAAATTTTAGCTAAAATTTTACTAAAATACATACTGAAATTTTCTTCAAGTATGTTTTTAGTAAGCTAAATTCATATAAGTTAGATTCAGCGTTTATTTTACACGTTCACCTCGAAGGTAAGAACTCTGCATGTAGTACATCGTAATGTTACACTTTCTTGTAGATCAGAACAACAATATGCACTGAATTTATTTAGGTAACTGTAGTTACTAAGGTTATCATATTGTTTTGTTAGTAATTTTTAATGATGATGATTTTTACCAGGAAGTGATTGTATTAAATAATTACCATGGGTTTGTAGACCACTCTTTACGTCTATACAATATTTTTGCCTTATGATTCCATATATATATACTAGCTGTGCTACCCGGCGTTGCCCGGGTAATAGAAAATTCTTTAGACAGAAAATCAATTTGTATTTAACATATAACAACATTTGTCATTCTAACTTTCAAACTACATATCATGAGAAAAGTGTTTTGTCTTAGAAACAATGATAAGTAGTGAGGGTTTTTCGCTATTAGCCTGCGCGATATTAGCCAGTATGTGAGCGAACAGCTTTATATAATGATGATATATATAATATATCTATATATTATAATATTATGTATTTATATATAATATTATAATATATTATTATATATATAATTTAATATAATATAAATATATATAATATAATATATATATGTATATATATATATACAGGACAAATAGCGCAGTTGGTAAGGTATCGGGACAGTGATCATTAGGTACTAGGTTCAAACCCCAACAACTGCACCTTTCTGGTGGTCCTTAGACAAGACCCTTGCTTGTATAACGTCTACAACCTCTATGATGAGTGCAATAACCAAAGCCATGCCGGCTCGGACGTAGCCCGGTCAAACAAGGTCCGCGCTGCCTGTAGCTGAACCAGGACAAGACAGTGAAAAATGGGCTACTGGGTCAAAACGGATGAAATGGACTCGAACTGATAACACGGACCTCATGCATTGCTACTTTATGAGTGAACTTCAAAAGTGGGGCTACATGGGAAGGATGCGTCAATTGTGGATAAAAATGCGCCCTGAATTGCCACAAACCGCTAAGCAGCTTGTAGCTCAGAGGAGTAACATAATCAAACGGCACCCCATATCGGAACTTGAGGTAGATGAAATTAGGGAACAGTTCACCCAAGTAGCCTCGACGAACGAGGAGTGCATAGCAACACACTGTCACACATACACAATCTTGTGTTGACTAACGGGTTGAAGAAGACATGCACTTTGACCTTGACCCAAGGGTGAAAAAGCTTGCGGAAAATATCATCAACAAGATGCCAGCTGCTAATGATTATGGAAGCAGGGTACCACTACAAAGAGTTAGCATTCCTAAGAAGCTGTTAGAAGACATTAACTTGGCACTGGAGTCAATCTCAACTGGATCGATCAGTAAGACTAATGCCCTAATCTACAGTACAGCAACCATCATCTTGGAGGATATGGGTATTAAGCCAGTGCCAACAAGGCTTCAAGCCATTCCATCCTGGCAGCTGAGGCTACAAAATAAGATCAAGGACTTGCGCAAAAAAGCTAGTAGGCTCAGTGAGAGATATAACCACAGTTTGGAGCGTCCAAAAAGGGAAGCCACAATAGAAGCTCTAGAATCTGCCAAACAGCAGCTAGTAGCATTCTGGGCACGACTGAAGCGGTACACCAAAGAGCGGGATAACAAGAGAATGAACGAACTGTTCATCAATAATCCATCTAGTGTGTATTCCCAGTTCAAAGGTGAACTGCAGAAGCCAATGTCAGATCCTCCCCGATCCAGCACTTCAAAGTTCTGGAAAGACATCTGGGAGAAAGAGACTACTCATAACACCACTGCAAGCTGGCTGAAGAGGCTTAAAGAGAGCCATCAACACACTGTGGCTCAGCAAGGACTCACCATCAGCGAAGTGGACATCAATTGCAGAGTGCAGCGTATGAAGAACTGGGCAGCACCTGGCTATGACATGATTCAAGCCTTCTGGTTGAAGAAATTGACATCACTTCACACTAGGATGGCTAAGCAGATGGAATGCCTAATAGAATAAGGTGACCATCCAGAATGGCTGACCAAAGGACGAAGTGTACTTCTGATAAAAGATCCAAAGCAGGGGCCGATTCCCAAAAACTATCAACCAATAACGTGCTTGCCCCACCACCTGGAAACTGGTCTCAGGAATAGTTGCAGACAAACTGGAAGAGCACATGAGTCACTATATGACCAGTGCTCAGAAAGGAATTGGGCGCAACACCCGAGGAGCCAAACATCAGTTACTGGTGGATCGGACGGTCTGTTAAGACAGCAGGAGAAGGCATACCAATCTTACCATGGCTTGGATTGACTACAAAAAGGCCTATGACTCAATTCCCCATAGTTGGATACTTGAGTGCCTCAGTATGTACAATGTTTACCCTGCTCTTGTGGCATTCATCAAGATGTCAATGACCAAATGGAAGACGGAACTGGAGGCTAATGGCAAAAAGCTGGCGAGTGTAAAAATTAGGTGAGGCATCTATCAAGGTGACTCCTTATCACCGCTGCTCTTCTGCATATGCCTAAACCCTCTAAGCAGTATGCCGGAGAAGGCTCAATATGGGTACCAGTTTAAGAGTGACACCAAGATAAACCACCTCTTCTACATGAATGACATCAAGCTGTACGCTAACAAAGAAAGGGACATTGATTCGCTAATACACCTCACTCAGGTATACAGCAAAGACATCGGAATGACCTTCGGTATTGAGAAATGTGGAAGGCTGATTCTTAAGAAAGACCATTCGATGCTCACAGATGGCCTAAGAATGCCAAATGGTACCATCAAAGATATAGAAGAAGGGTACAAGTACTTGGGGATTATGCAAAGCAACATCAACCACGAAGCCGAAGTACGTCACAAAGCCATTACCGAATACAAGAAAAACCTTCGGCAGGTCCTACGTAGCCAGCTCAATGCCAAGAACCAAGTCATGGCAATAAATACCTACGCACTGCCAGTAATAAGGTATCCAGCAGGCACAATAAAGTGGACTGAGGAAGCCATCAAGGAAACAGATATAGCAACTCGTAAACTGCTGACCATGCATGGAGCACTCCACCCAAAATCTGATACTACTAGATTGTATCTCGATAGGAAAGATGGCGGTAGGAGACTCAAAAGTGTACAGCAGACAGTGAAAGAGGAAGAACAAAGCATCAAAGCCTATGCAGCCTCCATGGCCACTTCAGATAAGTTGCTAGCTGAATTTCAATCGGCTGCTCCTACAATGGAGCTTCGCCCTGATGATGAGGAAATTGATTGGCACACGAAACCTCTTCATGGTGCTTACCACCGACAAATATCTAAGGTTGGCGATCTTCACCAGACATATATGTGGCTGAACAAAGGAAACCTAACGGCCAATACAGAGTCACTAATCATGGCAGCCCAGGAGCAAGTGCTCCCAACAAGGCAACTTCAAACAAAAATCTATCACACTAGAGACGATCCTAGATGCAGACTGTGCAAATATGCGCCTGAGACCATCCAACACATCATCAGTGGATGCAAGCAGCTAGCAGGAAACGCATACACTGAGCGACATAATCATGTCGCAGGTATTGTGTATAAAAGTCTATGTGATGAGTATGGCCTTAATAAACCACAACACTGGTGGGAAGCTCTTGGTAAGGTCAATGAAAATGACCACGCTAAGGTTTTCTGGGACTTCTACATCCGGACTGACAAGCATGTCCTAGCAAACCAACCAGATATAGTGGTGATGGACAAGGAGAACAAGGGGGCTACTATAATAGATATAGCAGTACCCAATGACTACAATATAGCCAGCAAAGAAAAAGAGAAGGTAGAGAAATATCTCCCTCTAGGAGAAGAGATTGAAAAATGCTGGGATGCAAGAACAACTGTAATCCCAGTAGTCATTGGGGCACTGGGCGCAATAACACCGGCGCATAAAATGTGGCTTGCCCAAATACCAACAGCAATCAACTCAGGTGAGTTGCAGAAAAGTGCGCTATTGGGAACAGCTAAGATCTTGAGGCGAGTGCTCAAACTCCAAGTTTTTGGTAGAAGACCCGAGTTAGAGCAGAAATTACCACCCATACGGGTTAACTGGGGTGAGGAAACAATTTTATTTATATATAATTATATATATATATACAAACCGCACCTGAGGAGTGCATCGCGCAAAAAAGATTTGTAGCGCTTGTATTAAAAATCTACGTTACTCCTAATATTTTTTCTATTATATATATACCCTATATTTATATATATCAACTAATAGGTCAGAGACTTTAAGTAGAACTCTAAGCAGTTTGAACTCTTGAACTCTAGCTACCAACTGTTGTACTTGTAGTTATTGCTGTCCTCCTGAATCAATGGATCCACTAATTAATAAATAGTCATTTATAACTGTTGTTAGTTTCTAATAATTTCTCTAGTTTCTAAACGGACTTCATTTTTTATTTTAAAAATTCTTCTGATGTTCCATAATTTAGCCATTTTAACAATATTAACTGAAATATAACAAGCTTCTACTAGTGAGCTTATAGCAAACATCCCTAAGTATCAAGTAGCTGTTGGTATTTGCCTTTTACAAGTACCAACTCAGATCTTAGCCTCTGGGCTGTGATTAGTTGTGTCAGCAATGCCATTGACCAAAAAAAATGGTAAATACATGTTTTTATGTTCTCTTGACTTTCACATTCACACTGGCAACCTTGAGATCACAAATTTAAACTATTCATAAAAACTGTCTATTTATTCATAAAGTATTAGTGGTAAAAAGTTGAAACTTGTAATTGTCTTCTCAAGATTACAATGAGCTACAACTTGAAATTTAAAAATAATAAATGTGTTTGAAAAACTTTTGTTTCAATAAATTTATTCCAAAGCCTTATGCTTCCAAAATGACAAGTTATTTTGCTTTATTCTGCAGAACATCTTGGAGAGCTTATATAATGACCAGTCATATTTGTGAATAGCTGTTTGGTATTACTTATTCTCATCCAAACATCATATCTGTATATGTTATGCACTCCTAATCACTACTAACAGTTCATTCTAATGGGACTCTTCTTCTTTTGTATTGTATAATTTTCTAAGTAAAAAATGGATAGGGTAAAATAAAACCCTTAAGAAAACCATTTGCTTCATTTTAAGCAGTCGTCAGAATTTAATCAAACCAATGATATACAGCCCCATGTATGGGGGGCTGTATATCATTGATCAAACTTCATGTAGGTGTGTTATAATTACAATGTTGTTGAGTTGGTAAAGGACATTGGTGGACAAGAGTAACATTAGATTGGTATTTGCATGCAAGAGTGTATGGATTTTATTGTTGCAGTAAGCCAGTAACTCATGCCATTCTAGTAACCTGAACTAAACTTATTTTTGCTCAAGACAAATGGAAATAACATTCAATTTGAAGCCGCTTGCTTTCACACAGTTGGATTTATCTGTTCTTACGTTAAGTGTAGTGGGCGGAGCTATTTGTGCATAGCTCTTGTCTTAACACCGATGAAAATCGAGTGCCCGGATAGCTCAGTCGGTAGAGCATCAGACTTTTAATCTGAGGGTCCAGGGTTCGAGTCCCTGTTCGGGCGAAGCTCATTGTTTTTAAGTTATGTTGACGCTCTGTTTGTAACAGCGGTGTAGAATTCATTTGATTGGTTAAATTGTCGAAGCGTAAACAGAAAGCACAATTCTGGAAAAATCTCGCTATCTCCCTATTGCTTACTAAAAATTGGTGATCAGACATAGCAAGTACTGAAATAGATAAATTCATACAATCACGATACTTTTACTATATTCAACAAAGATAGTGCTAGTAAATTTTATCGCATATTGAAAATAAGGTATGTTTTTGTAAACAGACTTATCAACTACTAGTTTTGTTATAAGTCAAATAGATGGAGGTTTTATAACAACGTACAATGGCGTCTTTAGATAACTCGATTTTTGTATAAATATATATTTTTAAATAGGATGAAACTTTCTCAACTTATGTTTCTGTATCTATGGTGTGTATCTATAGTCATAAATGCTACTGTATATGTAAGCGGGTGCGACTGTATACTAAATCTCTCCCGAATGTGACTTGCAGCATATCCTGGACAGTTGACTCATATGGTAGTCGCTGCTTATTATCATCGTGTGACACAAAGAGATCTTACACACGCTGACTCAGCCTTGTGCCTTTATGAGCAAAAGTCAGCCCTGTGGCTCCTTCTGAACACCATTTCCCTCTCTCTCTCTTCATCTGAAAACACCAACTGGAGTCTTTTGATTTTAGGTGGCTGTTGGAGAAGGCACGCATATTCTGAAATGCCACTGCGGATTTATATTGTCGGAGTTATATGTTTAAGCCTGACATCGTTAGTACGGAGTCAAACTATACCTAGCTGTTTTACCGAAGCTGTTGGGAGTAACTCCATTGACTGCGATAACGACGACTTAACAGGATTAGATAACTCTGTCTATGATAGTATCAGTGGACTAGAGGCTGGCAAGGTAAAAAAACTGTGATTCGTTATTGACTTAGTTATTGACCCTTTCAGTGGCGGATGAGTTTTTGTAACGTGTATGACATTCTTATCATATGAGATTTATTTAATTCTAGAAGTTCTTATATGTAAAAAGAAGCTGAAAACTTATTTGCAGACGTTAATCTCTGCTTGTTTAGGTTTTTATGTCCAACTAGCAGTGAGCTTGTCGATGCCTGGGATTTCCCTCACTTTAATCAGACAGCCTGCGAGTGAGTGTTTGAGAGGCTCGTTCTCACGAACAAAACAGAGTTTTGAATCCGAACAGTTTCAGGGACCTGATTGAAGGCGCAGGGCATAAGAGTAGGAAGTTTGAATGAAATCGGCTAAAAATTATGGAAACGCATTCTGTTGACACAGATTAACAAACAGACACACTCAATGAAAAAGGGGTTTTATTAATGTACATTAATTAAAGTTAACATATGATCTAAAATAAACCAGCTATCTGTATTACATATTTTTTCATAGCCTTAGCCAAGGTATAAATAACTAGTAGATGTGTTTTATTTCATAGATAATAAGGATTCAATTAACTAACTGCGTTATCACCGACCTAGACTTCCTGAACAGTGATTACCTTAACGGAGTAGAGTATCTCTACCTCAACAGCCTCACAGGCTTACAGAACTCTCATCTAGGGTCACTGGTGAGCCCCGTCTCTCATTCCCTCCGACTCCTCGAGATAGCCAACAACCCCCAGCTCACCTCAATCGATGAGCTAATACCAACCGGATTTGGGTAGGCTTTGTACTCGCCAGCCAACAATCTAGCGTAGAGAGTGTTTATACCTTGTAACAATCTAGTGTAGAGAGTGTTTATACATTGTTATTTTGCCCGTCATACGAGTGTGTCTTTTTTATCACTCTCATGCGAGTCTGTTTACCATTTGAGTTTGCCATCTACGGGATCTAACATATTTTCACTATCTGCATAACTACCACCTGGGTGGGCTTACCAATTATTTTCAACATATTTACTACCACGTCTACCACGTTCGAATCTTTACATTGTAAACTGTTTTACTACCTGAGTGTGTTTTTCATATTATAGACCTACCTGCCACTATATTTACAATCTCTACATCCAACGCATAGCTGTGGTCATTAATACGAAAATATTTTCACGCTGGATTGGCTATGAGACTAATGCATAGTTAAATATCTGCCATCATCCAACTTCATAATAACTTCTTCAGTCAGAGAATTTTGTTGGAAGTTAAAAAGTTGTTTTAAGTTCACCGAAGAGTTCACCTGATAGATTTGTACAATATTAAACAATTTAGGAATAGCATTATGTGGAGGTCTAATTCTAGTACCATAACATAAAACAAGAAGAGTTTTCCAGTAAAATAAATGCGTATCATTTTTTTTTGTCAAATAATTTTGTGACATGCATAGCAGCTAATGGTTTTTAATCTACTTTTCCCTCAGAAATGAGAAAACACCACGGCCAATGTTATGCATGTATACACATTGAATTGTAGAAATGAATGGGTTAATTTGAAGACACTTCGAATGCAGAATAATGCGATCAACTTGATTGATCCTACACTGTTCAGCGAGATCATTGGACCTGACGAGTATAATTTTGAAGGAAATAGCCTTAGTGTCCTTGACCTATCTTCGCATAGCGCTGTCACATCTGTAAGAAAATTGTTGTTCAGCGGAAACCGTCTAACAACAGTGCTTGGCCTCCACAGATTTAAGAAACTCGAAAAGCTTGACTTATCAAACAATGAGTTGACAGATGTCAGTTCCTTTGTCACAAATGTTCTGTAAGTATACTAGTCACAAATGCACTGTAAGTATACTAAAGTCACAAATGTACTGTAAGTATACTAGAGTCACGAATATACTGTAAGTATACTAGAGTCACGAATATACTGTAAGTATACCACAGTCACAAATGTACTGTAAGTATACTAGAGTCACAAATGCACTGTAAGCATACTTGAGTCACGAATGTACTGTAAGTATACTAGAGTAACAAATGTACTGTAAGTATACTAGAGTCACAAATATACTGTAAGTATACTAGAGTCACAAATGTACTGTAAGTATACTAGAGTCACAAATATACTGTAAGTATACTAGAGTCACAAATGTACTGTAAGTATACTAGAGTCACAAATATACTGTAAGTATACTAGAGTCACAAATATACTGTAAGTATACTAGAGTCACAAATGCACTGTAAGTATACTTGAGTCACGAATGTACTGTAAGTATACTAGAGTAACAAATGTACTGTAAGTATACTAGAGCCACAAATATACTGTAAGTATACTAGAGTCAGGAATATACTGTAAGTATACTAGAGTCACAAATATACTGTAAGTATACTAGAGTCACGAATATACTGTAAGTATACTAGAGTCACGAATATACTGTAAGTATACTAGAGTCACGAATATACTGTACGTATACTAGAGTCACGAATATACTGTAAGTATACTAGAGTCACAAATGTACTGTAAGTATACTAGAGTCACGAATATACTGTAAGTATACTAGAGTCACAAATGTACTGTAAGTATACTAGAGTCACAAATATACTGTAGGTATACTAGAGTCACAAATGTACTGTAAGTATATTAGAGTCACAAATGTACTGTAAGTATACTAGAGTCACAAATGTACTGTAAGTATACTAGAGTCACAAATGTACTGTAAGTATACTAGAGTCACAAATGTACTGTAAGTATATTAGAGTCACAAATGTACTGTAAGTATACTAGAGTCACGAATATACTGTACGTATACTAGAGTCACGAATATACTGTAAGTATACTAGAGTCACAAATGTACTGTAAGTATACTAGAGTCACGAATATACTGTAAGTATACTAGAGTCACAAATATACTGTAAGTATACTAGAGTCACAAATATACTGTAAGTATACTAGAGTCACAAATGCACTGTAAGTATACTTGAGTCACGAATGTACTGTAAGTATACTAGAGTAACAAATGTACTGTAAGTATACTAGAGCCACAAATATACTGTAAGTATACTAGAGTCAGGAATATACTGTAAGTATACTAGAGTCACAAATATACTGTAAGTATACTAGAGTCACGAATATACTGTAAGTATACTAGAGTCACGAATATACTGTAAGTATACTAGAGTCACGAATATACTGTACGTATACTAGAGTCACGAATATACTGTAAGTATACTAGAGTCACAAATGTACTGTAAGTATACTAGAGTCACGAATATACTGTAAGTATACTAGAGTCACAAATGTACTGTAAGTATACTAGAGTCACAAATATACTGTAGGTATACTAGAGTCACAAATGTACTGTAAGTATATTAGAGTCACAAATGTACTGTAAGTATACTAGAGTCACAAATGTACTGTAAGTATACTAGAGTCACAAATGTACTGTAAGTATACTAGAGTCACAAATGTACTGTAAGTATATTAGAGTCACAAATGTACTGTAAGTATACTAGAGTCACGAATATACTGTACGTATACTAGAGTCACGAATATACTGTAAGTATACTAGAGTCACAAATGTACTGTAAGTATACTAGAGTCACGAATATACTGTAAGTATACTAGAGTCACAAATGTACTGTAAGTATACTAGAGTCACAAATGTACTGTAAGTATACTAGTCACAAATGTACTGTAAGTATACTAGAGTCACGAATATACTGTAAGTATACTAGAGTCACAAATATACTGTAAGTATACTAGAGTCACGAATATACTGTAAGTATACTAGAGTCACAAATGTACTGTAAGTATACTAGAATCACAAATGTACTGTAAGTATACTAGAGTCACGAATTTACTGTAAGTATACTAGAGTCACGAATGTACTGTAAGTATGCTAGAGACTTGTAGATATGTCTCTGTAATCTCTTGAATAACAAATCAGCCTATCAAAAACCATAAAACTGCATAAATCTTACAGCATTCCACATAAGATTGTTTGCTGTGTTAAATGTGTTAAATGTGTTAAACGTGTTAAATACGTTAATTGCATTAAATGCGTTAAATTAGTTAAACGGATACTGGAGTTCAAACGCAACCTATACCTGATTTTTTAACCATTGCTATTTTTTTTAAATTGAAATCTAGCTGGATAGAATTGAACTAAGCAAATCGTTGGCCATCGTTGATCATGTAGTCTGTAGGTCAGGTAGTATGAAAGTTAGTCATCTCAGATAGTTTGTCGAATAGCAGCTTAAATTTGCATATTTGCATAAACAATGGAATGGTTGTGCTCAGCGTACATGTACATTAATAAAATACGTGTTCTCTAATATTTTGGTCATGAGTTTGAAATAGGTCTTCAATGAACTAGTTTGGCTAGCTCTTGTATAGCATCAGTAAACACTCGTAGTTCTAGGTTGGCACTCCATGCGACCCTTCCTGTCATCAGTCAGATTTTTAGTGAATCACAAACTCTGTACGCTGATATAGCTAGCTTCTTTAAGCATTCATTAGAAAAATGTTTTATTTGTGGTTCTGATTTTTATCCAGTTCGATGCTCAATAGATATTTCATATAATAAAGAAGATATTGTTTCTCAAGTTATATATACATGTACATAAATAACGCCTAAATAGTCTTGCCATAATAGTTAAATGTTGTTATTGTTAAGAGTTTGTCATTTTATAAGTTGTTTTTTATAAGTATTACCATTATTTACTGCGTATATTTTGTTCTATTTTTCCTTAAGAGCTCAAAAGCAGGTTACATGTACTTTGTTGAGAAAAGTACTAAAACGCATAATTGCCATTGGCGGACGCTTCGAGAGATTCTTGTGTTCAGAGGGCTAGCGTTTCTCACGTAAAACCTCAAGAGCTAACTAATCTGTCGGGCATTCTACCAAAACCTGCTTTCAAGCAGGAATCTTCTATACAGCAAGTTTATATGTTTCAGGACAAGCAGTCTGCTTGAATCATTTGATTTGAAAAACAACCGCCTGACTTCCTTTAATCCGCAAGGACCAGTTTTGAATAATCCAAGCTCTCTCACCATAGACCTCCAAAACAATAGACTTCAAACAATAGCCAGTCTTGGACAAAGGTAAGTCAGCCAGTGTGTTATGTTATGGATTCGTGAATGCTAGCAAGACTGTAATAGGCTGAAAAGGCATTTAGTTTATGCCACAGTATTTCTTTGGTGATGCATCAAATCTTTACTATAATAAGACTCGTGTCCGTCCGTCTGTTGAAAACCGCAGCGGATGTTGGAAATATATTGCATTATACAGAATTCTAACTCATGGCCACACCTCTAACTAACCCTTCTATTAAGGGTACTTCTATTAGGTTACTTCTATTAAACTGAGCGAACTCTCCACAACACAAAAAACGATTGACCATGAGCTTTTATTAACCAAGGAAATCTCAAAGCGGAAGAAGCCCATCTGTTTAAGATTTGACATTGCTTTAGCATTATTGTACCAGTATTAGTATCTGAGTGTTATATCTGAGTGTTAGCGTTAGACTTTATTCTACAGCGTAGCGAAGAATGTCAAGTCATTGTACCTGAGAGGAAATGGTGACCTACAGATAGAGAGCGGCTCATTTAGTAACTTGAATAATCTGGAAACCCTGGACATATCAGACTGCGGCATAGCAGAGGTGAGAAATCAAGTAGGCAAAGCTATAGATATACATGTTCATAGACACTGCGATTAACATTTGACAGTTTTTGAATAATCGCTCTACCATCTACGTACTAAAGGTGACATAGTAATTTCATGCTTGATTTATTGGCTGCAGTTCCTGCCCCGTGGATACAGTCAGTTGTGCTAGTTTCTACTCGCGTACTCAGTTGTGTACAAATGACTCGGCAGTACCTTCTCAGGTACACACAGACCTGCCAACCCAAGAGTGGGCAATGCGTGAGAGTTGGCAGGTATGGGTACACACTAGGTACCAAATTAACTACCAGCCAATCGTATCTAGCGGACCTGCTAACCACACCTGATAGGGTCAGCTTTAGCGAATAGATGTTTTAGCCTCTCTAGAAAAACTGACTTAATAGAGCTTATCACTAGCTTCCCATCACCTGCTACTTAGTCCATATTTGTATGACTCAAGTGACTGACTAGAGTTACTTACCAGTAAGTAAGCCTTAGTTTGATAGACTGACACCCCGCCACTGGGCCATTCCAGCACATTCCCAAGTCGAAGAGTAGTCTCTAGTAGTCTAGTATAATGAACGCGATAGCCCGTGATGCTAACAAATTATTGCATGGCGGAAGGGTTACAAGAGCAAACTCGCTACTCGCCACTTTTATATAATTGCACCACTCCTGTATAAATGCACCACTTCTATAAGAGCAGACTCGCTACACGCTACTTTTCCATTGCTCCGTTTTAATTGTAGCCTCATTACCATAATAAGCTTGATACAGCTTTCCAAACAACTAATAGAGACGTTGTAAAATTAACATATTTGAAAATCATTCATTACGCATTGAGTCTAACGCAACACTGACATAAATTTAGTCATCACATGCAGTGGACCAAGAGACATACAGACATACAGACATACAGATGAGTCAGAGAGTGCATAACCTATTTTGACATCATCGCTAGTAGCTGTGGTCTACATGGTGTACTACCGAATGTCTGCTATGGTCAAAAGTATTGGACTTCTACATCCTGTTCGGTAAAACCTCCTTTAAGGAAACCTCATTGATTGTATTGATATCTATTTTTGAGAACTCATGGAGTTGTACAGTTCCCTTAACATACGACATAACGTTAGAGCAAATGTATGAGTCCACAACTGAAGTGCTTGCCCCTATGGTACAATGTAAGCGAACTTAAAGAGGCTATTCACATTGAAATAAGACGTAAAAATATAACATAACCAATGCAGTAGATGCAACTAGATGACATCTAAACCAACTATAAGTTGGTTTAGATGTCATCTAGTATTAGTTAGAGTCAATTAGCCAGTGTACCCTACTCCCTCCTCTCCTTCTGCGCATAGGTATTGCCAAACATCCTTCCGTCTATACGTATCTCTAAAGTATATCAACTATAAAACGCTTTCTACTAATTATTAGTTTACCAATTTAATTTTTATGTTTAGCTTTTTACAATGTACTAGTTTAATATTACATGTAATAATATTTATTAAAGAATTAATAGAATAAATTTTCAAGTTGTGGACGTTATTGAAACAGTACAGTGTATTCCTAAGTAGTATTTGCTAAAACATTCCAACATGCGAAGCAGATCTTGGAACAAATTTCAAGATACAGATAATTTTCGATCCAAACAAATTTCTGCTTGTCTGTATAGAAAAAAAAGTTCAGGGTTTTTAATTGGCTGCTGTTAAAACAAATGCAACAATCCTTATTCACAGGTATCTACGCATCTGCAAAACTTGAGCAAACTGAGAATCCTTGACCTACATGACAACCACCTCAATGAGCTCTCCAATGTAACATTCTCAGGCACCACGAATGTTGAGGAGATAAATCTCAAGAACAATCAGCTGCAGCAGATAGACTTCATGTCAACGAGCTCGATCATACTTGAGAAGTTGAAGAGGTTAAATATCGGAGGAAATCAACTAAAGAACCTCGCTAACTTTGTATCAGCTCCTGCCCTGCAAGAACTCAGGATGGATGGCGGAGCGGATACAAATGAGTAAGTCTATGGACATGCATTTATTCATAAATTGTATCATTTCTTTTAGATCTAAGCGTTACAAGAAAGTTTGTTTCATATTTCCCTCTTATCTCAAAAAATATGTTTAATACTAAAACTAGCAACAATATTAATACTAGTACTAACAAGAGTACTAGCACTCATAATACTGAGAATGGCTAAAATAATAATAAAAAATTAAAAATAGTGAGAATAATAATAACGATGATAATATGTACAAATATTAATAGTTCTAGTTTTAATACTAATAATAATACTAATACTATCGATACTTATAACAATACTAATAATTGAAGTGATAATACCAATAATGGCTACAATAATAATTAATATATTAGCAATAATAATAATGTTAATGATACTGTATTCCTATTTTATTTAAACTAGCGGACAGCTACCAAAGCTTGTTATCTCTGCCCTAGATAAAATATTGCTTTGATATTTAAATATTCGTGCCTGGCTTATTCTGGAGATCCTTAGTAAGGCCAAGTGTAGAGCTGTATCTATAACAGTCCACTTCCTGTAAGGCCAAGTGTAGAGCTGTATCTATAACAGTCCACTTCCTGTAAGGCCAAGTGTAGAACTGTATCTATAACAGTCCACTTCCTGTAAGGCCAAGTGTAGAGCTGTATCTATAACAGTCCACTTCCTGTAAGGTCAAGTGTAGAGCTGTATCTATAACAGTCTACTTCCTGTAAGGCCAAGTGTAGAGCGGTATCTATAACAGTCCACTTCCTGTATGGGAGATTGAACTTACCATTTTGTACTCATAGCTAGAGCAGAGAAAAAGTGCAGCAACTTTGATTTCAAGCCAAAACTACCATATCTGGGTCATAGCCTCAGTGAACAAACATTATTCTAAAATATCTTATTGTTCCAGCTTGCTAAATCATAGCTTTTTAAGACCTTGGTGATACTTGTTGACTCTAATGCTAGTCGGTGTATATTTGTTAGGTTCAACCAGCTCAGCTCATGCCTCTCCTTCACAGAGCTACCAGCCACTCTGAAGATTGTATGCGCAAGAGGAATTCGTGCTGAGACTGTAAATAGTTGTGAATTCAGATCATTTCTGGGTTTGCTTCGAAATCAAAATGTGAGAAAATTTAAATATCTTATCAATACATTTATTAATAAAAGTCTGTCAGTCTTTTCTGTAAGTGTAAACATTAAGTAGATACTTTGTCTGTCAGGTGATATACAACAACAATGATTGTTGTGACAAGCCAACTTGCAACACAAACGTTAGCCTCAGCTCCTACCCATCACCAATAACCTGCCCCAGCATTGAGACACTTTGTACCATAAGCCCTGTTGAGCCTCCGGGTAAGCCAGATGACTAATTCCAGATTGAATGATTTGAAAACTTATTTTGGTTGACAAACTTGCTAATCATTTTGCTTGCTTATTTAAATTTGCCAATCGCTTGCTGTTTATTATCACATGGTCAGCACATTTTGTCAGGCGACGATAGAAAAATAATATTCATTTAGAGAGGTACCCACAATACTATCCTGTTTTGTCAAAACATTGGATGCAAATAGATGCTGTATAGATATTGAAAATGTTATTTATTAAGATATGCATATACTTACATATTCAAACGCTCAGCCATTCACAAATATTCAGATATTTTCTATTAGTAAATATTTTTTTGTTTCAATTTTGAAGGCATTTATGTCAATTCTATCAAGTATTTAAAGAATTATTGGTTTAGAGTACCAAATTTATTATGAATAGAGCTAACATGGTCTAGAGGTCTACAGCATTTGACATGCGATTGGCAGGTTGATTATAAAATGAATAAAATGAATGGATTTGGAAAGATTGGCGGCTTACCTTTAATTTTCCCCTCTGTCAAACAAGCCATGCTTATTAGTCTAAAAGTAAGCAACTGTAAAATGATGATGCAAGTAGAGTTTCTTTTGAATTATGCATTCAATAGTCAGGCGTAGCTGGGTTTGTCTCAGAATTATATTTAAATGTGTTGTATTCAAGGGAACTAAGAAGTCAGTTCAATTGTAACTTGTTTGTAATAAAACAATCTATGCAGGAATGACTACTGGAGTTGTTGAAGGAGGGACGACTGTAGGAGTGACCGGAAACACAGAACGGGCCAACTTTCAGGGCCTCCAGGGTACGGAGCTGGTGAGAATCCATTTATAATCATTCAAAGTTTTAAAACTTATAAGTTTGGATAAAAAGGTTGTACTTGTTAGCAAAATGCTATACTAAATTTGTTGCGTTGCAGCTAGTGATGATCCTTGGATATGTTTTGGCGCTGCTGTTGTTGGTCTTGGTTATCATCATGTGTCTGCGGAGATACAGATCATATGAAAAGTGGTTGGAGGACCACCAACAAAGAGATCTGGAAAAGCTTGGCTCCATGCAACTTCAGTGCGTATTTGCTACTCACAATGTATTTAGCTTTCTAAAAAAGTAGAAAAAGATGGGGTAAGAAACATAGCGACTACAAAGGCAATAATCCATGATTCAGCTGATCTCTACATTGATAATAATCTGTAACACCCGCTGTATATACTGCCTGTAATGTACTTACTGTAGAGCAACTGCACTGCTATACACTGTACATAATGTACTTACTGTAGACCAACTGCACTTCTATACACTGTACATACTGTACTTACTGTAGAGCAACTACCCTGTTATACACTGTACATACTGTACTTACTGCAGAGCAACTGCACTGTTATACACTGTACATACTGTACTTACTGCAGAGCAACTACCCTGCTATACACTGTACATAATGTACTTACTGTAGAGCAACTGCACTGTTATACACTGTACATACTGTACTTACTGCAGAGCAACTGCACTGCTATACACTGTACATAATGTACTTACTGCAGAGCAACTGCACTGTTATACACTGTACATAATGTACTTACTGCAGAGCAACTGCACTGTTATACACTGTACATAATGTACTTACTGCAGAGCAACTGCCCTGCTATACACTGTACATAATGTACTTACTGTAGAGCAACTGCCCTGTTATACACTGTACATAATGTACTTACTGTAGAGCAACTGCACTGCTATACACTGTACATAATGTACTTACTGTAGAGCAACTGCACTGTTATACACTGTACATAATGTACTTACTGCAGAGCAACTGCACTGTTATACACTGTACATAATGTACTTACTGCAGAGCAACTGCCCTGCTATACACTGTACATAATGTACTTACTGTAGAGCAACTGCACTTCTATACACTGTACATACTGTACTTACTGTAGAGCAACTGCACTGTTATACACTGTACATACTGTACTTACTGCAGAGCAACTGCACTGCTATACACTGTACATAATGTACTTACTGCAGAGCAACTGCACTGTTATACACTGTACATAATGTACTTACTGTAGAGCAACTGCCCTGCTATACACTGTACATACTAATTAACGAACCACAACACTCATTTTAAACAGATCTATAGAATTGCAATCAAATTTTCAACATTTAATAAACTGCTAGAAATTCTCAATTTAGCTGTTCTGCTGTCTGCCCAGGGCGCTGCGGAGGAGTACAGACACCCTGGACTCTGTTGACGGGAGATTAGGTGGTGCCAGTCCCAAGATCGGAGTAAACGGCACTCTACAAAAGTATAAGGTATATGGTCAGAAATCGGCGGATACATTGAGCATGGCAAGTGGTTACAGCCAATACAGCACAGCCAATGGAAAAAGTCCTTTCATGGGAAGACGAAAGTTCAAAGATGCTGTCCCTAATGAACCAGAGGAGCTGGCGACAAGATACATGGGCCCTGCACAGTGAGTCCACAGTTTGTAGTATGTAGTCAATCGTCATGGTGGTCTATGACAGTATGTAGTCAATCGTCATGGCGGTCTATGACAGTATGTAGTCAATCGTCATGGTGGTCTATGACAGTATGTAGTCAATCGTCATGGTGGTCTACAGTATGTAGTCAATCGTCATGGTGGCCTATGACAGTATGTTGTCAATCGTCATGGTGGTCTATGACAGTATGTAGTCAATCGTCATGGTGGTCTATGACCATTTGGACTTATGAAGTGAACGCTTTGCTGTCTAGGATTAATGATCCGAGCATAGCAACAACAGGGGAAGGTATAAATTAACCGACGTCGGTCTAAAAAATATCATCGACTAAGGTAATACACTGTCCAGTCAAACAAATCTAAATGGGATGTTTTTACAGACTACACCAACTACTTGGTGAAGAACATTTGAAATGAGGTGGAATTGTTTAAGATGTGCATATATATATTCTACAACTATTTGTAAATCGAAAACACAAAAACAGAAAAAGTTAGCTAATGTAACACTATCGTTGATAAATACTCTCTATGCAGAGACAAGTGTGTGTTGTATTGCTGACAATATGGATTAGTGTGTACCATATCTGTGCTATGTCTATAAGTATGTCTGTAAGTATGTCTGTAAGTTGACATCATTATATTAGCAGCAGAATTTATAAGCTTTAAACTATTAGAATAGTTAAGAAGGGCTGCAGAGTTGAAAGGTGTGTAGGGCATGAAAGTATGAAAGTTGTTTGAGAAAAAACTGCGAGGGGGGGGGGGGGGCAAAGGATTAAAACTGATTCTGGACTAACTGAGGAAGCATTTAGAGCAGCTGATAAGCTGTTCTAAAACATTGGATGCATGACGGGCCTCTACTTTGCTACCCACTCTGCTGGTGGTTCAGAGGCTCTATATCGCTTCAAACAGAGTGGTGTTCATTTTGTATGCATTTGTCAATATGTTTTTGACATAAATGTAGGTTGTAAAGCTGTCCAATTTTTGCAGAGGGCCACGTGTTATCATCATTAAGCCATTTCTCCTTTTTTCATTGTTTATTACTATTTTATAGTTAAGTTTAAATTAATCTGTATTGAAATGCAGCCTAAACCAGTACATTAAATGATATGTTCTATATATGTAACATACATGTACTTGCATACAGTGTAAACGCCTTTCATAATGTACTTACGGTATCACAAACACTAGGTGCTTTTATACTTTGTGTGCACTTTCTACGCAAAGTCTGCACTTGTATACACTGTCCATAAAGTACTTACCGCAAAGAGTACTTACTAGTATATCCAGTAGATATTGTCCATAATCTACTTACAGTACATGGTTCATAGTTGTATACACCGTAGATGCTACAAAAATATAATCAAAACCTGAATTCAAGGATTAGAGAACCCACCTCAACAAATCATTTTAAACAGATTTATAACTAGTGAGTGAAATCAGGGTATGCAAATAGCAACGTGGGGAAGTAAATTTTTTATTCGGAAACCTAACCGAGAAAAGGGCAGCTAGCAACATACATGGTCCTAAGTTGCAAGGTTCTATCATTGAACCTAGTATTTTATCTTCAACTGCTCAGATCTTATTCTCTCAGGCTAAACAATATTCTACTACATATGTACTTCTGTCAGGTAATGCGTTGTTGCATACATTGCTAGGGGCTCAGTAAGGCAAAATTCTGGAGAAGACTCACCAACAGCCATGTCAATATACAGCTACGCTAGTCACCAAATAGAGAGGAGACGACCTAGTGAAACTGAGTTCAACTCCTCGCCACCGGAGAGAAGAAGACACAGAAGTGGCGGGGCCGTGCAGAGGATGGATTCTGGAGATCTACTTGATTTAGTGGATGAAGATATACTTCCTCCGGTGAGTAGGCTTGCCCTTTCTTCATGAAATTATCATAGCAAATCTTACCTTAGGCATCTTGTATTCAGCTAAAGGTCAAGGTCAATGTCAAAATCGATGTAGATAAACATTATAATGGAACAAGGTAAAGCAATATAAGCATGCCGAGGCCAACTTTTCTTCAGAAACCTTTGTTCTGCTGCAAAACCTCAACTTTTGGTCATCTTTACTCAAGAACTTTTTTGAAATATAAATCAAAATTTTAGAAAATATTAATCTTGACATACACAGTGATTTCCAATGTTTGAATAGATTTCTAACGCAAGACATCCAAACTTTCTCTAAATACTAAAATTTTGTAACTAGGAGAAAGCTTTCAGAAATAAAAAATAAAACTTAAGTTATAAAAACCATAAAAGGTAAATTAATCTAAAGTATATTTAATGCAAGTTATGATAAGTTATGTCATGTATTTCTATCACTCACTTTACCACTGACCATACACTCTGCCAAGCATAAACTTCCTTTGGCAAGTCTCTAAAGTCAATTAATAATAAGAAACTTTTTATTGGTTACTACTTTATTAATTTTGCATAAAATTTATGTTTTTACAAAGTTTATATGTTGTACTTACTTAAATTCAATGTGTAATTACTTGGTGTATTTGTCATTGCTGTTAGGAGCTCTCCAATTTAAATACACTACGATAGAATTTAATAAGAATATCTGCTCCAGCATTGGAAAGTTTTAATTTCATATGCCATGGTTGGCTATATGCCAAGGTTGGCTATATGCCAAGGTTGGCTATATGCCATGGTTGGCTATATGCCAAGGTTGGCATATAGCCAACCTTGGCATATAGCCAACCATGCCATGGTTGGCATATGCCATGGTTGGCTATATGCCAAGGTTGGCTATATGCCAAGGTTGGTTATATGCCAAGGTTGGCTATATGCCAAGGTTGGCTATATGCCAAGGTTGGCTATATGCCAAGGTTGGCTATATACCAAGGTTGGCTATATGCCATGGTTGGTTATATGCCAAGGTTGGCTATATGCCAAGGTTGACTATATGCCATAGTTGGTTATATGCCAAGGTTGGCTATATGCCAAGGTTGGCTATATGCCAAGGTTGGCTATATGCCAAGGTTGGCTATATGCCAAGGTTGGCTATATGCCATGGTTGGTTATATGCCAAGGTTGGCTATATGCCAAGGTTGGCTATATGCCATAGTTGGTTATATGCCAAGGTTGGCTATATGCCAAGGTTGGCTATATGCCATGGTTGGTTATATGCCAAGGTTGGCTATATGCCAAGGTTGGCTATATGCCAAGGTTGGCTATAGTCAGATATATTGACCATGCTTATTTTGCTAATAAATAGTTATGAATGTTTTCATTGGTTGGCCACAAGGTAAAACTTAAACATTTATTTCTGGTTCCTATAGTTTACCGAGATGTTAGCCCTGTTACCCTTAATTTGTTTGATACTTTTAGTAAGGCTTTCATTATAAACTTAAATCTTTAGATTACAACAATCTTTTTACAAGCATTTTGCAAAGCAAAAACATTTAAATCATGTTAAATATATCTTTATTACTATATTTAATAGAATATAAATTATGCTCAGCAATTATTAATTAAAAGGCATATATAATTATATAATATGTAGGCCTATATAATTATTATATACCTGTGCTGCCAGTACTATGTCAGAAACATTAGAAGTGATGCAATTAGTTTATTTTAAATTATTGTATTTAAAGGATCGGTTCTTAACCTTGGTGGACGTACTGAACCAGTTTCATATGCGCTTTCACCAAATTCTTCTTTATTCAAAAATAAAATATAATTATTTCACTTTCAAGATTTATATATTTTACTGGCGCACAAAATGAACTGTATATTAACATCACTGTGTTCAAAGAACACAGTGATGTTTCAAAACAAAACTGATATCTCAAAACCTACCGTGAATATTCATATAATTTTTTAACCTTGGTTCGAAGGAGTGCATATCATCCACTGATAAACACGAGGAGCCTGTTGGTCACCTGTGATCGTCAAAAATGCCGCAGAAGTTGTTCGCGCCATTTGGCAGGAAGTATGGGTCACATGATCAGATTACGACTAGATGATTAGACCTGGCTAAAACAAAACTGTAAAGTAACAAGCATCTATATTTGATACGGGCTTTTCGGTAGAACCCGAAGTGTTTCTTGTAAACTAGTGCTACGAGACGTTTTATATTGAGCTTTTTATTGGCCTTTAATTTTACGTGATAACATCACATGTCAAAACAATAACCAAAATTTTTGAGCACATCATCGAAATAAAGAGATTCCCAACAACGGCGTTTTTGTGATGGCTGCGATTAACTGTTCGTTTTTGAGCTTTTAAGAGCTTGTAATCACATTTTCACAGATTTGGCACCTACAACACAGCAGAGTAAGACATGGTGAATCTGTTGATATCAAATAACTGTAATGTGAATTTTGTTGCAAGTCAACCTTTAAGAACCACTGACAAGGCAGAAGGATTGCTTGTGTTTAATGTTCATACATGTTGAGGTCTCATTCTTGGCTCTTTTCATCTTCTTAAAAGCACCAACCCACACCGTCCCCTATTCTCACCAATTAGCTAACAAAACACTAAGAATTCAATCTAGGCAGATTTGGGTTGATTCTGCCATTTGTCAATAAGTTATAGCAAATGATTAACAAATTAATTGCAGAATATTACTAATAATTTGGGATAGTTTTAGACTAATTTTTTAATTGCTTGGTCTTTGGTCATTGCTCAACCTACTCAAACTTTGATTCGCAGCTCATTACATGTGTTAAAAGTAGTTCATTGCTCATATAGTACATAGTTCTCAAATAGTAGTACATGTATAGTATCCGATTGGTAATCACCGAGCATAATAGACTCGTATTGTTCTCTTGTCTGGCAGCATTCTTACATAGTTTTTAAGATGCTGACATTTAAAGCTTTTATTGCTTAGCATATTTCTGAATTAAGAATATATAAGCTAATCAAGACCGATTGCCTGTACATTCTAGAGAATACAAGTGGTGCTCCAGCGCAAAGCTACTGAGAGGAAAAAGATGGGCGATGTGAATAGCCCAATAGTACGTAATGCTCGACCGTATGGAACCACGCCATATAGAACACGAGCCAAGTCAGGGATAGTAAAGAAAAGACTGTCTCCACATCTAAGTGTGAACAAGTCCAGCAGGTGTGTATTGCCTCTTTTCTTGTAATACAAAATTTAATCATGTCTCGCACCAATCTAGAAGCTTGAATACAGTTCACGAGTACAGAACTTATGAAGCAAAAGCTTGATCGGTTGAGAGGTTATAACTTTGTTTTAAAATTGTATAACTTCACCTAATTCATTTGTTTGAGGTCCATATTAGTCAATCAACTGTAACAAGTCAGTTGAAACTCTATGTGAACGCCAGAACAACATGTTTTTCACGAGGCGCATTCTGTGAAGCGTTACTAATGTCATATTCTAGAGATGATTGGTCACAACCGAGCTAATTACTAGCAGTGGTTAGTAATCATGTACTTTACTGTGCGCCATTCCAAGTGGTTGCTTTTTGTTCCAGAAGATCTGGATCACGGACGCCAACCGTGGTAAAGAGAGCGCTCCCAGACATCCCTACATTTTCACAAGGTTCTGGTGGCTCCTCTCTCAAATCCAGTTCATCCGTCGCCAGCAATGCTTCAAAGTTGTCTCATGCCAGTATGATAAAAAACAGTGTTAGTTATACAGCAAGCGTAGAGAAGGATGAGTCAGAATATAATGAAACAGATAACTTTGGGCTGGGATGATCATATCTAGCTGGAAGAGAGAACAAACATAAGTTATTCGGAGATAACTCCAAACCTTCGGAGATTTGGGTGTTCTAGAGGTCAAGGGTTAGACAAGACCAGACGAGTCCAGATAGCTGGAGAGACAAAGATGAACCAGCGGACTCATGACTGCTTAAACCTCCATGGCAGCTCAATTTTCTTATTCCATTGTAAAGTACTTTAGAGAATCTACTTATGGGCACAATCGCTCGCTTTCCATGAGGTTATGTTACATTGGTGAATAGGTTCGATTCAAATCATTACGTTTTATTTTAGATAGGGTGGTATGAAAATTTGTTCTGTACTGAAATATTTGTAAACAAAACAACTTTCCATATTTACATAATAATCAAAGAATGGTCCAAGCACAACTATTATTTGCATAATTGTTTAAGTGTCTCGGAGTCGGGCTCTCTCAGCAAAAACAGTCCATTATATTGACAGTAGGCTATGCATTCTTTTTATATTTCCATCGTGGTGTCATTTGCCTTCCTTTGACCCATAAAGATTTTCTCACAGAACTTGGATTACATGATTATGCAGTGAAAATAGTCCTTTTATGCAGTTGAGCTAAAAAACCAATAGCATATCGACCTACTAATATGCCCATCTCTACATGTTAACAAGCCAAATCTTCAATGTAACATTGTAACAACGTAACATTGTCTCATGGAAGGAAGGTCAGCTATTGTGAAAATTATTAATGTTTTATTTTATTAACTAAACAAAGTATACACATTTTTATATTCTGTTCATGGCAATAACAAAAAAGAAATATTATTTGTGACACGGAGAGTGACTCATCATCTCAATAGCTCATTGCCTCTTACACCAACTCTTACAGGTTGACAACAGGGTAAATACATAAATGAAAACATTTAGGAGACAAGCAGAATAATATGAACTCACTTCAATGAGCGGTGTACAAAGTACTCTACTGCTAGTCAGACAATCTAAAGCATTTCTTTACTGAAGCTGATTGGTCAACTCAGTCAAGCAATCTGATTGGTCAACTCAGTCAAGTACCAGTTAGAAATAACGCTGGTGTGGGTGGAATTAAAATTATCTAAAGCTAATTACGTTCAAGTTTGTATCCAAAATGCTATTCCAGAACTTTCTGTCAAGCGGGTAGCTCTTGTTAGCGTAATGACATTAATATTTAAATTATGCTCTCAGCTGGTAAAATAGGTATTTTTAAGTTATTTGAAAGCAAATACAAAGCTATCATGAGTTGGTGCAGTTTTGAGCAAGGAGCCACTTATTAAAGGAAAAACTATCATAATGTTTTTGTTTAAAATTTGATTCAAATTTTCTATCTGGAAGAGAGAAGATGAGCAACCTATCAGATGGTTGCAGAAATAGTTTAGAACAGAGGAAGAAAGCTGTTGGTATTTTAGCCAGTTTTAATACCTAATAATAACATGAAAAGTATAAAACACAGCAGCCAACTACAACTAGTATTAGACATGTATGCTTCATCAGGTATGGAATGTTATCAGAAAATCTATATAATTATTAGATGTTATGAGCTGAGATCAACAGTATGACCAACGGACTAACTCAACTCTATCACCATGGTTACAGGAAGGCTGTGACTCATTGGTTCAGAATAATAACATTACCTCAATGGTAGCTTTATTTGGTCAGGGATGACTTTAATAGACTGTTGATACATATTAACCCTCTGGTGCTGCTTTTGTGACTTTATAATAGCTATGCTAAGTGTTATAGTTTTAGCTGTCGGAGAACAAACAAGCCTTGTTCTGTGTATGAGATGGTGATTTAAATGTTGCATTTCTGATAGTTTGGTTCTAGTAAGCTACCACTTCTTCAAAACTGACTTTCTCTACTCCTCTCTTACTGAACATGATATTAATGGCCATCTACAGACATTTTTGAGGAGGTGTCATCAAAGTCAATAACTTTTGCAAAGACAGGAGCCGAAGTTGAAAAAACCTATTACCTTTACAACTAGTAGAATAGAGATATGCCCAGATACTCTAAGACAGACCTCCAATGATATACATTTATTATTATTGCTATATAGTAATCTTAATTTCTACAAGTTAAGCGGCTGTATAGTCTTCATATTTACTAGAGTTCCATGTTTGTTTCCCTATAGCTACCCTTGGGTGCGCAACTGCAAATTCATTACCTTATGATCACATAGTCACATGACTCATAGAAGTTACCAAGTATGGTCTATATATATTTAGTTGTGCAAGGCAGCGTTGTGTCGAGTTGACCTTGATAAAAACTTTTTTAGACAATTTTGCAATGATATTCAAAACACAGATAGAATTTGTAATAGAAAAAATTGTAATTACAAGACTTTTCGACTATTTTTTCAGCAACTCCTAACTGCAATATTTTGTAAATATGCGAAAGGTTTAAGCAATTGACCATCTTTTAGAAAAGACAATCAGTACACTGGTACACTGCAGAGATGACTAAAATTTTCCAGATACGTATCAACAAGGAATTTTTAACCGGTTTGTCACGGTATTCTGTGCAAATCTTACATAACCATAGCACATCTGATTGATTTGTCTACTGTTTACCCTAATTGTAGGGTTTCTGCTGGGACTCAGATGGGAACCAGTGAGAGATTGCGCTTTGCGATTATACCAAAGCACAATGTGATGCATAAAACTTTAAACAACTAAATTTGAGTCATATTACACCATATTACACACATTGCACCAAAATATGACTCATTGAGATTTCTATGAACTTCAGCTAGTCTTTTGCATTTTTTGAAGTCAGGGACAATGGGATAAGCAACGAGCATTCCAAGAAATCAAGATCATTTTTGGAGATCGAGGAAACTTCGCAGGTGAGTGCAAGTAAAACAGAAACAACTAGTTTATTTTGTCCATACACTGAGGCAGCTCAGAAATAAATCTAACAAGGATATATAGCTGTCGGGTAGATAGAAGAATGAAATATTTAGTCATACAAAGGAAGGTTGCCAAACATAACTTGCTGCTTTAGTTTATTACAAACTTAATTGGAAGGATGAAAGAGTTTTAAGTAACCAAAGAGGAATTTAGCTGTAAGATCACTTTATGTAACTTTTAGTTTTATTAAATTATCACTAAACTTTGTTGTATAAAGTATTCATATACATAAGTTGTATAAATTCTCATTTAGACACCAAAACAATAGTCATAAGTTTGATCACTGCAGTTCTGTACTGAATTTTTGCATCAAGCTCCTTTTGCCCAGTGACACTCGTTTATTATAATATCTAACTAGTGGCCAGGCAATCTGGTGTGTCATGAGGGATCACCAGATTTAATAACCATCTTCAATATGACTCAGCCTTTAAGGCGGTACCTGATGGGTGCAGTTGTAAGATTGTTGGTTCGCCGTGCCAAAAGATGGTAGATCAATTCCAGCGCAATGCAATCCTTTTTTACCAGCTCCAGACATTCAGACACGCGTCTTATTATGGAAAGAATTAAGAATGCAGTGAAGTTGATGATATCTACGAGTTGGTTGGGAATACAGGGTAAGAAGACAGTGACAAGATGATACGTACACAAAATGACAACTTCCGAGTCATTTTGAATGCTTTAGAGAAGGTAAAATCTAGCAACACGAGCCGTTCATTCTAGCTGTTGTGAACTGCTGCTCATTGTCGGGGCTTATTACAATTCATTTGGTTATATATATAAATATTAATGCATAAAGGTTTATAATATTGTCTAGCTAATTGGGCCCACACAGCAAGATGAAGCCAGTAATAGGGCGCTAACAGGGCAGAATGCCAACCGGGACACACTTAATAGCGGCTGGCACTCCCTGTGGCTCAGCAAAAGATGCCTGCGCGCCAACCCAGCTGAACCTCAATTCAACCAGAACTAAATTTAACCGATGATTATTTGGTCGCTCGATTGATTGATGAGTTGCCGAGTGACATCACAGACCATATCTTAGAAAATAGAACCAAGATAAACATCTGTAGAATTGTGTAGGCGGCATATTTAACAGAAATGAAAGCAAAATACACTAGCTATTAATGAGTAGGCAAAATGAAACGAAATGCATGTTTTCACAATTGAATATGAGTCAATGGAAACTTGACTACAATCACGACCAATCAGCAGAAGTCTGGCTGCCGTCGCCAGCTAAGTGTTTTTCATTAGTCTGTACTGAATGGGCCAGCATGTGCTTTGGAACCTCACTGCCTCGAATCTTCACCGTGTAGCAGGCATTCTCTACCTAGAAGGCCACAAATGTTTGTATATATGAGAACCGTTGTGTGGATATAAAAAGATGCTGTTAATTTAATACTGAAAGTTGTTTTTCTTCATGTAATGAGTTTTAATAGTCTCATTAAGCCAACCCAAGCTTGCTTAATATATTATATATATATGATGTATACTATATACACCTAATATATTATATAATATATACATTAATATATTGCCAAAGTTAATAAAATCACTCACTAGTGCATCAATGCACTAATATAAATGTGATGTAGGAGTATGTCCAAATCAATAAAACCATTGAACTGAAAAGAAATACATAGATTCAAACAAATGTCACTGAGGACACTTTGTTACTATCTAAACTTGGTAGAAAGGTTTCTCTGAATGTAACAAACCTTGAAGACACTTTGTTTAAGTGTTTGGATCTTGCGTGCCATCTCACCCCGGGCTGTAGAACAGTGGGTGAGGAAGGCTTGTTCGAGCAGTTGCAACACGGAGCACAGCTCTACAGGCAGGTCTACATCACCCCAACCAATACTGTTTATAGACATACGCATAAGCTCACCTACAAAAGCAGTATACAGTAATACTTCAACTTACGATTGCTCTAACATACGAGCAATGTTTGAGATACGAGCACGTTAGTCAGTTGCCAAGTATGCCGGAGGTGTTTTATGAGAACAGCATCACTCTGTATTTATCAACTACTCAGGTTATACTTTTGTACCGTGTTTTTTGTGCACAATTTTCAGTGCAGAATTATGTGAATTAAAAGTACGGTGCGTAGACCGAAAGTTTGCCAGTAAAATGAAAGTTAATGAAAAGAAAAAGCAAATGATAACAATTGATATTAAACGGAAAACTATTGTAAAATATGCGAAATGTGTATGCGTGATTGAGCTAGCTCAGCAATATGACAGAAATACATCCACAATTATTAAACTGAAGGGTTATATTCAGGGCATTTAGTTTGCAAAAGGACTAACCATAGTTTCTAAATGACGAAGCGATCTTCACGACCGCTGATGGAAAGACTGCTCAGGCATCGGATAAAAGACAAACAATTGGCCGGTGACAGCGTAACTAAAACGATGTTTCAATAAAGACGAAAAGGCCGGTGGTTAAAAGGCGAAAAGGCCTATGTGAAAAGGCCGGTGCTATCTATAAAAATTATAAAAATAGACTTTCGGACAAGTTGGCTAGTGATCGTGCATTAACCCTTTGTGACGACACCAGTGTTCGTTCTAATCGCAACACGTCGAAAGGGTGACAAAGGTAAACGTCCTTAGATAGGTTTATCTTAAAACGGCCGGCTAGTCGTGAAAGCGAAACAAAGGAAAAATTAGCTAACCAGCGAGAAACTTCCAACCATGAACGACGAAGAAATTTTAATTACGTTAAGTTAAAAATGAAAGTTTGCTTTTAGGTTTGCTTTTAAGTTTGTTTTTTAAGACTTTGATAAAATCCAAATTTATCAAATTCAACTGTTGTAATGAAGGATAACACTTATATCTTCCTCTCTGGCAAATGCTAGCGTTAGCTGCTACTGTATGTATTTAATTTTACATTTTAATTAATCACATTTATTTGCATTATTTTTTATTTGTTGCTTTTTGAAAGCATGTGGTAAATTAGGACAATAACCAACATGTTTTTTCTGTTACAATATCTTGTCTTGAGTGTTTTATTTGCATTTTTCAGAGTATGAAAACCAATTAATATATATTTAATTGTTCTATATATAAATAAATTGCACCAACATGCGAGTACATTGACATACGAGCTCAGTCTCGGAACGCATTAAGCTCGTAAGTCGAAGTACGACTGTATCCTCATTAAGTGTTCCAGTCTCATACATATACAAAAAAAATAAAGACCCACATTTTAATACCTCTAGCCACTGGCACATGTCGAGTATAGACAATAAAACTCAAATCTTCTGGTGTAAATTTATCAAAAATAAGTTACCAGGTGCAGATTAATGTAGATTTCACCAATACTTTTTTATCTAAAGACAATCACAAAGAGCTTATATAATATTTAATCAAAACCGATATTAATAATATATAACAAAATGCATCTCGAAACTTGGTATCTAATATTTTTACTTTTAAATGTAAAGAACAATTACTCTTACTAGACCAATCATTTCAGTCAAGGGGTCTTTCTGACCATAGCAGATATACATATACCCTAGGACACTTATGTATTCGCGTCATCTAACTTTCGCATTTTCGCGGTGTCATCCTCTCGCGAAAATTTCATGAGCTAAACTATCATAACGAACGAGCGAAAACGCGAAATTAAATAGCTTTGTTCATTGATATCCACAATAAAATCTTCATACTAGAAATGCAGGCAATTTTCGTCTGAGGTTGGGCTCAATGGGAAATTTCTGGTAAACTCATAGCTAATACACCGACTGAGCAGCATGGCAAAGCAAATTAAGATGATATCAGTTTAGTCACGGAATTTGTAACTGATGAGGATGAAAGTCTGGTAGGTGAAGACATAAAATTAAAGAATAATTATTGTAATGATGAATTTTATTGCCAACCAAAAAAAATATCAACCCTCACCAGGTCCAACCAAATTATACAGTTTTGGTTGTGAACAGACACATTAAAGACAGTGCTGCTACTTTAATTATCTGTATAATCACGAAAATCTAAATATTCGTTGGCTATAATGTCATCAACAGCTAATTACCTGTTTTATGACTCCGTAGTTAATGAACTTACAGAAAAATGTTCGTTTTTAAATTAGAAATTCTCAAACAAAAGTTTGAAATTGCTTTAAAGACCGTGGGTTATGTGGTCAACGAATAATAAAATCAGGTTACCACGCAATTGCTGAGAAAGTCAGGAAATGCGTTTATGGCAGTGGCCTCTAGAAAACGCATAAATGCGTTTATGGCAGCGAAAGGGTTATACAGTTTTGGTTGTGAAGTTGGTTGTTACCTATCTATTTTCTTCTTCTTGGGATTCGATTGTGAAAGTCACGGTGGGAGGGACCTAGACGTCGTTGATAGTCCAAGAAACAAATGGCAGCAAGTGATCAAATTGAATTATCGATCTCACCCACACATTTCAACCTGCGGTTTACAAATACGAACTAGTCCCAAATTGAATTTTTTTTCTTATTAGCAAACTGGACCTGAGGAATGTAATCTGTTTTTTCCACTGCATTTATTTTCACATCACTATATTTTCGCACTCATCAGAGCCGCGAAATTAAGTTGCAGCGAAATATTACTCTGTGTGCTACTCGCGAAACCAAATACTAGCGAAATAAAAGTGTCCTAGGGTAGACAGGTGTCAGACATGCAGTGGCCATAGCAGATATACGTATAGACAGGTGTCAGACATGCAGTGGCCATAGCAGATATACATATAGACGTGTGTCAGACATGCAGTGGCCATAGCAGATATACATATAGACACGTGTCAGACATGCAGTGGCCATAGCAGATATACATATAGACGTGTGCCAGACATGCAGTGGCCATAGCAGATATACATACAGACACGTGTCAGACATGCAGTGGCCATAGCAGATATATGTACATATAGACGTGTGTCAGACATGCAGTGGCCAGCTCGATATCACATCCTCAATAGCACAGAGAGAACAAATAAAAGTAATAGCAATAATAATAATAACACAAATACCTTAATATTAAAAACTACATGTACAAACCAGCTCAAAACAAGGATGTCTAATCGAGTTATCAACGTAGGCTGATAACTCTATCAGTAATGTCATTTATGTATATATGCCATATTAGCTATTATGATTAATCTCTTTGCTCACATACAGAGGTTGATCATATCTTTGAGAGTTTAATAAAATGCAGGTTCTACGCTTTGAATGTCAGCATGTTTTCAGAGTTTCAACAGGTTACGATGAATATTTATTGTGATCAAAAAGGTAATTTTTTTTAATTATTTAGATTAAAGCTTGTCTTGAGTCTCAAACACTCCACACTGTTTATACTCAGCTACAGTAGTAATTGTATCAAATGTAATGAGTCTCAAACACTCCACACTGTTTATACTCAGCTACAGTAGTAATTGTATCAAATGTAATGAGTCTTAAACAGTCCACACTGTTTATGCTCAGCTACAGCAGTAATTGTATCAAATGTAATGAGTCTCAAACACTCCACACTGTTTATACTCAGCTACAACAGTAATTGTATCAAATGTAATGAGTCTCAAACACTCTACACTGTTTATACTCAGCTACAGCAGTAATTGTATCAAATGTAATGAGTCTCAAACACTCCAAACTGTTTATACTCAGCTACAGCAGTAATTGTATCAAATGTAATGAGTCTCAAACACTCCACACTGTTTATGCTCAGCTACAGTAGTAATTGTATCAAATGTAATGAGTCTCAAACAGTCCACACTGTTTATACTCAGCTACAGTAGTAATTGTATCAAATGTAATGAGTCTCAAACACTACACACTGTTTATACTCAGCTACAGTAGTAATTGTATCAAATGTAATGAGTCTCAAACACTCCACACTGTTTATACTCAGCTACAGTAGTAATTGTATCAAATGTAATGAGTCTCAAACACTCCACACTGTTTATACTCAGCTACAGCAGTAATTGTATCAAATGTAATGAGTCTCAAACACTCCACACTGTTTATGCTCAGCTACAGTAGTAATTGTATCAAATGTAATGAGTCTCAAACAGTCCACACTGTTTATACTCAGCTACAGTAGTAATTGTATCAAATGTAATGAGTCTCAAACACTACACACTGTTTATACTCAGCTACAGTAGTAATTGTATCAAATGTAATGAGTCTCAAACACTCCACACTGTTTATACTCAGCTACAGTAGTAATTGTATCAAATGTAATGAGTCTCAAACACTCCACACTGTTTATACTCAGCTACAGCAGTAATTGTATCAAATGTAATGAGTCTCAAACAGTCCACACTGTTTATACTCAGCTACAGCAGTAATTGTATCAAATGTAATGAGTCTCAAACACTCCACACTGTTTATACTCAGCTACAGCAGTAATTGTATCAAATGTAATGAGTCTCAAACACTCCACACTGTTTATGCTCAGCTACAGTAGTAATTGTATCAAATGTAATGAGTCTCAAACAGTCCACACTGTTTATACTCAGCTACAGTAGTAATTGTATCAAATGTAATGAGTCTCAAACACTACACACTGTTTATACTCAGCTACAGTAGTAATTGTATCAAATGTAATGAGTCTCAAACACTCCACACTGTTTATACTCAGCTACAGTAGTAATTGTATCAAATGTAATGAGTCTCAAACACTCCACACTGTTTATACTCAGCTACAGCAGTAATTGTATCAAATGTAATGAGTCTCAAACACTCCACACTGTTTATGCTCAGCTACAGTAGTAATTGTATCAAATGTAATGAGTCTCAAACAGTCCACACTGTTTATACTCAGCTACAGTAGTAATTGTATCAAATGTAATGAGTCTCAAACACTACACACTGTTTATACTCAGCTACAGTAGTAATTGTATCAAATGTAATGAGTCTCAAACACTCCACACTGTTTATACTCAGCTACAGTAGTAATTGTATCAAATGTAATGAGTCTCAAACACTCCACACTGTTTATACTCAGCTACAGTAGTAATTGTATCAAATGTAATGAGTCTCAAACAGTCCACACTGTTTATACTCAGCTACAGCAGTAATTGTATCAAATGTAATGAGTCTCAAACAGTCCACACTGTTTATGCTCAGCTACAGTAGTAATTGTATCAAATGTAATAAGTCTCAAACGGTCCACACTGTTTATACTCAGCTACAGTAGTAATTGTATCAAATGTAATGAGTCTCAAACAGTCCACACTGTTTATACTCAGCTACAGTAGTAATTGTATCAAATGTAATAAGTCTCAAACACTCTACACTGTTTATACTCAGCTACAGTAGTAATTGTATCAAATGTAATGAGTCTCAAACACTCCACACTGTTTATACTCAGCTACAGTAGTAATTGTATCAAATGTAATGAGTCTCAAACAGTCCACACTGTTTATACTCAGCTACAGTAGTAATTGTATCAAATGTAATGAGTCATAAACAGTCCACACTGTTTATACTCAGCTACAGTAGTAATTGTATCAAATGTAATGAGTCTCAAACACTCCACACTGTTTATACTCAGCTACAGCAGTAATTGTATCAAATGTAATGAGTCTCAAACAGTCCACACTGTTTATACTCAGCTACAGTAGTAATTGTATCAAATGTAATGAGTCTCAAACAGTCCACACTGTTTATGCTCAGCTACAGTAGTAATTGTATCAAATGTAATGAGTCTCAAACAGTCCACACTGTTTATACTCAGCTACAGTAGTAATTGTATCAAATGTAATGAGTCTCAAACAGTCCACACTGTTTATACTCAGCTACAGTAGTAATTGTATCAAATGTAATGAGTCTCAAACAGTCCACACTGTTTATACTCAGCTACAGTAGTAATTGTATCAAATGTAATGAGTCTCAAACACTCTACACTGTTTATACTCAGCTACAGTAGTAATTGTATCAAATGTAATGAGTCTCAAACACTCCACACTGTTTATACTCAGCTACAGTAGTAATTGTATCAAATGTAATGAGCCTCAAACAGTCCACACTGTTTATACTCAGCTACAGTAGTAATTGTATCAAATGTAATGAGTCTCAAACACTCCACACTGTTTATACTCAGCTACAGTAGTAATTGTATCAAATGTAATGAGTCTCAAACACTCTACACTGTTTATACTCAGCTACAGTAGTAATTGTATCAAATGTAATGAGTCTCAAACACTCTACACTGTTTATACTCAGCTACAGTAGTAATTGTATCAAATGTAATGAGTCTCAAACGCTCCACACTGTTTATGCTCAGCTACAGTAGTAATTGTATCAAATGTAATGAGTCTCAAACGGTCCACACTGTTTATACTCAGCTACAGTAGTAATTGTATCAAATGTAATGAGTCTCAAACAGTCCACACTGTTTATGCTCAGCTACAGTAGTAATTGTATCAAATGTAATGAGTCTCAAACAGTCCACACTGTTTATACTCAGCTACAGTAGTAATTGTATCAAATGTAATGAGTCTCAAACAGTCCACACTGTTTATACTCAGCTACAGTAGTAATTGTATCAAATGTAATAAGTCTCAAACGGTCCACACTGTTTATATTCAGCTACAGTAGTAATTGTATCAAATGTAATAAGTCTCAAACACTCCACACTGTTTATACTCAGCTACAGCAGTAATTGTATCAAATGTAATGAGTCTCAAACACTCCACACTGTTTATACTCAGCTACAGTAGTAATTGTATCAAATGTAATGAGTCTCAAACACTCTACACTGTTTATACTCAGCTACAGTAGTAATTGTATCAAATGTAATGAGTCTCAAACACTCCACACTGTTTATACTCAGCTACAGTAGTAATTGTATCAAATGTAATGAGTCTCAAACACTACACACTGTTTATACTCAGCTACAGTAGTAATTGTATCAAATGTAATGAGTCTCAAACACTCTACACTGTTTATACTCAGCTACAGTAGTAATTGTATCAAATGTAATGAGTCTCAAACACTCTACACTGTTTATACTCAGCTACAGTAGTAATTGTATCAAATGTAATGAGTCTCAAACACTCTACACTGTTTATACTCAGCTACAGTAGTAATTGTATCAAATGTAATGAGTCTCAAACACTCTACACTGTTTATACTCAGCTACAGTAGTAATTGTATCAAATGTAATGAGTCTCAAACACTCTACACTGTTTATACTCAGCTACAGTAGTAATTGTATCAAATGTAATGAGTCTCAAACACTCCACACTGTTTATGCTCAGCTACAGTAGTAATTGTATCAAATATAATGAGTCTCAAACAGTCCACACTGTTTATACTCAGCTACAGTAGTAATTGTATCAAATGTAATGAGTCTCAAACACTCTACACTGTTTATACTCAGCTACAGTAGTAATTGCATCAAATGTAATGAGTCTCAAACACTCCACACTGTTTATGTTCAGCTACAGTAGTAATTGTATTAAATGTGAGGCGCCAGCAGTGGAGTCTAGAAATTATTATAGTGGAGACAGGCCAGCATATGAATTACAAGTTTAGCATCAGCTACACTAGTAGTAGTTCAGTCATGGTGTCAGTTTCTAATCTATAAACAGATCTTAACCTTTACCAAACTGTTTCCTTGATCGACGCTGTATTCACCTCAAACCATGACATCACAATGAGTTCTAAGCAACACAAAGTCTAACAAAAAATAATAATAATAGTCACCAGTAAGGTCAGCGATTCCCAAAACAAAGTCCATTTGCGAAAGTCGCACAAAGCCAGCACTCTCTGAGGAGCCATTCATAACATGAGAAGAGAGATCAGGACACGGAGCCTCTGTTGGCGCTTGCGCAGACCTCTTCTCATTCAAAGAGGCCTCAGGCTATATCAGAACGAATGTTAATATAGAGCAATTATTTACAACATTTATACTTTAGTAAAAGATAAGCCCTAGATGGATCAGTATAACGTGATATAGAACTTAAATGGTTTTATTCTTACTAACTTCAAGGCAGACATACTGCGGCACTTTTTACAACAATTGTTGCGCAATAATTAAGCACAGTATAACTTCCTGTTTTCAATTTTTGCAAATTTGGATTTCCTTATCAAACGGCAATAGAATTGCATCATGCATAATCATTGGCCAAGGCATTCGTATCTAAATTCGGTGTTACATTGACGGTCATTAATAACGTGTTGATATTTCATTTCAATGTCAACGATGTTTTCGTCACTATGCTATGTGGAGGAAGCTGTACAGAACTTATTTAGTTAAATACTGTAGTACCAGAGAGCTCATCTAATAGAACTGTAGTACCAGAGGGCTCATCTAATAGAACTGTAGTACCAGAGGGCTCATCTAATAGAACTGTAGTACCAGAGAGCTCATCTAATAGAACTGTAGTACCAGAGGGCTCATCTAATAGAACTGTAGTACCAGAGGGCTCATCTAATAGAACTGTAGTACCAGAGGGCTCATCTAATAGAACTGTAGTACCAGAGGGCTCATCTAATAGAACCGTAGTACCAGAGGGCTCATCTAATAGAACCGTAGTACCAGAGGGCTCATCTAATAGAACTGTAGTACCAGAGGGCTCATCTAATAGAACTGTAGTACCAGAGGGCTCATCTAATAGAACTGTAGTACCAGAGGGCTCATCTAATAGAACTGTAGTACCAGAAGGCTCATCTAATAGAACTGTAGTACCAGAGGGCTCATCTAATAGAACCGTAGTACCAGAGGGCTCATCTAATAGAACTGTAGTACCAGAGGGCTCATCTAATAGAACTGTAGTACCAGAGGGCTCATCTAATAGAACTGTAGTACCAGAGAGCTCATCTAATAGAACTGTAGTACCAGAAGGCTCATCTAATAGAACTGTAGTACCAGAGGGCTCATCTAATAGAACTGTAGTACCAGAGGGCTCATCTAATAGAACTGTAGTACCAGAGGGCTCATCTAATAGAACTGTAGTACCAGAGGGTTCATCTAATAGAACTGTAGTACCAGAGGGCTCATCTAATAGAACTGTAGTACCAGAGGGCTCATCTAATAGAACTGTAGTACCAGAGGGCTCATCTAATAGAACTGTAGTACCAGAGGGCTCATCTAATAGAACTGTAGTACCAGAGGGCTCATCTAATAGAACTGTAGTACCAGAGGGCTCATCTAATAGAACTGTAGTACCAGAGGGCTCATCTAATAGAACTGTAGTACCAGAGGGCTCATCTAATAGAACTGTAGTACCAGAGGGCTCATCTAATAGAAATCTAGTGAAACAATCTAGTTGAACTACAATATTTATTATCTAGAGTTTAATTTAAACTAAATTTAATTTACTTTATTATTTTCATTACATTTACCCATTTAAGTCCAATTTCAAACAATTTAAAAAGGGATACAAAAGATCTTCTATCTAAAACGCTAAAAAATGAAAAAAGCTGCATTATATTTTACAATTTCTGTTACAAAAAACGCTAATTTCCAAAGTCCTCTGTGGATGAAGCATATGAAAGCACTATAAGTCATAATACTGTACTATAATATAATAAAAGACTAAGGTTAACTGATGTGTAAATTACGAGCAATATACAAACATTTTACAGAAGGTTTCGAACAACATTCCAGACCTGAATTTTAATTAAAATGGTCGATACACTAATCAATCTCGTTATCGCTATCAAATTCCTATTTTCATCTAATGCATAAACATAAGACAACTCCTAGACATAAGACAACGTCGACTCATCTCCTAACGTCGACTCATCTCCTAACATCAACTCATCTCCTAGTGTCGACTCATCTCCTAGCGTCGACCCAACTTCTAGCGTCGACTCAACTCCTAGCGTCGACTCAACTCCTAGCATCGACTCACCTCCTAACGTCGACTCAACTCCTAGCGTCGACTCAACGCCTAGCGTCAACTCAACTCCTAGCGTCGACTCAACTCCTAGCGTCGACTCATTTCTTAAAACTATCGGAAAAACTGAAGTACGGAGAATGAACCCTAATTGAAGGCATGTCTTGATCAGAGAATGCTAAGGTCTCTGGTACCCTTTACCATACATATAGTAAACTCTACTATATCTATGACCTTTATGCTCAGTAGAATTAAAGTTTCAGTTCAACGCAATGTTAATCTGGTAACCTTCATATTACCTAATGTAAGAGTAAATCCCAGAATGACTGATTTATACAAGTTACCTTAAAGTTAGTGTAATTTAGTGTTTTACTACATGCAGTGATTGGAGAGTGAGGTAAAAGTACTTCAGTAGCAAATATGCACATCTCCAAAAACCAACTGTCATGGTTGTAAACTTGTATTCTGGCATACATATGGATGACTCATTTGTCAAGGATGCAATTTTTTAAAGGGTTACAACCAACTTTAAATAAAACCACATTTTTCCTGAATTGTGCAATGATGCGCTATCCTATCACAAATCATCACAGCAGGATGTAAATAAAGCTTGCGTCAAGCAATGTTATGAAATGCCAAGATCCGTTTAATAACCAAGTCAAACAGTAGTCATGGAGAAATCAATAATTATAAAGTATATAATATATATATATATATATATATATCAGGGTTGACTTGGTTTAAACCGAGTGGTTTAAACCTTGTTTAAACCAGCCCGAAAAAACCAGCCCGATTTTTATGGTTTTTCCATTATTTTTTGTGAAAAACATAATATTTTAAGCTCCTAGTGGTTCATGTGCGGTAGAAATGCAATTATATGTAATTATCAGCTGTGGAAGTTATTTAGGACACAGCAGTAAATTGACGGCAGAGCTCAAGTTGAAACTACATGAAATCCTAGCACAACAATGAATTAGTGAATTTTATTTTCAATTGGTTTTATCAAGTGATATGATGATCTCTTTACTGATGAAATATAAAAACCATATGAAATATACTAAGCCAATCATCGTCTCTAATAATGAATGAATACTTTCTCAAGTCTGGCCAGTGAGAAAGGATTACTTATAATTAGAAATTAAAACAATAAGATCCTTTTGGACAAAAGCTTTAAGTTTGCAAACTAATATTTCATTTATTGGGCACAAGCAAAAGTAGTTGGATTGTTAGAATTCAGTTTATCAAGTTTGTTGTGTTTTGAAAAGTTTTGAAAGGGCAAGGTTTTAAGGCAAAACGAAATAGGTGTGCTGTCGTAATGCGAGGTCACGCAGATAAGCTTAAAGCTCACGTAGCAAAATGTCAAGCTGAAAACACCAATTTAGGCAGTGATGCTAATATTCAGGTGATAGAAGTTGAGTCATCTGCCATAGCTCCAAACACTAGCAATGCATCTGCATTATTGCTCTGCTCTACACTACCACACGACTAATCACTGGGATTAAAGTTCCTATTTATACATAGAGCTGTATGTAAAATATTCACTTTATGTGATAAGATTTCTGCTGTGTATTTCATTAATCATGTTTGATTTAAGACTCATTCTGAAATTTCCATGTTTTCTCTCTTTTTTCCCTAACAACTCCCACAGTACCATCATTAACAGATGATTCCACATGTGTATGTTCAATACTCAATCATGCAGCTATAGTAAGTGATGTTAATTAGACTTAAAATTGCAAAAACCTTGGTAAAATTATAAAAACCATAAAAACCTGTTTAAACCATAAAAACCGGTTTAAACCGAAAAAACCTGGTTTTTTCATAAAAACCATGGTTTTTTCCAACCCTGATATATATATATATATATACTTTATACTTATAAAATATAAGTATAAAGCGAACAAAAAATCAAACACAAAAAGCATATGAGAGACACCAATATGTAATATATAAACTAAAACTGTACAACATGATAATAAACAGTTACAATCCATCGGCACTACGCAGTTGGATAATTCAAATATGTAGAACAATTGCGAGTTAGGCCGATTGAGACACTATGAGCCAATTTTATGCAACAGAGTTGTTCCTAAACTTATAAATGTTATAAACTGTAATTTTATGTGAATATTCCTTACAGAAAATCTCTCAAACTTTACTTTTGAAAATAAAATACTATCGCTTTCCATTTCCAGGGTTAAGGTTTTTGCGAGAAGTAAATTTATTAGAGAGTGGTTTAGACCACCTAACCTGCGAACAACATGTCGGGTTCCAACGCCCAGAAAGGGTCATATTGGTTGAGAGAGAGAAGGCGCTCGACCTTAAATAGCTCTCCCTGCCAATTAACTCACAGTCTGTCTTTCAACTGACCACAGTTTAATAAAAGAACAAATGATTGTAGAACTTGAAAAATATAACATTATATAATATATAATATAACATATGTTTATTTACTGTGTGCAACATTTGTAGATGAATATGCCGCATTACGTATACAAATATTTTAAAAATTAATACTAGTGCTTTTCCTTCCAGGCTGAAAATTATTTGTAATAGAAAACGCATTATGTAATACGGTATTGTATCAAAACATAATTTTACATTTAAAAAATCAGCAAGTTGTAAAAATAGCTAAAATTGGGTTGGTCACATTTATACTAGAACAAATCAGTTAATAAATTACTGAATTTTACACAGCAAGCGATATACCAGATTTATCATTAATATCATAAATACACAAAGAGGTTTTTTAATGGTAAATAATACTTTGACATAAGTGAGCGATCACTCGAATATCAAATATGACATCTGCTTAGCTCACTACAAGTAGAAGCTGTGCATATTGTTTAGAGCATTGTTATAGAAACATTGGTTTTGTGATCTTGGCTGGACATGTCTGAGTCTAGTGATAAAAGAGCCTCGACTACTGGAGACAGCCAGTTGCACAAAGCAATTGAAGGTTGAATGTCAGCAGTCCAGTCATCACCAGTTGCCTTTTTTGAAAAATGAATCCCACCTGTTGTCTGCGGGCAAGGCTAATGTGATCACTAGGATACTTTGGAATATGGAGAGATTGGAGGTACCAGGAGGATACAGAATTACCCCAATCTATACCAAATGTATAAGGTTTAATGTCTTGATGTATATTTTCATTGCACCGGTAAGCTGGCTGGACATAATGTAACTCTTAACAATGACACGGAGTACCAGCACTGAGCAGGTGTTGAAAATCACTCAACACTATGAAAGTTCATTCTTTAAACTTCCAAACCTGCAGCATTAACAATGCCGACTCAATAGCTATTGTGGAAAAGAACACTATTGGTCATTTCCCAATTTGGCAAAAAATATATTTTTACCATGAAATGACGAACTCGCATTCAACTCAGCATGAAAGTGCATTTCATCACAGAGTGCCATCACTCATAACTAAGCAATGTTATTCAGAAGCAAGACTCATTCGAGTTAAGCATATTCATGGTCATTCGTAATCTACAGCGATGACAGATACAATGGCTAGTTTCTAGGAAAGCCATGAATCATACAAAAGCTCAGACCTACCTAAAAGCAATAAAACGCATATTTATGATAGGATATTTCATGGTTTAGCGTGTATTTCATTAGATATGAAATTGTACATTATCCAGGGTGTTACATTTAGGTATGTTACATAATAATCTCAATAAAAGCCTAAGAAAGGAGTTTTTATAGATGAGTTCCAAAGATAGGGGCGCGGCACAGAATTACACCTGTTGCATATTCAGGGTATCTATGATACTTGTACATTGATTGAGCCAACTCTGTCCTTTATTTATTTTAATATTATTAAAATTATAACTGGCTTTAAATGATTTTTACTGCTGCTGCTCATCTTATAACACTCCAAACACGTCTAAAAAAATATAGACCCACATTTTAATACCTTTAACGACTGTATCGAGAAAAGCATTTAAATGCATAATATGGATATTTCCAAAGATTCTTTAAAGCTCCCAGTTTCATATCAAAATGAAATAAATATGATAATAATACATGTACATGTATATAACAATTTTTCTATCCAATATGGATGAGATGGTCTGCTAGCCAGTTATTATTGTTGTGACTATGAGGCAGAATATGGAGACCAGTAGATGAATAGTCGCCCTCCCCGTCTGACCAACCAACTAATTAATCACAACTAATATACATCAGTGGTTAGACGCAGTCCTATGTCTTCACTTTACAATTAATTATCTTTGACACAGCAGTGTAGACAAGTAGTAGCGATAGATGGAGGGTGTGGAGGTCAAGAGAAGAAGAAATCAAAAAGAGACAATATCCCAAAGCCTTTCTTCCAACCATCTACCTGACTAGGAAACCTTCGCATCAGAAGCAACCTAGACGATCAGGAGCTCTGCAATGTTTCAGCATATCGCTATGTAACCTCCTTATCCATGTTTTAATCAAATATCTTTTACTGCTGTCTTCATTTCTTATCTTTCCATTTAAACTTTTACAAAATAGACTATCATGATTTAGCTAAATCAAAAAAACACTGAGTCAGAATGTCTCCGATGTGTGAGTTAGGACAATGAACTGGTGGCAGGCAAATTGGGATTGCGAAAAGTTAACAATATAATGTTATGACACAGTGGTTAATATTAACAATATAATGTTATGACACAGTGGTTAATGTTAACAACATAATTTTATGACACAGTGGTTAATGTTAACAATATAATGTTATGACACGGTGGTTAATGTTAACAATATAATGTTATGACACAGTGGTTAATGTTAACAATATAATGTTATGACACAGTGGTTAATGTTAAAACTATCAGATATAAAAACTATGCGTTATGAACCTTAATAGTGTTATCCTATCCATATTCGGTACCAAATTAGATCCCTACTAGAAAAGATGAGGAGTACCTGGAGGCTAGGGGCAATAAACTGAAGCTTTGACTGTACTTCCTCTATGGTTGGTAGAGATTGACCCTTGACATAAGTGTAGAAAGTATACGCCTCTATGAACTCTTGAATACCTGCAGAAGTTAGCTTTATGAAACGGGATGTCAAATTATAAAAGGAGAAAGTTTGAAAAATTGATGAGAAAGTAATTCAGTAAAAAAGCTATACAGCTATATATAGTTATATGGCTGTATATAGTTATATGGCTATATATAGTTATATGGCTATATATAGTTATATGGCTGCATATAGTTATATGGCTATATATAGTTATATGGCTGCATATAGTTATATGGCTATATATAGTTATATGGCTATATATAGTTATATGGCTATATATAGTTATATGGCTATATATAGCTATATGGCTGTATATAGTTATATGGCTATATATATAGCAATATGGCTATAGATAGTTATATGGCTATATATAGTTATGTGGCGGTATATAGTTATATAGATATATATAGTTTGATGGCTATATATAGTTTGATGGCTATATATAGTTTGATGGCTATATATAGTTACATGGCTATATATAGTTATATGGCTATATATAGTTATATGGCTGTATATAGTTATATAGTCAAAGAGCTAACATGAAGATGTACAAATGATTGGAAGTTGAGTTTTAACCAGAACAAAGAAGTTAATATGTGATAGAGACAACGAGGTAGGGTGCTTATTCATACATATACAGAATATCGATAAACTTCTGGTAAAAGCAGAACAAACTACTGCAGGCATCCCTCATCTATAATTATAAATTACAGGCCTACTAAAGTATTCGTATTCCGATAAATGTAAATAATAGGACTACAGAAGTAAAGTACTAAATACTAATGCACTGAATACTTGACTTCATGAAAATATACATCAACATACTCTACTGCAGGTATTGCTATGATGTGTATTATGTGTGTTTAATATAAATACTAGAATCTGAGTATCATACTTACTAACAGGTAAGTCAGACAGAATATAGCATCGATACATTTTGACTAACATTTGCACATGATACCGCATATACTACTGTCTGCACATCATATACACTACTGTCTGTACATTATATATACTACTGTCTGTACATAATATACACTACTGTCTGTACACCATATACACTACTGTCTGTACATTATATATACTACTGTCTGTACATCATATATACTACTGTCTGTACATAATGTATACTACTGTCTGTACATTATATATACTACTGTCTGTACATAATATATACTACTGTCTGTACATAATGTATACTACTGTCTGTACATCATATATACTACTGTCTGTACATAATATACACTACTGTCTGTACATCATATATACTACTGTCTGTACATTATATATACTACTGTCTGTACATTATATACACTACTGTCTGTACATTATATATACTACTGTCTGTACATCATATATACTACTGTCTGTACATAATGTATACTACTGTCTGTACATTATATATACTACTGTCTGTACATTATATATACTACTGTCTGTACATTATATATACTACTGTCTGTACATCATATATACTACTGTCTGTACATAATGTATACTACTGTCTGTACATTATATATACTACTGTCTGTACATTATATATACTACTGTCTGTACATTATATATACTACTGTCTGTACATTATATATACTACTGTCTGTACATTATATATACTACTGTTTGTACATTATATATACATACTACTGTCTGTACATCATATATACTACTGTCTGTACATCATATATACTACTGTCTGCAGATCATATATACTACTGTCTGTACATTATATATATATACTACTGTCTGTACATTATATATACTACTGTCTGTACATCATATATACTACTGTCTGTACATCATATATACTACTGTCTGTACATCATATACACTACTGTCTGCAGATCATATATACTACTGCCTGTACATCATATACACTACTGTCTGTACAGCATATATACTACTGCCTGTACATCATATATACTACTGTCTGTACATCATATATACTACTGCCTGTACATCATATATACTACTGTCTGTACATCATATATACTACTGTCTGTACATCATATATACTACTGCCTGTACATCATATATACTACTGCATGTACATCATATATACTACTGTCTGTACATCATATATACTACTGTCTGCACATCATATACACTACTGTCTGTACATTATATATATATATACTACTGTCTGTACACCATATATACTACTGTCTGTACATCATATACACTACTGTCTGTACACCATATATACTACTGTCTGCACATCATATACACTACTGTCTGTACATTATATATATATACTACTGTCTGTACACCATATATACTACTGCCTGTACATCATATATACTACTGCATGTACATCATATATACTACTGTCTGTACATCATATATACTACTGTCTGTACATTATATATACTACTGTCTGTACAGCATATATACTACTGTCTGTACATCATATATACTACTGTCTGTACATCATATATACTACTGCCTGTACATCATATACACTACTGTCTGTACATCATATATACTACTGTCTGTACATTATATATACTACTGTCTGTACATCATATATACTACTGTCTGTACACCATATATACTACTGTCTGTACATCATATACACTACTGTCTGTACATTATATATATATACTACTGCCTGTACATCATATATACTACTGTCTGTACATCATATATACTACTGCCTGTACATCATATACACTACTGTCTGTACATCATATATACTACTGTCTGTACATCATATATACTACTGCCTGTACATCATATATACTACTGCATGTACATCATATATACTACTGTCTGTACATCATATATACTACTGCCTGTACATCATATATACTACTGTCTGTACAGCATATATACATAATATACATACTACTGGCCGCACATCATATACACTACTGTCTGTACATCATATATACTACTGCCTGTACATCATATATACTACTGTCTGTACACTATATATACTAGTCTGTACAGCATGCATACATAATATACATACTACTGCCTGTACAACATAGTATCTATATATTATATATATACCAGCAGTGATGGCCCTCGAATACTTGTACTGGTCTACACTCTTCAGCTCCACAGCCATCTTAGCCAAGTTCACTCTGATGCATTTATCTATCATGAGCTCAGTTTCTGCTAGCAGCTGCTCCTTATCTCCCCTAAAAAGCATCACCACTAATAATACTGTAAAATAATCTCAGCCCTAAAGGACTAACATTAAAAACAATAAATCGAAATTTGCTTGTCACCATCAGAAACACATGGTTCTCATGTTGTGAACGAAATATATTTCATCAACATAATCTATTTCCTTGTATTACTCGCTAGTAAATGCATGAGCTGAACTCTATGAAGTCACATACATGTATATCTAGTTATTGCGCTATATTCTCATGCTAAGAGTGTGATTCATTGCGTGGCAAAGGGCCACTTTCGAACAATACTAACAATTATCCTTCATTTATCCTTACCCAATACATCTATAGTTACCAATACATCTATGGTTACCCAATACATCTATGCTTACCAATACATCTATGCTTACCCAATACATCTATCCTTACCCAACACAACTATGCTTACCCAATACATCTATGGTTACCCAACACAACTATGTTTACCCAATACATCTATAGTTACCAATACATCTATGGTTACCCAATACATCTATGGTTACCCAATACATCTATAGTTACCGAATACATCTATAGTTACCCAACACAATTATGTTTACCCAATACATCTATGGTTACCCAACACAACTATGTTTACCCAATACATCTATGGTTACCAATACATCTATGCTTACCCAATACATCTATAGTTACCCAACACAACTATGTTTACCCAATACATCTATGGTTACCAATACATCTATGCTTACCCAATACATCTATGCAGATGAAAAATAATTCTTTTAGAGTCTATCGTTGTATCGCGACTTATTTTAACTAATGCTTCATGTTTGTCATGCTTTTCATCAAGGAGTGTTTTGTAGCCTAGGAATGCCTGGATGACAGGGGAGTCAGCAAAAGTCGTAGAGGATTCACTAGATTTGGGGCCAGACTTCCTCCCATGCCCTCTCCGATTTCCTCCCTTGCCTGTAAGAGAACATCAAAAATTACTTTAAACAAAATGTAGTGGAAGAAAAAATGCTTGAAGAAAAATATAATATATGAATAAAAATGGAGATTTGATTTCACATCATAATTATTAGATTTCCCCAGGATATGACAAGAAAAATGAAATACAGTCAAACATGGATAACTCGTCCACGGATAGCTCGAACACATGGTTAATTCGAACATTTCCTTTGGTCCGTTCCCACGTAATGATAAATTGCTATAGATAACTCGAACTCAACACTGTTAATTCGAACTGTTTTTTTGCCCAACAGCTACCGAAACGGTTGTTTTCGCTTTAGAAAATCACTTTATTCAAAGCCATAGAGGTAAACTTCATCTTTTCGTAATTCATAAGCGTCGTTATTACCACCATCGGCAAAATATTTTTGTCAACGACTTTTCTAAAAGTTTGGTGAAATTTGATTTATACTGCGATACGATGAATAGCACGGGCTAGCCGGGTCACGCGCGCAAGAATTTTCGCCACGCACATACAAAACAAAAATCGCATGTTGTTTTGTATGTGCGTGGCGAAAATCCTTGAGTGCGTGACTCGGCTAGCCCGTGATGAATAGTTTTCCGACGTTGATTCCATGTTGAATCAACGTCGGAATGCTGAATGTTTAAAACGTCTTAAAAAATGTTGTAATTAAACGTATACGTTGTCTGAGCTACAAAAAACTATTCATCGCTTGACCTAAACACAGAATACGTGTGTACATTCAATAAGTATCTATTAAAAAAGCGTGAGTGATATAGAATGTACCGTAAAACCTCGTAAAATTTCTAATTGAACTGCCTCGGAGTGTTGCTCTTAACGAATCCCAGGTAAAGTAAGGTAATCTGCATAAACTTCAAGAAAAAGCGGCAAAATTGATCGTGGGTAAAACCCCAAAAGAAAAAAATGTCTTTTCTTTTGAGCATTTCAACAACGATCAAGTTTTGCCAATGTCAATCTGAAAAACGTCCTGGCAATAACATCACCTCAAACAACAAACCAATCTCAAGTGATAGAAAAATCTCTATACTTTTTCATGAAAACGTTTTAAACTTTACATTAGAAGCATTTAATTTGAAACAAGCCATTTGTGCTTTTGATTTATATTATAGTTTGTATATGTACATGTATCTACTAATAAATAAGTAAATATATGGACTTGTGACAGTGCTCTGATAACTTGAATGCTCTGATAATTCAAACACTTTCGCTCGGGATCTTGAAGTTCGAGTTATCCATGTTTGACTGTACACCGTTTTAATTTGGTCATTCAATATACAGTCAAACCTTAGCGTACGGCATCCATTCAAACATTTGCTTCGATAGTTAAAACCATCACATGGAACAAATCTTCAAATATGAATACATCATACTTCATTTGATTCGTTCTGTAGTTCAAAGAATAACAACTCAGAAACCTAGTGATAAATACTCCATGTAATCAAATATAGTACTAAAGCAAATGAATAATAAAAAACAAAATATACAAAGTATATCATCATATACAAAGTATTGACTAATGAAAGAGGTGTTTAATGTCACTTAGTTTATACATTAGAAACAATGCCTTGAGAGAAGGCAGAGGTGATGGTAGGGATACAGACAATGGTCTGAGAGTAGGCAGATGTGATGGTAGGGGTACAGATAATGGCCTGAGAGTAGGCAGATGTGATGGTGGGGATACAGAAAATGGTCTGAGAGTAGGCAGATGTGATGGTAGGGGTACAGATAATGGCCTGAGAGTAGGCAGATGTGATGGTGGGATACAGAAAATGGTCTGAGAGTAGGCAGATGTGATGGTAGGGATACAGATAATGGTCTGAGAGTAGACAGGGGTGGTGGTAGGGATACAGATAATGGTCTGAGAATAGGCAGATGTGATGGTAGGGATACAGATAATGGCTTGAGAGAAGGCAGATATGATGGTGGGGATACAGATAATGGCCTGAGAGTAGGCAGATGTGATGGTAGGGATACAGATAATGGTCTGAGAATAGGCAGATGTGATGGTGGGGATACAGATAATGGCTTGAGAGAAGGCAGATATGATGGTGGGGATACAAATAATGGCCTAAGAGTAGGCAGATGTGATGGTAGGGATACAGATAATGGCTTGAGAGTAGGCATATGTGATGGTGGGGATACAGATAATGGTCTGAGAATAGGCAGAGGTGATGGTAGGGATACAGATAATGGCCTGAGAGTTGGCAGAGGTGGTGGCAGGGATACAGGTAATGGCTTGAGAGAAGGCAGATGTGATGGTGGGGATACAGATAATGGTCTGAGAGTAGGCAGATGTGATGGTGGGGATACAAATAATGGCTTGAGAGAAGGCAGATGTGATGGTGGGGATACTGATAATGGTCTGAGAGTAGGCAGATGTGATGGTGGGGATACAGATAATGGCTTGAGAGAAGGCAGATGTGATGGTGGGGATACAGATAATGGTCTGAGAGTAGGCAGATGTGATGGTGGGGATACAGATAATGGCCTGAGAGTAGACAGATGTGATGGTGGGGATACAGGTAATGACTTGAGAGTAGGCAGAGGTGATGATAGAGATACAGGCAATGGGCTGAAAATAGGCAGAGGTGGTGGTAGGGATACAGATAATGACTTGAGAGTAGGCAGAGGTGACGATAGAGATACAGGCAATGGGCTGAGAGTAGGCAGAGGTGGTGGTAGGGATTCAGATGACTTGAGAGTAGGCAGAGGTGACGATAGAGATACAGGCAATGGGCTGAGAGTAGGCAGAGGTGATGATAGAGATACAGGCAATGGGCTGAGAATAGGCAGAGGTGGTGGTAGGGATTCAGATAATGACTTGAGAGTAGGCAGAGGTGACGATAGAGATACAGGCAATGGGCTGAGACTAGACAGAGGTGATGATAGAGATACAGGCAATGGCCTGAGAGTAGGCAGATGTGATGATAGAGATACAGGCAATGGGCTGAGAGTTGCTGAGATCAATTTGTCTGGGATGCAGATTCTTCATTCCAAGATTTTCATAGCTATAGCCGGACAAACTGAACGACACACACAAACTTTGAGGTTTATATATATATACATGTATATACTAGCTGTACTACTCGGCATTGCCCGGGTGATAAAAGTCTTTGGACAGAAAATTGTATTTAACATATAACGACATTTGCCATTCTAACGTTCAAACTACATATCATAAGAGAAGTGTTTTGTGTAGTTGAAATAAATTAAAAGAGAAAATAAAAACAACTGTAAAGGTTTTCAAAGTTTGTCAAACCACTGTAACTTTCAAACCTCATATCATGAAAAAAAGGTTTTGTGCAAAACAACTAAATTAAAAATAAACGAAATAACTGTAAAGGTTTTCAGATGTCTGTAAGTTTAAAATTTCATAACTTGAAAGAAGTGTTTCGTTGCAATAAATTAAAAGAAAAAATAAAATGTAAAGCCGTTTAAATGTAAAATCATTAGCACGTATTGGTTCATTCTGCAAGTAATTTCGTTACGATTACAATCGAAAATCATTTGGTATACAATTATGATTTCAGTCCATTTCAGTGTTGGCATGCAAAAATATCATAGGCTATAGACGTACATAGAGCGGTATAGAAATATCGTCAGCTATAGACGTACATAGAGCGGTATAGAAATATCGTAGGCTATAGACGTACATAGAGTGGTATAGAAATATCGTAGGCTATAGACGTACACAGAGCGGTATAGAAATATCGTAGGCTATAGACGTACATAGAGTGGTATAGAAATATCGTAAACTATAGACGTACATAGAGTGGTATAGAAATATCGTAAACTATAGACGTACATAGAGTGGTATAGAAATATCGTAAACTATAGACGTACATAGAGTGGTATAGAAATATCGTAGGCTATAGACGTACATAGAGTGATATAGAAGCCTATAATCATTATCTAATGCAATCACCTCCTGAGAAAAATCATCATCATTAAAAATAGTAGCAAAATACTGTTAACCTTAGTAACTATAGGTACCTACAATGACTTTAGTGCATTTTGTGGTTATGATCTGCAAGATAGTATAACATTACAATGTAGGCTACTACGCAGAGAGTTCTTACCTACGTGACAGATGTGTATCATAAATGCTGAATCTACCCTAAATAAATTTAATTTACTAACCACATACATGAAGAAAGTTTTAGTATGTATTTTAGAGTAAACTTCAAACTTTTAACAAAAAATTTTATCCTTTATCCATTTGCAAATAGCTTTTATTATAATGATTGCCGGATATACCTGATAACGGATACCTCGTCATGGCGAGTTCAGCGACGTGTATCTTTTAATAACTTGTATGATCAGTGCACAAATTGCCAAATTTTAAATTCGAGATAAATTATTGTTGATATCATGGGGCGGAACAAATTTGCCTTAACGAAAAAAGACGAATAAGCATCGTGTTGCATATACCTAGCTTTAAGATTTTAATAGCCACAACTGAACAAACACATTCACAGATACACAAATACACAAACAAACTTTGAGAAATATATAGATAGATATTACTTAATTTTGCACAATTAATAGCATGTGTACTACAGTTACCTCCTCCCATAATCTCTAACCAAAGAAACAGTGATGTGCTTCTAGCATGCAGCAACTAAACAAACCAGTCTGATTGGTCAGTAATTGGTATGCCTTATCCGATCGACGATAGCTATCTTCTACATCGTTAGCTCTTTTCTAAGTAATAAAATCAACAATGATGAAAATATATACAAATATCTATTAAAATTTTGAGAGTTTGAATTGACAAAGGATAAAAAAATTGGGCAAGAACTAGCAATATATCATTGCTATCTAGCGACAATCAGGAAGTTTATGTACACCGGACAATATGTGAGCATCTTCAGAAATTATCCACCCATTGTATGTGGCAGATAACTTCAGTTACATTCATCATTTTTGTCCATTATCGACAGTATTCGTCCTTACTTACGCGTTTAAGAATGTGGCTTTGCAATTAATACATGAGTGATCATGCATTGTAGCAACAAACAAACAATTATATAATAACTAATTAGCATGATGATATGCTGGCAGACACTGGCAAAAGTAAGCATCTGATTCCTAGTTACTTCACCATCTTTTACCATCTACACTATAAACTGCTCCACTGGCTAAAAATACAATTGATTGCATCAAAAAAGTGTAATATACTATATCAATGATATGTAATAAAACCTGTTATTATAAATGTCTACCTTTATTGTGTTATGTAACATATTTAACTTATTTAAGTAATGTTAAAGATCAAATTTTACCACAATTTTAATTAAAGATGCATACCCTGTTTAGGTAATGTATGTTGATGATATATCATAAACATTTTTCTTTTGAAATCACAAAAGAAATGCATGCTCTCGGCACCATGAGGAAAACGCTATGTATAAAATTCAATTACAAGGTAGTTGACTTTATAATTCTTATAATTGACTATAAAAATTCAAGAATTTCAGCCCAGTTTTAGCCAATCATCATGAAAACGATGGCAGAGCAAAACGGGATGAATTTTATAGCAAAATCTCTATACGTAATCCTTTTACTCTGAACAAAACCAAGTTTTTAATAGGCTAATATAAGCATGCGTATGTGTGAAGATTTTGGAAGACAAAATATGAACACGGAGTAAGGAACTTCATAATAGGATTGGAGCAAGGGTTCTGAGAAAATAGCAAAAAAGAGTCGAAGAATGATTCTTGTTGAACAAATGTACAAAGCCAAAAGAACATACTCACCATATTCGATTCGATATCCATTCAGCAAAGTGATTAAAAAGGTTTATCAAGATAACTAATATTCATTCTAAAGTTTATATGTATCTTAAGTACAACAAGCAAACAATTTCCAGCCTGAATATTTAGTATATTTACTTACTAATATTTGCCTATTTGAACTGATAATATTCATATTGCGTGTGGCCCAAGTCTTAAAAGCATAAAACAACAACCGTAGATGTTACAATATGAACAAAACAACAAAGATAATGTAAAGGACCAACTGCAATAGCCTGTATAACCAGCATATACCCATGCTCATGTATATTTAGCTTTGTATTGACAAAGCTCCAACGCATGTTTGAGAAAGTGGGATGTGGATTCGAGATGTGGGCAAAGTTTTTTCCCTTGAGCCAAATTTCAAAGTTGCAAAACTTTTGGGAGCCGCATAACATGTGTATTACAGCATAACATTTCATACTGATAATACAAGCTTGGTAGTGGTAGACTACTTTTACAATAGCATTGAATGATGTTGAAGTGAGCCTAAAGAGCTTTGTATAACTTAAAGTTGAGTGAGATTTGTAGAATTGTTTATGGCTGCTACTACTGTCGGGCTCTCTACTGCAGCATGCTATTCTTAGAAGCTGACACAAATGATCTCGAGTCAAAGTGGATTTCAACTTGCTCTTGATATTATTCATGTATGAAAATGCTGATTCACATATATACGTGTATGTAGCAGCAAACACGGCGTACAAGCATCTTCCTAGTTGAGCAAGCTGTGGATATTCAGCCTTTGTTGAAGCTTTCAAGTAGAAGCCCTCCTCAATTTAATCTATATCTGTACCTTTGAGGTCACACAACTCCAGTTGCAGAGGTGAGGCATGAACACTCTTCAATGGCAACTGATTAACCCACTCTCCATTAGGCTTTGCCTTCTGAGGTGCTTTTATGAATTGTATGATGTGTTTCAAAAAGTGAAACTGACTAAATTGATTGTTAAACTTTTGTTGAAGCGTTTCTATAAAGTGAGTGTAATCAGCTGTACAAGAGGCCATTTGTTCATCCTCATCTAAAAATGCTTTTAGAGTAGGAAAGTGAAGCATATCACCTTACAAATCCACTAGAAACAATTCCAACTTATGGAAGAAGGCTTAGACAGCTGGTAGTGTATCAATGATAGTCTTGTTCGTCCCTTGAAGCTTGAGGTTCAGATCATTCAAATGGCCACAGATGTCAACAAGGAAGGCGAGGTCACTCATATCTTTAGAACAGCTCATCATCTCTTGAAACTGTCTTGCAATCAGGCTTGTGCATGTATTTAAAATGAGGTTAGCTCCTGACGATTACTACACAACCTTGACAGAACATTTCCATTACTTAGCCATCTAATGTTATTTTAAGTTAGCAAATCTTCACTAATGGCATCGCTTTCTTTGAGAAACTTTCTTAAGTTTATGTGTCTGAGAGCTGATTGACTTCTGAAGAGGTTGATCATCTTCATAGCCTTACACATTAGTTGTTGAAAGTGATCATTTAGTTTTCCACATAAAACAGTTTGGTGGATGATGCATTGGAATGCTAGCATTGATGGCATATCCTTCTTCAATCTAGCTATGACACCTTGCTCTCTTCCAACCATGGTTGGAGTGCCATCTGTTGTTACAGATATGCATTTGTGGAGAGTTATCTTCATGTTATCAAGTCCTTTAATGAGGGCATCATAGATAGCCTGGCCATTGGTTTCTCCTTCTAATTCAACCAAATTAAGAAGCCCCTCCTTTCTTTACCACCAAAGAATATGTAACACAGGGTATAGGACTAAAGAATTTTACTATGCTTTATAAAGGAACATGCTGATGCTTTATAAAGAAGTATGTAGTATAAATGTGTGGGTTAGTATTTTGGAAACAAATATCACAAAATAGATGCATATTTTTCTACTTGGGCTTATGTTCTCTCTTTACTCTCTTTTAAAATGCACTTGTATGATTTCAGCTTGCAACTGCATGGTAAAATGACATTACCAGTTGTGAGTGTACACACAGTAGCCTACGTACCTTACAGAAACTGCTAATTGAACTAAACTCATTATATCAGTAGATTCATCAATAGCGATTGGAAAGTAATCTTCCTGGTCTATATGGTTTAGCTAAGTCATACTGAGATAATCATAAATGCTTTTAATTCTACCAGTAGCAGTTTTCTTAGAAAGTGGTATTGCCTTGACTATACCAATCACATCACGCTTATCTAGAAAAAGTAGTTCAATAGCCTCAACCATGCATTATTTTCAATCTCTGCATGAGCATAGGGAAGCATTGCTTTTGCTGAAATCTTTGACACTCGTAGAGGAGCTTCTGTAGCATGTTTATCAGCAGCTATAAAAGAAGCTAGCATATTTTTTTTTTAATTTAGTGATTTCTGAAGTTTATCTAACTTTTGATGTCTAGCTACAGATCCCAGTAAAAATGTAGTAGTAAACTCCCTGTGTTTTGTCTCATGATGTCGTTTGATGTTCGTCTTCTTGTTAGCGGAGACCGTTTCCTGGCACAATAGACATTGCGGTTTGCCATGCCTAAAGATGAACGCATATTCCAGGGTCCACTCATCTTGGAATTATCTTGTAGATTCGTTTCTATTTCATTTACTTTGTGAAGTTCCCATTGTAACTCTAGAAATGGTTTGTTTTGTTAAAGATGTCATTGCTGATCTCACTGCATTAATTGGCTTATTTGCAAATGGCATGTTCAACTAAGGCACAGCATCTTATATAAGCCAGCATTATGAAATCATGATGAAATGACTTTCAGATGAACATTTTTAGAGCATTCTAATTTTGTCCTCATTAGGTCAGCAACAGACGTTATTACATCGGAAAACCTACACGTGCATGATGCCATGAACTATGACTTATGATGCATGTGTAGGCTATATATAATGCAGTAATAGTGCACATTTAAATAAGCCTAATATGTCACAATGCATGTAGTTTTGTACAGTATATTATAAAGATATTTATATATACGTCAAAAAAATTTGAATTTTCACAGAGTTGAAAGAGCCGCAACAAAATTTGCAAAGAGCTGCATGCGGCTTTAGAGCCGCACTTTGCCCAGCTGTTTTAGATGAATTCAACCACGTAGCAACATTGCTAGTCTTTCTCACACAGAGTTACAAAAACATCATTCACAACAACTAAGTAAATGTTAAAGCTGAAGTGCACCAGTAGGCTAGATCATAATATCAAACAAATCTTTGCAATACCTTTAAAATACCATTACAGAATCACTGCTTCATAGCTTTTACTGAAACAAAGTTGCTTCGCTTAAATTAAACCTCTTCTTCGTTAGTACGCACTAAAGTAAAAACAAGAAGTGCGTCTCAGATAATTTTAGCCCTTAACCAGCATTTGTATATCAAAATTGTTGCCTCATGCAACTAGGAGAAAAAACAAAAGAGTATCATAATTTATAATGTGTTATACTGTTCTAGGTTATTGTTGGTTAATTGTAAATTAGCTGTGTTATGTACATGTGTTAGCTGTGATTTGCTAGCTTGGTTTTAGTTCACGAACTGCTCCGGGTAGGAAGCTGTTGTGATATACCAATGATATACAGCCCCACCATATCATATATATGAGCTGTATATCATATATCAATGATATACAGCCCCCAGGGCTGTATATCATTACAGGGGGCTGTATATCATTGGATATATCCCCATATATATGGGGATATATATGGCTGTATATCATTGGACATACCGATGTTTTTGCGTACATCGTTGGTGGATTTGTTTATGCGAGCCAAAATTGCCATAACATACTTTACGTAAGCTGTATGAGTAGCTTCCCAATAACATCTGTAATACATAAAAACGAAAGTTATATCTAAGGAGACCGTGGCAGCTAATAATTGCGAATTAATAGTTCACCTTGGCTTGTTTTCAAACGCTGTGCTAAATAGTCACGACCCTGACCTATAAATTTAGCACAAATTTCGAAACTTTGTAAGTGTTGTTTTTGGAAATTCTAACTACCTATCATGCAAATAACAACTACGCGCCCAAACTTTGTAAGGGTTTAAAAGCTAGTTTAATAAATGGCCAATCACAGCAGTTCAGCCAGTAGTTTTCGTTAAATCGCGACTTCTTGGTTACATGCATGTCTCGCCTTTTTAAGTACGCGCACAGCTTGAAACAAACATGGAACGAGTACTTAATATTAGTATTGTGAGTAGTTAGCGCTGAGCGCGGAACTTTTATACGTTATCAATAGATAGTATTAAATGGTAGGCCTCGTTGAATGTTTTACTCCACTTTCTCAGAGATAGCTCATGGATACTACTCGACATACTGCGTGTTCTTTAATGAGTCACGATGCAGTCGAATTTCCCTGGACGAGTAATAGTCTGTCATCATTGTTTATATAGTCATTGTTTTATAAGCACTCACCACGTCTTTACTAGTTGAAACAGGAAGGAGAATGTTTCCAATACACCATTTTCCATATCTATTTAGCTTTTCCTTAGCTTTCTCAATAAGCTGAGAAATCTACATACTCCTGCAAGCCTGTGTGAAAGGCTTTGCCATCTAAAGCATAGCTGGCTTCCTTAGCCTCAGTTGCTGTAACATAGTCAGGCGCACAAGAAATGTCTGCATATACAACATGCCCCTTTTTTCTTTAAAGCCTGAACATATGCAATGTAACTATTGGGGTTCAAACATAGGTTTTACCACCAATCATGTTAGAAAGCAACAAGCTCCAGACACGGTGTTCGGCATGCACATATACTATTCTCTGGTACACTAATAGAGTCTGCGATCATCATGAGCTCACTAGTGTGTTGAGTCGGAGCTTAGCAATTGTACACGAGCATGAGGGTAGCCTGTGAACCAGGTGTTATCCCATTCTGAAATCAAAAGTGGCCTCTCTTGTATGGGTTGAGTCATTCTCTCCCATACTTACTCGCTGGGTTATAGTAGCTCTCGTTAGCCTAACCTGTCATCTTCAGTTCTAACATGCAAGTCCTGAGTACATACCTGTCCCTGTCTTTACCTGCTCCCGTGCCTTGACTAGGCATCGTGGTCACCCTTTCTTACCGACATCATCAGATCATCTGAATTATAAAGAGAGTGGATCATACATTCCTCCTCAGAGCCTGGCTCACCTTTTAGCAGAGCCATTTGCTCCTCCATCGCTTTAGCCCAAGAAGTCTCCCCCTGGGCTACCACGCCACCTGTTTTGGCATGGCTATCCTTGCGGCTAGTACAGGTTGCTGTCGAGACAGCGTTCTCTGCACCTCCCTGTTTTGAGGTGTGGGGAGCCAAGTGGGCTTCCCCCGACAGACAGCTGATTGTCTGTAAGTAGTTGTGACTGAGCCTTCCAAGCCTTTCGGTTAGAACAGGTTACTGACAAAGCAGTCCCTTCTGCACCTCTCTGATGTGAGGTGGGGGGAGCCAAGTGGGCCTCCCCGCCCACAGACAACTGGTTTTCTGTAAGTGATTTTACCTTAGTCTAGGTAGCAGGCAGTCTAGCGTCCTTCCGGCCTTGTCCTTCAGGATAGCCTAGGTCATCAAGGCAGCCTTGAACTCTTGCTCATTCTCGATCTCCGGCTGGAGCTGGCACTCGTCAACCTCTACAGCTGCAATAGCCCTCCTGTACTCCTCTATCCGGGACCTGCATTCAGCAAGGGCATGTTTACAATGTAGGATAACCACATGTGACAAGAAACCAAACTGAACCTCATTAAGGAAGCTTCTCACCTAATTCAGAAAAGGTTGCGGCTTACCCTGAGCTGCCTCTGCACAGCTGGTGCTACAACCATGCATTTTTGTTAGTGGAACAGCTTTTTCTGAGCTGGTACCACCCCTCATTGATAACTTTCCTGGTCGACCTTCCTTTCCTTCCCATCTCCGGACCTTTACCTTTTCTATCAGATCGATCTGTCAAGTTTTGCAATGTGCCATCATCTGAAAAATGCCAACATTGACCAGCAGTAATAGATCTAAAAGGCAACAATGTAACTGGCTCAAAACCTTTTATACATTTAAAACATTTAAAAGCATGTAAAGCAGCTAACAATTTCAGATGCCTCAACTCATTTATGTCCAAAAAGTTTTCGCTCATTCCTTTTATAACATAAATCTAAGTGACCATAGATCTGTGTCTACTTCTCAACTGAATCTCTGCTTTACTCACTACCTTTAACTCACAACCATCTACTGCAGTCAAAGCAGTTGATTGCGCTTTTAACTGTAAGCCTAACCTGTTGGTTGTTTTCTCGGTTACTGTTGAAACTTCAGCCCCTGTATCAAGCACAAAATCAACCTCAATACCTTTAAAGTTCTTACTATCTTATCATCTAGTCATTTAGGACTAAAGGAAGAAAACCTCACACTCCTACTAATATGATAGAAACTTCTGTAGTCCCTGTCTTTTCTACCTAAACCTCTATTCATACTCCTGTCACTTTCGCTACTGCTGCTTTTATCATAGCGGTACCTGTTAAGATCTTGTTTCTGAGAGTCTTCAGAACCATTCGTAGCACAGTCGATACTAGTATGGCCTTTTTATTGCAAGGAAAGCACCTAGCAGCCAGACAACTGTGAAGCCGGTGCTGCCGACTACCACAGTTGTAACATTTATCTCTTACGTGAAAGTTCACCCTTAAACCTAGTGCACCAATTATTTCTATCAGCACTAGAATATGTAGAAGACCGACTAGTGTTTTTATGTCAGCTTCTGCATTCATGTCTAGAAGACTCATGACCTGAAGTTCTACACCTAGCCTTGGGGTACCTGCTCTTAGACCTACGATCATAGTGGTTCTTACACTCCTTCTGAGAATTTCTATTAACTTCTGCATCTTCACTAGTGTAATGAATAGTGCTTCTATTTTTATTTTTAGATTGCCTAGAAACAATGGCCGCTAATTTTGAAACTTCAGTACCACTAGCTTTAGCCTTACCATCTTTTAGTACTGCTTCTGAATCACGAGCAAGTGGTCTAGCTCGGAGAGTGTCAGATAACCTTGCCCAATCTAAATCTCTTTTCTGCATCAATTGCCTACGTAGCGTTGACTTTATGAGTCCATTAACAGCTATCACAAGAGCAAAATGTTTCCTGTTAACACCGCCACCAAAATTTAAATTCCTGCTGAGTTTCTCAATTCTTAATATATAATCATTTTCATTTTCGTCACTTGCTTGAGAACTAGTAACAAATTTCATAGTCCTAACATATACTGTCTTCTCCCCACCATAAATTATATTTAGGTGGTTCATGGCCTGCTCATAAGTAGAATCAAAAAGTAATCAAAACACTTACTCTGGCTCTTCTTGAAACGAATAGGTAATAAATTCCTGTAACACTATCACTTTTCCTTACACCACTCTCAAAAGTCCATGTGACAGTTTGAGCGCTAAACACTGTCAACACTGTATCACTATTCCTTACACCACTCTCGAATGTCCATGTGACAGTTTGAGCGCTAAACACTGTCAACACTGTATCACTGTTCCTTACACCACTCTCGAATGTCCATGTGACAGTTCGAGCACTAAACATTATGAACACTGTCACTGAATCACTTCTCCGCAAACCAAGTTTGCCTACGATGCCATGTTTTATAAGCACTCACCACGTCTTCACTAGCTTGAAGCGGGAAGAAGAATGCCTCCAATACACTCTAAATAAAAGGCCCTTTCCAATGCCGTCTTTAGATGAAGGGATATGGGTTGTTTGGTCGATCCTTTTGATGACGAATACGGCGACCAGATCGTGTGGTGGTGGGTGTGTCTGTACCACGAGAATCAGCTGCTAGTATAGATGAGCCTAAAGCTGGTTAGGTAGGTTAGCTCGGTAGGTTGTACAGGAAGATCAGTCAAGGTGTTTTCTGGTTTTGGATCTGATGACGGCTTATGTGTGAGAACTTGGAGGAGCTGCTTGCTGGTTCTTATTATAATGTGGGGTTTCCGCCAGGTGGTTTATTGTATGAATGTTGACAAATATAATTTAAGGCCGACTGCCTAGCTAGGCTGCTTAATCAGTACTAATGAGTCATAAAAATAACACCAGCTGGACCACCCATAACCTTGCTTCAAGGTCACACATACTTAGTGCACATGTAGCAGTTCTTCTGTAGCTATTATCAGTAGAATCTCTGACTATATTAGAACTATCAGTAGGACCTGTGATATCTCACCATACCCCTTGTCTGTCTCCATTCTGACACAATCTCCTGGTTCTAGGAGGGATAATTGTTACCGTGTAGATTGGAGTATGTGACCTGAGACTTGCTTTGCTCTGACAGTTTGTGTTATACAAGCTCATTGTCTAAGGCCTTTGGATTTAATAGTGTGTTATAAATAGAGATGGCCTTTTTCTATGGCTGATGTTTTTTAGATGGAGACCTGTCCAAAGAACCCATTTTAAAAGGGATATGTACATATCTCCTCTGACTATATTAGAGCTATCAGTGGGACCTGGGATATCTCACCAGCATATTTATCACCAGTTTATTTTGGATGAGATATGTACATATCTCCTCCAAGATATGTCTTTCCCATCATTTTTTTGCGATTTGCATGGCTCATTCTGCTAGACCACTGGACTGGTTATGTGTAGGCACACTGGTGATGTGTTCAATATCTCAATTTTGAACAAACTGCTTGGAGTCTTTGGAGGAAAACTGAGGGCAATTGTCGGTTATTAGCTGTTCAAAGTGGTAATTTGAATCTGGCGAAATGGGCTTTCAATTTGGAAATAGCCATAGTTGATGTAGTGGTCTGAAGAAGATCTATCTCAATTCAGCTGGAGAACGAATCAACCGTTGCCAAGTGGATTTTTGACGCCATTCAAATTAGTCTGTGGCCACTATCGCAAATGGTTGACTCTGTACAGGATAGTTTGTGACCAGAGTTTTTGGTTGATGGTTTTGGACCTTCTGACAAATCCCATGCTTCTATATATAGCACTCAATATCTGAAAACATAATTGGCCAAAAAACCTTTTGTCAAGCTTTGCGGCATTTTGTTTCTATTCCTGAGTGATATTTATGGAGGATTGATAGGTAGTTCTTGCAAAAGTTTTGTAGGACAACGATGCGCGTTCCAAATGAAGTGATAAATAATGTCAGATCAAAGGATTTCTTGTTAAGTGGTATTTCAGCAGCTATTTGTTCGATGGTTCTCATCGGATGATGTGGACGTTTTATTGCTTTAAGTCACCACGATCAAGACACACTCTAATTTTGTTAGTACTCTTCTGTTGGATCACCATGCCAGATACCCAATCTGTAGTTTGTCACAGATTAGATGATGTTCCGTCTGACCATATTTTCAAGCTCACTCTTTCTTTTTTTTCAATGCGTGTGCTACTGATCTCACTGGGCGTACTGACGACTCAACACCCTCGTTCACTCTGATTTTGTGTCTACTGGTTGCTTGCTAAGCTTGTCATCAAAGAGATCGCTGTACTCATCTAGAATTTCATCAAGGAGCTGTTGCTGCTCAATTTCATTCACTTCATGTACCTTTGCAGAAGGGGTCACAGACCCGAGTCGGACACATTGTTGGAAACATGAGAGTGTTCTCACAACCGTGTACCGCATGATAAAACAACTATGTACTGCTCACCTCTCTCATATCAAGTCAGTTCTACTGTGCCAAGTTATCTAGTCACACTTCCATTGACCCCTATGAAAGGTTTGATTTTAGCTTCATCATTGACATCAAGATTAACATAGGAGAATGCAGTTGTGTTGAACATAACATTAGCTTTAGCGTCTGTGTCGCATTTTACAGAAAGTTTTCTCATTGATTTGTTTTGTGAAAGAATACTAATGCTTGCTACTGCGCTAGTTGGTAACATAACACTGTTACATTTTATCAGCTGGATTAACAGTTCATCAGAAACGTCATTGTTGGACGTTGTCTACTATTTCAAAAACTATGGCTGACCTCTGTGTAGTTTTGCATACTCTGGCAAACAAGGTTCATCTCCCTGCAACTGGAGCATTTCATTCCCATTGCTTGACAGCTGGCAGCTCCATGTTGGGTATAACCACAGTTTTCACCCTTATTTTGTCTGTCAGTAGGTTTAGCTGCAGGTTTCACTGCATCAATGGAAGTTATGTTGAAGGGTTTAGCATAAAATGCAGAGACATCACTTTCAGCTACCTCATTGATCTGGCATATTTGAACTGCTTTCAATAATGTCAGGTGTGATGTTTTGAAAAGCTGTTTCTTCACAGTGTTGTCATTGACACAAGCTCAGATCAGTATTGTCAGATCACTATAGCCACATTGGCTCACGTTGTTACGTAGGTTCATATAAAACTGTGTGAAGGTTTCTCCTGGGGACGTAAAATCGTGTATCGAACTTATGGTGTTCCAAAATTATGTTCGTGATTGGGCTGCAGTGTTCATGGAATTTTCTTTTTAGAACATCAAGGTTATCTCTTCTCTCTGCAGGAAGTTTATCTCTGGTGGGGTCTGCTGGGTTCTGACGTTTAGGCAAGTATGAAAATGACCGTGATTTCTCAATAGCCTCTGATCTAGCCAAGTTGAGCATAGTCATGGCTTTCACTTTTGGAGACTTGTTTGCAAAGCCTGCCTTTATGTATAGGTCGTACTTAGTTTCGAAGACTTGCCAGTTCTCAACGTTGTTCCCCTCAAAGAACAGTAAGTCATCGGAGTTCTTTGATTGTCACTAGGCTGTGAGTTCTATTTATATTTATAGTCTAGTAACTCATAACATCGAAGCCTATCAACCGACTGTGACAAATTTTTAACAAAAAAGGACAGAGTTGTAGAGTGTGAGCAGAATAATAGGACAATACAAATCAACATAAAAGAAAATCAACATATGAAAAATATGAAAAAACAACATACGGAATATGGAGTATTGCGTGAATGACAGATTATTTAAATTGGGAAATGAAAGTTGGCTATGATGAGGATCATATTACAGTTAAGATTGATTTTTGTAATATTGTTCCATATTACTGTGTATTATTCATATAACTATGTATTATTCATATAACTATGTATTATTCATATGACTATGTATTATTCATATAACTAGGTATTATTCATGTAAATATGTATTATTCATATAACTGTGTACTATTCATATGACTATGTATTATTCATATAACTGTGTATTATTCATATAACTGTGTAATATTCATATAACTATGTACTATTCATATAACTATGTAATATTCATATAACTAGGTATTATTCATGTAAATATGTATTATTCATATAACTGTGTACTATTCATATAGCTGTGTACTATTCATATAACTAGGTATTATTCATATAACTGTGTGTTATTCATATAACTGTGTACTATTCATATAACTATGTACTATTCATATAACTGTGTACTATTCATATAACTGTGTATTATTCATATAACTTTGTGTCATTCATATAATTGTTTACTATTCATATAGCTATGTACTATTCATATAACTAGGTATTGTTCATATAACTGTGTATTATTCATATAACTGTGTACTATACATATAACTGTGTATTATTCATATAACTGTGTGTCATTCATATAACTGAGTACTATTCATATTACTGTGTACTATTCATATAACTGTGTATTATTCATATAACTTTGTGTCATTCATATAATTGTGTACTATTCATATAGCTGTGTACTATTCATATAACTAGGTATTGTTCATATAACTGTGTATTATTCATATAACTAAGTATTATTCATATAACTGTGTATCATTCATATAACTGTGTACTATTCATATAACTTTGTATTATTCATATAACTGTGTACTATTCATATGACTATGTATTATTCATATAACTGTGTATTATTCATATAACTGTGTATTATTCATATAACTTGTGTATTATTCATATAACTGGGTATTATTCATATAACTCTGTGTATTATTCATATAACTGTGTATTATTCATATAACTGTGTATTATTCATATAACTGTGTATTAGTCACTGTTCTAAAATGCACACTATTATCTCCTTTATGTAACACTGTAATATAACATTTTTCAATCAGTTTGCAGTTCATCGGTATTCAAATATTCTTAATATATCGGCTGAATTTAAGAACATGCCCGTTGTGAGACTAGAAGTTAAGATTCTTTATTGCTGCTGTTTCCGCTTGTTTTTGCTCCCTTTTTTCTTAACAAACCATATTTTGACTGCTATTGTTAAATTGACGGCGCACATAATACGTATCAAAGAGGAGTTCTTCCAGTTCTGCCTAAGATGTAAACAATTCTGTGTGTGAGGTTGCTAACCCTGCAGTTTCATTTTTACCTTTAGATCATCGCTACACTGTTTTAAAATTGCTTTCGTTTACAAAAATATGTTTGAAAATTTATATGATGGCTTTTGTGAACTGAAGTCATTTATCAAGTTTACACGCTCAACAAAAATGACTCCAACTACTATGTGTCAGTCATCACATAATCTGTTTCAGCGATATCACCATGTGTCAGTCATCACATAATTGTTTTAGCGATATCACTATGTGTCAGTCATCACATAATCTGTTTCATCGATATCACCATATGTCAGTCATCACATAATCTGTTTCAGCGATATCACTGTGTCAGTCATCACATAATCTGTTTCAGCGGTATCGCCATGTGTCAGTCATCACATAAACTGTTTCAGCAACGTCACCATTGGTCAGTCATCACATAATCTGTTTCAGCGATATCACCATGTGTCAGTCATCACATAAACTGTTTCAGCAACGTCACCATTTGTCAGTCATCACTTAATCTGTTTCATCGATATCACCATGTGTCAGTCATCACATAATCTGTTTCAGCGATATCACTATGTGTCAGTCATCACATAAACTGTTTCAATGATATCACCATGTGTCAGTCATCACATAATCTGTTTCATCGATATCACCATGTGTCAGTCATCACATAATCTGTTTCAGCGATATCACCATGTGTCAGTCATCACATAAACTGTTTCAACGATATCACCATGTGTCAGTCATCACATAAATTGTTTTAGCGATACCGCCATGCATTGGCCAATACTGCTGAGCGAATCACTCTCCCCGTAAGTGTTCGCAAAAGGAGAGACGCAAAGCTGCGGAAAAGCAAACAGAGTTTTATTCAAAGAAATGCTATCGATTCACCATTGATTATCTCTTGTAAGAGAAGAGAATTCAACCATTTTCGAGGTAATTCAATATTTACTGCACATCCTGTTAGTTAGTTTGAAGTTTTATTGAAACGTACTCTACTAGAAAAGTTTACTAGTCATATTTATTCTATGTTTGAGCTCGCCTCATGAGTATCAAGTCACAACAGGTCATCAAACAATGCAGGACATTCTCTAGCTAGCTGTTGTATCTGCCAACTTCCTTGAAAAATGTTTTGTTTGTCTTAGTCGGTATGTTACAGATTAGATAACAACAATTGATTAATAAAATATGGTGATATTAGTAAGACTCATTTTAACCTCTACATAAGTTCGTAAACGAAAGCTAGAAAGTTCATATTTGTGTTTAGGACATTGAGAGTTAAGTTGATGCAGTTTTTGCAAGTTTATGTGACTTACTGTCCATAGCAGCTTGTGTTCATGTGAACTTGTATTCATGTGAGCTTGTATTCATGTGAGCTTGTATTCATGTGAGCTTGTATTCATGTGAGCTTGTGTTTATGTGAACTTGTATTCATGTGAGCTTGTATTCATGTGAGCTTGTATTCATGTGAGCTTGTGTTCATGTGAACTTGTATTCATGTGAACATATTATTGTGAGAGCTAATGTTCATATGGGCTTGTGTTCATTTAATCTTGCAGTTATGTGGTTTCCTGTTTGTGAGGCTTATGTTCATGTGAGTGTGAACTCAATAAGTGTGCGTGCATGTGCATATGTTTGAGTGAGGCGTGTGTAATTGTATATTGTGTGTCTTATGACTGGTATCAATTCACTTCATTAAAATCATAGTGTGCATCAATATGTGTGAATATAAGATTTCTCTTTTTCTGCCTGTCATCTTAACCTGTTACTGTCAAAAAATAAAGTAAACACATGGCTATGTTGTACAAACAGATGTGTCTTTTTCTAGTTGCAAACATCTGATGGTCTTCTACTTGTATTTAAGAGATAGCTCATCAAGGCAACTTGTGTTATGTCAAACTCTACTAGTATAATTTTATTTTGTGTATGTTGTCTTGCATTTCATTGTTCATTCTTACTACATATACTCGAATATGTATCACTTACTACATGTAATCGTATATAACTACATATACTCGTATATACATGTAACTACATATACTCATATACATGTGTAACTACATATACTCATATATACATGTAACTACATATACTCATATATACATGTAACTACATATACTCATATATACATGTAACTACATATACTCATATATACATGTAACTACATATACTCATATATACATGTAACTACATATACTCATATATACATGTAACTACATATACTCATATATACATGTAACTACATATACTCATATATACATGTAACTACATATACTTATATATACATGTAACTACATATACTCATATATACATGTAACTACATATACTCATATATACATGTAACTACATATACTCATATATACATGTAACTACATATACTCATATATACATGTAACTACATATACTCATATATACATGTAACTACATATACTCATATAACACTTTGGTATGGTCCACAATGTTGCAGATAATGTCTATGTAAACTCTTGGAATGAAGAAATTCCTCTGAGATTTCTTGCTTCGGGAGGCTGGTTGCACTACAAATCTAAAGGAGATTATTTTAACATAAACACCCGCAGCAAGGTAACTAACTCCTCTTTAACTCTTACATGTTAACATAAACACCCGCAGCAAGGTAACTAACTCCTCTTTAACTCTTACATGTTAACATAAACACCCGCAGCAAGGTAACTAACTCCTCTTTAACTACTACATGTTAACATTAACACTCACAGCAAGGTAACTAACTCCTTTTTAACTTTTACTTGTTAACATAAACACCCACAACAAGGTAACTAACTCCTTTTTAACTCTTACATGTTAACATAAACACCCACAGCAAGGTAACTAACCCCTTTTTAACTCTTACATGTTAACATAAACACCCACAGCAAGAGGTTGGTAAAAGTTTGACTGACTAACTAGTTTTCCAGATGCGCATTTTATAGTCTGTGGGCGCTGGCTCTAACAATCGCTGTAGTAAGTCTGGCTCTAGCAATCGCTGTAATAAGTCTGACTCTAGCAATCGCTGTAGTAAGTCTGGCTCTAGCAATTGCTGTTGTAAGCCTGGCTCTAACAATCGCTGTAGTAAGTCTGGCTCTAGCGATCGCTGTAGTAAGTCTGGCTCTAGCAATTGCTGTTGTAAGCCTGGCTCTAACAATCGCTGTAGTAAGTCTGGCTCTAGCGATCGCTGTAGTAAGTCTGGCTCAAGCAATCGCTGTAGTAAGTCTGGCTCTAGCGATCGCTGTAGTAAGTCTGACTCTAACAATCGCTGTTGTAAGTCTGACTCTAGCAATCGCTGTAGTAAGTCTGACTCTAGCAATCGCTGTAGTAAGTCTGGCTCTAGCGATCGCTGTAGTAAGTCTGACTCTAGCGATCGCTGTAGTAAGTCTTGCTCTAGCGATCGCTGTAGTAAGTCTGGCTCTAGCAATCGCTGTAGTAAGTCTGGCTCTAGCGATCGCTGTAGTAAGTCTGACTCTAGCAATCGCTGTTGTAAGTCTGACTCTAGCAATCGCTGTAGTAAGTCTGACTCTAGCAATCGCTGTAGTAAGTCTGACTCTAGCGATCGCTGTAGTAAGTCTGACTCTAGCGATCGCTGTAGTAAGTCTGGCTCTAGCGATCGCTGTAGTAAGTCTGACTCTAGCGATCGCTGTAGTAAGTCTGGCTCTAGCGATCGCTGTAGTAAGTCTGGCTCTAACAATCGCTGTAGTAAGTCTGGCTCTAGCGATCGCTGTAGTAAGTCTGGCTCTAACAATCGCTGTTGTAAGTCTGGCTCTAGCAATCGCTGTAGTAAGTCTGGCTCTAACAATCGCTGTTGTAAGTCTGGCTCTAGCAATCGCTGTAGTAAGCCTGGCTCTAACAATCGCTGTAGTAAGTCTGACTCTAGCGATCGCTGTAGTAAGTCTGGCTCTAACAATCGCTGTAGTAAGCCTGGCTCTAGCAATCGCTGTAGTAAGTCTTGCTCTAGCAATCGCTGTAGCTGTTCTAAATTTACTTGTCCGAAAGTTTCTTAGGCTAGTAGGAACCCTTCCGCAAGTATCCCTTACTCATCATATGCTTCAATTATTCTTGTGTTTATTCAGCCAAATCACTTGGATAAGCACACAAAATTCGCAGATCTTGGACTAAGTTCTGCTCTATTAGATATTCTCAAAGGTGAAGGCGTGAAACACCCGAGTCATGTGCAGGTAAGAAGTTATAGACTCAACTCGTTTGTTATTCTCAAAGTAATGTTCAGTATTGCACCGCTCTACATTTCAATCTTTTACCCTTTCCGTAGTCGCGCCTAAAGATGTTGAAGCCGTGTTGTCCTCCGCTGCCATCCAGAAAAATTCTTCAAGTTGCATAATCCTTTGACAAGCCGCTGGTGTACTAAGTGAATGTAAAAAAATGTTTTTTTTAAACATACTGCGGACTCTCGCCATACGATTTTAGTTCGTTCCAGTGTTGGCATCGTAAGTTCAAGTTTCCGTATAGAGTGGTATAGAAACCCCCAGTAAGTATCTCATGCAAACACATTCTACCCTGGTAAACACACCTTAGTAAAATCATCTCAATCTTATATACGTACCGAACATATTAAAAATTACTTTCAAAATAATATGTTAAACTTGGTAACTATAGTTATCTACAGTAACTTTAGTGTATTTAGTGATTATGATCTACAATAAAATGTAACGTGACAATGTACTGCATGCAGCTTGTACCGCAGGGAGTTCTTACCATCGAGGCAGGTGTATAACATAAACATTGAACTCGACTTAAATGAATTTAGCTCACTAAACACATACTTAGAGCTAGGTTTTAGGATGTATTTTTAACTATTTTAAGAAACTTTAAATTTTTCATCGGCTAACATTTTATTACCCATCTGTTTCTGGTTTTCGTTTTCACAATAACTAATAACGCCGAACGGAGGGAGATTGAGCATTGCATCTCTTGTATCCATTGTGTGAGGGATTTCGACGAAGAGCATATCGGCATACATTGGAACCTCGGTCCTCGAACATAATCCGTTCCAGAAGGTTGTTCAAAAACCGAGTTGTTCGAGATCCGAAACAATGATTCCCATTAGAATTACATTAATGTGTGTGTAAACTTTAATCCGTTCCAAGCCGAGATAACAACTTTGGTAAAGTATGTTTAAACATTTTACACCATAAACTGCACTATATAATACATGCTATAAATAAAAATGGGTAGATATAGATCGTGTTTATTTTTAATAAAATATTTTCTATCTATGATTATGAAAACAGAAAACGAAAAGTAAATATTTTGCATGCTTTGCTCTTAAAACAGCGGAAACATTAAAAGTTAAGATACAATACCAAAAATTGCAGAAAGTGATAATGAAACAGCAGAGAATGCAACAGATGGGTTACATCAAAAATCGTGTTAAAAAGAAAATATAAACAGCAATGCCATGTTTACTTCACATATTTGAAGGAGAATCCTCCTCCAAAACAAGTTAGGGTAACTCAACTGGCGGAGTTGTCTTTCTAGCAAATATCTTCCGTATAGGAGACGTCATCCCAGATGGTTCCTTCCTTTTGTAAATAGTTTATGAAGCGTAACTTGCCTCTCCCTTTGTTAACAACTGTTTCTGTGCTGTTTTCGGAGCTGTTTCGAACGTTTAATTCTAATGCGCATGTTCTGGTTTGGTTGAGAACTGAATTTATGTTCGAGATTCGAGATGAACAAATATTAATTTTTTTGGTCGAAAACCAAATTGGTCGAAAACCGAGGTTCAACTGCTATTTGTTATTCCGGCGTATTCAGTACACCAATGGGCAAATTTGATTTTCGGGCAAAACTTTAGTTGATATTGTATAGCGAAAAATATTGCATATGGGCGAAAAAGCACTTTGTTCCACATCGTGGTGCAAAAAGTTGTCTAACAGGGTCATTGTAATCCGAGGATGCACTGTAATGCAGGGGATAAGATTTAAAAGGTCTCTGTCTCTCTATGTAACAATCGGTACGAGCCAGCAGTGGTCATTATGAGTATTAGTGCAGGCTTCATTGAAGATATTACAAGTGTTTTGTTTACCAAACCAGTCCCATCAGTCAGTGGATGATCCAGGTGGACATGGTGATCAAGGTTCTTGAATTTCATTGAAATTTTAAAACTCGACCTTTTTATGAAGCATATGAAATGTATAACAAGAAAACTGTCAAAGTCATCAACTCTCTTTTTCAGGTGCAGACAATCCCCTCTATATTGGATATGTCTAATGTTATTTGTGCGGCAGAGACTGGATGCGGTAAGACTTTGGCTTACCTGCTGCCTATCCTGCAGGCACTGATCAACTGTAAGTCCATGATTGATCAGAAGGAAAGAACTCTGGCTAGCCCTCTCGCCGTTATACTTCTGCCATCACAAGAGTTGGCACAGCAAGTATCGGTCTGTATGCCATGTAGCCACAATGCTCTTTTGGGTTCATTTTACTCAACTTAGCGTTCACTTTTGAAAGTTGCTTATGGATTTGCATGGACCTACAATTTTTAAATTATTTTACAGGCATTTGTGAAAATAAATGTAGAGGGTATGGTTAAAATTATTGGTTAAGAATCATAAGATATATCAGCAATATGTTGATCTAATCAACCAACTAAAGCATTGATAGATTTCATATTTTTAGGCGATTGTAAGATATTGCAGTTGCTATCAATGGAGATTGCACGCTTTGTCGAGTCATCTTTGTACTATAGTCAATAAGCGTATTGCAATGTTATTGTTATATTATTAAATTATGTAGTAACACTTATTTTTTATAAAGGCAAATATAGCAAAAGTTTTTAATAGCTAGTAATTGTTAGGAACCTAAGTATCTGTAAATGTTTGTGTCAAGCAGCAAACATTTGCTCAAGTAAAACTATGTTTTTATTACCATGAGACCAACCAATAGATATTGTCAGGCTATATAAATAAAACTAAAACAGTATTTCTTGTTTGTTTCTCATTACAGATTTTGGGTCTTTAAATAAATAAAATCTGTCATTATTGAATTGAAAATTTGAGCGATAGTGCGGCATATTTTATTTAATGTGAGCAGACAACTCTTTTACAGCGCTCAATTCGTGTTAGCTATGAATACACAGATATTTTACAAATTCATACAATGTCACTGAACACTGCAGACAAAGGAATACATCAACACAAAACGCTCATAGACATCTAGTTTATTTATGATTCTATACACTGGAATACTAACAAAAGTCTGACGCCACCTAGATATCTATGAGTGAAATGTCATCTAACTCTCATAGCTATCTAGAGATGCAATGGCATCTCATGCTTTTAAAATTTCTAATTTGTTTTGTAGAGTGTTGCAGAGAGGTATTGTAAACAGCTGAGACTGGATGTACTGTGTTTAAGCCAAGGCTCTGCAACCAACGTATGTTCATTCATTCGTGTTTGACCTCGATGTTGATAACTTATTCTTGGGCTTCCCTGCGGCCTCATGGGAATGGAAGAATAAAAATTTTTTGATTGCATCACCTGTTTTTACAGATCTGACCGAGGTCGTAATGTACAATGCTTTCTTGAGGTTGAACTTAAGTGAGTCAAGCACTGTGACATTTGATTTTATAGAGAGTTATCAGCAGCCTTAGAGCCAAACCACAAAGCATAGACGTTCTGGTAGCCACCCCTGGAAGCTTGTCCATAGCTTTAAGGAGTAAAGCCATATCTCCAATGTTAGTCAATCACGTTGTGATAGACGAAGCAGACACATTGATGGATGAAAGCTTTAACAGGGATACTGTGCAGCTTCTACACCAGTTGTCAGCAAAGCCAGCTGGCATACAGGGTATGCAGATAGTGCTCGCCAGTGCTACTTTACCACGCACACTCCATTCTATTCTAGGAGACACCATAAGTGCTGCCGGATTTGTCCAGTGCATGACGGAGAACCTTCATCACATGCTAGGTCACGTCACACAAAGGTTTATGAGGCTCGGCCATGTTGACAAACCAGGTAAGGCTTTTTAATGCCACAATGTTAACATTTTCTCAGAACTTTTTGTTATCTGGTATCAATCCCTGCTCTCTTGTATAGGCGCAGTACCATTTGTTTAAATCCTGGCAATTTCATGATCCGTGTTGGTTCATCTTGCAATATTTATTTATTCAAAAGCGCTGTGAATTTTTCAATGCAATATCATATTTAGAGCATCAACGGCAATTAGATTATTGATTTAAATAATAAATATAAACTTTGGTGTCGCAATAGTATATGCAGCTTTTTCAAAATGGTATTGCAACTATTGCAGAGAAATTAGCATCATCTGTTATTGTGGGGCTTGTCATAAAATTCCAAACAGATCATCATAAGCTTTAGAGGCCTATACTGTTTGATTTGATGAGCAACAGCCATCACTAAAATGTTTTCTTTTTTGAAGTTTCAATGCACAAATTTATCAAAAATACTGACAATTAGTTCACACAGCTTATGTTCATACAATAATCAGTATGATATATTTAGTTATCATTTTATGGAGAAGTTTAATCTGGCCATTTAGACAGTTAAATAATCAGTTTTTTGTTATGCAAATAGCTACCTAAACCGCACATAAAAACGTGATTATGGCGCTCATATATTTATTCGAGTAGTCTTCTCGCGGAGTTGTCTTCTGTCATCCTAGCTTATATTTATATCCGGGCAAGCCTGTTTACTCAAATTTAAAGCGCATTTACCTTATTTAGTCTTTGTCTCCCTTGCTTAGCTTTATTCGGTTTTTTGTTAAAAACCTACTGACTTCGCTTGCATATTGTATTATAATTGTATGGGGAAACTATTTTAAATTTATCTTACGATGATGGGTTGTTGTATTTTTATCATTATTTGTAAATTATTAAATTTTAGTAAATCTGCATCCAATTACGCCGGATTGACCGAATTATAAGGGTCTGGGCAACACGAAGTTGCGTTAAGATCATACTCTTAGGGATCATTTCTATAGTATGTATCGCAAGGATCTCAACATCATGTTGTGTCCTGACCCAAACCACGATGATGCGGAATAGTGTCAGCTTCTGAGCGCGAAGCGAGCCTTGGGTGCTATTGTCCAAATGGCTGCCCACTGCTATTGATGACCGTTCCTCAGGCCCGTTTAGTGGCTTGTTGGAGGGAGCTGACACATTCTGAGTGGTTTTAATAAACACAATATCATGAGATGGATTGGATTGGAATGCCCGCTATCCTTCCATATTTCAAGCCTTACGTAATCTATACTGATTACTTAGACCACAAGATTAGTACTACTTGATGCCTCTACGCTGCCCTATGTGTAAACTTTCTACTTCAGCACTGTTAAACTATGAGGTCAATCTCAATCATAAGGTGATCTGTTCCAATATTTGCTTCAACATCGAAAATGTTGCATATCTAAGAAAATATTCTTATATGAATGAATCATATACTGTTTTAAATTATTCTAGAGCCCAAAACTACTACCAAGTTTGACAAGTAGTTATAGATAGCAATAAGACTTACATTAGCGGTGCGAAAATCAAAAGGGAGAAATAAAATTTAAATGCAAAACTAAATTAATATGAAGTAGTGATTAGTAAAAATATGTTTTCATTGTTACTTTGCTTCCGATACACATGAACTGAGTGTATGGGTTAATAATGCTTTGGTTCTGTGATAGAAGAGGTGATAACAATACGTGGTGTAACTTACTTCACCTTTCATCATATGAAATTAACATTCTCGAAATTTATGTTTTATTATCAAAGCATTCTACTCTTAATTGCTGTGACCTTTTTTACTTTTACCTAAAAATCTTTACCGTTTCAAGAAATTTCATATTTACATTTTTGTTGGAAATTATTTTGTAAGTCGAGACAGGTACTTGTTAAAATTTTTGGGGGGATGTCAAGAAGTCAGGGTGTAAAGGTGATTGTAAGTCAAGGTTTGTATACATTCGTAACATCTCATTAAACATTACAGTGATGATGGCAGTGAATGGGTTGCAGTCGTTGCATTTCTTACTGTTGCTGTTTGTACTAACTGGCACTATACGAACGGCTACACACATTTATTTTCATAAACTTTTAGTTCTATAAACATTCAGTAAGTGCATATAAAAGTTTTGGTTTTTATGTAAACTAGCAATTAATTTAAGGTGTAGTGAGAAAAATACAATCTTCATTAATGTTGTAAGTGGATGCATAAAACATGTTTAATTTATGAACTGGATTTGTTTATTTTGACACAAAAAGTCATGGAATTTTTACTAGGTCATTTAGAAAGTTTTAAGCTGGCTGAACCATGTCGGTTGCTTTGCACGAATGGTTTATGTAAGAATTATGGCAGTCACTAGAGTTTATTTCTAATTTTCATATAGTTTTTATTTAGCTTGTGAATGTTCTTTTAGGTAAGTTAATTCTGGTTAAACTTATGAAAGTAAACGGAGTCCAGTCATTTAGATTTTGCATAAACTGGATGTTTATGTTCAATTCAAGAGATTGAGTGCTTCACGCACCAGACAAGATTAAGTATTAATTCATATTTAGATATTCCAAAAAAATTCGGCATTTACAATAATATTATATTTTCTAACCGGATAAGTAAACAGCGAAAATTTGTCATGTTAGCTGGGAATTTTTTTTGCAGTAGAACTGGTAAAAGTATTAGCAGAGTCACCAAAAACTCCAACTATGGTATTTGTGAAAAATTGTGGAGCTGCTTCATATCTTCATGGTTTGCTTAGAGAAAAAAGAATCGAAAGTACTGCTCTTCACGGTGATTTACCTGGAAATGTGAGTCAATCAAATCTATTGAGAAATAAATCTTGACATACCTTTATCCTTGTAATATGTAACTCTACTGCAGGGCTTGTCATCAGAGATGGACAAGCGCATTCACACGCTTCTCTTTATTATTACTGTATATATGCAATATTACTCTATCACATATGTTGTTCATTCTGCCTGTAGTGCCCGAAGGCCCTTATAATGGCTCAGCTTAGTACCTATACAAAAACATTGATGATGGAGCACAGAGTTAACAAATCCACTCAACAAATTGCCACGATATGTTTAGGATACTGGATTATCGTTTTGCCATAAAACCAATCAGTTAGGGTTTTATTTTATTAAGAACTCGCAGCACAAAATCGTGGTTTCCACATTTATTTTATTTCTGGTTTAGGATAAATGAAAAGAAAAATTGTAAACAGCGACCTAACCGTATTTTTGCTAGTGAAGTTCTTCAACCTTGAGCCTAAGATATTTTTATATTAAAAATGTAAGTTTGCATCTTGGTTAAAGGTTGACTTGCAACAAAATTCACATTAAAGTTACTTGGTATCAAAAAATTCATCATGTCTTACTCTGCTATGATGTAGGTGCAAAATATGTGGAAATGTGATTACAAGCTCTTAGGACTTAGAAGCTCAAAAACGAACAGTTAATAACCACCATCACAAAAACGCTGTAGGTTGGAATCAATTTATTTCTCTGGCGTACTCAAGCAATTTGGTTATTGTTTCGACACGTGATGTTATCACGTGAATTGAAAGGCCAATAAAAGGCTCAATATAAAACTTGTCGTAGCACTAGTTTATGACAAACACTTCCGGTTTACCAAAAAGCCCGTATCAAATATAAATGCTCGCTACTTTACAGTTTTGTTTCAGCTTGGTCTAATCATCTAGTCGTAATCTGATCATGTGACCCATACTTCCTGCCAAATGGTGTGACCAATTTCTGCAGCATTTTTCTACTATCACAGGTAACCAACAGGCTCGTCATGTTTGTCAGAGGGTGATACGCACTCCTTCGAGCTAAGGTTAAAAAATTAAACAAATTTTTATGGTAGGTTTTGAGATATCAGTGCTCAAAATGACAGCATTACAATGATGATGAAACAGATGCGCAAGGACAATACCCTAGGACACTTCTATTTCGCTCGTATTTAGTTTCGTGAGTAACACACAGAGTAAAATTTCGCTGCAACTTAATTTCGCGCCTCTGATGAGTGCGAAAATATAGTGATGTGAAAATAAATGCAGTGGAAAAAACAGATTACATTCCTCAGGTCCAGTTTGCTAATAAGAAAAAAAACTCAATTTGGGACTAGTTCGTATTTGTAAACCGCAGGTTGAAATGTGTGGATGAGATCGATAATTCAATTTGATCACTTGCTGCCATTTGTTTCTTGGACTATCAATGACGTCTAGGTCCTTCCCGCCGTGACTTTCACACTCGAATCCCAAGAAGAAGAAAATAGATAGGTAACAACCAACTTCACAACCAAAACTGTATAACCCTTTCGCAGCCATAAACGCATTTATGCGTTTTCTAGGGGCCACTGCCAAAAACGCATTTATAAACACATAACCCATGGTCTTTATGAGCTTTATGAAATTGACTGTGTTGTCCGAAGATTTCTCTATAAAATCAGCCTAAAACAACGAAGCAATTTCAAACTTTTGTTTGAGAGTTTCTAATCTAAAAACGAACATTTTTCTGTAAGTTCATTAACTACCGAGTCATAAAACAGGTAATTAGTTGTTGATGACATTATAGCCAATGAATATTTAGATTTTCGTGATTATACAGATAATTAAAGTAGCAGCACTGTCTTTAATGTGTCTGTTCACAACAAAAACTGTATAATGTGGTTGAACCTGGTGAGGGTTGATATTTTTTTTGGTTGGTAATAAAATTCATCACTACAATAATTATTCTTCAATTTTATGACTTCACCTACCAGACTTTCATCCTCATCAGTTACGAATTCGGTGACTAAACTGATATCATCTTAATTTGCTTTGCCACGCTGCTCAGTCGGTCGGTGTATTAGCTATAATGAGTTTACCAGAAATTCCCCATTGAGCCCAACCACATACGAAAATTGCCTGCATTTCTAATATGAAGATTTTATTGTGGATACCAATGAACAAAGCTATTTAATTTCGCGTTTTCGCTCGTTCGTTATGATAGTTTAGTTTCGCTCATGAAATTTTCGCGAGAGGATGACACTGCGAAAATGCGAAAGTTAGATGGTGCGAATACATAAGTGTCCTAGGGTAGACATGGTTTTATTGAATGTGTCAAGTTTATTTGTTAAAATATTGCGCCGAATGAGGTTGCATGAAAGTGTAAACAGAAGCCATCTTGTTCAGCTACGTCCCATTTTAGCCGTTTATGAGAGGGATTCTAATCTACGGCGTTTTCGTGTTGGCTGCTGATTAACTGTTCGTTTTTGAACTTTTAAGAGCTTATAGTCACATTTCCACATATTTTGCACCTACAACACAGCAGAGTAGGACATAGTGAATCTTTTGATACCAAATAACTGTGATGTAAATTTTGTTGCAAGTCAACCTTTGAACTGCAAAAATGATAGGGGTTTTTCTTTTGCGACCAGTTTCACTGAACTACAAAAAATATTAACATTGTTTTTGTTTGTCAAATGTTTTGGTTCTTGTGTATAATTTTTTGCAGATTCAACAGAAAACTTTAAATTGAAGCCCTATGACTTAACTCTGTTAGAATGAGCAAAAGATTTTGTAGTGAAAGATTTGCTATACAAACAATCAAGGTGCATATGTAAGGCGTGTACTTCAATTAGTGATTTTGGTTTGTTCTTATTTTGATAGATTGCCATATATCAGTTTTTTGTTAAGAATTGGTAAAGAACAGGTTTTGTCTATTTGGGTGATTTGAGCCGATTTGTTGAAGTTGGCATGAAGAATTGAGAATTGAATTTTGGTGTTTCGCGCTTGAATACTGAATTGAATCGATTTTTACACGGTCTATGATGTAAAAGAATTGGGAATTGAACTGTTCATTTCTTAATGAGAATTGAGTTGAGTGATTTTTAAAGCTTTAAAAACATCTCGACTTATATTTAAATTTTCAGAAGTTTGTTGCAGCAAAATAATTTGCAGGCAGATGACTCTCATCCTCTTGCTGAGGCTCACATCACATGTGAAATCTTTGACTTTCAAGCATCTGTACAAGTTGAAATCCTGATATATTTATTTATCAGTCAATGTTACTATATGAGAAACTTTCTCCTCTTAGGTATGAACTGTCAGGTGGCTAGATTTGGTTTTTACTATTTTAAAGAAGCGTGATGTCAATTTACTTATAAATTATTTGTTTATAAATAAAGGCCAGATCCTCGTTAGTTTCCATTAAACTACCTACTTTTTGGTATTCTTATGGATTTATGATCAGCTTCTTACTTTACTGCCATAATGTTAATATTGACAAAGAAAAATTTGACTTGATAATATAATTTATACATGCGCTTATAAGTCTAAGTATATACGTATATGTGCAAATATGGCAAGTTTAAAGGAATCAAAAGAATTTCTTTGGGAGCCTTTTAAGCTTTTCAATACATTTTTTTAAATTCAAATGCATGTACTTTTTAGGAACGAAAAGGCCGATTTAAAGAATTTCAGGAAGAGCAATGCAATGTACTTGTTTGTAGTGATGTTGCTTCTCGAGGTCTGGACACTCTACGTGTAAGCTGTTCATATATTCATTATAACCGCAAAACCGCACCTTTTTTTAACCGCCACTATAGGAAAGGGTTAAATACTAGAGTGTCATCCTTTAATTGAACGCCCCTTCTATTTTACCGTCACTTTGACATTCTTTGATCTTTACAAACCCATAATAAAGGTTATCAATAGAACCCATAATAAAGGTTATCAATAGAAAATTGTTCACAAACTCGCATTAATAATGGCTTCTTTACATCAATAACAATTTATTTTTACATTGTTTCTGTTTGTATCGAAGTATTATTCATATTATTTCTCAAGATTTAGTCTCTCTATGAAGTTCAGCTATTATTCATATTACTCCTCAAGACCTTGTCTCTCCATGAAGATCAACTATTATTCATATTACTCCTCAAGACCTCGTCTCTACGTGAAGTTCAACTATTATTCATATTACTCCTCAAGACCTTGTCTCTCCATGAAGTTCAACTATTATTCATATTACTCCTCAAGACCTTGTCTCTCCATGAAGTTCAACTATTATTCATATTACTCCTCAAGACCTTGTCTCTCCATGAAGTTTAACTATTATTCATATTACTCCTCAAGACCTCGTCTCTATGTGAAGTTCAACTATTATTCATATTACTCCTCAAGACCTTGTCTCTACATGAAGTTCAACTATTATTCATATTACTCCTCAAGACCTTGTCTCTCCATGAAGTTTAACTATTATTCATATTACTCCTCAAGGCCTTGTCTCTCCATGAAGTTCAACTATTATTCATATTACTCCTCAAGACCTTGTCTCTACATGAAGTTCAACTATTATTCATATTACTCCTCAAGACCTTGTCTCTCCATGAAGTTTAAATATTATTCATATTACTCCTCAAGACCTTGTCTCTACATGAAGTTCAACTATTATTCATATTACTCCTCAAGGCCTTGTCTCTCCATGAAGTTCAACTATTATTCATATTACTCCTCAAGACCTTGTCTCTCCATGAAGTTCAACTATTATTCATATTACTCCTCAAGACCTTGTCTCTCCATGAAGTTTAAATATTATTCATATTACTCCTCAAGACCTTGTCTCTCCATGAAGTTCAACTATTATTCATATTACTCCTCAAGGCCTTGTCTCTCCATGAAGTTTAAATATTATTCATATTACTCCTCAAGACCTTGTCTCTCCATGAAGTTCAACTATTATTCATATTACTCCTCAAGACCTTGTCTCTCCATGAAGTTCAACTATTATTCATATTACTCCTCAAGACCTTGTCTCTCCATAAAGTTTAACTATTATTCATCTTACTCCTCAAGACCTTGTCTCTCCATGAAGTTCAACTATTATTCATATTACTCCTCAAGACCTTGTCTCTCCATGAAGTTTAACTATTATTCATATTACTCCTCAAAACCTTGTCTCTCCATGAAGTTCAAATATTATTCATATTACTCCTCAAGACCTTGTCTCTCCATGAAGTTCAACTATTATTCATATTACTCCTCAAGACCTTGTCTCTCCATGAAGTTCAACTATTATTCATCTTACTCCTCAAGACCTTGTCTCTCCATGAAGTTCAACTATTATTCATATTACTCCTCAAGACCTCGTCTCTACGTGAAGTTCAACTATTATTCATATTACTCCTCAAGACCTTGTCTCTCCATGAAGTTTAACTATTATTCATCTTACTCCTCAAGACCTTGTCTCTCCATGAAGTTCAACTATTATTCATATTACTCCTCAAGACCTTGTCTCTCCATGAAGTTTAACTATTATTCATATTACTCCTCAAAACCTTGTCTCTCCATGAAGTTCAAATATTATTCATATTACTCCTCAAGACCTTGTCTCTCCATGAAGTTCAACTATTATTCATATTACTCCTCAAGACCTTGTCTCTCCATGAAGTTTAAATATTATTCATATTACTAATCAAGACCTTGACACTCGATGTGCAATTAGCGCCAATTACTTGTTTTTCTGCATCAGGTTGAGTCTCCCATATTTTAAGGTTTCATCGCTTCTCACATCTCGAAATTGAATAAAACAGTGGTTTTATAGCAGCTTAAAGTAGTTCAGTTGCCAGTTTTGATTTATTAGTCAGTGCAAAGGCATCAGTCTCATTCAATGAAAACTTAGGTTTGTTTTTCTTTTGCAGGTCTCACATGTGATAAACTACGATTTTCCATTTCATATCACTGACTACATACATCGGGCAGGTAGAGTTGGACGACTCGGCAGCCATGTTTCAGGAAAAGTGACAAACTTTATTGGGCATCGACCAGAGGTTAACCTCGTGTGGCAGATTGAGGTGAAGTTTTTGTTGATCATTTCCTGATATTTTCATGTTACGTGCTTCCTGATAACATATGTTTCTAATGGTTTTTCAAGCATCACACCCAGATATTACCAATACCATGTAATCCACCCCTTTATCTGTCTGAATCATAGATATATAAACCTATATAGATATATAGGTTTATATATCTATGGTCTGAATAATGTATTTGAAGTTGTTCCATCATGCACTAACTTTTGAACCGATTTTGGTTAGTCACAGTTGCAATAGTTAATCTCATTATTATGTCTAAAAATCTTTCTAATTATGTCATTAGAAATTGTTAAGTCTGTCATGACAGGCGAGGAATGGCCTCTGGTACCACAATTTCAACAAAAAATGTATCTGATTTTTAGTGCTTTTCTGTGGCTTTTCCTTCCTGTTCATTACAAATAGCAATTATAATTTGCTATCGTCCAACTGTGTATCATGACTGACCTAGATGGCACAGCAACAGATATCAGTTATGCAGATGGCCTAATATAGTCATTTATGACATTGTTGTTTGCCTTTGTTAAACTTGAAGTGTTTTGTAACATTCAATAGTTGTTTATTATGTAAAACTCAAATGCATAAAAATCTAGCTTACAGATTACTTTGAAACACCTCTGTCGACCCATTATAGTTCTGTTGAAACTCGTCTGCTGCATCCTGGTCTTTGCTTGTTTGTTTAGATAGTGTCACCACCTTAAATCGTGCGTAATATTGACACTAAAAACCATAGTGATCACATCGATTTATGAAGCCTGTTTCACTATTTTAGCGTGCGGTCAGGTCAAACAGAGATATTGCTGAATTACCAGATGTCAATACAAATACTAAAGGTTTCATCAACAACCAGGGTTTACATGTGAGGAGACGATTTCTAAGATGACACGTATTGATTCCATGATTGATTCCATTTTTGCAATCAGTTGTGATTTGTCTCTACGGCGCGAGTAAATTGAACCAGATGAGAGATTCACGAAGAATTATCTGCATAAGACTGAAATCCAATTGGTTCATTAACATTGGTTCAATTATACTTTTACTTATATTTTATGTATTATTATAGGTGTTACTAAAAATAACAACTCAGTAGGATGTATGCAGAAGCTAATCATTACAAAAGAAAAAAAGTGAACTTACAAAATGTGAAATAGACTTAAACATTACAGTATATAATTATAAAAAATACATATGTAATCATGATGAATCCGTAGAATATGATGGTAGTTGGTCTATATAAGTTAGCAAAAGATGTATGCATAATAGGCCCGAGGGTAGAATTGTGCGAATGTCTGTTTAACGATATGTTAAGATTGCTGTAAGGCAAACTGTGAAAGGGTAACAAATAATTCCGTTCTGTACAAAAAAAAATTAATCATTGCTCAGTGTGCATAAATATGAGAGCTATTGTTGGGTGATGTGACGCTGGTGATGCGTGTGTTGGCTGCAACATAGATATCCAAGTAATTGAATGGGGAGAAAGAGTCTAGAGTAGGAGTGGTTATGGTATTGCTACATCTCATATCAACTAGCAGCTTCTAGAAGAATCGCTCTTGCTCTAGCATGACTGACCACAGAAGACACATATAAGCAACATGAATGGCCACATTGAGATTTAGTGTCTTCATAGTCCGTGTAAAAGAATTGAAGGAGCACCAGCTGGTTGAATAGATAAGGCAGTGTGAGAACAACTGGCATAAAAGCGTCCAATCGCTTGTTAAAAGGTGTCAGTTCATTCAACGCTTTCAGTGACCATATGCTTCCTGTTTTGATCAACAGACTCTACGAAAAGAAGACAATACAAGGTGAGGTTATATAAAGGTGCATGATTCATTGGAGTTGCTTCCACGTCAACGAGGTTAGTAAAGCGTAAAAGACAAAATGGTTGTAAAAACGGCTTTGTCCCGATTGCCGGCCACAAGATCAGTGAAATTCTGCATTGGCCAGAATCGAACAATGTTTGTCCGATTTCTACCAATCATATCTCGCAAAAGCGCCGCAAACAAAATGGCGAAATATCCTGTTCCTGAAAGGCTCAGTATAAAATAACATTAGCATTTGGTGCGTTTATACCAGGATTACTTAAAATCAATGCTAATTAGAAATTACTATAATTATTACATGTACATGGCATGTAGCAATGGGAGTGACTCTCTTTGGTGTTTATGCTGAATGTGGTCAAAATGGAATGGATATCAATGTTGTACTTCATTGGCTAAAAATTGTGACAACTTGCAGTCTGAGTTTTTTGGTGTAGTCTATGCAAAAACGTTTTTCAAATCATAAACAGACTAGAAGCCATTCCCACTATCTCGGTGGTATCGCAACTCCAACTAATCATCCTGGCGTCAGCACACCTTAAGAGTAAATATATAGAGACTAGCTGTGCTTATCCGGCGTTGCCTGGGTAATAAAAAAGTCTTTGGACAGAAAATTGATTTGTATTTAACGTATAACAACATTTGCCATTCTAACGTTCAAACTACAAATCATGAGAGAAGTGTTTGGTGCAGTTGAAATAAATTGCGAGAGAAAATAAAAACAACTGCAAAAGGTTTTCAAACGTTGTCAAACAACTGTAACTTTCAAACTCTATATTATAAGGAAAAGTTTTTGTGCAGGACAACTAAATTAAAAATAAAAAAACTAACTGTAAAGGTTTTCAAACAACGGTAAATTTAAAATTTAACTTTCAGCGACAGTGGAACCTCGGTTCTCGAACATAATCCGATCCAGAAGGTTGTTCGAAATCCGAAACAATTTTTCCCATTAGAATAAATCTATGTAAATTTTAATCCGTTCCACGGCGAGAAAACAATTTCGGTAAAGTATTTTACATTTTACACCATAAACTACCGTATACTGCATACTATAAATAAAAATGAGTAGATATAGATCATGTTTAATTTTAATAAAAGGTTTTCTATTTATGATGATGGAAAAAGAAAACAAAAGTAAACATTTCGCATGTTTTGTTCTGAAAACATGAAAAACATTAAAGGTTAAGATACAATACCAAAAATTGCAGAAATTGATAATGAAACAGCAAAAAATGCAACAGATCAGCTACATCAAAAATCGTAGGAAAAAGAAAGTATAAACAGCGATGGCACATTTACTTCACATCTTTGAAGGAGAGTCCTCCCCCAAAACAATTTAGGGTAACACGACTGGAGGTGTTATCTCCCTAGCAAATCTCTTCGGTAGAGGAGACGTTGTCCCAGATGGTTCCTCCCTTTTGTAAAGAATTTATGAAATGTAACTTACATCTCCGTTTGTTAACGAATGTTTCCATGCTGTTTCCGGAGCTGTTCCAATTTCAATGCGCATGCTCCGGTTTGGTCGAGAACCAAACTTATGTTCGAGATATGAGACGAACAAATCTCAAAATCGTTGGTCGAAAACCGAGTTGGTCAAGAACCGAGATTCCACTGTATATAATCAGTACACAAATCGCCAAATTTAAAGTTCGACATAAATCAATGTCGATATCGAGGGGCGGAATAAATTAGCCCTAACAAAAAATGAAGCATCGTGTTGCATAAAGTTAGGGTCCCAAAACAGTTCTTAACAGAGGCATCATAACGCGCGCTTGCAATGCTAAAATAATTAGCATGTGCATGGGGAATGTGGTATATAAAAACATATTTAATCAATTTGCCATTTTAGCTCAGTGGTCGAGTGTATGGATAAAAACTTGTTGTCGCATTCGTTGGGAGTTCAAATCCATCAGGTCACGGAATTTTAATATCAAGATTTTAATAGCTATAACCGGAATGACAGACATACGACATACTTTGAGAAATATATATATAGATTTGTAATCGTTCCCATTGTTACAAATGGGGGCACTCCAACTATAATAATAAGGCAGAGTACTTTTTTTCTTGACCGGAGTGACTGAATAAGCTAATCACAGTCCAAGTAACAATAAACAATCACAACTCACGACAACCAAACCATGCAATGTCAGCTCAGCATCCGATTGCAAGGTGCAAAATGAGATGAAACTGTTGCCATTGATATAGCAATGGAGGCAAACCTGTTATGATAGATATATAGCCTGAATTTCATCTGAAGGATCTCATTAGTGGGGTGAGACACTGAGGGTTTATGGGCTGCTTGAGAAACGGGTGCTGGAGAAGTTCATAGGCGGTGAATCTCTTTGATGGGTCACGAACCAGCATTTGGTCGAGGAAGCCAAGCAGCTTATGTGACACCTGGAGAGAAAATCAAACTCACTGTCAGAAAGCACCCATATGAAAAAAAATTGATTAAAAGACTAAGCTCTCCAGTGAATGGGTGGATGACAGTATATCACACTTACTGAGTGAGCATTCTTTAGTCGAGGTGGCGCCATGTCACGAATGTGTCTCATGGCTTGGAGTGGAGGCTCATTGAAGAAGGGAGGTTCTCCATCTACCATCTCAATTATCATAATACCGAGAGACCAGATATCAACCTGCGAAGTAAAGTCAGTCATGATTTCCTATCACCCCACACTTATGAGATTATATAGTTGATGTAGCAATACCATAGCAAGACAACTTCATAAAGAAAAGAACATATATGAGACAAGTACAGCACGAGCCTTTATTGCTAGACTATTAATTGAACTGGTTGCACTCAATTGGCACGAGGAAAGAGAATTCATGTAGGTCAATGCTAACATCTAATGATGGATTTTATCTGTCAATGTATGCGGTATGTTCCGCTCAGCTACATGAAATGCTTCAATAGGTGGTGAAGAAAGGAACTGCACACAAACGGTACATACTTCAGGTCCATAAGGCAGCCGTGATATGACTTCTGGGCTCATCCAGTATGGAGTGCCAACTAAAGACTTCCGCTTAGGGAATTCTCTTGTCACTTGAGCGCAAAAACCAAAGTCACTGAGCTTCACCTGTGGAATAAGGATGACAGAATCAGACACAAATTCCCACACTGCAACAAGCACACAAGGTCCACACAACAGAAATACAGAATGAGAAGTATAATTGGGCTGCTGGTCTAATAGAGCTTACTCATAAATACAAGAGAAGCAAACAAGGAAGTCGCTTACTGTCAACAGGTTGCAAGATGCAATGTTTAATTCTAACAAGTCAACGGACGTCACAGATTTTTAATTAAAAACTAGTCTATAGGTGCAGGTAATACTAAACTAGGTTTTCGATACGCTGCTAGTTATTCACATTTTGTACCTAGGAAGATATAGAAGTACTGAATCTAATGTGGGAATACCAGGCGCATGCATGAGTAGACAATGCCAGGCGCATCCATGGGTAAACAATGCCAGGCGTGTGCATGAGTTGAAAAACTTTGATATAGAAGAAAAGTATGCCTACACACCTGACCATCATGTGAGAGAAGGATGGAGTCAGATTTTATATCTCGATGTATGACTCCATTGTGGTGAAGGTAGGCCAGGGCTTCAAGCACAGATTTCACCACACAAGCTATCTGATCCTCAGTTATCCTAGACAGGAAATTGAGCATTCTTTACATTCCTCCAAGGCTACCATTAGCGCAATTGGAAGTTTTATCTCTACTGGCTATCACCTCTAATACGACTATCTCTTCTTACAGCAAATAGCATAATCAATATCGTTAACTAACATCGGTTCATCGGCCTCCTTCCAGAAGTACAATAATGTAAGAAGCTCTCTACTAAAGATGCCTTAGGGGCTCTGCCATTAAAGACAATATTGTACATGAGCATTCAGAAACTTGCAACATGCAAGTTTCAACTTGTTCAACAACTTGTTCAGCGTTTCAATGGTAACAACATGTATATATAAAACAGTCTAAAATGTTATATTATTACATAGATATAGTAAACACAACATAAGGTACATTTAAGCACGGCCACGTGCTGAAATTGGTGGAAGTTTCAGTAGAAATCATGAAATAGACGGAAAACATTTGGCCGAAATTCACAGAATTGTCAAAGCTGTGCATGCACACCGAAATCGTTGACGAAACTCGTTTAATTGGCCGAACAAATTATTAGCAAGAGCAATTTTAGCGGCTTGCGTGATTAGTATAGTTTGAGACACATATAGCAACATGCAAAAAAAATACCAACACAATTCAACATAGTAAATACGATGCAACTGATTAGATTGCTCTTGAGATGGCATCCCTTTCTAATCAGTGGGCATTGTATTTACTATGTTGAATTGCGTCAGTATTTATTGTGTGTCGTTATATGCATCTCGAACTATACCAATCGCAAATGCTGCTAAAATCCCGCTCGCTAATAATTTGTTAAGCCAATTGAAAGAGTTTCGTCAACGATTGCGGGTGCACGCACAGCTTTGACAATTCTATGAGCTCCGACCAAATATTTTTGCGTTTTTCGTATATTTCGGACAAAACTTGCGAAAATGTCGGCATGTGTTGTCGTACCTTAATGCAAAGCGAGCAACCAAATCAATCAGATCTAGTAAAGTGTCATAACAATGAGCTCTTCTAAAACAAATCTATGACAGTATTACATACTTCTGATGCTGAGTGATCAAGTCTGTGAGAGCACCACCTTCCATGAACTCCATGACAACCCACAATTCATCAGCGATGAGATAACTGCCATACATCTCTACGATGTTTGGATGATGGTAATCTCTCATGATGACAACCTAAAGTGCCACAAATCAACATTCTGATAACATTCGCCTTGGAAGTCAAATACTTCCGTTAGTATTAATTTGTGTTCAATATAAAGGAAGTTCAATACTGCACCTCCAACAGACGATACAATTTCCTAAGTGAAACTGCTTGCATAAATTACAGAGGTTACAGACACTGAGAATAGAGTAAGCAGAGGAGAGCAAAGGAGAGGAGATGTCACACACCTCATTGAAAAGAAGCTCTCGTCGCTGTTGCTTTCTCAAGTCCATCTGTTTAATAGCAACTTGTCGGCCAGTTGCGAGCTCCTGAGCGATAGAAACAACGCCTGTCGAACCTTCTCCTATCTTCTGAAAAGGACCGTACATGTTCCCTGGGTTCCGCGGGTCCACAACATTCTGCAGGGCTTGCCGGAACTATACAAAGAGAGCGGTAAAACATGTTTTGCTTCATTCACTCTAAAGCTATTGCAGAGCAAACATGGAGGAACCAGTATGGGACACGAGCATTAGAGATACATTCGGGTAGTTTTTAGAATGTTCAAGGAGCTGTTCAAAAATCAGCTTTCAGCCAACATGGAGAGATATTTTGTGGTTGAAAAACATGAAAATAGTGAATTTGTCATAAAAATGTCATTCCTACATAAGACAAAACAAATAATTCTTTTGACATTTTGGCATCTAACACAATTACAGGTAACTCATCAGCTGATATCTCATTAGATTGTGCGCTACTAAAAAGGATGCCAATAGTTTCAAATGAAAGCGATTTGCAAGATAGAATAGCTGGAGCACACAGAACTCTATGATTGAAAAATGCAAAAAGGAAAAACTCTTAAAGGACGAGTTAGCATATTTCATACCGATAATGATTTAGTGCAAGTTGTAGCAAGCAATGAAAGCATCTGAGAACTGAATAACTACATATCTCATAGTAAGCTATGAGAATCTCCTGAATACACTTGAAATGACAACACAGAGGTGATAGCATAACCACCTATCATCAGTGAAGGAGGAATAGAGATAAAACCAGCAGTTAAGCTAAACCCAGCAGTTACTAGCCTGAACAGGAGGCAATTATGGGAAATGATCGTCCTAATTATAGAGGATGAACAGCAGCGGTGTGTGATGATTGGTGTGTGACGATTGCTTAGCTCAGTGCGGTTGGGAGTTTAGGAGAATAGATAGGAGTGAATCATCAATGAGAGATTAATAACAAAGGGTGAATAAACAAGGGGATGAGTAAAAGATTGACAACACACAAGAGCATTCATCACTCCAACTACGACCTCAACATTCAGGTGGAGAGAGAGCCTCAGCTACGTACGACAACTAGCAGGTGTGCTGATGACAATCCCATAAACAAATGACTTGATTTGCAGGTACACAGGGATGATGAACAACTGAACAACAGACAGCTATACATATATACAAACATATACACATCCATATACAGTATATACTGTAAGTCCTTATGCTCAAGCCGCGCGGCTTGTCGTTGGGCGCGGCTTCTGGTTCAAGGTCATAGGCCGTGGCTAAAGCCAAGTTTTTAAAACTTACATGAGGCTTAGGGCGGCTTCTCAATAAATGCGTTCTCTGCTCAGTTCCGCGCTATAACCATAGAATCGCAGTCATGATACACTTTTATGTACAAGATTTTGGCGAGCTACTCGTTTATTTTCAAGGTCATGTTTATGGAATACTTTAGACTAAAGAAGAATTTATCGCTAATGTTCAACTCACCAGTCATAGGTTATTAAAACCGTTTCATTCTTGACTGGCATCTTTCCATAAACGTGAAGCCCTCTAACAGCGCAATAAAAATCTAGCTGAGACATGGCAAGTAAGTTCTTGATGCAAGGGTTTAGGAATTTTAATTCGAACTTGGAAGTAAAAGAAAATTCTTTTCACATGTACTGATGTAGCCTGTTTTCTTATTCAAGAGGACGGTGGGGTATAGCAAAACCCTTCTCAACACTCTTGCTCCTGAAGGGGTCAAGGACAACAAAAACTCGGTCATTAGCCGCGGTCTGTGGGCATACGCGGCTTGTTGGAGGATTATTTTTTCTTTTGTGAGTCATCTGGTTTTGAGCACAAGCCGGGCGGCTTGAGCATGAGGACTTATGGTATACATATATTATTTCCGTACACATACATATATATATATATATATATATGTACACCTGTATATATACAGTCAAACTCGGATAGCTCAAACACATGGTTAAGTCGAACGGATTTGCCTGGTCCGTTCCCACGCAATGATGAAATGCTTTAGATAACTCGTCCTCAACTTGGTTAACTTGAACAGTTTTTTTGCCCAACGGCTACTGAGACGGTTTTTATCGCTTTAGAATATCACCTTATTCCCAGCCATTGAGATAAACATCAACTTTTAGTAGTTCTTAGGCGCCCTTATTACCACCATCGGCAAAATATTTTCGTTAACGACTTTTCTAAAGGTTGGCAAAAAACCAACTTTTACCAAACATCCGCTTAGCGATGGCCTTTCGGAAGCAAGGAAAAGCGAAGTAACCTTTGGATAAACTTGAAGTAAAATCAGCAAAATTGATCTTGGTTAAAACGCTCAAAAGAAAAAGATGTCTTTTCTTCTGAGCATTTCAACCGCGATCAAGCTTTGCCAATTTTAATCTGAAAACGCCCTGGCAGTCACATCACCTAAAACAGCAAACAAATCAAAGTGATAGAAAAATCGCTATACTTTCTGATAAAATTTTTTTAAACTTTACATTAGAAGCATGTAATTTGCAACAAGCCATCTATGCTTTTGATTTATATATAGTTTGTATATGTACATGTATCTACTAATCAATACATGGACTTGTGCAGTGCTCTAATAACTTGAATGCTCTGATAACTCGAACACTTTCGCTCGGTCCCATGAAGTTTGAGTTATCCGAGTTTGCCTGTATATAAATGCCTGTATATGCACACATATACCTACTAGTTGAATGTTCGGCGTTGCCAGAGTAATAAAAGTCTTTGCAAAGAAAATTTAGTTTTATTTAACATATACAACAGTTACCATTCTAACTTTCAAACTTCATATAATGAGGAAAATGTTTTGTGCAAGTCAAATAAATTTTTAAAAAAAACTATAAAAGGGTTCAAATATATATATATATATATACATATGTGTACATATAAATATATACATTGTATATACATACGTGTACATATAAATATATACGTTGTATATACATACGTGTACATATAAATATATACATTGTATATACATACGTGTACTTATAAATATATACATTGTATATACATACGTGTACATATAAATATATACGTTGTATATACATATGTGTACATGTAAATATATACATTGTATATACATACGTGTACATATAAATATATACATACAGATTGTATATACATATGTGTACATATAAATATATACGTTGTATATACATATGTGTACATATAAATATATACATACACATTGTATATACATATGTGTACATATAAATATATACATATACATTGTATATACATATGTGTACATATAAATATATACATACACATTGTATATACATACGTGTACATATAAATATATACATTGTAAATACATACGTGTACATATAAATATATACATATACATTGTATATACACGTCCATGAATGAGATTTTTTATTACGAGAATCGCCATCTTTCAGTACCTCCTATTGAAATCTGAGTAAAAATATACTTTAACATGTAATTTTACAAAAAAGTTCTTCATTTTCATAATCTCCATAATCTCTTCAAAATTCTATCATAAAATGAGCAATATTATAAATATTAACATGAAACGAAAATAAAATAAATGTTTTATTGGTCACTGGTAAGGTGACGATGTCAACGCGTGGGAAACTTTTTTACCATTGTTACATTTTACCTGTATAAACATGAAATATAAACTCCATAATGTTCTTAAAGCAAAGTGAAACAATTTTTGTTGAAGTTTAAATATAATTCGCAAGCATTTTAATCTCCAAGTGCCAGTTTTATCATTATTAACATATGCAATACAGTGTCACGCTCACTATTGAAATTTGCCACGATAGTCATAGGCTCACTTGTGAAAATTATTATAATTACCTCACTATTCTATCCAAACAAATTTTCAGTAAAATGGGAAATTTGACACATCTAGCCATTTTTTACAATAACAAATGACCTTGAAACACAAATGACCTTGAAACACCAGCATTGCAAAAGGAATTTACATGGTGAACCCTACACTCCTATTCAACTATGATTATCACGCCAGCAGCGCTAATTTGAAATTATCCAGGTCTCCATCTTCAACAATGAGAAAAGAGTCATATGCTTATTTGGCAAAATAGAATTTACAGAAAAATGCAGAAGAGATTTTGCAAATTGCTCCTTATTGGTTTCAATAACATACACTGGACTTGCCATTTTACTAAATATAGTCATGCTGATGAGTGAGTATGGGTGAGCAGGGTATGAGTGAGCATTGACGATCGTCATAGCCATTTCTCTTTAGCGTACAACTACATTTCCTAAGTGATTCAATAAATAATGATATAACAAAGCAAACATTAACAAAACTAATTGCATTTTAGCAATATGGATATAAATATATTACGCTGTTTCTGAACTATAATTTTTGTATTTTAACTTGAAATTGAATGATATTTTTCAAGTATAATATTTAACAAGTATTCCATATTCATTTTTCATATATGTATTATGTTATATTCATTGGTTATTCAATTTTAATTTACCATTTACAATTATCATCTAAATAATAATTATATTATTCATCAACATGATATAATAATATTAATAATAGCTATATAATTAATTTAAATAGTACATCATCATATTAAAATATTACCTATGCTCAGATTAGATACCAACTGCTGATAGTAAATATTTATTGTTCATATTCTATAAAATATTTATTATTAGTTTATTATCTGTTTCAAATGTTAGTAATCAACATTTGAATCAGAAGAGTTGCTAATTTTCAGTTAGTAGAATTGATAAGAAAATGAACTTTAAATATCATTCAATAAATACAAACAGATTTATTGACTGTAGCATCTGTTTATGGATGCTACAGTCAATAAATACAAACAGATTTATTGACTGTAGCATCTGTTTATGGATGCTACAGTCAATAAATACAAACAGATTTATTGACTGTAGCATCTGTTTATGGATGCTACAGTCAATAAATACAAACAGATTTATTGACTGTAGCATCTGTTTATGGATGCTACAGTCAATAAATACAAACAGATTTATTGACTGTAGCATCTGTTTACGGATGCAATTTTATTTGAATTAAATCTCTTTTAATTTAATAAGGAATATGTTATTAATTTCTATACACCCACTAAACAACAATGTTTTTACTTAGACTGGTTTAGGAATAAAGTACTATAATAGCGATGTAGGCTACCTTGTATAATATTATGCTGATTGTGCAGCTAGCATATACCATTCCAAATGGGCTTTCAAGGAAAATGCCAACTAAATTAAAAGATCAAAGTTACCATTCAATCCGCTACGCATAGAGCAGGAAAAAAGCCGAAAGCAATAGGCAGAGGTGCTGTAATTATTATTACAATATGACTGAGAAGAGAGAAGCTAAGAGAGATGAGGGGCGACAAGTATACAAATCACCGAAGCAGCGTACTACATTCCTGCAAGTCAGTAAACACACGGTGGCATGTCGTGCTGAGCATCGTTCAGCAGTGTCCTATGACTTGGCCCTATGTCACATGTATTTGCATGCAGATGAGATGTCACAAAATCGTCAATATATCATGGACCAATAGTCCAATTTTAAATTTTTTTCCAAGTTTTAATAACTAAGATGTTATATTATGACATAATAAAATTTAAGAAAGTTTGGAAGACTTTGAAAAATTCACTAAATTTTATGCAAGGTTCCCATAACAAAAGATCTTACCTACATACATATATACGTTCATGCAGCCTGCATATAAACCAAGCTAGACATGCAAGACACTTGGAATTTATATCAAAAGTTCAGTGTAAAGGTCATCCCATTGCAGCATCTGTATAAGAACAGCCAACGTGCAAAGCATTGAAATATATTACCTGATCATGAGTGAGTCTTTGATGTTCCAGCGGTTTGGAACTATTAGATGCCGGAGTGATTTGATTGTGTAGCTGAGAGTTGGACTGAGGTGGGGTGGAAAAGCCGGGCAACCCATTCCCGTTATCATTAGCCGAGGCTAGGTCCTTACCAGCCTATATAATGGACACCATGCATGAGCAAAGCTAGCCAAGCCAGTTATGGGAGAGCAGGGAAAAGACATTGCATGCAGTGATAAAAGAAGAGGCCTGGCAAGGAGCAGGCAGCAAGGAGCAGCGATAAGCGGGACAAGTGTAATAAATGAGCAACTTGTCTACCTGTAAAGCAATGCCCACTGAGCAACACATGTACTCCATCCATAGTGAGGTGTGTCCATATGCAGAGTTGATTCCATCCCTAAGCCATGTCGTTCAGGTTTGATAGCCCAAGAGAAAGGCGAAAGAATGAAGGAAACAGGGAAAATGACAAGTCCATTATGCTCAACAAACTTAGCCATGCCGAGCAGACTCACCTTATCAAACTGCTGCGGCTGTGGCGGCAGCGGACTGCTACCATTGATGTTTTGTGGCTGTCGAGTGAGAGTGGAGGGGTTGTAACCATTAGGAGACCGCTGGTCAGTGTAAGGGGACATGTGCGGACTATGCATGCTTCCATCCGTCATGTCGCGCGGTGAATCTGATCAAAACCATCACAATACACTGACACACTGACAGACAGGAAATACGGCTTGACAATGGTTAATAAATTATTCAATTGTTATATTTGTCATTTAGCAGCATGTTACAGCAAGTCAGGGCGACAGTCTTCTAGTGTATAAAGTAATTGATAGACTTGAATAATTGTTAACTGCAATATATATAAATATATACATATATACATCTATGTATATAGTACAACAATGTGTAGGTTTCGTAACAAACCAAACTATAGCAGAAGAGGTATTTGATTACCAAGAGTTATTTAAGATGTTTCACAAGCAGTTCCAATTTATACGAGTAGCTTTCATATAGCTTTTACATATCTGTCTATCTGTCATCATATAGCTCTTACATATCTGTCATATAGCTCTTACATATCTGTCTGTTGTCATCATATAGCTCTTACATATCTGTCTATCTGTCATCATATAGCTCTTACATATCTGTCTATCTGTCATCATATAGCTCTTACATATCTGTCTGTCATCATATAGCTCTTACATATCTGTCTGTCATCATATAGCTCTTACATATCTGTCTGTCATCATATAGCTCTTACATATCTGTCTGTCATCATATAGCTCTTAAATATCTGTCTGTTGTCATCATCGTTCACAAGTAAATCGTCCATAAAATTAGCTTTTGTAGAAATAAATAAAATAGAAATGAGTAAAATCAGCCGATGGTTTTCAGCCGATGATTTTCAGCCGATGGTTTTCAGCCGATGGTTTTCAGCCGATGGTTTTCAGCCGATGGTTTTCAGCCAATGGTTTCTACGCATTGGTTCTAGCTCTACTGACATAAAGCAACATCTTTATTTTGAAACGAAATATCGCCAATGCATTGGCTAAGCAAATTACGAATTTTGTTGGTGCATGTAGCCAGGCTTTGAGAGAGGTACCACGGCGCTGTTGGAATAGCCCTAGACTTTTGGTACTGTTATAAAATGAAGAAGTTTCTGTACAATTTTATCAGGCTTGTGGTAAATTTGATCAACATATTTTCAAGATTGCTGGGTGCTAAAGTTTAGTACAACAGTTAGTACAACAGGAGTACCATTATAACAACCAAGAGCTAGCGCAAATACATGGAGCGAACATAGCAACTACACAAGGAACACAAACACAGCGAAGACACATTAATAGGAAACTGGTAACAAAAGGTGCATACCGTGCCTAGCGTGCTGAGGCAGACCACTGGCCAGTCCAGGGAGCGGGATCTGAGAATTGCCACCATAGCCCATGTTGTGTGACATGCTCGGACTACGGGCAGGACCTCCTCTTGGCAGGCTCTGGTAGCCTATAGGTGGCATATCTGGCCTGTCATTGTACGATGATACTACAATAATAAAAGCTGAAAACATGTAAGGCGTATACATGGAAATGCATGTTTTTGTTAGGAAATCATTACTTCAAGATAACTGCGCCCCTACCATCAGGCAAATTAGCCAATGAAATGCAAGCGATATAAAAAGTATGACTACCAACATGGTTGCTACAGTTGTTAATGTTATTGACATCAAATGTCAAGCAAATGTAAAGGTCCCCATCACCAAGTGCACCAAACACCTAGCATCCAGGGGGCAGCACCCTAAAAGGACATATATGAGCTGGCCATGCGCAAAAGCTGTTTTTGCTTATCAGCTAGAGCCAAAAGTGAGTGCACAATAGCAGGAACTCTTAGGATAATAACAAGTTATAGAGTAAAGTTCTGTAGCCCGCTGAAGAGCAAGGTTTAATTTCAGATGCAATTCACTTCAACAATGCATTAATCATCAGCCAATAAAAGAACAGCTCAACAAATGCATAGCAATATATAGAACAAAAAAACAGTAAATTTCTCGTCGAAATCTGGATTGTTGGCTGTATCAACTGGTGAATCTTTTTACAGTTTTACGCACTACGAGTTGATTCTCATCCAGTGAAACTACACCCCAGCTCACTACATACACAGAGTAAGTACATTATAAACGAGCAAGATGTACACGTGTACGTTGCTTAGAATTGTGAGCTGACTATCAATGCAAGACTATAAATGTTTATTAAAATCACGGAAGGCTTATATGAAGATAAGTCAATGTTTTCATTTGAGAATCTCTATACACAAAAGAGGCCTAAACCTTTTTGGATTACAACCCGGTTGTACTTGGTCTAATTTGGTTTCTTTACTGATGGTAGAATGCATGCGTTACTACCACATACAAATCTTTACGTGGCGCAATACTAATGTTGGTAGATAAAAATTTAGATATCGACTCGACACCAGCCAACCTCAACAAGATACAAAAACACTCGACACCAAACAAAGAAAATCATCCGGATATTCATCAAGGCAAAGCACAACCGACGCACAGCGTTTAGCTCCACCACATCTGGCTGATTTGCATTCACGAGGAACCGTATGCTCAGTATTATCTCTTGCACAACACTCCCATTCACTACAGGAAATTACAGTCGCGAGTGAGTCTTGGCAACTAAAGAGCGACGGGCATGAAGAATAGCTCAACTTTAAGTGAGACAATACATCGGCCAGTTAAAACTATGTCACGTCTAGTGAGCAGAATGATTTTTTATGAAGATCTCACATTACAATGGGCAATAAAGGAGCAATGAAAGAAGCATTAGTAAATGATATGGTAGCTAGTAGCTGGTAGCTAGTAGCTGAAGCTGGCTACAGCCTTAGCCCGTATTAACTTATATAAACAGAGAGCTGAATAGCTGGCTGTGGGCCAGGGAATGTATAATATAGCACTCATCAGTCAATAGCTGAGAAAAGTGTAGTTATTTCTCCCCACAAGCCAGCAGTTATAGCAGCAATAACAAACATAGCGAATATGGTCAAGTGACATCCCTGAAAGATATGACCAGCTTGTTAGAGCATTCTAAACAAAATAAACTGCAGTAACAAGCGATGAGTAACAACAATAGTAAGTGTACGGGTGTACATGGATGCTTCAAATTAATGAAAGCGGATTAATGAAAGCAGATGTGTTCATGAGTTCAGCAGAGCCTTAAGCGCAGTGCCGGCTCGCCTACCTACCACCTTACATATACAACAGCAATTACAAGAAAAACAACAAATAGTGACGCACCGCGATGAGACATATCCTCGTTGACTTGATAGCTGGAGTTTGGTCTCATCTGAGGCTTGGGTCTGACGGGTGGAGGCACACGCCCCCCACTGCCTCGGCCATCTAGTGTTTGACTGCGCATGGGATCGTTTGGGTTCCATCCAGAAGACTGTTGTTGTGGAGGGCTGCCAGCCCAAAGCCCTGAACCCCTGCAACACGCATGCCATGCTGTCAAGTCAGTCCTCAACACCACAAGGTCAATGACTTTCACCTGACTCTTGTACCAATTGAAACCAAAGTCATTGTAGCTCCATGGAGGCAGCTTCCTAGACAACCAGTTTTAGATCCAGTGCTGCCATTCTATGGGTTTCAACCCTTTCACCAAAAGCAAATCTGAGAAATGTGTTGCGAAACAGCTTACTAGATGTACAAACTTTCAATAATGTGTATAAAACCCTAGTACTCTGTAAAACACCCAAATACCCTGTATAGCTCCGAGTACTCTGCATAACTCCTAAGTACTCTGTACAACTCCCTAATACTCTGTATAACTCCCTAATACTCTGTATAACTCCTAGTACTCTGTACAACTCCCTAGTACTCTGTATACTAAACAGTTAAAAGGCCAATGGGTTGAAGGTGTCTAAGTGTCTACTTGATAACATAGAAATCATGCAGTGAGCATGTAGTGAGCCCACTGAATACCAAAGCAAGTGCAAGTGACAGGTATGATTTATTGAGAATGAGACAAGCTGTGCATACACAGCCAACAGATGTATGCCGCAGTCATAGGGCTGTACCACAGCAAGCCCGCTACTAGTCTATCAGATTAAAGAGTTAGAAAAGCTGTCGCTGACTAGATTGTTGCTTTTTAATACTTTCGTCACTCAATTCATTTTTTACCGAGACAATTAAATATTTGATTTTCAATATATAATTTCGATGATTTTCAACCACAAGGGCTATGGTAAAGATTTTGATAGTCAATGAATCAGCATAGAATTTTATATTGGCTGATGCCATAAAGCAAGTCTACAAATGTGTTGCAGAATGAGCATGGACACTTTTCAGACCATCTACTACTACTATCATCATTACTAATGCTGTTAGAAATACAATAACCATCGGCGATAGTACTATTACCAGACTAAGAATCGTGAGTAGTACATAGATCTACGATTTGTGGAGCCTCCATAGCTGTAGTGCATCGGACACGGCTGGTCATTTCGATGAAGCGATCACAATAAAAATTTAATGATTTTGCAAAGTGAAACTGAGCTCAGAGTGGGCTATAAACACATTCCGATCAGGTCAACATAGGCAGCAGATTGTTTCCGTTCATTTAAGTACAGAAAAGATAGGCTAATTAACTACTCATCAATCAAAAATGTTTATCACCAAACCTACTAAACCCTAGCCATACGGTTCTTGACCAAATTCAAACGCTGCACCCAGTCCCTGCATGCGGCTCGTGGTACACAATAAGTTATAAGCCACACGTGTAAATGGCATTCATAACATGGTTTAAGCCAAGTTGCCTCGCTCCAGCAGCATTTTCCTCTTTGTCAAGATGAGGCAAGCCAATTTAGACCACCGTTTCAAATAAAACAAATACATTAACCATAGGCTATATAACACGATGGATGTCTTTGGCAAAGGAGTAACCTGCGGGCCAGTAATGTTACCCAGCGCTATTAAGTAGAATTCCTTTTACATTTTTATCAGTTTTCAATTGATGCTATTTTCATTTGAGACTCGCAGACTTTAGAAGTGATGATATAACAACATCGGTATTTGTCTGCTAATAATAAACAGTTTGCACGATCTAGGTGGCAAGGCCATGATCTATTAAGCTACATAGTTGTGCGTATTTCAGACATCTAATCCAAGCAATGGCTAGATGTTTCATGTGTAGCTGTGGGATAGATAGTCGGCCTTAGTTCTAGGTGTACAGCCAAAACTCGGCCTTAATTCTAGCTGTACAGCCAATGTAATGAGAAACAATCAGGAGATGAAGGATACAGTCATCATTACAATAGTAGTATTTTAGTAATTATCGAGCTAGTTTTGACTGCGAGTGTCAAAGGAATCATAATATGTTACCGTAAGCGGAGGCAGCCAGGCCTCTAAATGCTAGTCATTATGCACTGGATGTGAAAAAAGAAAAGCAAAGATGGCGGTAAGGTAGTTTATTAGCCATTTATTTAGGCATGATAATTATAGCTAGGATTAATTACATGCAGCTCACTCTCAACACCCATCTTCTGCTTCAGTTCTGCACAACAGCCGTCTGCACACGTCTCTCACATGTACTTGTACGCTATCCAAAAGCAAACCATCCGCTCAACCAGGCAGAGCTGGTACATGCTATTTGATATCAAAAACACATGCTAGAGTTTAGAACAAATATACTCCCTGAAAGCAAAAATATTGCTCAAAAATCAAGTGGCTATGAAGAGGCGTACACACCTGCGTCCTTCCTGCCTAGGCTGGCCATCCCAGCCATCTCTTCCGTCCATCCATGCGCCCTGTCCATTGCCATTGTGCCGAATGCTCCCTCCATTTTGTCTATAACCAGCACAGACACGTGCGAAATGCATTACAATCATACATCTGATAATCACACAGATGGAATAAGCTAAATTGTAAGAGAAATGAACCTGTTTGGGTCATGCCAGGATGGGGTACTCGGGCTATGTTGGTATCCGAGCTCAGGGTGCTGCCATGGTGGCCCCTCCTCATCTCGCATCGAATCCGAACGGCTAGGCATAGTCCTCAAGTGTTCATCTCCGTAACCGTTGCGCTGAGGTGGTGGGTACCCATATGGTTCACCTCCTCCACTTCCTGTTGGTGAGTTCATGCCCCTCAGCACATTCTGCTGCAAATAGATCCAGAAAGAAGCGTTGACCAATGTAAATCGGTTCTTCACGCACCGTTTTACAAGAGCCGCTGATGGACCCAAACAACAGATGTTGGCCACCCCATGAATGACTAGGGCTTCCATACAACTAGTAATGAAACTATTCACATCGGAAACGCAGAGTGCTGAAAATTGGCACGCTTTAGACTTAATTTTATATATAAATAAAATGTCTGGCAGCCTTGATAATTATTACACACTCAGCAACTGTTAACCCTCTCAAATCAATTAAATTTGTTATCATTTGCTGATTAGCTGACTGTTAACAATGCTGGTTAGCTGATTGTTAACAGTGCTGGTTAGCTGACTGTTAACAATGCTGGTTAGCTGACTGTTAACAGTTAGCTAAAATGAATAATTGATACTTTTGCTGTCACACATGAAGCTCTTTACAAATGAATCTCTGATCAAAAAATAAGCTTTTGATCAAATTTCGCAGTGAAATTTAGGTGAGTATTATCAAAAGAATACAGTTTCCCGGTATTTGTGTAATGTAGAATGCTTAATTCTTTACTATAATACTATATCAAAAAAATGGCTAACGCAATAGCTGTTATTGATGAGTTTTCGCGAAGGTTAGAAGTATACAACAGCCAAAAACTTCAAACATACAGAGATGTGGCTGAAAAAATTGCACATTAAAAAGAGGAGACAATCAGCTGTATATTAATAACTTCCTTATAATCTAAAGAGCAGCCATTAACTCCCTTTTCTTCTCTCATATGAGGCAGACGATCCAACTGGTAATATGTTCCCAGAGATCTCCAAAATAAATTTATTTTCACATGGCGTACTTTGTAGTGCACACCATTCCATGGCACTTGAGAGCTATCCATGTAGCAATAGTAATAGAGATTCCATTAGCATCATATTTTATAAGTGGAAGCTGTTTAGAGATGGAGAGATGGAGACGTTTAAAAGCAGCAGGCGTTATAGCCATTAAGCACTCACTCTAATACAACAGTAGCTTACAGTTTTACATGTATTTAACGCAATCCAAAATGAGCCATAAATGCCTGACTTATAACAAATACATCCTAAAAACCACCATTCTGCACTTTTTTGCACTGGCAGTTGTCTGAAGGCTTTGTGAGTGAATTGCTAAATGTGAATAGGGTATAGGCGCTCGTGATAGTAACTACCCACTCATTATATACTAGGAGCCCAATGTAACTGAACTAGGTGCTGCTACGCTGTCGATAAGCATTCCATGAAGCATTACACTCATACAAGACTGCAGGTAGGAGTTAAAAGGTAAGTATAGAGTAACGAAAGTCAGCGTGATCAAAGGCAACGGTGCTCTTCTTATATTCATCCTCATTAAGATTTTGTCAACTTGTAAGATAAGAAATGAATGAGGAAGCAACCTCACTTACGTACGATATTTCACATAAATAACAAAACAATAAGACTGCGTCCATCCTTGAATTGACATAGAAAATAGCAATGAAAGCGTTATTAAAATAGTAGCAGGTTGTAGCAGGCTGTAGCAGGTTGTAGCAGGTTAGTGTTGTTACTCACTGATAAATCTGCAAGATGTTAATGCAAGCCTTAGCAATAGCTTACAGCTTAAATCTGAAAGGACAGGCTTACCTGGGTGATGGCATTTGGGTCGACAAAAGGCTGTGGCCTCGATTTTGGTGAAATAACCCCAGCCCACTGCTTGGGTAGGTCAACAAATTCTCCTTGTCCAGCGTCATAACCTGTGTGAACCCTGTGCTCGAAGTTGGATGGTTTTGATATTTCTATCTTTTTTTTGTTTTTCGTACTTCCTTTTCTAGACGTCATCCTCCCCGAATCATGAGGTTCTTACTTCATGCCTAAAATCATAGTACCGTGATTATGCGCTAAAAAATTTATTTCATGGGTGTAACTAAAGCCTTATCTCGCTCAAAATATGATACCCAGTATACCTACGAGAGCCAGCATGATTGCTCAGCTATGCTAGCGGCAGGCAGTGAAGAGCTAACCTCAAGTGCTTGCTTGGAGCCAGAGACGATCACTACACTGTGACAGCAGTCACTGTTACGCTGGGGCAATATATCAAATAGCCAACGCTAACCACCAGTTCACTAATGCTGATTTACACAATGATAAATTTACCACCTCGTGTTTCACGTTTATTCTCGGCATAGGTTCCTTCACGCATGCAATTGCAAACTGGCTTCACAATAATAACCCATTCTATGCGAGTTTCTGTTATCCAACCAAGCATGTCCTCTACAACTGCGCACCAATCCCTCCCACATTCAGCTATCTCCTGTAGGTACTAGGAGATGCTCTCTACCAGTAGGGCAGACCGAACAATCTGGTCTAAAGCCTGGTTTCCATATGGCAGCGCAATAATCGTGCGCGGCCCAGTGATCGTGCGCAATGCATTTCTTGGGCCGCGATGCAGTGTTTCCATATCACGCGTAGGCGCCATGCCTGCATTGGACAGGGTGGATAATTTCCTTACTTTTTCGTAGGAGAGACATATTTCTTTGGAAAAACAGCCCTCCGTCGCGAAATTGCGCTGTCATATGAAAACCAGGCTTACTCTTTCATACGGGAGACCGATTTCTTCGGAACAGAGCACTCCGTTTGAATTGTGGGATAGGTTGAAAAGGTCTAGCGATGCATTGTGGGATACATCATCGCGTGCACCCGTCGCAAGGATCCATTCTGTTGGATCCTTGCGATCAGTGTACGCACGTCGCGATCGTCGTGCATTGACGTTTCCATATCACAGCTGGCCTACGCACGACGTCGTGCGCCTTGTTGCGCGCCTTGCGCTGTCAAATGGAAACCAGGCTTTAACAAGACATTCTAGCAACAACACCTTACTAGAAATGCACCAATCTTGTATAGGTAAATCCAAACTCTTATCTGATACCAATCCATATCAGCATCGATACAGAGGTTATGTATCTGGATCGCTCGCTATCAGCCGATTTTTTCATTTTCTTAAATTTCGAATACATTCTACCAATTCACTAATGATCATGATAATAGTATCTTAACGGACCATATTAATAAGTAGCGACTTCTTATTATTCAGATGTATCTAATTAATTCAGAAATTACTTTCATTTAAAAAAGCAATTTAGATTACAAGTCCAACTTGCCACAAGTGAACATTCTTCTTGTTGTAGTAAGGGCAACAATAATAAGCACCTACATTTATAGAGATGAAAATTATCTTAACCGAGTACAGTCTAAATGCAGTGTAATACTTCATCTTCTAGCTCTGCGTCATTTAATTTACAAATTTCTCTTTTTCTCAATTACTAACAAATAAATATTTGATATGTATTTCCACTAATAAAAAACGTAATCAACTTTGCAACGTGTATGATCTAGTTAGGCTTAGCTCTCAGTCATAATCTGGTAGATCGGATAGGCATATGTATCAGCTCTTGTATCTCCAATCTCTTCATTCTTGTTATAGTTGACTGAGCAAGGAATTTAATACCAGTCTTACCAGGCTATAATTTGCACCAAACACTACAGTCAATCCGTAGGTAATATACAGTGACGAGAGCGAATGAAAGATATGTACTAGCTACTCATGATCATAAAATAGTAGTATGACAACAATGCGACATGGTGATTCGTGGAAGCATTTGCATAGTGATGACTATTCAGTATCAACTGGAGTTCACACTTTAGGAATAGAAGAAGACTGATAAGGCGATAGATTCACGCTTACAACTTTGCATGATTGTAATATAATGTACATATATGTTCAGCCAAAGTAAAACTGTTTGTGAAGAATGAGATCTCAATTCTCGCTAATAACATTTGGCAATTATTACCGTCAAACCTCTAATTGAATGCCACTATTATTTGGAAGCCACTATATAAAGATTGAAAAATACATAGAACGCCACTTTTTAACTCATTCGCAACCATCGCGAGTAAACTTGCGGATTTTGATCGTAGCGAGGCTACTAACGTGAGTTATCTCGCCTTGGAAACTTACCCATTCCATTTACAGTTATTTCTAAAGTATAGAAGCAATTTTTTGAATGGTTATGAAGAAAAATTCCTGGCCAATCAGAAAAGCTTACAAATGCCTCAATGATATCTCTGGCGAAGGTTGTAGCCAAAATACTAAACTGATATCGGCGTCTACCTAAACCGGAAATCATCTTGACAACTTTAAATTTTATCAATAATGATCAATTTTTTTTCAACTCCAGAAGTAAGTATGTAGATTTAGAAGTGGTAAGACAGTGAAAGACTGCATAAATCAAATAAAAACATTACTTATAATATTTAAAAAATTTTATCAACTTTTAATTTTGGCATTCATCATCGTTATGCTTGAATAAAAAAACACTTTTTATGTAGTCAGCCGTAGTCAGACTAAAGTTATTATTCACTTTCCATAAGAACCCATTGATTCCTAGAGCTGTCTATGAAGTCAGAAAAGGAAGTCTATGAAAAGTCCAAAAACAAAATTATTGAACATGTTTTTATTATTTGAAACATATTTATGACAGTTTATTTGAGATATACTGGCATGTAGATTAGCTATGTTTTGGTTCGAAATTAGGGTTTTATGATTTTTATGTTCATGACTAACTGTTATTTGTTAAAATATTATTTATAACTGTGTATTGTATGTAGCCAAACAATAGTTTTAGCTTAATTACTTAGATTTTTACAGTTTTTATGGTGAAATTCTAACTTTGTTTCAGCAAGCAAAGGTTTTTGAAAACCAGAAATTTTCTAACACTACCTTCTTTGAGACACATGACAACCTGTAAGTAATATGAAATCCCTATCTGAATTTTATACCATTTGAAAAAGGAGACTTTGCTGGTTATTTTGAATATTGAATGGGTAACTTATCTCAATTCAGTTTATTGTAGGAGTAAGTTAAATTATAGCATTTTTCCGAGAAATAACTGGTATTTAAGGTGAATCGCATAAAAGTTAGTCGATTGCAAATGAGTTGAGTGAATGCCACCTTTTGACATTCTTTGATCTTTATGAACGCATAATAGCAAGTGATCAGGAGAAAAGTGTTTTCAAAATTGTACTAATAAAGACTTGGTTACATCAATAACAATTAATTCTTTCGTTGTTTCTGTTCGTATCGAAATCTGTTTTTCAACTCCAAAGCTGTTCTTTTTCTGTTATAACTTTGAAAGCAACACCATAGAAATAATTACTAACTGTATCAGGCTAATAGTAGTTAATGTTTAACATGATCTTGATACTTCGACGTATTTGAAAAATGGTTTACATTTACGATGGTATATGAATGACTAGTTTTAGGCTAAATGTTACGCTTAGCACTGCTGCTAAAAGCTTATCATTTGTGCAATGCATAAGTTTTGCTCTGCTCAAATGTGTTCAGACGCTAATATCGACTAGTTTAATCAACAGTGCAGAGAAGAGTTGAGGGCAAAAGTCACCGTGGAAGGTATTGGGCAGCCAGAAAAAAATGTTCGTTTCATCAAAAGCAATAACAAAACGCAACTGGCCAAGCATACTAACAAATATTTTTGTTTCAAAAATGTTGATTTTTGTTGCTACATGTATTATAAGTATCATTCGTTTATGTCACTTGTTCTTGAATATATATATTTGTAGCAATTGATAGATTATTATTATAGGTCTATAATTTATAAATTTGCAGATTTATAGCATATTATTTGATAGCATCCATACTGTTATTTTAACACGGCTTACAATGGATAGACGCTCATAACTCCTCTTCTATCACAGATAGAAAGCCGGGTTTGGCTGCAAACTTGCCAACATATCAATAGAGTGCAATGAGCTTGTATGGAACATCATTAAATCTATATATAACCTCAAATTTTCTGTGTACTTCGGTTTGTCCGCCTATAGCTATTAAAATGAAGAATTCATAGCACAGAAGATTTGATTTCGGGACCTCCCATTCTCCCAGGCAAATACCTTACCAATCAAGGTACACGGGAATGATGGAGTCATTGGGCGATATATGTCGCTACGTGCATTATAATATGTTCCGCTCCCTGTGATGGTACAACATCTTTATGCTTGCTCTCACGACTCTTACTAGATAGCATACTCAAATTAGCCATTGGCAATGTGCCAGGCTAATGGCAAGTGGTAGACAACTACAGTACCTCTCACTGTTCATAAGCTGATTTTTAATACCCGTGCAACGTCGACATTTCGCTAGTGTAGTTATAAAATGAAAATATACCTTCATATTTAGAATGAAATAAAAAATTAAAAGCACTAACAAATCCAAAGCAAGGCACATTAAAACAGGCTGTAATATCGTCGCAGGTTAATTGTAAGCAATAAATATCAACTGGTTGAGATATTTCTCGGCTTCCCACTGCACACTTAATTAGGGATCCTTGACAAGTTAGCAGATTATTTGTATCCAAAAGGGTTAATGTCACTTCGCCCTGAAGGAAAGTGCAAAGTATAGGCACAATCACTTCGCCAGTGAAAGGGTTAAATTTATCTTCCTAAATTCTGACGAGCTATTTAAAAAATACAACGCCAGCCTCTGTTTGAATGCCACCTCTATTCGACCGCCGCTATGAGGGAGGGAAATGTTAAAAAAAAGAGTCTATGGCATTCCAATAGAGGTTTTACTGTAACTAGAATGACCTTGCACAGCAGACAAAAACCCAAAGAGCTGAAAACCACGAATAAATCTCTTTTGTGCTGCGATATATGCTCCAGCAAAATAAAAACAATAAAGCAGGAGTCTTCCTGCAAAATCAAACTCGTCAACAATGTATTGTCACTCATTTTGAATACTTAATATCAAATAGGGCCTACTTTGAAAGCAAATCTTAAGATCCAAAAAATGAAGCAAATTTTGATATTACCTTCAACAAATTTCACGTAGTAGTGTTACAAATTACTAACATTTTCATTGTAACCTTGTTATTAAATATGTTAGGTAGAAGACCAAAATAATAATTACTATGAAAGACAAACTAAAAATTTGTTTGACTTGAACCCAATCAACCTAACCCTTTTTAAGGAGCCCATGGTTGACGTTAGTTATAACATACCACCCCAATGAGGCTGAAAAAAAAACAATAAAAATTGTTAACAAATAAAAACAAAAAAATCTCATGATACTGATATAATGTCCCTGATGAAACATACGTGTATAACGGCTAACTACACAATATTCTGTATAACTCTTGTTTTAGAACAAAAAATCCGATAAGACTTGTCTTAAACGTTACGGTTAACAAAAATGTTGATGTTGCACAATAACAGTGTCCCACTAGAAAGGAAATTTGAGAACTTACGTATTAAAGCAATTACCAGCTGTTATTTGTTTGATAGATTTATTTATATATATAGATAAAAAACAAATTTTCTGTGCAAAACATTTTTGATTATCCAAAGGCAAAAGTGAAACATTGCAATTGATGTTCAGAGAATAGACTTACTAGACTAATAAAACGGATGACGTTGTTTAAAAACAATTAGCAAAATAAAGCATTAATAACTTCAGACGCGTATAGCTGTTTAATCTCAAATGTTTACAAAAAATGCTCCACAAGTATACACGACTGAATAACCCGTCAACCAAATTCGATAAAGAAAATCGGTTATAATAGAAAAAGCAAAGAGTACTCACAATTTTACTAGTTACTTCACCAGCGTCTCTTCCCGTTGTTTTAGTTTGTACTCTAAATTGATGTATTAACGATTTACAATCCGATGTATGTGTTTTATGTTTCTGTGATATAATGTCGCACACCGTGAACAATTCGTTCGAGCGCCAATAATGCGATACCTTTTTGCGAACTTCACGGCTTTTAAAAGGTGACCGCTAGTAACCTTAAATGTCGGCCATGTTAATTTAGAACATCCGGGTTTGGTGTAACTTTGTATGATAAGATAACTTCACAGTTGCGCCTTTTCTTGTCGTATTGACTATTGAGACATTGCGAACAAATTGCCCTCATAAAATCTTTTTGGCACGATGATTTGCTTAGGAGGAAGGGAGTGAGCAGCTAGGCCAAACATTTTATTAAAGTTTTTTTTTGACACAAGGCTGTATCATTGGGTGAGAATGACAATCTTATCTGTGCATTATCAAAATATGTGTAGGTTATTTACAATGCAGCAGGTTTCAACTCGATGTTTATCCACTGCTATGAATAGCATTCACCATTGATTTTTGTGTTTATTCTGTTCCTTTAGCATACATTACCTACATCAACTGCAACTGAGAAAGATGCTCTAAAATTTGTATCGATTAGAGTAGTGTATTTTCTAACCGATAGAAAAATTAAGCAAAGATGAAAAGTCTCTAGCATTAACGTACAAGAAAAACAAGGTTCAATCGACTGTACTACGGCCAGTAATGTTAGCTAATAAACCTCAGCATTGAGCTCCACAGCATTATTTGTATATATTTAACTATTAAGAGATATCAAAGAAAAAAAGACAGCATTCCAAACACACTAATCAATAAGCTTCTTTGACTTGAAGTACTTTCTCAGGTAGAGTACCTGCCAAGTGGCGAGGCCAATGAGGCAGGCAAGACTGAATACACTAAAATACAGCACTCTGGAATGTGTTGACTCTACAACAGAAAACAAATTATGACTTAGCGCTTGTACAAAAATTTGCTGACAATACCTAATAAGTGGCTGCATAGCGAGGCAAAGAAATACAGCTAGTCAGAGATAAACTGAATGGCCTAATTCGGATCATAAGTTTAGATGTGCTAGTCTGACAAATTTCCTATTTATTGAGTCTATGAGGAACATAGCCTTCAAACAAAGAGAGTACAGAGAGTACTTATGAAAAATAGGAATGTATCCTTCAATAGCAATAATTAGTCGCGCATACCATTTGTGCTCCTCATCTCCTCCTCACGAGATCTCATGTAAGCAAAGTCGCTAACAATGCTTTCGCTGAGGTCCTCTAATTTTCTCAACTCTTTCTCTAGGGGCTTCAGTTTCTCAGCCTTCGCGATAGCCTCATAGTCTTTCATCTCCGCACCGTGTTTAATGTTCAAAGTGACAGCTCGTTGACCCCCATCTCCTCCAGGCTCTGTATCAACAAACCACAATGTTTTGCAAAAAAATTCTAGACAAGACCAAAGTAGAAAATTTAATAAACTGTAAGACATACGTTTTATGTTGCAAGTTTACATGGCTATTAAATTTAATTTATGAGACAACTCCCAACATCGCAAGAATGACCATGGTTTAGTCACTCAACAGAATATCATCACTTGAGATACTGGTACAAGTTACTACAATTTAGTTATAATAGTATAAAAAATGTTTAAAAAATCTTAATAAAGGTTTAATCAGATGATATAATAAGTTCGTCATGGGTTCACCACTGTGAGAAGTTACTGTTCTCGTTGTAGAAAGTCAATCGCGGCAATTTGTATTAAGCCGGTTCCTTAGTTGCCTTAGCAGCGACCAATACTCATAAATCTTCTTTAGTAACAGTAATTGATTTTACAAATAATTTGCGTTTACCAAACTATTTAATTATATGTTACATATAACTTGGTAAGATGCCGTAAATGGCAACAGATCATATCTGAACTAGTTTCATAAGATTTGTAAGATCTTTACAGAAAGCTTTCTTACAGTTATTACAGATAATAAGTACTTTAGTATGGCTGCTATTAGTATAAAGATCTTTATTTGCTGTTCATCAAGGTTATGTATGTCTATTTACTGTGGACAAATTATGAAGATTCTATAACAAGCTGCTCAAGTTTTTAGCATTATTAGATATAGTAAAATGTAGCCTGTTCACTCAGTCAATATGGTATGGTACATATAGATGCCATTTTGGTGAAGCTTTCGCCATGTGAACCTCGTACAGTCCAGATGATGTTAATAGCATGACAGGACTCAGGCTAAATTCTCAGCTACTTTTCTTTTTAAAGGGCAAAGACAGTAAGCAGAGATGAAAAACTCAACTAACTTACCCAGCTTATTTATGAAGCAAATCTCAAACAAGTCATACTCTTCCACACTGAAGGCAAAGACACCCTTCAACTCATTTTTATCATTGTTGTAGAAGATGTGGTCCCGAGCATCTGTAATCTATGCATAAAACAAAAATAGTAACACGCAAAAGATTTTATAAACTTTGCTGAACTAAAAAGTTAAATTTAGTGAAGTCATCTTCTCTTTATCATTTAATGAAATGACCACATAAACAGTACAGTGCAACCCCATATGACAACAATTCGTTACGGTGTTGGCATCGCAAAGCGGAAAAATCATATAACACAAACATTGTAACCCGGGGTGCACTGTATTACCTTCATCTATTTGTGATTGTACACTAATCGTTCACCCTGAAGCTCTATGTCACCTGTTTTAATTGTTAAGCATTTCTGATGTGGTGCTTGCAAAATATTACTCCTCCGCTTTGGTTGAGCACGCAAACATTTTCTAACAAACAATCTATTAAGAAGCACAATGATAAGTAACTAACACTCAACCTATTTACACATATTTATAGATTTAAAAGCCTACCGGAAGATTTTTACAAATTTCACGATGGAATGTCTTCCAATTTCAGATAATATTACCAATATATGCTTGTTTTTCTTCAACTGTACATCGTAAGATCATATAGTCGAGCGTTGCCAACAATAATGCACTTACATAAAGCAATTTTTTATTAATCAACAACAGATGAAAAATTACTCAAAAGCATGGTAAAAGTTAATCAGTGTTAGCAGTTTAGGATATATATAATAATCATAAGCAATATTATACCAAGGCATCAAATAGTAGAACAGTGTATTAAAAGCTTATACCATGAGCGCATGACTTTAGATTGAAACCAAGCTGCCTGCACTATAATCATTTTCATTAATGCATAAAATTTGCTGCTGCCAGGCTTTAAAACAAAAAACTGATGTTTTCTCAGATATAATCATTTGCACACACCAGTTGCAGAATTTTTTCACTAATATGATAACAAATTTTATGATGAAATAAAAATCAAGCCAGAGACGTAATGCTACATGAGCAAAGATAATTTGGTGAGAAAAAGTAAGACTGCACCAGACCTTTAGTCATAATATGCCACCTGTGAACGCACTCATTCTGCCTCCTCATCACGCTTAGTTAGCCCTCATAATTCAATAACAGACTAAATTCAATGTCAATATTGTCCAGTAGGGCTATAGGTGATCGTTGAAACAAAATGACAAAAGTTGTAAGCATATTTGGCTTTCATTTTCGTTAACTCATCTCATATTATACTTACTCATATCATCTTATTAATTTTAATATTATTCCATTTGTGAATAGACAATTTACTGTAAAACCTGTATTTGAATGCCACCTTTATTTGATTGCCACTATTTGACTTTTTTCATCTTAACGAACCCACAATAGCAAGTGATCAGTAGAAAAGTGTCCACAAAATCGAACTAATAACGAATCGTTTATATCAGTAACTATTAATTCCCTCTTGTCCAACTTCAAACTTTTTGTTTTTTTTCGTTAAAACTTTGAAAACAATGCCATAAAAATAATTAGTAATTGTCTCACCCTAACAGTAATAACCTAACCTAATGCGGTCTTGATATTTTGATGTATGTGAAAAGGTTTTGCACACTTACGTTGGAATCTGTGCTACTACATATTTGAGGATAAAATTCTGATGCTATTTTGATGATACACGGCTTCTCTTTATTTGCACGAGAGGTATAAATTGCATCATATAAAAGTTTTGTCCTGCTAAAAAAATGTTTGGACACTAATATCAACTAGCTCAGCTGTGCAGAAGAGGAGTTGAGGTCAGAAAACATCGTGAAAAATATTGAACAGCTAGAAGAATATGAAACGGTTCAAAACGAAGGCAGCTATCAGAATGCAACTGGCCGAGCAAATGATGCTAATATTTATGTTTAAAGATGTCAATTTTTGTTTCTGAATGTATTTTAAATATGGTTGGTTAATGACACTTAATCTTAAATCTATATTCATGGCATTTGACAGATTATTATTATATAACTTACAAGCTTGCCGTTTATATAGTAGATTACTTGATAGCATCATTGCGGTTATATAAACTCGGCTTAAAATGGATCGACACTCATAACTCCTATTCTATTGCACATTTATGCAAACATGCTAAATATAGCTATAATATGGAAATATATCTTCAAGTTTAGAATGAAATAAAAACTTAAAATGTCCATTGAATTGCAATAAGATCATCATAGGTTAATTGCAAGCAATAGATATCAACTGGTAGAAACATGTATCAGCTTCTCCATACATATTTATGTAGAGATCTATGACATGTCAGAGGTAAATTAGCACATTTCTTGCATCAAAAAGGGTTAATGTTGCTCTGACGGAAAGTGAGCGCAAAATATAAGCAACATTCATTTTGCCCGTGAAAGGGTTAAATTTATCTTCTGAAAAATCTGACAGGGTGTCTGAAAAATACAACGCCACCCTTTACTTGATCATCCCCTTTAATAAAGTGTCGCTACAAGGGAAGGGTTAAAAATGGAGCGCCATGCCATTCGAATAAAGATTTTATGGTAAATATTTATTTTGTTAATGTGAAAAAAATGTAAAAACCAAAAATATATGCCAGTACGCATATGCATGTTAATGCTCAATTTTCATTAATTGGATCAACCATAGGTAGTCTACCTATTGCTCAAAATACTATTGCCTTAATTTTTAAACTTCGCAGTTGCACAGTATCGCTGGTATTGTAACATGCTGGTTGTACAATGATAATACCTAATAATTGGATTATAGACCGAACCTCAACGGGTTTGAAGCTCGAGGAGTTTGTATATCAATAACGGTTGGTCCAATCTCGACAGCGGTTGGTCACAATCTTATTATAATAATAAGTAAATTTATCAATATTATAATTATGATATTTTTGCATTATTATTTTATTTATGGAAGTCTTACAGTCTATAGCCTTATTATTTTCTTGTGTTCATCAATTTTCTCAATTTTCTCTCTTGAGCAGTTTAATTACAATTTTGGTATCCCCATTATGATAATGATTACGCAAAGGCATGCTATCAATGTAAAACTCGTTTAGCTTAGGGCTATGTATTTCATCAGATAATCACTGGAGGCTATTTCTAGTTTGTGGATGTAAAATTTCTTCTATCACCGTAATATTTGCGGTGTAGGCCTACAGTACAGCATATATTGTCAATATTTGTCGATATTCAGACCAACCTTTGTCTAGATTCGGACCAATCTCTGTCGAGATTGGAACTTGTCTAAGTTCGGACTTGTCGATGTTAGGACTGGTTCCCTAATAATTGCAGCAAAAGGGATTTGTTGGTTTATAGTCCGAACCTCGACTGGTTTGAAACTCGACGAGTTTGTATACCGACAACGGTTGGTCCAATCTCGACAGCAGTTTTACTATTTTACCATTTACTATTTTCATAGTAAATGAGCAATTTATATGTAAAAAATTTATTTGCGCAAAAATATCTTCTGATCCATTTGATGCAGCACTCCCCAGCTTATGTAGGCCTAACAATATTTTGCCCAACCTAAATATAGAACGAATGCTAAAACAAGTAACAATCATAAATATGGTTGACTGTTAAGCTAGCAAAATATTTTATTTGAAATCTAAACTTCAGTGAGTAGCTTTGATTTTTATTTTTTCAAGTGAGGATAGAACTGCAAAAAGACATTTACTATTTGTTGAAGATTAAATTGTTGTAAAACTGCATCAGCCTTTGTCGATGTTCGAACCAACCTTTGTCTAGATTCGGATCAACCTCTGTCGAGATTGGGACTTGTCTAGGTTCGGACTTGTCGATGTTGGGACTGTTTCCCGATTTGTTTTAAGATTTTAGTGACTTACAGTTTAATATAGCTTCACAAGTAAAGAGGCTTCACCAATGTTAATTTAAAAACAAGGCTTTTTCCTGCTACAGAAAATAATTACATACAAAGTCATGATTTTTTAAAGATAATTGGTTAAGTTAATGAAGGTCGAGGTACTTTACATTATAAGAAAGCAGAGTGAATATTACTGATCGATTCATGAAATTATCATACTGAGGCAACATCTTCCTAACATCTATTTCGTAGCTTTTTTAAAACCTTGAGTATTTGGATTAACCAGAAGTAATATAGTACATCGCCTTTTTTTAAGTGTGACATTAAAAAAGAACTGTTAAAAAGTCAAACAGTAAATTAACTTCAAATGTTACACCACTTTTACTTACTTTGACTGTCGTGTGGTGTCCGTGTATCTGCGACAATTCGTAATCGCCTTTAACTAAAGCATGTTTGTGAATTTCTTCTTTTAAGCATCTTTTACCGTTAGCAGGAATAGTAAATCTAAGCGCAGTAGAGAATGTAAGCTGGCAGCCAATAAGCAAAAGAACAGTTAGTTCTTTTATAGAGAGACCATACATTGCTACAATTGACCATAGGCTATAACTTTGCACAAAATGTTTTTAGATAATCTACGCAGACTAAAATAAATAACAGTGCTTTACAAATCGAACGAAGAAACAGATCAAAAAATCTAGAAATTCTGCAAAACGACGTGGCGCTTGCGTACGGTTTTGTTGTTGGAGGTATAAAACATCATACTGTATAATATTTGTTCTTGTATTGAAATAAAGTAATTACACATTATAAAATTTTTTTTATAAAAATGCAATCAAAGTAAAAAAATTTACTACAAAAACTACTTTAGGTGTAGTACGGTCAAGGAGGTCTAGAGGACAAGGTCGCTCAAACACCTGCCTTACGCGTTTATTTTACAAGTGTTTACCAAGCTTATTCTAGAGACTAGAAAATTTGTATTAGGGCTCCAAACGCTGATCGTTAAAAAATGGCAAAAGCTGGTGGGAAGTTAGTATTACGAGTTGTATTATCTGTATATTGTGTCATTTACCATGATATAGTTTCACTTGAGGAGATAATGTTAATTTTGTTTTAAAAAGACACACTAATTCAGTTGCTTTTTGTGCATGTTCTGCTTGTTTACTTATAAAATCATGTAAATATAATGTCAAATTTTTTTGCTATTAGCTGATAAAAATTGTTGTATGACATTTTGCCAAGTAGCGCCGAGGAACCTGGGATTTTCATAATCCTGTAGATGGAACTTCACTTCAGAATGCTGCATCGGTTCTGTAAAATTCTCAAAGAGCTTTTGGATTAGCAACTTTGTTGGCACTAGATTTGCAGATTTATTAGGTATATATGAGCTTCACTCGCTCTCATAGTGCTCGTACAAATTATTCCCTATAGATTTTTGCAAAAGGAAGCTGTCATCAATAATTGTTGTAGCTCAAACAAACAGTTAATAATAATAAGACATATAGGCAACCACAGAATATTTACACAAAAAACAATTAAATCACTACAAGAAAGTATTATGACATATTTACTCAAAGTATCTGTTATAGTATAATAAAGTAATACCAGTCAACTAAAGCACACAAAATGCATACAACCGCAGTTACAACAATTGTCATCAGAATTGTTTAATAATCGTTTTCATGATACAATTATACATATTAGTTTTGCTTCAAATAGTATATTATAAAAGTTATTTAGAAAAAAAACATGGGCGCCAATGATATGTTATGTAGGCTATTTTTATAAACTATTTTCATTCTGTCAAAAGTCAGCCAGATTAACAGCAATTGAGTGCGAGAAGATGTATACATATGCTAACATTAAAGATGTGATTGCGTCAAAAAAGTCGATCAAATGAAATTAAGACCAATATAAGGCTAAAACATCAGCTACAATTTGATGTCATTTTTATATTTGTAGACTAGCGCTGTTCACAGATATAAGCGTTTGAAGGGGATCATTTTTTTAAACGCTCAGATTTAAGCGGGCACGGAATTCGTGACGTATATGAAAGAGTCCATGGGCGATACATATATTATCTCTTTAGCCAATCATCAGCACAAAATTCCTATATTGGTCATAATAAATGTTATCGCTAATCAAACGTGTTGTCTGTGATATCGAAGATTCTTGTCGTTAGCGAGTTTACTGAATTACTAGAGCGTGCATCGTCATCGTTATTTAATTTACTGAATTACTGCATCGACATGTTTTATTGATGAACAACAGAATTGTAACAAGGCTTCCAGTGAAAGTGACCCGGCGTTTTCTGAGCATCAGGTGGTTAAAGATTGCAGCAGGCAGCTTATGATTAGAGTTCACAGGTGTCAGCAGTGTTATGCTGCAGAGGAAGAGAGGAGAATTGAGGTAAATCTATCTTTAACTTTGAGTCTCCGATTGATATACTAAACTAAAGGTAATAATTTTAGTACTCAAAATACATTTACTAATTGATAAAATTATAACTTTTTGCTATCACCAATCATCGTTTCATAATTTTTTTATCGTTTCACCCAGCTATAATATCTGCTTCAAATTTTCTTTGGCAGTTTTAGCTAGTAAATTAGATTTATGATTACAATTTATGTTCACTTCTGACTTGTAGAAATTGAGTAAAATAGATTGATCAATACTCATCGTTAATTCCCAGAAACAAAGCTTTGAATTGTTGTCTTGGTATACTTTTGCTTTTATACGTATATGCTTTTGTTAAAGGTTGACTTGCAACAAAATTCACATTACAGTTATTTGGTATCAAAAGATTCACCACGTCTTACTCTGCTGTGCTGTAGGTGCAAAATATGTGGAAATGTGATTACAAGCTCTTAAAAGCTCTAAAACGAACAGTTAATCACAGCCATCACAAAAGTGCGGTAGATTAGAATCCCGTTCCAGAATGGCTCAAATGGGACTTGGCTGAACAAGATAGCTTCTGTTTACACTTTCATGCAACCTCATTCGTCGAAATAATTTCACAAACACTTCTCACATTCAATAAAACCATGTCTATTGTCCTTACGCCTCTATTTCATCATCATTGTAATGCTGTCATTTTGAACACACATCTCAAAACCCAACGTAAAAATTCGTTTAATTTTTTAACCTTAGCTCGAAGAAGTCATCCTCATCCTCTGATAGACATGACGAGTTTATTGGTCACATGTGATAGTCAAAAAATGCTGCAGGTATTTTCCGTGCTGTTTGGCAAGAAATATGGGTCACATGATCAGATTACGATTAAGCCAAGCCGAAACAAAACTGTAAAGTAGCAAGCATCTATATTTGATATGGGCTTTTTGGTAAAATCCAAGTGTTTGTCATAAACTAGTGCTACGAGAAGTTTTTTATTGGCCTCTCATTTCACGTGATAACAAATTGCCTAAATTTATAACAACCAAATGCTTGAGTACGTCAGAGAAATAAATTGATTCCAACCTACCTATTAACTGTTCGTTTTTGAGCTTTTAAGAGGTTGTAATCACATTTCCACATATTTTGCACTTACAATACAGCAGAGTAGGACGTGGTGAGTCTTTTGATACCAAATAACTGTAATGTGGATTTTGTTGCAAGTAAACCTTTAAAGAATAGAGAAAGCATAATATTATTATGCTTAATTATTTATCTTGAGGTGTTGACTGATGTTCTAAAAAAAGAATCAAGGAGATTGACCAACCAGAAGCTGAGATATAGCCAGCCAAACACAGGTCTACCAAAAAACAAGTGTTTTGGTAATCATCAATATATGACGTATGAAATCGACTGGTGTGCCATTGGTCAATTAAGCCAACTAATGCGCTCTCCTATAACAATCACGGCGTTTTAATTGGTTTAATCCCTGGAAGTATAGAACAATCAAATTGGGCCTAACAATCATTGCTATGACAATTCCGAACCAGTCCCTCTGACGTGTAGATTAGTTTTAGCTTAAAATAATTACACGCATCTATTATTTCGCAACATTCCGCTATCTTGCTAGTTCAGCTCAGTTTTGTTGTTCTCCTACTTAGCTTCCCTATTCAGACTCATCTTTAGCGTTGTTCAGATTTGTTTAACTATAGCTGATAAATGGAATCAATTAAATCAATCATCAATCTCGGTTATCATTTGGAATTTTCTACAAATTATATTAGTTACATCATTTATTCTATACGCTATATATATATTCCATTCTGCTATATAGCTAGTCTGTAGATTATTTACTATCGCGAGAAGCGTTTCACATCTCGTAGCCAAAACAATCATACGTAACGGCCGTAAGGGTGCGCAACTCCGGCACATGAACATTAAGTCGATTTCATACGTCACAGTTCTCGGGATTTTCGAAGGGTTTTCCTCTGATTCTTTATTAGGTAGACCTGTGTTTGGCTGGCTATATCTCAGCTTCTAGTGGGTCAATCTCCTTGATTCTTTTTTTAGAACATCAGTCGACACCTCAAGATAACTAATAAAGCATAATAATATTATGCTTTCTTTATTCTTTAAACATTTGTTCACTTTGTAATTTTAAACTTTCAATTTATCCAACTCTCAAATTGAAAGCTTACAGTAGATACATGTTAGAACGACATATCTATGAATGACACATATTTATTACATTTGTTTTATTGATTGTAGGATGTTTAGGTGGCGTCACCAGTGGAGAAGTTGTGTCAGTGTGAAAACTGCCATACTTGGGAAAGAGAGACATGAATGTGTGCTGAACAGAAATTATTATATGTTTTGTTTGAGTTTACTGCAGTAAAGTAATATGTCCTATTATATGGGCTAAAAATATGTGAGTGGCCACAACTTTGATGGATAGTTTCAATAAAAACTTGAGATGAAAGTTTTTTGACTTGTAAAAATTATATAATAAAATGATATTGTTGAAAATATTGCAAAACATACGCAGAACATATTGAATACATCATCGCCCCATTGCCACCTGTGCTGAGATCTTGTCTGATAGATTGAATTATGAACTGCGATCTTAGCTGTAGTGACAGGTACTTTTGCATAGCTCGACTCAATTCTACCAGACTAAATATTAAGAACTACTCAACAAATTATATGCTCTACTCTACTAAGTAAAAACAGATAAGTCCAAGCCAAAAACCGCCAACCAGGTGCAAAAATGGCTTTTTTTAATCATTTGCCAGATTTAGTGGGTTGATTTATTTCAAAGAAATTAACATTGTTTTGCATTCACTATATTGGTCAACTCAAAAACCATTTGTATTGCACTTGTCAATTTGATCATTTAATCAAATGTAGCTAGTAAAATTTTTCTGAAAATTGATACTAACTAGAAATTCCCCTGACATACAGCCCACGACCAAAGTGATATTGAAAAAATAAAGGGTACTGATGGTTGAGAAATGCATTATTAGCAGTCAAATGGCACTGCAGTGCAATAGGATAACTGCAATGGTAGCTGTAATGTACTGGGTGTGGGTGTTATTATGTACAACAAACAGCAATAATGAAAGAAAAAGTTTATTTGTTTACATCTCTCCCCTGCAATAGAAGAAATGCAATATTAGAAGTAAAATGCACTGATATTATTATAATAACCAATATTATTAATATAGTAATACAGTAATAATAGAAAACCAATGCACAATTTGGTTTACATTTCAAAACGTCATCGCCTAACAATATCAAGAAGTTGGGATATTTATATAGATTTTTAGAAAATCTATTTAACAAAACTATTTAGAAAAAATAATAACAGTCACATATTTCCCATCATCGATGTTGTTAGTGTGACTTATAACACTTCAATAGTCATCCAAACTTATAATTAAATATTGTAATAATCTCATAAGAATCGTTAGAAAAAAATATCATTTCCTTTACTTTCACTGCTTTGGACATCAGTTAGAATACCAAGGTACTCAAAAGTGTCCAAAATGTCAGTTACTTTGAAATCGGCAAAAAAGAAACGATTATATTTCAGTACTTCTACGTTAATTACAGAAACCTTCGGCAATTCGACAATGCTATAGACTGGTGAAATGTGCACGTGATTTTCTCGTGAAATGCGCACGACTTAATGGTTGTATTCTCTGTCGCTCGGCGTTTCGTTTGCCGGTCTTAATTTTGATAAAAATAAGTCTTGGGAAGTTTTAATAACGATTTTCGGCCCAATTAATTTGTCTATTTGTGTATAATCCGATCAGATGGGTAAGTTTTAAGATATTGTCGACAATTTACAAAGACTTGGTAACATATTTAAATAGGTTTTTATGTGTTTTGTATCGTTATTATACTTAAACGACTCTACACAAAATGGTTAAATTTGTTAATGAGATTTCGGTACAAGGGTTTGCGACGTTGATGAATAATTTTCATGAGTCGTGTGCACATGCATTTATCATAAAACTCTCAAACATTCGCTCCGCTCGTGTTTGGTTGTGGGATGACTAGATAACGTTGCCTATACAGACTAGGAATGCAGTTGGTTTCACCATATATTTGAACATAGTCTTTTCAAAGTACTATGTTCAGTGCTACTGCGCATGTGGGCCTCATTATGCCTTAACGAGTAGGAACTAAGCTTTCATTTATTTTGTTTCGCTCAATCAATATTATAACTATATCTTCATTTTTGCTTAATGTTATATTTCCACTGTTAATGAAATAAAATACACACAAAGATGTGGCATGATTATTTTATCTAGTAACTGCTTTCCAGTGTGGGTAGCTACTGAAAACTTTGCTAATACAAAGGCTGCGATAAAATAATTCAACTTGACGACCTAATTATCGTAGACTGGCGGAATCGTAGTCGGTACTCAGATGTTTACATAGCATTTAGAGGAAAATAATATGAAAAAGCTTCAATTACCTTTATTTGAAGCATTTCAGATATTTATAATTATGTATCTGTAGCAAGATTAAAAATTTGATTCTAGCAATCAGCAATTACAAAATAAAATTGCAGCATGGCAAATATTATTTTGGCGGTCCTACGAGGCTCTCTTGCCATATATTATATGCCAAGAGAGCCTCGTAAGACTAGACTTTTATCGCAATAGCCGATGTGAATACGAGAGATAGGGACAGGCTGTTTCACTACAGAGACAGACTGACTGTTTCACATCATTTTGGGCAAGTCTGAGCACATCTTTTTTTCTGAGCATTTCTACCACGATCAACTTTCGCCGATTTTAATCTTCAAATATCTTGACAATGAAATCCCCTAAAGCAACTAACAGCTTCAAATGATGGAAAAACATCCTTATGGATTATTAAAATCAACTAAATTTTGACGTAATCACATATTTAATTAGTTGAATAAGGTTACCAAAATTTTGTTGTCAAGTTTTCTTCATAATTTTCAGTCAATATTATCACATTTCATTTTTAATGAAGCTTGTTGCACTGTAAAAAATTAATTGGCTGTTTTAAGATAAAATTTAGTTTTGATTTGTCTTCTTTGGTTTACTACAAGCTCAAGAGTACATTTACAGGATGTTGACTTAAAAATTTTTGATGCCTCAACAATACTGCATATATTTTCGTACGTAACCAAAAGGTCAACGTAGCCAACTTCATTATATTAAGTTGACTAAAAAGTAGTCATTTACATTTGAACAGCAGTTTCTCATCTTTGAAATGTAACTTTGTTACAACAAAATATTAGGAAAATAGTTTCCCAGCAATCTTGGCAGGTACAGTAAATTTAGTGTTGTAAGCATTGAACTACTACAGGACTCTATGACAAAGCAACTATGTGTGTTTTGCTCAGTATATAAAGTTTTTTATGTGATTACTATTTGCTAGTCACCGACAAGTTCCTGTGCAGGTAACAAATGTAAAACATGAACTGGCTATTCTTGCTCACTTTGAACAACAAAACATAAATTATTGTAATATATGTAGAATGCTCAGTTATTTTTTCAGTCGTACTTCCTTTAGGAAGAAATATACCACATTTTTTGTTTGAAAAGAATCTTGAATTAAATATTACCATGGTATCAACACGTTGGTTTAATAGTTGCGATTATCTATTGAAGGATAGTGTTGGTGATGCTTGAGAGTGTGGCAGGCACAGGACATAAATATGTGAAGATACGACCGAAGTTAGCGGATAAAATGGAGCGCGTCCTTTTTGATCCTCTGGGTGAGTGTGAGGTGTCACGTCTGAAGGAATATCATTATGCAATGGTTAGATATGTAGATGTGACAACAGTTGGTTTTTCCAGATATTGACAAGGCCAGCTCTGTCACCTGTTTTTTTTTCCATTTACAGTATTAAATTCAACTGTTGTGAAGGAAAATATGGCAAATGTAATACTCTTGTGAATTTGTAAGGTGTATCTGCTGTCTATGACTTGCGAGCCTCTGCACGGGACAACTTTATTATAGTCAGAAGTAATTACCTCGTGTAACTATTCAGTCAGCTCGTACCCTTGCATGTTAGCAGTCGCCCAGGTCAATGAAATACAAAAGTTATGTAGTTATGTATTTGGATAAATAAAAGAACCGTTTTAGGCATTGCCCTATTATGGCATCATTTTCTATTGTTAGAACGTTTTAAAGACTAAGTTTATAGCCTAGTATTCATTATAAAACAAATCTTATCATAAAATATTGCTATGGTTACGTTACCATTTTACCTAGTTTTTTGTATGAGCAACGTTGAGGATATTTACCAATTCAAGCAATATTACAGTACTATTGCAGCACGATTACAGCACTACTGCAGCACTATTACAGCACTACTGCAGCATTATTACAGCACGATTACAGGAGTATTGCAGCACTATTGCAGCACTATTACAGGACTATTGCAGCATTATTGCAGCACTATTACATGACTATTGCAGCACTATTACAGCACTACTGCAGCACTATTGCAGCATTATTACAGCACGATTACAGGACTATTGCAGCACTATTGCAGCATTATTACAGCACGATTACAGGACTATTGCAGCACTATTACAGGATTATTGCAGCACGATTACAGCACTACTGCAGCACTATTACAGCACTATTGCAGCACTATTACAGCACTATTGCAGCATTATTGCAGCACTATTACAGGACTATTACAGCACTATTGCAGCATTATTGCAGCACTATTGCAGCATTATTGCAGGACTATTGCAGCATTATTGCAGCACTATTACAGGACTATTGCAGCACTATTACAGCACTATTGCAGCACTATTACAGGACTATTGCAGCACTATTACAGGACTATTGCAGCACTATTACAGCACTATTGCAGCAGCGTGAAAGCTTGCTGCATTTAATATTAGCAACATTTTTGTTTAGTTTTTATCAACCTTATTTCTTTTTTTTTAAATATGTAAAATTCCCTTTTCGCCTGCACTAGAAATATGAAAGCATCCGAATTTATCCTTCTACATGTATATATATTTAAGAAGTATAGCGTAGTCATCAATTAAAATGCATGGTTGTCAATGTTTGAACAAACTCCTGCGAAAATATCAAGATGTATATATATATATATATATATATATACAGTCAAATCAAAAGCATGATTGGCTTGTTTCAAATTAAATGCTCCTAATGTAAAGTTTAAAATTTTTTATCAGAAAGTATAAAGATTTTTCTATCACTTGAGATTTGTTTGTTGTTTTATGTGATGTGACTGCCAGGACGTTTTCAGATTAAAATTGGCAAAACTTGATCGCTGTTGAAATGCTCCGAAGAAAAGACATATTTTTCTTTTGAGCGTTTTAACCCCGTTTTAACCAAGATCAATTTTGCCGATTTTTCTTGAAGTTTATGCGAAGGTTACCTCGCTTTTCCTAGCCTTCGTAGAACCATCGCTAAGCGAACTATTAAAAGTTGGGGTTTATCTCTATGGCTTGAAATAAAGTGATCTTCTAAAGCGATAACAACCGTCTCGGTAGCCGTTGGGCAAAAACTGTTCGAGTTAACGAAGTTGAGGTCGAGTTATCTGAAGCAATTTATCATTGCGTGGGAATGGACCAGACAAAACTGTTCGAGTTAACCATGTGTTCGAGCTATCCGAGGGCGAGTTTTTCCATGTTTGACTATATATATATATATACAGTGTCTATATAAATATATATATATAGTGTCTATATATATATATATATATATATATATATATATAGACACTGTATATATATAGACACTGTATATATATAGACACTGTATATATATAGACACTGTATATATATAGACACTGTATATATATAGACACTGTATATATATAGACACTGTATATATATAGACACTGTATATATATAGACACTGTATATATATAGACACTGTATATATATAGACACTGTATATATATAGACACTGTATATATATAGACACTGTATATATATAGACACTGTATATATATAGACACTGTATATATATATATATATATATAGACACTGTATATATATATAGACACTGTATATATACATGTATATAGACACTGTATATATATATAGACACTGTATATATATAAATACATGTATATTACTTAAAGGTTGCCTTGCAACAAAATTCACACTACAGTTATTTAGTATCAAAAGATTCACCATGTCTTACTCTGTTGTGTTGTAGGTGCCAAATATGTGGAAATGTGATTACAAGCTCTTAAAAACTCAAAAACGAAAAGCCGCTTCAGATTGGAATCTCTTTATTTCTCTGACGGAGTCATGAAATTTATTTATTGTCTTGTCACGTGATGTTCTCACGTGAATTGAAAGGCTAATAAAAAGCTCAATATAAAACTTATCGTAGCACTAGTTTATGACAAACACTTCGGGTTTTACCGAAGACCCCGTATCAAATATACATTGTAGATGCTCGCTACTTTACAGTTTTGTTTCGGTTTGGTCTAATCGGCAAGTCGTAATCTGATCATGTGACCCAATACTTCGCAAATAATTTCTGCAGCACTTTTCGTTCATCAAAAGTGACCAACAGGCTCATCATGATTATCAGACAATGATATGTACTCCTTCAAGCTAAGCCTAACAAATTAAACGAATTTTTACGGTAAGTTACAAGATATCAGTGTTAAAAGTGACAGCATTACAATGACGATAAAACAGACGCGTAAGAACAATAGACACGGTTTTATTGAATGCGTGAAGTATATTTGTAAAAATATTTAGACGAATAAGGTTGCATGAAAGTGTAAACAGAAACCATCTACCACAGCTACGTCACATTTGAGCCGTTTTGAAAAAAGCATCCAAACTACGGCGGTCTCGTGTGGCTGCGATTAACTGTTCGTTTTTGAGCTTTTAAGAGCTTGTAATCACATTTCCACATATTTTGCACCTACAACACAACAGAGTAAGACATGGTGAATCTTTTGATACTAAATAACTGTAATGTGAATTTTGTTGCAAGTCAACCTTTAATTGGCAATAATAAAGATAGGCAAAGCTGGATAGGTTTGGGCATAAATCTAAGCACGAATTGACTGTTACAGTGTGAAGTCGATACATCTAAGCATGAATTCACTGTTGCAGTGTAAAGTCGATAAATCTAAGCATGAATTAATTGTTACAGGGTGAAGTCATAAATCTAAGCATGAATTGACTGTTACAGTATGAAGTCATAAAAAAATTTTTGTCACATCTTCATGAAAAACAGGCCAAAAAAAGCAAGCCAAAATTCGGTTTGAGGTGACAATTTTATAAGATAACGATATTCACATGTCACTGTCTTTTAGTAGAAAAAGCAATTTTTAGAAGAAAATGTGTTAACATTTCATTTGCAGCTCTACTGTTGTAATGACATAGTGACGGCTGATATAAACAAACTATCTATATAGGAGCTAAGATACATTGCTGATCTTATGCGCTGTTGTCTACAAAACACAGCCTTGCGACGTTTCAGTATGAAAAGGATGAAGGATATTAGGCTCTTTTAAACATACATGTAGGATAGATATAAGTCATGCAAATTCCTATGTTATTTGAAAGGTGATAGGTAAATATTTACAGATCGCAGGCACTAGTTGGCATTCATCAATGTTTAGTAAAGTTTAGACATGAGGGGCTATTTTTCAATAATGTAGATAACTGTGTCTAAGAAACATCGAGATATTATATTTTTCATTAAGATGTAAATTGATGGCAAATATTTGAAGAACCTCAACTAGTGTGAAGTCAAGATAGTTTAATTTATTCAGTCTCTACTCTTGAATGCGTAATTGGAGGTGAGTTTATACAGTCAGAGGGGATCATATATAGCAAAATCTCATAAATTCCAGGTGATTTCTACGCTAAATTTGAAATTCGTTTAGTTATTAGTAATTACCAACCTGTCGAGCACATGTTACATACAGTCTATTTTAGGTACACTTGTTTATCGGTATCATTGTACAATATACAGTGTACAGCTTTATATGAGCTGTATACTGTATTGCTTACAATATATAGTGTACAGCTTTATATGAGCTGTATAATATACAATATACAGTACAGACGCTCCCCTATTTAAGTATGTTCGAGTTACGAACAATGGTACATACGAACATGTCTGCGTGTATGTCCGACGCTATTAGTGACGGTATTACCGATGTATTAGTGGTGGAAAGAGGCACTACTCAAAAGCACTACCCAGCATCCACCTTCCTCTGCCCAGTTCGTTGCAGTGCATTAGTGCGTGAACGTGTCTCCAGTGCGCGAAGAACTTGTTTTATTTTTACTGTACGTATTGTAAAGGAATTTGCCGGTCTTTACCTGACACGATCTAGACTAATAAATAAAGAGAAGAAAGTGCGTGTAGTTTCATTCAGCTTTTTATTAGCGAAGGAAATTTCACTAGCCGAGGAGCGTACGGCTATCTACTCTGCTCAACTAAGTGAGCGCTAGAGGTGGAACGAGACAGGTTTTTTAAGTTCGAGACGAGACTCGAGACACTGTCTTGTAAAAATTCGAGACACGAGACAGTAAAATAATGAGCATTTGGTGATGATTTCACTACACAAGTACTAGCTACTTGGTATATATAAAATTAATAAAACTATTATTAGATTGAATTTTCACCTGGTGTAAACGATTTAAATACAACATTTTAATAGTGATATGCATGTAGTTTTTGTAAACAAAAGTGTCACAAACAGCTCTAAAATACCGAAGTTATATATTCTAAGAATTTTGAGCTTGATTGATCATAATTATTATAAACATATTGCTTTGTAAATGTATGTTTTTATCATCTATTGAATAGGTCTTACTTTTTAATGTAATGTGTAATGAAACCGATAGCCGTCGCTCTACAAAGAAATACCGCAACTGAAATAACACACGATAACACTTTCATTCTTATCGTTTCATTAATGTTAAATTTTGTTTGTGTATTAACTGTAGTATGTGAATTATATTTAAATTGTACTCATGAAATTATATTAATTACTGTATACATGCACATGTATATTCTTATATTGAGCGAACAAAACGTCATTGTTAACCGAACACGGACTATGGTCGACACGGCCTTCCGTTCGTTTCTCCGTGTCCGGGCAAGTTTTACCCGCGATTGGTAGTATATACGTAAAGAGGCCCGAATTTTATGAAGGGCAGTTGGTGTTTAGACACGATACGATAAAATACAGATATTTTACCCGCAAAAGTCTTATTGATTAAATTGGATTATCCGGAGAGTAATTAGATACGACCCGGTATCTGTTTTAAGGACACAGAACCGAACTAAAATATAACAGGGCCGAACTAAAATATAACAGGGCCGTTGTCCGGACTACATGATTAGACTCAGTGGCCAACATAATCAATAGCAACAGGTAGTAACGGACCGGGTATAACTTTAAAGGCAGTTGCCCGCAATCCATTACAATATATGGAGTTGTTGCCACCGCAAGAAGCCATGTTTTAACAACCGTGTGCAGGCGCTTTAGTTCTATTTCCTGTCTCGAGTTTGGCAATAGTTAAGTCGAGACGAGACCGATACAAGACGAGACAGGTCGATACTTGAGACGTCTCATTCCACCTCTAGTGAGCGCGCTCCTTTATATACAATAATATCAACCGTTCCGGCAAATGGTAAGAACACCGGCTAACAAGGTGAATAAACAGGACCGCTAGCGCATTGGTATGGCAACAATGTAAGTGACGATAAGTGATAGTGTTATGACGGGATATCAGATATAACAATAGCATAACGATTAATACAACGATATAATAAAAAGGACAACACATACAATAAATAAGAAACCACAGTATTCCACGTCCACCACAGTATTCTCTCCATTTTATTAAATATTTTTTCAGTACAAACCAATACAGGTTACTTATACAAGCCTTAAACATACTTATATAAACCTTCAATATACTTATACATGTATATGCCTTAAACATAAATTATAATACAAAATATAGCACTGAAGCAACTTACGAACGAATTCACCTTACGAACGATCGTTCGGAACGTAACTCGTTCGTAAGTTGGGGAGCGTCTGTATACAGCTCTATATAAGATGTATACTGTACATTATACAATGTACAGATTTTTATGAGCTGTATACTATACAGTGTAGAGCTTTATATGAGATGTACACTGTATACTGTACAATATACAGTGTACAGATCTATATGAGCTGTATACTGTACAATACACAGTGTACAGATCTATATGAGCTGTATACTGTACAATATACAGTGTACAGATCTATATGAGCTGTACACTGTATACTGTACAATATACTATATGCTATACTCATATAGCAGTGTACAGCTCATATAGAGCTGTACAGTATACAGCTCTATATGAGCTGGGCTGTTACAAATTTAGTGGTTTGGTCTTCAGTTTTTTACTACATACATGTATTTAATTTGGCTTTAATTAGAATTTCAGGAAAAATTACAACACTCGGTCTTGAACACAAACTGGATATCCAGCCATTGAAATGCCTGAAGTTTGCCATTTCCATTAATCATAGGTGCTTTTGGGGGATTCAATTTCTAAGTAGAGTTATCTGCGTCAAATTTCATAGGTTTGTGTGGCTCCACGCAAGGAAGGAGCAATCTCGGTAGGCGTGTGTAGTTTCACATAGAGAAGAGACATCCATCTTCATAGGCTTGTGTGATTCCATGGTAGGGAGGAGTTATCTTTGAAGCGTCCAACTACAGCAAACGTCGATTAAAGATTGATTTGAACAAATAGAAATGGTGCAAAGCAAAAAATACCGTTTAACCATAGGTATTTCACTTTCTTGTTCGACCACAGTGGTCTGTATTCACTGCTTAACCAGTCGTTTCTTACTCTGACTCCTCATAATAAAGCCATTCTTTTAATTACTTTCTCAGTTGGGCTGACTTTTCAGTGCACTTCCTTTATTCTATAAGAAATCACTGCTCCAGCTAAATATTGTCTAGTGATACGAAAAAGTTATTAAAACAATCACCTTTGTTCGCTGTGTTGGTTGTTTAAGTGGCTCTCTGTGCAGGAGGTTTCTTTCACACACGCACACGAATCAAGTACAATGCGTAGAGGTTGCAGTTTAACTTTTGACTGGCTCTTCTGTTTCTTTAGTTCTGTAAATGTGACATTTTTAGGTGATTTGTTTCTATAACCTTGTTATCGAATCCTTACATCGATGGAGTATATATTTTAGTGTAGAGAGAATATTACAAGGAAGTTCAAATATTATGAAAGTTAATACATATAACTTTCCAAGTACTATACTTAGAAAGTTATATGGATATATTTCCCAACAAGCGTTTTTAAAATACCATCTGTTTACTGTTGTCCATCTCATCAAAGCTGCACAACATTAGCATATGCTAATGCATCCTTTGAGTTAAACAATCTGGAAAAATTTGGATTTCACAGAAGCTGTGTGTTTTCCTTATTTCGGTTTAAAACCCAATTACATCTGCTCTGTGTGACAAGCAGCTATTAGTCTAATAGTAAATCTAAATTAAATAGACAATCGTAACAAAGAAATAGTCGTTTCATATTCATAATTGTTTAGCAGTTAGTTATAAACCAGCCGAAATTTTGGCCATGGTCATGCAATCATACTAGTGACTGACCAATATATAACCGCTGACAAGCCGATGTGATTTGGTCATGTGCCAGCGAACAATCATTATGACTCAAATGAATTACCTATGAGATTTTAGTAGTGTATACTTTTTTTTATTGGGATGTGGGTGTGTATCTTTTCGGTGTGAGCCTGGTATTGACCTATTATAGAAACAATAGGAATTTATTGTAGAGTGTAAAATACTCATGTTGTTCTATCAAATAATTAAATGTTAATTAAAGTTATTTCTGAGTTTTCTCGCGCAGAATTGATACTAGAGAGGTCTTGTTTGTCTCGAGTGTCTTCTGTACTGTTAGTAGAATGGCTGCAGTTGTCTTGTTTTTATGTTTCAGCTCAAGCCCAAGTGCTATACAGGGAGATGCGAAAAATAAGGACAATACGGAAATAACTAAATTATTTTGTGGGCTCATTGTTTATGGCCTCTCTTTTATTGTCTATATATGTGAATTATCTGTACGGTTTCGTAGAAGTCGCATTAGAAAAGTTTATTTTAGCCTACATATGCTACTGTAGCTGTGAAGTTGTCTTCTCTCAATATAGGAATAGTTGCCTTTATAGACGGTTTTGGAGTGTGCACACAGTAAATTGTTGAAATATAAATCTGTGATGAAGATTCAGTGTCTCTTTTGAAATCTAGAGCTAGTTACCTAGCTATTTACTAACATGCTGTATTCTGTTTTATAGTTTGGATCTCTGTGTTGCATCTACTGTATTTATTGTTTTAATTTCCTCTTCATTGTTCTGAATAGCTTTTTGCTGGTTAAGCAACTACATTTCTGGGCAGTCAGAAATCCTTAGAGGCTCAGCTACCGTTTGATTTCTACTCCCTTGCCATAATATCTTAATTTGTAGAAATATCACTCACGGCAGTTCACTGGAAGCTCAGTTGTCAGTTTAGTAAACCTACAAGCTTTTGACTTTATAGCAACCAATCATTGTGATGAAGCTATTTTGTATCAACTAATCATAGATAAGGTCAAATAACCGCACCAAAAGTGTTACATCATGGTTTAAATGTAAATAATTTTTCAAAACCACTGCCCTGCAACTAAAATATCCTCGTAATATTACCTATTGCAATGCACTTATTGCTAAGTACATTTTTGCACTCACACATGATACAGCTGCTTTATAACACTAATCAGGTGTGAATAAATGGGTGCATACAGATGATGTAACAATGTATTTGGTGCTGCCAATTCTAACAGTCTCAGCGGGCTTTACAGATTGAAAGTTTACAATTAACACCACTTATTGTTTTTCACTCTTTCTCCAATAGGCTCCAGTACTGTCATAATCTTATTTCTATAGTTGTCATACCATGCGTGTTGTTTGTCTTTCATAAAGATTAAGCGTTATAACATGAATACATACTATTGTCAATGAGTTCAATTTGCATTGTACGCGCACGCGTTCCTACTTAAGTTACCAGGGTATATACCTCCGTCAGTTTCATTATCGGTCAGCCACGTTTCACAAACATCTACTATGATAAGAAATTGAAACATATTACTTGATAAGTAGAAGCAGTGTGTAAGGCATAGGTCAGCGAACGAGCTCGACAAGAGATGTAAGTATTAACTAGTTTGGTAGATACATGTTTGACTCGATTTATGAAGGTCATATTTTAACCAAGGCCTCTCAGTTTTTCATACCTTCCATTTGTTGGCTTATGCGTTCCTGATTAAACTGGTCATGTAAGCAGTTGGTTTTCAGGTAAGTGTATTTAGGCAAGTGTATTACTAAAGTGTTATCATAATCTGCGCGATGAAACGTGTTTGTAGATCCAGACCATATCCTTCAATCGATGTTGGTATTTATAGTCATATGTTCAGCAGAAATGCAGGAAAATCCAACATTTGTATAAAGAGAAAAATGTTATTGTATCAAAAAAGCTTCAATACCACCAAACATTCACGGATTTTATTGTCTTTGATATACCAGAATATGCATGAAGAAAGATTATAAGAATGCTTATTAGTAAATATGGGTTTACGAAAGTTGTGTTGGCTGTAGTGTGTTGTGCCTCAGTTTGCAGATTGTGGACTGTAAATTGTGATAAGCGATGTATCTAGACAGGGTTGATTCCTTTTCAAGATGCTCAGAGCGCAATATTTGTGCCTTTCAATAGCTTGTTCTATGCGCTAATATGATCAATCCTATAATAGGCCTTCCCAGCCTTGAACTTCTAAAAAATTTTGGCCAAATATGAGATGGCTGGTGTGATATTGGCTGCCAAAAGCTGCAAATAATAACATGGAATATCACGTAAATGTGCTCTGTATCTGCTTATTACAAACAGGAACCTATGGATTACTTATAACCAAAGACTTGATTAGGTCAATTTACCCATTATTCCTAGTCATCACAGTTACCCTTATTATAGGATAGGTCATTCAACAATTAGTAACAATGGGTGTTCCCTTGTTTACCCTTATAGCTAATAACTTGGTCTGCAACCCCATTACGATGTTACTGTACATGGATTGAACACACTTGACATAAGTGTGACACCTCGAGTGCAAGTAACAAGCAAATAATTTTATGGTTGTCGGCCCTTGTTTAATGAATATTTTATTATTGTAAGTTTTGAGTGCCTCTGAAGTCTAAATAAACCCTGTTACTTATTTTGTCATAAAAAACCGCTATATGGATCGCACCATAGAAACTAGAAACGTTACTTAGATGAACCCTGCAAGCAACCAGAAAATATGATATTCGGGAACCACTGGTAATTACCCTTACTAGCCGCTATGATTCATAAATATCGACAGCTAAATCAGTTTGAACACGGAGATCCTAAAGCCAATCATCCATGGTCTTTTCTTTGGAGTGGCAGCCGTCACCAAGTGCTACGAGAATGAACATGTATTCACAATGATAGGGAGCAGGAAAAGCGTGTTTGAATAGCATGCGTGGCGTTAGCAACCCATCAAAGATTACATGCTCATGTAAACAATGCCTATAGGGAGCTGATATCACATTTTTAGGCAGGCTCCTATGCAATCAGTTACATAGCCAAGAATAAAGGTGATTGCGATTTAATTAGGTTTAAAAAAGCTCATTCAGTTCGATTTTAGACCACCGACTAGTAATAAATGCCGTCTGACACCCTCATTATGTCTTATTGTTCCCGCCTTTACATTAACTCTGTCAATTATATATGCTTGTTTCCAAATATCACACGTATTTCTTAATAGCTGCTGCCTTGGCTCAAGTTTCGTAAAGAAATATGACCTGCTGATTATACTGATGTATTGATTTTGAGATGTCAGGTTCAAATGAATTCGCAAATGGCCTGCACTTGCAGCCCACATTTTACACCCAGAGTTTGACATACATGGACACCCGTTGTAACATTGGTGATCCTTCTAAAGATTGTGTGTACAGCATGAAGTGAGAACACATCTCAAACCTAAATAGTAACTCCAATAAGTTTGTTAAAATATGATGACACCTGATTTTGGCCATTTTTTAATAACTAACCATGTTGAATCGAATTGACAATCATCCCATTAATAGTTGTACTTGCACTAATTACATTAATGCAGGAAAATTACAAAACTATCTTTAGGTTGCATTGTGGCAAGGTAAGTATGGAACTATTCTCAGAAACTATTCTAAGAAAGCATCTATTCTAGAATTTAAAGCTAATGGTCTGAAAATTTTCTACATCATTTCTAGCCTTGCAACAAGAATAGTTTCATGACATGTAGTCCTGGGTTGCCAACAAGGTTATACCGTTAACACACATCATGCGGCTACTTGGGTAACAGCGCCAGAGTGGGCAGCGGCTGGGTGGGAGTAGCAGCATCTAGATAGGCAGTAGCTGGGTGGGAGCAGCAGCATCTAGATAGGCAGTAGATGGGTGGGAGCAGCAGGATCTAGATAGGCAGTAGCAGGTTAGGAGCAGCAGCATCTAGATAGGCAGTAGCTGGGTAGGAGCAGCAGCATCTAGATAGGCAGTAGATGGGTGGGTGCAGCAGCATCTAAATAGGCAGTAGATGGGTGGGAGCAGCAGCATCTAGACAGGCAGTAGCTGGGTAGGAGCAGCAGCATCTAGATAGGCAGTAGATGGGTGGGAGCAGCAGCATCTAGATAGGCAGTAGCTGGGTAGGAGCAGCAGCATCTAGATAGGCAGTAGCTGGGTGGGAGCAGCAGCATCTAGATAGGCAGTAGATGGGTGGGAGCAGCAGCATCTAGATAGGCAGTAGATGGGTGGGAGCAGCAGCATCTAGATAGGCAGTAGCTGGGTAGGAGCAGCAGCATCTAGATAGGCAGTAGATGGGTGGGTGCAGCAGCATCTAGATAGGCAGTAGATGGGTGAGAGCAGCAGCATCTAGATAGGCAGTAGATGGGTGGGAGCAGCAGCATCTAGATAGGCAGTAGATGGGTGGGAGCAGCAGCATCTAGATAGGCAGTAGATGGGTGGGTGCAGCAGCATCTAGATAGGCAGTAGCTGGGTAGGAGCAGCAGCATCTAGATAGGCAGTAGATGGGTGGGAGCAGCAGCATCTAGATAGGCAGCAGCTGGGTAGGTGCAGCATCAGTGGGGTGGCAGTTTGAAGTTGATAACTAATAGCAGTTTGTTTGCATAAACATTTGATTTCCTAGCTCAAGCCTATATTTATAGTGAGTAAACATATGGTCAGAGGTGAGATGAAACTCAATTGTTTGCTAGGATCAAGTGGTGGAAGCAAATGGTTCTCAAATCCTGTTTGCCTTTTTAATAAATCAATAGCAATCTGTATAAGTGAGCCCCATATACTAGAGTTATTCATATTGGAATAATACAAAAACAACAATTTGAAATACAAGTTTTCTTAAGATGATAATTGCCAGTGGCGATGCATTCATAATCTTGTTCGCCACCCAGCAGCAAGCATACTTTAATATATAGCATGGCAGCGTATGAGAAGCACCCGACAAGTAATGTCAGAAGGGGCAGATCACGGTATTCTCTGCCAGATATACGTGTAACCAATCAGACCTTTAGGCGGACTTCTTTACAAGGTAAGCCTTATCGAGGATGATGAAGGACAAACAATAGGCCTAATGGCTAACAACAAATATATCGTAAGCTATCTCTACGTTATCAGAGAAACATTTGCTATTTGTATTGCCACCTTTGAACGAAGCCAGAAAAGGGTAAGGAAATATTAACGCTAACATTATAAATTATTATCTGGTAATGTGTAGAGTCTTGCAAATCTATTACAAATAGATTCCTTCTCAACAACTTGATCCACATTCTTAGCTGGTGAAGCTGATGAAATATTAGTCTCTGCTTTCTGGGTTCTCTTAAATCTTAATGCATTTAATGCTTCTCATGACATGAGTCACGACATGAGTCACGACATGAGTCACGACATGAGTCACGACAAGGCAGGAAGAGAGTGAAGGTTACAGCTTGCATCAGTTTCAACAAATTCGTTATGAAAGGAATCTATGATCTCCGCTCCGGACACCCCACAAACATTTTATAGCAAGTTTAACTAGCAACTTGATTAGCGAGCAGTGAATATATTACAAATAATTATTCGTTCGTTGTTACAAGTCATAAACTTGAGAAAACCTGATCAATTTTAACCATTACTCAGCAATGAGCAGACAACTCATGGTTTCCTGTTTTATTGTAGCTCATTAACATTAGTCCAAACCATCATCTATTTAAAAATCAGTCATAAATTTTTTTACATCACAACTGTTTTGAAAAAATTATGCTTTAAAAATCAAGTTAAGCGTATAATAGCAGACAATCAATATTAATAGGATTTGTCACGACTGCATGGCAACAGGACAGGCTTCTTCAAAGATTGGTATCATAGAAATTTTTTAGAATTTGTTGATAACTTGCAGCATTTCGATTAAAACCAAGTGAAAATATATGCTTAAAATGAAGGTGAAAGATGGAATACTGGCAGTACTTAAACAGTATTGGTGTCAGGGCACTGGTGAAAAAACTTGTTTGTGTTTAGTAAAAAATAATGTCTGAGAGCAAATCAATGGCAGCAATTGGAAACTTGAGTACTTCTTAAGTGTTTTCTTTTCTGGAAGTATTTGCCTTGCAGGTCAGTTAGACTAGCAACATAGCAGCTATGTGCGGCAGCATTCAAATGCTGAGTTCTTTCATATAGATTTTACTAAAGATTTATCTTTTTTCAGAAAAGACAAAGAAAGAAGAAGTTGCTGAATCCGTCAAAGAGGAAGTAGAACTTACTGACAGTCCAAATAAAATGTACATCAGAATCAAATATGCTGATAATCAGTCACTTATCGTGAATCCCATGTGCTCAGTCATCAACCTGCTGACAGCCATCAAAAACATGACAGGGCATGCTGCCGATAAGGACATGCTCATAGATCTCTCAGATGAAACAGGTTAGTAGCATCAGCTGCCTCTGTAGCAGTAGTAATTTAGTTATTGACAACTGTTCTAAATCAATTTTTATAAATCATAAAGTTTGTCTGTTGTCTGTCATGCATCTGACCAGTTATAGCGATAAAGTTCTTGCAATGAAAATCACCTTCGTACAGAATTTGTACTTGCAACATTTAAATCGCGAGTTTACTAACAAATAGGATTAACCACAAGGCTAAGCCATTCTTATCACATCCGTAGCACATACTATATATACTTTTCGCAATTGCAGACGATAAATTATTATTTATACCGTGTGTCTTTGTGTTACGATGCCCCTGTTATAAGATTTTTTTCACCTTACTATATTTTCATCCTTACTATATTTTTCGTCTTCGCCATTTTCTTTGACTTTTTTTCACCCATACGATATCAACAAAAATTTCTCTCAAATTAGCATTTGGCAATTGGTCTACTGATTACGACGAAATAACAAAAATTCCGATATACTATTAGTCGAAATCCCTCCCACAACGCCTGGAGGATTAATACGATGCTCACTATCTCATTTCAGTGTTATGCGTTATAAATTATAGCAAAAACGAAACCAAAAACAAATAAGTGATAAAATTTTAGCCTATGATAAGGTCGAGCCTTGGTTTAGTAAAATACATATCTAAACTTAGCTTTAAGTATGTGTTTAGTAAGCTAAATCCATTTAAATTAGATTCGACTTTTATGTTATACACCTGTCTCGAAGGCATGAACTTCTCAAGGTACGTACTGCACGCAGTACATTATAATGTTAAATTTCCTTGCAGATCATAACCACTAAATAGACTAAAGTTATTGTAGGTAACTATAGTTACTCAAGTTAATATATTGTTTTATTACTAAAGTACAAAGTTACGTTACTAAAGTGAAGCAAAATAAAATAAAGTTACTATGTAAAGTGCGTATATAAAGTCAGGATGATTTTTACAAGGTGTGTTTGCATTAGATAATTACTATGGGTTTCTATACCACTCTATACTCCATTTTCGCCTTACAATGCCAAAACTGAAATGAATTAAGATCATAAGATTGTATACCAAATAACTTTTCACTGTAATCTTAGCAAAACAGACTTCATTTAGCCATTACTCGGTAATTATTTCACATTTACATTTAAACACCTTTACAGTTGTTTTATTGTTTATCTTAATTTATTTCAACTGCACAAAACACTTTTCCCTTGATATGAAGTTTGAAGGTTAGAAAGGTAACTATTGTTATACATGTATGTTAAATAAAGATAAATTTTCTGCGCACTTTTTTTATCACTTGTGCAACACCGGGCATTCCCCTAGTAAATGCATGAAGGTAACATCTTATATGTCAGCATAGCTATTGAACCCATATGGTAAAAGCATTTTTAGACATCTTGAATAAATGACAAACGAAGCCAAAGTCACATTAAACGCTTTGTAACTTGGCTGTTCAGATTGGTCAAAAATAAAAAGGTTTGCCCAGCCCAAACAACGTGTTTTACGTTAATCTCTCCATGCATATCTATTAATTTTATAGGGCTGAATCGTAAGCAATGCAAAGGAGATGGCTGATGTCGACAAACAAACACGCCAAGGATTTTAGTATGCAGTGTTTGGTACTCCACAATTATGCCGAACATGTCTGAAATGCATTTTTGCAACTGTCATTGTTTCACAACCATTAGCGACTCTATGACATTACTCAAACCTACCAAACATCTCGAAACAATTTTATTAACAATTTGAAACAGTAAACTTATTATGAACAGAAAAACTGAATCAGAGCTGGCGTATGAAACCTCTTGTCAGGTTTTAGTTGGAGCGCAGATTAACTTGATTTCACTATTTGGCTACAATTAAACTTTGGAATGCGAAATTATATCTTGGAATCTTGCCTCATATCTTGGAACAAATATTTTTATAAGAATACATTATGTTTTGTTTAATTGGTTTTAAATCCTAAAAATCATGATAACTACTTCAAGTAATTACATATAGCAAGCACTAAAACAAAAATATATAACAAATATGTAAAACACACAAATTAAATTTGTTCATATACAGTGGCGATACAAAATATGGAACCGCCTCAAACTTTTGATGCGTAGCAATGAGTTTTGAGTTGTATTTGCTTTTTTTATGATCATTAATTTACATAATTATACCAAATTATATACCATTTGAATGGTCACAGTGTTGGCTTTTTGATGAAACTAATTAAAAACCACATCTTATTTTCTATAAAATATTACTAGAGGTTTACTGAAGGCATTTTAGAAATCTTTTGAACAGTTGTCATTTCTATCAAATAGTGTCTGAACAAAATTAATTAAATACCATTTCTTTATTTTTGACAGTGTAGTTATTGTAAACAAAATTAAAGACAGGTTTTAGTGACCTTGAAAAGAGCTGTTTTGGCTCATAATATGATCACTACACTTGGTTGGCCAACATATTGTCAATCAATGCTCGGCAGCGCCTGGGCATACTATCTGGCAGCCTCTGAAGCTCTTTAGGCGTCACTACTCGATGCCAGGATTGCACAATCAGCTCCAGCAATCTTCTTTTATTAGTTGGCTTGATTTTGGTTATGAGGTTGTCTATTCTGTTCCACAAATTCTCAATTGTGTTAGGGTCTGGTGACTCAGCCGTCCAGGTAAGAGTGCTAACGTTATTGTCAACAAACCACTTCCTGACTCTTCTGGTTGTGTGGCATTGAGCATTATCTTGCTGGAACAGGCATTCTCTATCAAACAAACTTCTAGCAGATGGTATCAACACACTTTGTAATACTCCACAATATTTCTCTGCATTCTTCATGCCATCAACAAAATGTAATCAATCAGAATCAGCAGCGGAGAACCATACCGACACCATTACTCGGGTGGGATGCTGTATCGTAGGCAGAATATATTTTGGTTTAAGCTCTTCATTAACCTCTTACATAGTGGTTGCCAGAGTGGTTTTGCGCAGTAAATGTACTCTCATCATTGAATACTACTGCTCTCCATTCTTTGGGTGACCAATTAACATGATCCTGTGCCCATTGTAGACGAGCCTTTTTTGCCGAGATGATAGCAGAGGTTTTCTATAGGCTTAACAACTTCGTAAGCCATTATCTTTTAATGATTTGTGAACAGTTCATGATGCTAACTCTGTATCTGTTGATTCTTTCAACTTTCTGGCCAGTTTAGGACTGATTAGAGGTTTACCAGCCAAGGAAAGTCTTACTAGGCATCTGGTCACTCAATCTGTTGTCAACCTTTTCCTTCCTCTGCCAGTAGTATTTTGAACTTAACCAGTTTCGTTTCATCTGCTGATTGTTGTAAATACACCCTTCTTTGAGCAACCAAGCTATCTTACAATTTCCCTCTGCTGATGAAGGTGAATTATTATAGCACGCCTTTCTTTTGTGAGATATTGCGGCATAATGGTGAACTTACTAGTATGAATTTTACTCAGAGCAGAAGGGCTTTTAAATATTGCATGTGTTACATTATGTAATGCACAATGTCTCACTCAATGCAAGTATTGTCTGAAATGTTTGTTAAATTTAGTTGACTAAAACTTTTTAGGAATTTTAGACATCATTCATTAGACTACTATTTATGAGGTAGAATGACTAGCTATAGGACACCCTGACTAGTTGCACATTCAACTGCGTTAGAAATGGAATTGTATTTAGATGTAAAAGAAAAATAGATAATGTGACAGCTGATAAAATTTCCTTTCTAATGATATATAGTTTTCTATATCCAGATCAAACCCAGCGAATATGAGAGCCGTTATAGCGCATTATCCACTAAAACACAAAGGCGGTTCCATAATTTGTATCACCACTGTATATGTACATGTATACGTTTAAAACTGCATTAATAGAGTAATTATTAGTAAAAAGAGTTTATTTTCAAGAGACCATGAAAACATTTGAAGGGGAGTACAGATTTGGCTCTGCACAAGCATGATAACTTGATAACATTATTGGCCTTTCATTTCACATGAGAACATCACGGGTCAAAACAATAACCCCGTCAAGTTGAGTACGCTGTCGCAATAAAGGGATTCTAAACTATGGCGTTTTCATGATGGCTACGATTGATTAGCTGTTCGTTTATGAGCTTTCAAGAGCTTGTAATCACTTTCCACATATTTTGCACCTACAGCAGATTAAGACGTGATAAATCTTTTGACACCAAGTAACTGTAATGTGAATTTTGTTGCAAGTCAACCTTTAATAGTCGTGAGTTGGAACTGTAATCCTCTGCAGTAATGCCCAATACTATAGCAAAATCACAAAAACACCCTAAAATATCAGTGTTTGCTCACTAGTAGGTATTAGGCAGTAGTTTGCTTCAAATACTTGCCTACTGTGTGTGACTATTTGTTCCAAGAGTAGTTTTCGGTGTTGCCTTTAGGCGTCTTTATCATTTTATTGTTATAATATTCACATGGTATTCACGTGCTATTCTTTTAATGACAGTAACAACAATTACACTTAATCAAAAAATTCATGCTTGTAACGATAACACTATTTTTTTGCGTTTCATCAATCACTTTTTCTGACACGAAGCATTTCTGTTGATGAATATGCTTTATTTTATGTAATTTTTTACTTTTAGTTTAAAGTGAATAAGGAGAATAGTACAAATTTCAGCCTTATACTCCAGTGCAGTTCACAGAAATTTGATCAGTTTTTTTACCAGTAAAGGGCAAATTTAATAATTATTTTGCACCTCAGCAGTTTCTCGCGTCCATGCATTGGACATCTACATAGTTGCTTAACCTGTTTCTTTATTTTGGCAGGACTAATTCAGGATCTAGAAGTGCACGGCAGAGAATACGCTACCAAATTTCTCAGCTCACATGGCACATACATACTCATGGAGAAGCAACTTCTATTAGAGGGAGAGAAACCAACACCAACGACAATACAGCAGGCATTGCATTCCTACAACTACGTACCTCTTCTAGAACACTGCGCGCAATTGTACCCTAACTTTAAGATTCATCTTTCTGAGGCCCAGAAAAAGAAACTGAAACCACTTCGGAATGTTGATAAAAATCCATCACCTGCTGGCAGAATGCCAACTACAAGGAATACAGCCGGGTCAAGGTCTACAGCAGGTCGACCGCCACGAAGCAACAGTAGAGGGAAATCTAGGCACTGATTATTTGTATTGGTAACGTTCGGTTTATAGGAATAAATATAAAATCAAACATCGAAATTCCTAGAGCAACATTTAGGAAACGCCACAGTATCGGTTCATCTGAACATTTGTACTTTCACCGCTGACACACGCAATGTCTGATTTTGAAAGTAGATTTTTGAGACCGCCATGTAATGATGAAACCCATTTCAAAGAATAGTTCTTATTTTTGATACTTTTTTAATCTACCTATTGTCTACTAAATAGGTATTTATAGCAGCATCGGCTTTATCTCTATCCTTTTGCCATATATTTATTAAAGCATTTCATTGTGACGAGCAAACAAGATATTTCTTAGTATCAACTACATGTACCTGACTAAACTAATAGTATGCCATCAATCAAAGTGTGATAAATAGCATTCTCCCATGAGCTAACAAATGGATGGTAGGACAATGATGGCATTAATTTATAATTTAATGCAAAGTTTTCGCCTCATACACATTTGGCATTTATACATCGGACTACATAAGTACATATGCAGAAGTAAACTACAAAGTGACGCGTTGTGCAAACAGTAACAACTGTATATAGAACATATTAAGAGCCTAGATGTTCATGGAATCAGAGAGCCGTTTTCAGTCTATTTACAGTATCGATCAGCCTTCATTTTCTCTCTGCGGTCAAGCATCACCTCATGGAGTGTGCCAGCTCTTTTGGCTCTCTTTAGGTCTGTCCGGTCTTCCTGGTTAACCCGAAGCCGCCGATCTTGAAAGCTTTGAAACTTCTTACTGCAATCAAATAAGACAACAACTTAAAGACAAGTCTACACAAAGCATTAGTATGTACACAAAGGGATTATATTATTACAATATTTTATTATACTATTGTATTATGTTATTTTATTGTATTGTATTATAGTATTATATAGAGAGCCGAGTCACTTAGTCGGACACTTTGGCCTTCACCGAGCTCAATAACAGAATAACAACTAAGAAATGGAAACAAAGAATAACAACCTAAAGAGGATTAATTTAGCTGGTGTACAGAGTCCTAAAGCAACAAACATCACACAAATAATTCCATGCTTGGTTACGTTACACTGACAACTTAATTACTAGATATCAAGTTACTAGATAACATGTTTAAGCAAAGCGTTCATAACAAATGTTTGCTAGAGATAAGGATAAGTTATCTGGACTGGAATTATCTGCTCATAATAAGCGGATGACCACGTATCCTTGATGTATAATTATAGTAACCGCGGGCAGAGATGATTTAAAAAAGCAAATGTGCAAGTTTACTAAAACTCCTGGGTCAGTCAGTAAAAACTCCTGGGTCAGTCAGTAAATACTCCTGGGTCAGTCAGTAAATACTCCTGGGTCAGTCAGTGAATACTTACACATAATTAACTTCTGTGTCATATACTTTGCCACCCCGCTCTTCAACAGGCACGTTTGCCAGGGGATCCACTTCCCTACTCACATTAGACCTAACCTTGCAAAATAAAGAGAAACACCTTTAACAACAAAAATTAATTTATTTTTCATTGTTGAGATGCTGGAGGCTAAAAATGTTAGGAACCTCTACAAATATTCCACACATACCGCTATAGAGTACATGTGGAGGGTTTTACTTGAACTCTGATAACAAGTGTCAACAAATTGATGCTGTTTTATTACAATATGTATAGCGGTAACGTTATAGCCAGGCACCTTATATGAATTAAATAAGTTGTTGAACTATCTGTCTCTTTAAGGATAATTAATTTCAACAAGTTACTATTTCAACATCCATGATTACTAGCAGTGCAAATAGAAATAGACAAATCCTTGTTTTTTTCCACCTTTTTCAAAGTCAAGCTGCTTTAAATCATAAAAAACTGTATTTTTAGAAATTTTGCTTTTGAAGTATAAACTTACAGCACAAAAAAGCAAATGAGGAGCCTCCAAGACTACTCACCGCTAAGTACAATACTGCGAGTGTCATACCGCGAGCGACAGACATCTACACACACCTGTACAAACTCCGCTGGTCCTGCCACTTTACTCTTGCATACAATGTCTCCCTCCTCATCCACACCCATAAACCTGCCATTGCTACCAAGGAAAGCCATACGACCCTGAAAGATCAGCAGCAAAACATCAACACGGATTTGTTAACCTAGAAATCTGGAGGGAGAAATAGAGAGAAACATGTTCCGGGAAGAAAACTGCTAGACGCAGTAATTGAGGCTATAACTGTAATATGTGACAGTACACATGATAGGGAAGAATAAACTACTTTATGGAACTGAGCTATCATGAAGCTGAATGAACTATTGTAACTTTGAAAGAATACAACTCTAGTCCTAATCTACCAAACATCCTACTTCATGCTATCAGCTTCATGATAAGCATGCATAGTAACACCCTAGCTTCACAAACAACAGACGTCAACATACCAGTCAGACAGGAAAAGACAACTTCAAGTAATCAAGCTGGCGCGCTAGCTACAAAGTTTAAAACAAGATTTTATTTGAGTTTATTTAGGTTTGTACTCGTCAGAAATGATCAGTACTGGTCAGCTGGGACCACTACAGACTGGTACTGAACAGCAGTGGTCAGTAGGTGTAGTGTTGTAGTGGTCCCTGCTGACCAGTACTGACCACTGCTGCTCAGTAGATGTCTGTAGTGGTTCCTACTGACCACGACTGTCCCCTACAGACCGGTACTGAACAGCAGTGGACAGTAGGGACCACTGCAGACCCTACTGAACAGCAGCAGTCTGTAGTGGTCCCCACTACAGACCGCCACTGAACAGCAGTGGTCCCCACTACAGACCGCTACTGAACATCAGTGGTCACCGGAAATCAGTCCTTTTCAGCAGTGAGCAATACAGGGGTCTGAAACAGATCTTACAACTCTAAACACAATGGTCATAAATAATTTTAGGTAACACAAGAAATGAAGTAGAGATAAAAGGCTACGTAACTGTTACGCACATCCTGGAATATGGGTTCCCACTGCTCTCTCACACCAATGGCATCGGAACGGCCTTGAACTTTGCCATGCTCATCAGTCGAAAGATACTTATCGAAGCCAGACTTAAGGGAAACTTTCTCTGTGTCAAGAATTCTTAGAGCCATGAGAACTTCCTCAGGAGCTGGCCCAGAGCCTGCAGAGAGCTGAGTAAAATTAATAACATGACTGACATAGCCACTATAAGTCATGACTAACATAGCAACTATAAGTCATGACTAAAGGTAGGGCCACACGTATCGTGTAGTTTCAGCTAATCTGGGAAATTCCATTAGTACGAAATTTCTGACCTGCCACACGGAGTTTCCCCACCACGGATTCGTACGAAACTAACTTTCAACTAGCCAATCAGAACGCGGTGATAAATTGAAGCCGATTCCGTTTCAATCTTTCTGGATATGCGCCAAAGAAAACGACCTTCAACATTCAACTAAGCTTTTCAACCGACCAACCAAACAACGATTCGTAGGAATTTCTGACGTTTCGTCCAATTCAGGATTCGTTCATCGTGCGCAACCAACGATGGACGAATTCGTCCAAATGTCAATTCGTACGAATCATTTCGTCCAAATTTCGCCGATTTCGTGAGAATTTTGTCTCGTGTGGCCCTACCTTTACATAGCAACTATAAGTCATGACTAACATAGCAACTATAAGTCATGCCTAACATAGCAACTATAAGTCATGACTAATATAGCAACTATAAGTCATGACAAATTTAGCAACTATAAGTCATGACCAACATAGCAATTACATGCCCTCAAATAATTAATTATTTCATTCATTGAAAGAAGACGGTAGCAGGACCTGAATGTATCATACAATAAGACAATTGCAAGATATGTATCTAATCTAACATAGCTGTGAGCGTAGTTGAGGTCAACAAGTTTTGTTACCTTAAAGAGTAACTCGATAAAATAAGGACTGATAGGTGCATGCTTACCTTCATCTCTTGGGGCACCAACAGTGAAAAGGCCACTGTCAAGAGCCGATATGTACGACTGAGGACCTATCTCGATGCAGACAGAACCCGTGATTTCCTCCATCTTCTGACATACCCACCATCCACCTAAGCATGTAAATATAAGTGAGCAACGCATCTAATAGAAAAACAGTTCTGAATCACATATATCCTCTCTCTACATACACCGTAAAACCTCTATTTGAACGCCAGGGCGCTCTATTTTCCGTTTCCCTGCAGTGGCGGTCAAATGAAGGTGGCGTTCAAATAGAGGCTGACGTTGTATTTTTTAAATAGCTCGTCAGAACTTTTGTAAGATAAATTTAATCCTCTTATGGGAGAAGCGAATGTCGCCGATATTTTGCACTCTTCTTCAGGCAGAGCGACATTAAGCCTTTTGGATGCAATAAATCTGCTAACTTGAACCTGTCAAAGATCTCTAAATAAATATGCATTGGGAAGCCGAGAAATATCCCCACCAGCTGATATACATTGATTTCAATTAACCTGCAATGATATTATAGCCTGTGCCCTGCTTTGCAATTAGTTGGTGCTTTAAATTTTCATTTCATTATATGTGATAGGAGAGCAGTTATAAGCGTCTATCCATTGTAATCCGAGTTAAGATGAATGCAAGGGTGCTATCAAATAATATGCTATAAATCTGCAAACTAATAAGTTATAGAATGATAATGTATGAAATACTACAAAATCTATCGTTTGCTTGGCCAGCCGCGTTCTGATTGTTGCTTTTGATGAAACAAACATTTTCTTCAGGGTGCCCAATACCTTCCACAATGTCTTCTGACCTCAACTCTTCTCTGCTGAACTAGTCGATATTAGCGTCCGAACAATTTTTTAGCAGATCAAAGCTTTCAAGCATAGCATTTCGCACAAATGCCTATAAGTTTACCTCGCTAAGCACAACTTTCAGCCTAAAAATAGTCATTCATATACCATCGTAAATGAATGGCTATTTTTCGACTGTTTTTCAACTACGTCGAAGTACGTAACAAGACCGTGTTAAACAAGGAACTACTATTAGCCGGATACAGTTATCAATTATTTTTATCTATTGCTTTCAGAATTTTAACGAAAAAACCAAAAAGCTTTCAACTTGGAAAACGGACTTCGATACGAACAGAAGCAACGAAAGAATTGTTATTGATGTAACCGAGTCATTATTAATACGATTCTGTGGAAACTTTTTTACTGATCAATTGATATTATGGTGTTCAATTAAAGCTTTTATTGTAGATACCAGATACAGTGCATCCCTGGGTTCTGATGTCTCTGATATACGATTTTTTCGTCTTACGATGCAGAACACATTGTTTTTTTTGTCCCCGCCATACGACATTGTTTTTGCAATACGATATCGACAAACATTTCTCTTGCAATTCAAATTTGGCACTCGGTGTGCTGAATACTTCGGAATAATAAAGATACCGATATGCTATTCGCCAAAATCCCTTCCACAACGCCTAAAAGAGACACTATGCTCGCTCTCTCTCAGTTCAGCAATAAAAGTTATTGTGAGAAGAAACCGGAAGCAAATAGGTAATAAAATTTTAGATGATGACAAAGTTGAAGTTTAGTAAAATACATACTAAAACTTAGCCTTAAGTATGTGTTTAGTAAGCTAAATTCATTTAAAGCACATAAATTACATAATTTTTTTATTATATATTTCAATACATCAGAGTCTTGGCTTTCGAATGAGCCTATATTCAATACACAAAGAATAATAGAACCATGAAAAACAGGGTGTCAAAAGTATGTCCTGCAAAAAAAAACACTTGGTTCAGGTTCTCAAAATGTGATGTCACAATTATTATTTAGCCTTAGGTAGTCGATCCCTTTCACTGCCATTGAGGCTGCGCTTTTCTGTGACAATCGGTGCTGTTAAACCCGAAGAGCGCGAATAATAAACTAGGATTCTAGATAATCAACAATGTCCGGGATCGTGCTAACGCCCGACCAATACAAACCCATGTTCTGGGTTAATTAATTATGCTTCACTAAATGTACTGTCGTTGATAAAGGTGATGAAATCACATCGATTAAATTGTGACCTGTAGTTGCGTGGCCCTAGGACTATATGTCAATCGCACTTTCGCGAGACCATGCAATGCTTGAAACTAATTAGCCTCAGTCGCGACCTTCAACATCACAATAAAATGAGAGGGCTAGTGCATAATATCATCGGGAAAACATAGTATGGTGCTTTGAATCTGGGTTATTTATCATAGAAATAATCTGTACATGGAGAACTAATGACAGATTCCTTTGTCATCTTCATTGTTTCTCTGGAGTTGTCCTATCTTCACCTGACACTAGCGTCATTATCGTAGTTGATAAATATAAGCGGTAAGCAATAAAATAGGCGGTAAGAGCACACAACACCGCATATGAAAATTGTGACGTCACAATTTCCGAGCCTATGTCAGTAAACATATCTGCGGTAGAGCTCTGGGGAAATCCTATAAACACCAACCAATGTCTGTCTCACCATGGCAAACAATAGCTCATTCTAAAGCCCAGACTCTAATGTATTGAAATATACAATAAAAAAATTATGTAATTAATGTGCTTTAAGTTTAATTCAAAGTTTATGTTATACATCTGTCTCAAAGATAAGAACTCCCTACGGTACGTACTGCACATGGTACATTGTAATGTTACATTTTATTACAGATCATAAACACTAAATACACTAAAGTTACTGTAGGTAACGATAGTTACTACGGTAAACATACTATTTTGTTACTAATTTTCAATATGTACAGCACATTAGCGTAAAATATTTTTAATTAAAAATAGTATTGGTATGTAAAATTTTGATGATTTTTACCAGGAGGTGTTTGCATTAACTGATTACTACGGGTTTCTGTACCTTTCGACATGACATTTTCACCTTACCATGCAGACAACGGAATGAATTAAAATCGTATGGCGAGGGTCCGCTGTAAATTAGTTTCTTGCACGATTTAGGGCTGGTTTACTTAATATTGCAGCATAACGCCTTACCACAAACTGTAAGTAAGTGATCGTCACACATCCAGATACTGAGAAATCAACTAGAAACCCATTCAAATTTTTGCTATAATAAGAGCTGTGGCCATCCGTCTGACACCATGATTGGGGTTGGAAAAAAGACTGCATTACATGGGATTATAACCTGCGACCTTCGGCTTCACCACCCGGCATGCTACTACTGATACTAACACACACGCTACATACTGCACCAAATATCCACATTCTATGACGTTAGACTTATTGAGCATATACTATCACACTAGACCGCTAGGGTGCTAGTTTTTAATAATTAGAAACATGCACACTTGGTTAAAAAAGAATTTGACTCCGACTTTGAATGTGCTATTGTATAGAAAAAAAGAGAACAACTCCAAATACCAAGCCAACATAGTCCTGATATCTACCATGTTTCTTAGTATCTTCCTCTATGAGATGTTGTTGGAGGGAATGACTGCCTTCTCCTTTTTCCTCATGTTTTCTCTTTTTTGCTTTCTTATGTTTCTTGCTGCAACAGCAAACTCTTAATAAAACACTAAACACAACAAGCAACATTTAACCATCAACTAAACACAACAAGCAACATTTAATCATCAACTAAACACAACAAGCAACATTTAACCATCAACTAAACACAACAAGCAACATTTAATCATCAACTAAACACAACAAGCAACCTTTAACCATCAACTAAACACAACAAGCAACATTTAACCATCAACTAAACACAACAAGACAATAGCTAGCATATGGGATAAAAATTCATAAAACTTTATGAATTATCTGAAACACGGTAAGAGACACTGGTACAGCTGGTACAACATGTAGTACAGCTGGTACAACATGTAGTACAGCTGGTACAACATGTGGTACAGATGGTAAAACATGTGGTACAGCTGGTACAACATGGCCCCACTTGAAACACAAAGATTGTAGGAGACAATGAAGTATTTAAAATAAATTGCACGGCATAAACCAAACATATCTCAAATACATGCAACATCTGCAACTATCAGAAAACTTTATGGACCTACTATTTTTGAAAAAATGAGAAACTTACATACGTATTAGTTAATATACACAGGAAAAAATGATAACTGCTCAATAAATTTTTAGCACATAACTTGAATTTAATTCATGAGCAAATACACACAGGCTATAAAAGGGGAATGAAATAGTCACCTTTTCTTTTTTTCACCTTTGAATGACAATTTTCCACCTTTCACCATAGAATACTCCATCCTCAGCTAGTCAAAGGTCTGTCTAAAATGTACTAACCAGTTATAAGGATGACAGATAATAACCAAATCCACAGCAGTGCCTGAAATGTCAACTTTGAAAAGGTTTGAGTATCAAGAAGAATCAACTGACAGGCCCACACTTTCTATCAAGGTACAAACCCTTCTTTTTAATGGATGTACCGGTATATTATTAAGCCAATATGCAAGATGATTTTTTACTTTTCCAAAGTATTACATATCAAACGTTGTTAAATCATTAAAGGAGTATTGTAATTTACGTGTATCAAATATTCCAACTGCCAAGGCCTATAGTGTGGAAACCACTACAAGTACATGGTGAATAACTATTCGATGAGAAAGGCCAACAAGATTTTTATAAAGTAACAAAATTTTGCAATTATCTGCCTATTTATGCAAATAATTGCAACTTAAATTAAAAACTTGAAATAAAAACTTGATTTAAAATCTAATCTGAATGATTAGTAATCTTTAGGGCAGGTGCACAAGCTGCTTTAAATTCTTCTTGAAACAGTTTATAAAGAAATGAGGAAACACGCAGGGTATTAACTGAAACACTTTTTCCATATCATATCGAAAAAGGTATCAGGTTTTCACATGTATTCTGCAGAATTCACTGAATACTCAATGCCACAAGGACATATACATTTGTTCACTTTCTGTGATTCAGAAAATACTTGACAAAATGGTAAATGATTGTTTTACAACCATATAAATATTAAATAACTAGCCAGCTTAGATTCTGTTGACACGATTACGTTGTATTACCATACGGTAGTTGGCGTAGAAAGGGTCAACAAGCCGAGGCAACTTATACTGATTTAATTGTATCTGTTAAAACCAGCCAAACGATATAAAATGAACTGTGTATCTGTTGTTAAAAGTTGATGATTAAACTAGTGGTCACAGTGGATATCCGCTCTCCATCGATAACCTATCGATGAAATATCATGGTCGAGTATATAGTGTCACTTTTACCACGCGAAACATTAATTACCTACTGAGAAAATGTATTCCCAGCAATTGATATTTGTATTTATCTATTACGTATTTGGCTAAAACATATAAACAACATATGCAAATTTATGTGCTTTATATATATATATAATATATAAAGTATATAAAATGTATATATAATTCAAATATGCTAAAAATGCAAGTCCTTTTGTATGCTCCTTGCCAGTTGCAACACTGGCAAGGAAACATTCACAAGAACTTGCTGCTAAACATGTTATTGTGCTAACAGACATTCAAATGATAATCATAATTTTTGGGCTTTCAACTATCAAATCTTGCAAAATTTTAGCAGCTGTGTATTTGATGAGTTCTGCTAGACTGTTAAGGGAGTGTAAATAGTTTTTTTTGCGTTTCTGTTGCCGGTATTTATAACATTTTGGCTAGCATTAGCAGGAAACTAGAGACCTTAAACCTAAGCGTTTCATGAAAAAGTGAACTGTTTGAATGGCTGACTAAAGTAAAGCAGGCATTCCTCTTGTGATGTAAAATAGAAGAAAACTAACAGAAACTGAAAAACAAATATCACACATCTTGCCACAGGCATTTGCAAATTACTAGTTTTACCTTGACTTCAAAGTTTATCTTGTCTCATATTATCTCATAATGCTATCAAGTACCAATCTGTTTCCTTTTCCAATCTACAGTGTTTTCGTGATGGCTGCGATTAACTATTCGCTTTTGAGCTTTTAAGAGCTTGTTATTACATTTCCACATATTTTGCATATACAACACAGCAGAGTGAGACATGGTGAATCTTTTGATACCAAATAACTGTAATGTGAATTTTGTAGGAATTCAACCTTTAAGAGGAGCTGATGGCAGAAATTTAGAACTACCTGGGGTAGCTGAGGTGCAACTATGGAGAAGGCATGCAGCTCAGCTCTTTCAGTACTGGTCTTGAAAGTACTGCACTTGAAGGGCCCAAGCAGAATTTTCTGCTCAGAGAGAGATGAGCTGGCATGAGAATAATTATAGAAGTAACGAACACAAAAATAATTGTCGACCATTCCAAGCTCTGGAACTAATGGAACTTGCTTAAGGCCAAAAAGAAAGGTAGATTACTATCCACTAACACCATAAGTAATATCAGCAGCAAGGTCAGTGAGTCCAAGGATGCCCGCTGATTTTAATGCTAATCAGGAGGTTAGTTGGTTTGAGGTTGCGGTCAAGTAGAAGGGTGACGACAGCCAGTGGTAATAAAGTTAAATAGACTGTAGTCAATTACCATTGGCTGTCTTCACCCTTCTATCCAGTACTGGCTCATTAGCTTGTTACAAAGTTGTCAAAAATAGATTTTCACTCTGGTGAAAGTATGGTAATGACAATGAAATTCTCTAGAGAGTCGAGCTTTGGCAAAGCTGAATTTTCAGGTAGAAGTGACCTATTAGATGTGTTTCAAAACATAAACGGAGATAACCTTTTTTAGTAAAACTCCGAACTCAAAAGTAGAAGTCGAGTTAACAGAGCGCTTTCTAAAAACTATTTGTGCAATGATAAGTTTTAAGGAACACTAAACAAGGTTCAGTTAGTCACATATGTTTGTACTCAAAAATGCTCAGACAGCGATAAGACTGGCGGTGTGTATAAGTGTTTAGTTTCTAGCTCATGTAGTTTAACCAGATAAAAAATGGGCAAGACATATATGCATACGTTCAGATTGTAGAAACTAACTTCTATTTTGTGAGCTATTAGGCCATTGGCTATGAATTATAGAAAGCTTTAAGCAAAAGCCTATAAAATTATTTAGAGGGTATAGGTGTCAGAAAAGGTTTGTCATGCTACCCAAGTGGTGAATTAAATAGCAATCACCTTCACAATATGTGTAGTTGTTATTACTAAATGCATTCTTGGAAAGTTTAAAATCTTACGGCGTATAATTATTAGCGTTTACAAAAGCCGCAAAAATGGTTTATTTATAATATTTTGTTATAATAATCATACTTTTTATTTATCAATAGTCCGAAGCATTTAGTTTTTAAAGCAGGTCATAGCTAAAAGAAATGAAACAAAAATATCCATTTATTTTGGCTAGCATCATCACCTATCACTGCAACTATCATTATAATTCTCGCGCATTTGTTATATTTGCACAAAACGCTTAAAAGCATTGCAATGTAGTAAACTTTGTTAAGTTTTATTTAATTAGAACTTAATTATAGTCATTTGTATCAAATGTTCTTGACTATCGACCGTAAGACCAGTAAATAAAATGCACACTACGATATCGCGTACGAAGGAGCCATAATGGTATTCGCGAAGTATCGCGGATGCGAGAGGTTGATTTGCGCACTACCAAACGTCGGAATACTTAGTACAAATAGAAGGAGTTGCGATCTTCCTTAGGCCAGCCCTTTCGTGACTGTTAGTAAACATTACAGCGTGACAAAATTCGAGGAGCGTGCTTACTAAAAATGTAGTACGTATGAACAATTGCTATCGCTTAGGTCAAAGCGCGGCTTCATATCGTCATACTTGAACTATCAAACCTTTTAAATTTTTACAAGTTAACAGTTTATTTAAAGATTGTCTGTACTATAACCTTAATTCTCGCGACTATCGTTCCTCCACGCGGCAGAGAAAAGTTGTAGTAACAAATACTCAGCTCTCCAGGTAAGTTAAGTTGATCATCAAATCATGTCATTTATCTATAACTCAGTGTTGTGCTGTTTAATTTTGTAACAAAAACTGTAGTGCAGCTGTTTCAAAACTAGCTTTATTAATGATTTTAGAAATCTTTCAGTTATTGCCTATACGCTTAAGATACTCTGCCATAGTCCCTTCACACATTTGTTATTCTGATATGATATTTTGATAGCCCATAAAACACTTGTAAGTGTTCTATCACTACAGATACTGATGTTAACAAAAAATCTAGCGTAGTGACAACTGCAGTACTTGTAACAACCAGTATTTTGTGTATTGGAAACTGGCATTACAGAAAATGCATTGTTTGTGTATACACATTGCAGGATTTTTATAATTTTAGTTTTTTGGTATTGACTAGAATAGTATATAATTATTAAAATGTTTGTGCTTCTGTCCAAACATCAAAAGATGGAGTGTTTACTAGTTAAAGGGTTTAAGTAACTTGTGTTTTGAATTGTACAGAGCCAAAACATAAAAAGCAGCATATCCTTGCTTTTTCTCTAGCCTTGCCAAACATTCTTTATCAAAACACTCAGTTATTGGCAATTTCGTAACCATGTTCATGGTTTGCTGAAAACAAAACACGCTATCATGTGTTAATCAACACGTAAACAAATACAATAGAGTGGCTGATGGCGATGTGCTACCACATCCAGCTGTTTCCTTTATTGTTGCTCGGTTTGCCCAGCTTGATTAAAATTTGTATGGGTGTATTTTACTGGACTTCTGCCAACTCGAAATTTATCGTAACTAGCTGATTGATGATGACTCACTGTGCACTCAGTTATTCTACTAGAAGAAAACATGATAAGTTTGTTTAAAGGTTGACTTGCAACAAAATTCACATTACCGTTATTTGATATGAAAAGATTCACCATGTCTTACTCTGTTGTGTTGTAGGTGCAAAATATGTGGAAAGGTGATTACAAGCTCTTAAAAGCTCAAAAACGAACAAAAAGTCGCAGCCACACGAGACCGCCGTAGTTTGGATTCCCTTTCCAAAACGGCTCAAATGTGATGTAGTTGTGAGAGATGGTTTCTGTTTACACTTTCTTGCAACCTTATTCGTCGAAATATTTTCACAAATATACTTCACGCATTCAATAAAACTATGTCTATTGTTCTTAGGCGTCTGTTTTATCGTCATCGTAATGCTGTCACTTTTAGCAATGATATCCTATAACTTACCGTAAAAATTCGTTTAGTTTTTTAGCCTTAACTTGAAGGGGTACATATCATTGTCTGATAATCATGACGAGCCTGTTGGTCACTTGTGATAATCGAAAAGTGTTGCAGAAATTATTTGCGAAGTATTGGGTCACATGATTAGATTACGACTTGCCGATTAGACCAAACCGAAACAAAACTGTAAAGTAGCGAGCATCTATATTTGATGCGGGGTCTTTGGTAAAACCCGAAGTGTTTGTCATAAACTAGTGCTACGATAAGTTTTATATTGAGCTTTGTATTAGCCTTTCAATTCACGTGAGAACATACGTGACAAGACGATAACCAAATTTCGTGGCTACGTCATCGAAATAAATAGATTCCAATCTACGGCGGCTTTTTGTTTTTGAGCTTTTAAGAGCTTGTAATCACATTTTCACAGATTTGGCACCTACAACACAACAGAGTAAGACATGGTGAATCTTTTGATACCAAATAACTGTAAGGTGAATTTTGTTGCAAGTCAAACTTTAAACAAAATGTTTTGGTAGGTTCGTGATAATGACTCGTATCATTTTATATCATTTATATCGATTATATATCATTTTATATCGATTGGTAGTATCATTTTGCTTAGTAGAATAGAACCTGTATTGCACAGCATACCTACATTTTTCGCGGATGTATTGTTCAGTCCTATCATATCCTTGGCCAAGCTTTCGCTATGACAACATTTCATACAGTCCATAGTGATGTAATTTTATACAATCCAATTCATATGAGTTGAGTTTTACAATTTTTCTGATTATGAAATGACAGTTATTTCCCACAGCAGTTGCCAACAGGTTTATCTAGAGCTGAATGTCAAGTTTTACATCACTTTAGAAACAACCCTGGATGAGTCTGTCCATTTGTAAGCAAACCAAATTTTGCTCAATCATTGCTATCATTTACATGGCGTTATTACACCCTGTACCACAACACTGCCATGTCTGGAATGCTAGATGGCAGCTTCCGGTTGTTTCCCTACATTCCTACTCAACGTACTGGAAACGCTAATTTGTTGGTACTGGATGCCTGAGTAGCCTCTTTTCCTACCCCAGCAAGCATAATCGCTGTATGTCATCTATATAACATCAAATAAAGTAAAAATTGTTCTATTTGTCTAACTTTTCCTAGCAACCAACTAAAATGCTCATAATCATTGCGGTCTTAAAATGTCTAATATGGCAGATCATTCCCACTCATCAATCTTGATAACTTATGAATTATATTTCCTTATGAATCATTTTTACTGACACCTTGTGCCGCCAGTCATAACTTGCAGAACCTGCCTGTCAAGACTCGGCAGGTGCCTATTGGAAGGCTTGCAGCCGTTGCATCCCATAACATCATGCAAGCATAGTCTACTTTATGACAGTGTGGCAGGTCATTAGCTTTTCCTTTGTAATTCTTAAAGTCAGATCGATGCATTGATGGGGAGTCCGTTGTTGAGAATTGTTTGTTTGTTTGTCTTGTCTGACAGCTAGAAAGCCTTGCGCTCACAAGATATCAATGACAGCAGCTGCAGGTGATAACTGCTTTCAATGCAACATCGCATCCTGTCTAGAACAGTTTTAAAGTTTGCATATCGTTCTATTTGTTTTTACATTGCAAACAGCTGCTACAGCTTTTCATGGTAGAACCTTCCAGTCATGGGATGGAGCACATCAGATGGTAAATTGAGGCGCATCCGGTGTTCAGCCGCGAGTAAATAGGAAAGGAAGCTCAACGCTTGACTGTTATTGTTTAATTACAGTACCAGTGACTCAAGTTATTTTCTTTCTAGTACGATCAAAGATCTAAAATATGTTTAGTTTTGCTGAAATACTTTGATATTGAATATACTGTGGCACATTTTATGTGGAAAGACCGACACTAATAAAAAACTGTGAAACCACTAATTAGCCACTATTTTGCATTTGACACTCTCAACCTAGTTGAACTGGCTCATCTCTATACTCGAACCCTTGTGTAGGCTTCCATTAGATACTGACTGAGAGGCCTGGACAAGCACTTTTTGGTTTTATTTATTTTAGGTTTTTGTATTCTTAAAGGTTGACTTGCAACAAAATTCACATTACGGCTATTTGATATCAGAAGATTCACCATGTCTTACTCTGCTGTGTTGTAGGTGCCAAATATGTGGAAATGTGATTACAAGCTCTTAGAAGCTAAAAAACGAACAGTTAATCGCTGCCATCACGAATCCGCCGTAGGTCGGAATCAGTTTATTTCTCTGATGTAGTCATTCCGTTTGGTGATTGTTTTGACACGTGATGTTCTCACGTGACTTGAAAGGCCAATACAAAGCTCAATATAAAACTTCTCGTAGCACTAGTTTATGACATACACTTCGGGTTTTACCGAAGACCCGTATCAAATATAGATGCTCACTACTTTACAGTTTTGTTTCAGCTTGATCTAATCGTCTATTGTAATCTGATCATGTGACCCATACTTTCTGCCAAACAACAGGAATAATTTCTGCAGCATTTTTCGATTATCACAGGTGACCAACAGGCTCGTCATGTTTATCAGACAATGTTATGTACTCCGTTGAGCTGAAGTTAAAAAATTAAACGAATTTTCACGGTAGGTTATAAGAAATCAGTACTGAGAATGACAGCATTACAATGATTATGAAATAGACGCGTAAGAACAAATTGAACAATAGACATGGTTTTATTGAATGCGTGAAGTATATTTACGAAAATATTTCGACGAATGAGGTTGCATGAAAGTGTAAACAGAAGCCATCGTGTTCAGCTACGCCCCATTTGAGCCGTTTATGAAAGGGATTCTAATCTATGGCGTTTTCGTGATGGCTGCGATTAACTGTTCGTTTTTGAACTTTTGAGAGCTTTTAATCACATTTCTACATATTTTGCACTTACGACACAGCAGAGTAAGACATAGTAAATTTTTTGATACCAAATAACTGTAATGTGAATTTTGTTGCAAGTAAACCTTCAAGTATGCAAGATAATTCTGTCTCCATATTGGTTGCTGTAATTGCTATTCAATACTACTTTAAAATATGGTAATTAAGTTTTTTTGCTCGTAGTTGTAATCCTCGTAGTAGATCCTTGCATGAGTTCTTTAAAAAAAGAAAGTCTGCAGCCATAAGACTAGCTGTCTCTCTTTATACCAAGGTCGCTAAGTATTATCATGTAGTTGTGAGCATTCATTATACAGTAAGAGCACCTACAACGTGAATAATCCGTTCCATGAACGGTTACGTTACAAGGGTTTTACGTTATAAGAACAGTAAAATACATGTAAATTGCCTAATCCATTCCAAGATCTTTCCAAACTCACCCTTTTGGCCCTTCCAGAAAACAAAAAACTATAATTAATTTTTTTAATTCAAAGACTACAGTAACCGTAGTATTACTAGTTTGTATTGACAAGTTATTACGGTATTACGACACTTTACAATAAGTTAAGGGGAACGCACACCTTGAATGTCAATTTATAGCATTTCTATTTATTTTTTCTAGACGGTCTGTACAACAAAATTAAATACAGCAAATACATTATGTCTAAAATAAAGTAGAAAAATATATTTACTATTCGCGTTAAGAACAGTGTCTGTCTGTCCGTCCGTCTATCGGTCGTCAGACTCGAGGGTAGAATAAAAGATAGCTTTCATTGAGACTAAAACTTGTGAGATTCAGCTCAGTATATCAACACTCCAGCGCCTACATCAATACATCCGTCTTCAAGTATCTTTGAATTATTGCTCGGCGACTTATGTGCTTTGTCGACATATTTGACGATGTACCGTATGATCAGGTTTTCTGAGTTTGAGTTACAATTGATACTTTATTCTTGTGGAATTCACACAGAATTACACCGTGAAAACTAAAATATGAAATGATATAAAATAGAATGATATAATGAACAATACAAATAATGCGCGTCGATTATAATAGATCCGAAGCAAGCAGCAGTATGGCAAAGCTATTCAGTGATATCATGAAGCTGTGTAATGTCATGTAATGTCAAGAGCTTGTAGTATGCTTGAAAAAATGATAGTTTAATAAAAAAATCACAGTAAAAACATACATTGAAATAAAACATAATAATATATTTGTGTACCTTGTTGGCTCCTTTTCCTGGTCATACAGTAGAATGGTTGTAGTATATAGTAAAGTGTTCTTGTCCAGAAAAATATTATAGTATAAATGTAGTTAAAATCTCAAGCTAATTGTGACAATAAAGGCATAAAGCCATGAGCAAGCATATCAATGGTTGTTGCTACTTAGAATAAGAATACTGACTAGTTCACAGTATCTGTGCTAGTGTTGGGCCGGTATTGGGTTATCCGCTCTTACCGATACCGAGAGATTCTTGGTATCTGAGGAAACCAATCATTTTCGGTGTCAGCTAGGTATCCGCGGCCGGTTTGATATGATCGGTATTTATCCGTAAAAGCCTACCGGTAAATGGTTATACGGATATCCGGAGAGATTTTTAAAACGCTTCATGACGAACATGCTAATCTCAGCACGCATTGGCGAACAAATTCAACGAAAATTTCCACGCTTACTGTATCTACTATTATATTATGTTACATTGATAATACCACCAGCCTCGAAGGTTTGGGAGTTCTACACAGATGGGAGGACGTATAAAGACTCTAACGGGACTGGACTCTAATTGGACTGCGTATAATTATGTGATTACATTACCTGATTACAATATGTGATAGTAAGATTTTTTTAAACTGTTTCAGTATATTTAACAAAGAGAGCCCCTTGCCATTATCTATCTGTTTTTTATTATTATACATAACGTTTGTATCAATAACTATATTTTTTAATAGAATAAACAATAAAAACATCTATCATGAAAATTATATTTCCATCTTTCTTTTCTTTTTTGGCTTTCTAAAACAAGGAGTCTCTTTGCCGTAACAATATACTGCTGACTAAAGAATGTTTTTTTGCAAAGGCTACTTTTTGCACAACGATAAAAATTGTTCAAGACAGTTATGATTTAAAGTTTAAACCATTTGAAGACACACTGATAACCACATACCGAACAATAGTACCGACAATACCGAAATTTCTTAATTGGCAAAGGATACCGAAGATGGTAAATACCGAGGATATCGATACCGGGGAAAACCGATAAAAATGTGCAAGGATATCCGATCCGGCACTAAATTAGATACCGGCCCAACACTAATCTGTGCTGACTTCTTTTATAAAAGGCAGTATATGATTCATAGTTGTTAAAAATAAGCATACATTTGGTAAAAAACAAGTGCTGTCATAGAGGCAGCATCCTGGTGGTTGGTGATATCACTTTTATGGCTGTGATGATTCTTTTTGGTTATTTTGTAATCTAATGGGTAAACATATTTGTTTTCTTAAAAGGTGTGATTATACATTTTGGGTAAATATTCTCAATCTTACAGACGATTTGTAATGGTGAACTAGGTTGTACCTGACGATTTGTAATGGTGAACTAGATTGTATCTGACGATTTGTAAGGGTGAACTAGATTGTACCTGACGATTCGTAATGGTGAACTAGATTGTATCTGATGATTTGTAATGGTGAACTAGATTGTACCTGACGGTTCGTAATGGTGAACTAGATTGTACCTGACGGTTCGTAATGGTGAACTAGATTGTACCTGACGATTTGTAAGGGTGAACTAGATTGTACCTGACGATTCGTAATGGTGAACTAGGTTGTACCTGACGATTTGTAATGGTGAACTAGATTGTACCTGACGATTTGTAAGGGTGAACTAGATTGTACCTGACGATTCGTAATGGTGAACTAGATTGTATCTGATGATTTGTAATGGTGAACTAGATTGTACCTGACGGTTCGTAATGGTGAACTAGATTGTACCTGACGGTTCGTAATGGTGAACTAGATTGTACCTGACGATTTGTAATAGTGAACTAGTTTGTACCTGACGATTCGTAATGGTGAACTAGGTTGTACCTGACGATTTGTAATGGTGAACTAGATTGTACCTGATGATTTGTAATGGTGAACTAGATTGTACCTGGCGATTCGTAATGGTGAACTAGATTATATCTGACGATTTGTAATGGTGAACTAGATTGTATCTGATGATTTGTAATGGTGAACTAGATTGTACCTGGCGATTCGTAATGGTGAACTAGATTGTACCTGGCGATTCGTAATGGTGAACTAGATTATATCTGACGATTTGTAATGGTGAACTAGATTGTACCTGACGATTTGTAATAGTGAACTAGTTTGTACCTGACGATTCGTAATGGTGAACTAGGTTGTACCTGACGATTTGTAATGGTGAACTAGATTGTACCTGATGATTTGTAATGGTGAACTAGATTGTACCTGGCGATTCGTAATGGTGAACTAGATTATATCTGACGATTTGTAATGGTGAACTAGATTGTATCTGATGATTTGTAATGGTGAACTAGATTGTACCTGGCGATTCGTAATGGTGAACTAGATTGTACCTGGCGATTCGTAATGGTGAACTAGATTATATCTGACGATTTGTAATGGTGAACTAGATTGTACCTGACGGTTCGTAATGGTGAACTAGATTGTACCTGACGATTTGTAATGGTGAACCAGATTGTACCTGACGGTTCGTAATGGTGAACTAGATTGTACCTGACGATTTGTAATGGTGAACTAGATTGTACCTGACGATTTGTAATGGTGAACTAGATTGTACCTGACGATTTGTAATAGTGAACTAGATTGTACCTGACAATTTGTAAGGGTGAACTAGATTGTATCTGACGATTCGTAATGGTGAACTAGATTGTACCTGACGATTTGTAATGGTGAACTAGATTGTACCTGACGATTTGTAATGGTGAACTAGATTGTCAGGGTAGTTGTACATAATAGAGAGCCCTATACACGTTTTCTGACAAGTGTGGCAAAAGAAAACAACGACTCTACTTTATAGGAGTATCTACTGTATACTAAAACTGCTAGGCATCATCTTACTGTTTCAAGTATTCATTAGATACGCTGCGAAGAAAACAAACCAATCAAGTCTTAAACATATAGTCATTAGCCTCTTGTCTGACCAATATCAGGAATCTTGACTCCAGATCACAAGTCAGCAAGTCTTTGTGCTGATCATTTGTCACATGCAATTGTTGAATGATATGAAATGTGCCACACCCGGACATCTAAAGCCTTCTTAACAAATGCCACATGACCACAAAGTAGTCTAAAATCATCATGTCCTGTCTTTCAAGTTGAAATTCCATCGTCCTTACAAACCAATGCTGCATACTCTTTACAATTCTTGGAATAAAAACTGCCTTCTGATAATCTTAGATCATGGCTATACAAGTCTATGGCTACACAGGCTTATGGCTAAACAGGCCAGTAGGAACGGCCACATGTGCCGATTTTTTCGTTTGTTATGACCGAAATCACAGGAAAAACGAAAAACACAGAATTATCTGGCCAAAATTCACAGAATTGTCAGAGCTGTGCATACATACCGAAATCGTCGACGAAATGCTTTTGATTGGCTAAGCAAATTATCAGCGAGCACGATTCTAGCAACTTTCGCAATTTATATAGTCTGAGGCACATAACGCGACACGCAAGAAAAATACTAACACAGTTCGCCATAGTAAATACGATGCAATTGGCTTGATTGCACTAAAGATGGCAACTCTTTCTACAACGGAACTTTTGCCGCTAAATAAAAAAATTTATTATTAAAAAAGAAACGATTTGTAGCCATAGTGTCCAAACGATAAGAAACCAACATTAGCGCAATCTAAGCAGGTGCATCGTATGTACTATGTTGAATTGCACTGGTACTTTTATTGTGTCGTAATACGTGTCTTGGACTATACCAATTGCAAAAGCTGCTAAAATCGCGCTCGCTAATAATTTGTTTAGTCAATTAAAAGTACTTTGTCGACGATTTCAATGTGTATGCACAGCTCTAACAATTCTGTGAATTTCGGCCGAATAATTCTGTGTTTTTCGTTCATTTCGTGATTTCGGTCAAAACCAATGAAAAAACAACGTGTGGCATACCTTAAGGCTACACAGGCCTACATGAAGTTGCTTCACAGTGTTCACGGAGGTGCTTTAATGGTGCACACAGAGGTGCTTTATGGTGGACAGGGATATTAGTATTTATAAGTTTTATGAAGCAATCTGTGACATGAGCTGATGAAACCATGAATTTAACTGTTTAATCATTGAATATTAATAGTTTGTTTTTGGGTCTAGCTTAGGAATTTAAAACTAATTTTAAACCATCATTACTTTCGTATGATAGTTTTATGATTTGGTTTCAACAGACGACAAAAGGTAAACCAACTAGAACAAAGCTACCAGGTAAACTCCAAGCTTGAATACATTTGTTACCATTCACCAGCGGGCAATGTTTGGTTTTGTTAGTTACTCGCAGTTCGAGTACAAGCTGTAATCTTGATTGAGTATTCAGTATTTTAGAACAGCTGACTGCTGCGAATCAATTTTATCATTTGACCCTAAGTTTGTCTGTAGTCCAGACAAGGGCTCTAGTTGTTTCCTTATATTCTGTGCTCACGTGTTTGCACTCGCGCAGCTGGACATTGTAAACAAAGCCGGACCCGAGAAATCTACTGGAAAAAAATGTTTGTAGTTCACATCATGTCTCGCGTAGGAAAGGTATGATTTAAGACTCGTTGCAGGTGTATGATGCATAGATTCACGCAAGTATGAAAAACATGAAACAAAATCGTGTGGGTATTGTGAATTTCATAGCTGCTTAATGCTTGTGGCCAAATCTCTCTCCTTCTCATTCAGTTTTGTATGCGTTCCTTCGACAACTAATAAGACCAATGCTTTTTAAAACACCAAAACTTAAAAAATACTGTTGAATCGTGGTCACAGTTTCAATAGAGCTATACCACATAAAAATGGGAAACACACTCTCGATGCAGTTAAACTGTTATTAACAAGCTCAGCTGGAGATAAGGAGGAGCAAAGGTGGGGACAAAGAGTGAGGTTATTTCAGGGCAAAATCATTTGTTTGTCACTTGTAACCGTGAGTCTCTCTCAGTCAACTCTTCAGTGCAGGCTTGTCATACACTCATTCACGCTATCATATACATGGATCAGTATGTACGCAGGTGGTATTCTCACATTTTCACAGTTATATGTAAATGAGTATATATGCGGGTGGCATACTCTCAGTACTTAGCTCTCAGTACACAAATGGTATTCTCACTTCGGCTCAACATTCTGAACGAGAAATATGGTTCGTGTCTGTAGATTTCTGCGAGTTGTACAGCGATGCGACCCTAGCTAAAAATGGTCCAGCAAATTTGTTGGTGATAAATCTTAAACTTTGCTTTTATCTGGACACCACACAGCTCCAGCCAATAAAGATTTTATTTGAACACTACACAGTTCTAGCCAATAAAGATTTTCATAGAATTTAGTAATTGCGGATTAAAAGAGAATAAATACTTATGAAGAGTGATAGATAGCCGTTATAATCTGTAATGTGTATCTCATGCTTTGACTATGGTAGATTAACAATAGGCATGACTAAACAACCGATATACTCCAGAATATGGTGCATTTTACATGTCTCTTTGCCTTTTATGTGAGCCTTGCATGTGAGCCTTGTATGTGGGTCTTGTATGTGGGTCTTGTATGTGAGCCTTGTATGTGGGTCTTGTATGTGGGTCTTGTATGTGAGCCTTGTATGTAGGCCTTGCATGTGGGCCTTGTATGTGGGCCTTGTATACTTTCAGAACTGAATTGTATATAGGACTTGTAAACCTTCAGAACTGAATTGTATGTAGGCCTTGTATACCTTCAGAACTGAATTGTATGTAGGCCTTGTACACCTTCAGAACTGAATTGTATGCAGGCCTTGTATACCTTCAGAACTGAATTGTATGTAGGCCTTGTACACCTTCAGAACTGAATTGTATATAGGACTTGTAAACCTTCAGAACTGAATTGTATGTAGGACTTGTATACCTTCAGAACTGAATTGTATGTAGGCCTTGTACACCTTCAGAACTGAATTGTATGCAGGCCTTGTACACCTTCAGAACTGAATTGTATGCAGGCCTTGTACACCTTCAGAACTGAATTGTATGTAGGACTTGTATACCTTCAGAACTGAATTGTATGTAAACCTTGTACACCTTCAGAACTGAATTGTATGTAGGCCTTGTATACCTTCAGAACTGAATTGTATGTAGACCTTGTACACCTTCAGAACTGAATTGTATGTAGGCCTTGCATACCTTCAGAACTGAATTGTATGTAGGCCTTGCATACCTTCAGAACTGAATTGTATGTAGGCCTTGTACACCTTCAGAACTGAATTGTATGTAGGCCTTGCATACCTTCAGAACTGAATTGTATGTAGGCCTTGTACACCTTCAGAACTGAATTGTATGTAGGCCTTGTATACTTTCAGAACTGAATTGTATGTAGACCTTGTATACCTTCAGAACTGAGTTGTATGTGGGCTTTGTACACCTTCAGAACTGAATTGTATGTAGACCTTGTACACCTTCAGAACTGAATTGTATGTAGGCCTTGTATACCTTCAGAACTGAACTATATGTAGGCCTTGTAAACCTTCAGAACTGAACTGTATGCAGACCTTGTATACCTTCTGAACTGAATTGTATGCAGGCCTTGTATACCTTCAGAACTGAATTATATGCAGGTCTTGTATACCTTCAGAACTGAACTGTATGTAGGCCTTGTACACCTTCAGAACTGAATTGTATGTAGGACTTGTATACTTTCAAAACTGAATTGTATATAGGACTTGTAAACCTTCAGAACTGAATTGTATGTAGGACTTGTATGCCTTCAGAACTGAATTGTATGTAGACCTTGTATACTTTCAGAACTGAATTGTATGTAGGCCTTGTACACCTTCAGAACTGAATTGTATGTAGGACTTGTATACCTTCAGAACTGAATTGTATGTAGACCTTGTATACCTTCAGAACTGAATTGTATGTATACCTTGTATACCTTCAGAACTGATTTGTATGTAGACCTTGTACACCTTCAGAACTTAATTGTATGTAGGCCTTGTACACCTTCAGAACTGAATTGTATGTAGGCCTTGTATACCTTCAGTATAGTGATCTAATCCTTGTGGCCGTTTATCTTGGTGACAATTGCTAATCTGGCTTTCTCGCTTTACAGACCAGGACCACCCACTTTGTCAAAGAGTTGTTCAGTTTCATTAATCTCATTTACTTCACATCAAATAGTTCGTGTACAATTCAATGTTCTGTAGAGTTTTTATCAAGTTATAAATATAATTGCTCTTGAAATGGCAAAAATAGATATGATTTCCATAAGTATTATCATGAACCTTCTGAACTGTCAAACGAGTTAGACGAAATACAATGTATTTTAGCAAAAGTATTCTATTCAACATACGATGAGTTGGTTTATAAAACATTTTAAAAGTGATTAAACTCTTATATTGAGGTTTGACGCTACTCAATAATTCCAGTAACAAGTACTCGGCAGCGAATGTAGCGATCTGCCTGTTCATATGCGTGTTCATTCGATTTAACCTAACTCTGAATATATCAAGTTTTCAACTTTATTGTGAGTACTTGTTTATAGTTTTAAGGATGGTTCACCAGGAGCTGTTCAAGGAGTTCAGAGTTGATTAAATCACAAGCCTATTCTTATTGTTATCAATCTATTGCTCTACACGCATGTATTTATTGTATGTCCTTAAACAAGCAAGCCCGAAGAATAACATCTCATGTTCGAAATAAGTATAACTTAGCATTGGCATTGCCCAGTGACCCATCAGTGACCTATCAGTGACCTATCAGTAACCTATCAGTAACCTATCAGTAACTTATCAGTGATCCATCAGTAACCTATCAGTGACCTATCAGTAACTTATCAGTGACCTATCAGTAACCTATCAGTAACCTATCAGTGATAAAGTTGAGCAACTTGTATTGGGTGTCTATCAACGTGATGCCCCGAATTCGACAAACGAGATCTTCCCTAGATACCTACCTGAACTACCAATTCTTACCAAAAGCTAACTTGAGCTCTTGTGCTGCATGTTTGCTTTCTAATTTAAATTCCAAGAGTATATTCAAAATATGTATATATAAAAATGCAAAATATATAGAAATTTAATTCAAGTTCACGCTGCTAGCAAATAAAAGTGTTACATCACACTTTTACCCCGTGGTTTGTAGTTTTTATTTAGCGATTTCATTACTGTGTATGGGAATTTTGGCATGTATTAATAACATACTAAAACTAAAACTTGACTGACACACTGATCAATTACATTACTCAGATATAAGGTTGACATGCAACAAAATTCACATTACAGTTATTTGGTATCATAAGATTCACCATGTCTTACTTTGTTGTGTTGTAGGTGCAAAATATATGGGAATGTGATTACAAGCTCTTAAAAGCTAAAAAACGAACAGTTAATCGCACTCATACGAGACCGCCGTAGTTTGGATTAGCGTTCCAAAACGTCTCAAATGGGACGTAGTTGTTACAGGATGGTTTCTGTTTACACTTTCATGCAACCTCATTCGTCGAAATATTTTCACAAATATACTTCACGCATTCAATAAAACCATGTCTATTGTTCTTACACGTCTGTTTTATCGTCATTGTAATGCTGTCACTTTTAGCAGTGATATCTTATAACTTACCGTAAAAAATCATTAAACTTTTTAACCTTAGCTCGAAGGAGTACATATCATTGTCTGATAATCGTGACGAGCCTGTTGGTTGCCTGTGATAATCGAAAAGTGCTGCAAAAATTATTTGCGAAGTATTGGGTCATGTGATCAGATTACGACTTGACGATTGAATAATGCCGAAACAAAACTGTAAAGTAGCGAGAATCTATATTTGATACAGGGTCTTCGGTAAAACCTGAAGTGTTTGTCATAAACTAGTGCTACGATAAATTTTATATTGAACTTTTTATTAGCCTTTCAATTCACATGAGAACATCACGTGACAAGACGATAACCAAACTGTAATGAATACGTCAGATAAATAAAGAGATTCCAATATACGGCGGCTTTTCGTTTTTGAGCTTTTAAGAGCTTGTAATCACATTTCCACATATTTTGTACTTACAACACAACAGAGCAAGACATGGTGAATCTTTTCATATCAAATAACTGTAATGTGAATTTTATTGCAAGTCAACCTTTAAGAAAAGATTGGCCAATGCCGACTTAGATACTTAACCCCGATGTCGCTACTAGCATCGATACCAGGATCAGCATCCCTACATCACAGTATATAATTGTATAGGCCTATATGTCAACCTCGTATAAAATTCATTTCTGTAGGAATACATTTATTTTCCAACTATAAAGTCAATTTTGTATTTCATTGAAGTTTCACAATAGTATATTGATTTTTTTGTAACTGAACAAGATTTTTTATTTAGCTTTGCTACTTGTTGTGACTGACTCTAAACTTTGCCGTAATTTTCCTTCCTCCAGGCTAGCGAGAGCGCGCTACTACACTAGAGCAATGGCTGAGGCAGCTGACCAGAGGAATGGCCCCATTGCCTCAGTCAACCAATCAGGGGAGCAGGAGGAGAAGGTGGACTTGAATCAAACATCAGTGCTGTCAGACTGCAAGTCTTTCATAGAGAAGGTTTCGTCATTTTTCAATCATGAGACCCTGAGTGATGTCATCATCCAGGTAATTATGACGTTATCCAATCAGATTTCTGCAGCGTGATAAGGAAGTTTTATGCTTTGATTTCAATATCTTTAGCAGTAGATTTTGATTTGAGTCTCTTCAGTTTCTCGCGCAGCTCTGATAGGAGAGATTTACAATTATCAGTAATCTTTTTTTTTCTTCAGATGTATTCGCATGGTTGTATGTCTTAGTGCTGCCCGCTATACAGATATACACAGCTAGTTTATAGCGGTAGTTTATACAAACTTATTTATGCTAGAGTCAGCTGGACTGATTTCAGAGTTTCTGTTTGGATAAAATAATAAATTGCTTTAAGTTAACATTAATGAGAAAATCTGAGTTTTTATCAAATTTTATGACTTGCAAAATCGGGTGATATAACATTGTCTACACCCCTTGTTTGTAGGCAAAAATAACCTAATTTGAGTTAGTGATTATTAGTGTACGATCAGTTTCGTACATGGAGGCTTTCATAAATAATGATGGGACATCACAAATGTCCCATCATTTACGCATGCTGCACTTCATAGCTCCTGAACTACTATTTTGAAAGCAGTAAATTGTATACTATCTAAAAGCCAAGAAAATACTACATCAATTAATTCAAAAAATTTTATAACGAGAGCAAATGTGCATGTGTAGTTGCCATCAAATAACTCTAGATGTCCCATTATTATTTATGAACACGTCCACATACTAAAGAACTACAAGTCAATCATGCAGACATCTTTCTACTGATTGACTTTCACATATCGGAGAAACAAGCTACTCCTGCAATGTTTCCCAAATATAAATACTAGTCTTAGGAGCCTCATATTCTCGCTGTTCGCTTTTGTCATTTGTTCGAGCAGTTGTCACATCTTTGTATGACCAATAAGATATCAAGCTGTTTCAGAATCACATTGATTTGGTTTTTCAGCAGGTGTTTGACAGGTAGTTTGCTGCCTGTCCTCACTAGTATCAATACCAGAAGTCAGACAAGATCAGATACACAATCGCATCTAAATCAGTCTCATACGTCGATCGAAATATTTTAGTAATTTATTACTTTTCTCTCCCTCAGTACCAAATCTTTGACACGATGTCGTTATGACATATACATGTATGAGCTGGTTTGCTTTAACGGCATGTCGACCAATATCGTCGTATTAAAATCCATGCTATATATGAAATGAACCGATGGTTATAGTTTATCATCTCATGGAAAGTCAGTGAAACCTCGAGGCGTAAATATGCAATAGTTTTAGCTATTCAAAAAGTGTTTCACGCATACTAATGGAATCTCAACTCCTTAACTTTGCTTTTAGGTTGGTGAGCAGTCATATTTTGCTCACAAATTCGTTTTGGCCAATGGTTCAGATGTGCTCAAGACTATGCTCTATGAAAATAGATGGAACGACTGCGACTCGTCCCTTATTACTCTTAATGAGACTGAGGAGTGCCAGGCTGTGTTTGAGCCATTTCTCAAGTTCTTTTACACAGCGACTATTGAGCTTAACCTTGCCAATGTGATCGGTAGGATTGGTTGAATGGTGACCTTTGTCTAACCTTCTCCTCCTTCCAATATGATTTGTAGGATTGCTTTAACCCGCAATGATCTCTCACTACTTTAGGTCTCACCTTGCCCTTTTTTCAGTACATTATGGACTTTTATAGTCACATTTCTAACAGCGAGACGCCTATGGTGAGAATAAAAATTTAGCAATAGTTTGAAGAAATAAAAAATAAACTATCAGTGTACATTCCTCTTAAATTAAGAGCTAGAATTGGAAGACAAAAACGATTGGTTTACCCTTTTACTCTTTTTGTGAACAGTAGTCTAAACTGGTCTGCGGCTTTATCTCATTAGCGGTAAAGTACATGTAGCGAGTCGATCATGCAGACATCTTTCTACTGATTGACTTTCACATATCGGAGAAACAAGCTACTCCTGCAATGTTTCCCAAATATAAATACTAGTCCTAGGAGCCTCATATTCTCGCTGTTCGCTTTTGTCATTTGTTCGAGCAGTTGTCACATCTTTGTTGACCCACCCTTTCTCCAAACAAAACTGTATCTATAAAATATAAGTATAAATGCTAACTAAATATTAAAGCTAATATGGCTGCAACAGCTTTTCCCTCTAAATCATTTCGTCAAAACGATTTCCGCTTTTGACTTGTGGTCATATTATAAGTTTCAAAGACTCAGATGCGTTTGAATGAACCAATCTAATCCATTTAAAGTGTTCAACGTAAGCCGATTTGTCTTTGACAAACTCCGCAATCAAAACATCTGGTATTGATTTCAGAAGTGAATGAAGTGAAAGCTAAGCGAATGTTTATTTGTCTCGACTATGTAGTGCAACTTTTATGGAAAGGTTGTTCAATATTCGTAAACCTAAGTTTGCTAAAAGCTCCGAGGTGTACACTAAAACTAGCCATGCTCTATAAGCCTAATATAATAAACTGTAATGAACAGGAAAGCATAAAAAGGCTATAACTATTATAGAAGCTGTGTAGAACTTACTGGAATTAAAATTGCTATCTTGATTCTTAATGCAGTTTCAGTAATATTGTTGCACCCAGGCTATATAGTACTTATTTTGATATGTGTATACGCTAACGGTCGACAAAATACATCTAGTCTGCTGTGCAAATCTATATATATATATATATACATATATATATATTTCTCAAAGTAAGTATGTGTGTCGCTCCGGCTATAGCTACACAGGTTTTGCTATAGCTACGCATACATAGCTGTGTAGCCCCTTATTTGTTAACAGGGGTGTTACAATGCCCCTGTTAACAAATATTTTTCGTAAGGTTCAATTACCATATCTGGGGTCAAGGCCAATTCTTCTCACACGGACAATTATATTGTCTCCGTGGGAAGAGCCTCGACATTATCTCTCCATTCAGTCGGACAAAGACAGTACGATATCTCATTTTTACGTTTGTACCAGTATTGAGAGCTACTAGTATCGTCGTATTTAAAGTTTTGTTGGATAGCTTCTGGTGAAACAGTAACCTTTTTATACACACGCACTTTTATGCGAGAATTGTGATTATTAATTCTACATATTTAGGATTTTTATTTGGTTTTCTCAGTTAGTATTATTTGTATCATTACCGAATCATCTTTTATTGTAATCGTAGCAAACCCGATATGATTTAGCTATTACTTGCTAATTATTTCACATTTATATCTAATCCTTTTTACAGTCGTTTTTTTTAAATTCACTTGACCTGCACAAAACATTTTCCTCATGATATGAAGTTTAAAAGTTGTTTGACAAAGTTTGAAAACCTTTACAGTTGTTTTTATTTTCTCTCATAATTTATTTTAATTAAACAAAACACTTCTCTCATGATATGTAGTTTGAAAGTTAGAATGGCAAATGTTGTTATATGTTAAATACAAATAAGTTTTCTGTCAAAAGACTTTTTTATTACACTGGCAACGCTGGGTTGTACAGCTAGTACAATTTATATTAACATTACATTGTGGAATACAGGAAATGAAAGTCAAGCCATGACTAAACAGGTTTTTGCGTTTGGGTGATGTTTCTTTCTTTAGTGTCCATACATGCCAAGACTCTTCCGCACATATTTTTAGCTCATTCGCAACCGACTAACTTTCACACAACTTTAAATACCAGTCATTTCTCAGAAACATTCTATAATTTAACTTAATACTACAAGAAACTGAATTGAGATAGGTTACCCATTCAATTTTCAAAATAACCAGCCAAGTCTATTCTTTCAAATGGTATAAAATTTAGACAGAGACTACATATTACTTAATGTAGACATGTGTCTCAAAGAAGGTAGTTTTTAGAAAATTTTTGATTTTCAAAAACCTTTGCTTGCTGAAACAAAGTGAGAATTTCACAATAAAATGTTAAAAATTTAACTAGTTTAGCTAAAATTATTGTTTGGCTACATACAATACATATTTATAAATAATATTTTAATAAATAACAGTTAGTCATGAACGTAAAAATCATAAAACTCTAATTTCGAACGTTTTCTCGCGAGTATCATCCTTCGAACCAAAACATAGCTAATCTACATGCTATTATATCTCAAATAAACTGTCATAAAAATGTTTCAAATAATGAAAATATGTTCAACAACTCTGTTCTTGACTTTTCAGACTTTATAGACAGTTCTAAGAATTAATATGATCATATCGAAACTGAATGATATCATTAGTCTGACTACAGCTCACTGCCTAAAAAGTGCATTTTTATTCGAGCATAATGATTCAAATTGGCAGAACTGAAAAATAATAAAAACTTTGAAACGTTAAAAGTAATGTTTTAAGTTGATTTATGCAGTCATTCAATGCCTTACCACTTCTGAACCTGCATACTTACTTCTGGAGTTGAAAAAAATTGACCGTGAACGATAAAATTTAAAGTCACCGCGATGATTTCCGGTTTAGGTAGACGTCGATATCGGTTTAGTATTTTGGCTACAACCTTTGCCAGAGATATCATTGAGGCATATTTGTAAGTTTTTCTGATTGGCCAGAAATTTCTCTTTCGAACTACTAAAAAAATTTTCTGTAACTTAAAAATAACTGTACATGCAATGGGTAAATTTCCAGGCGAGATAACTTACGTTGGTAGTCTAGCTACGATATATTTCGCCAGTTAACTCGCGGATGGTTGCGAATGAGTTAATAACATCCAATACATGCTTCAATAACATTACATGTATAGCTACTGTTAAAAATCAGTTTTTATTCTAAATCATAAAAAATGTTTGTCTAATGGCAATAAATAGCTAAATAATCTGTTCTTGCTAGAAGTGCGTAACACGAGCTGTACAGATCCGGTCCATGACTTAAAGTCGGTCTATTAAGATCTTCAGGTTGGTACACCAGAAGGTCTTTAAAAGATTAGGTAAGATCTGCTGACGACAATAATACTATTGCTATTAATACTATTGTTATTAATACTATTGTTATTAATACTATTGTTATTAATACTATTGTTGCGATGCAATTTCATAGACCATTTCTATAGAGACGATATTGCTCATAAGCCATTTCTATAGAGAAGATTTTGCTCATAAAAAATTCAGCCTTGAGTTGTCATTCTGGATGTTGTGAAAAAATGGTGTGTATTGTCGCAAAGCCATGAATGTAACGATTAAAAATTTCAAGTGAGAAAATATTTTTACAAGGGATGCAACTAAAAGATTAAATAAAGCAAGATAAATGTGCATAATTTTTAAATTCTGCAGTTCATGCAGCCGACCTTGACACTGCTATGAGATGGCCAGTACAGGTGCTTTTGCAGTGTTCATCATCACATGGAAGGAACTGTCACGGAATCAATTTGAAATGGTTGATCTTATGAATAAAAAGTCCTGAGAACATACTGAGTATTATCACCAGTTTACATGTTAGCAGCGTTGAACTTTATAGTATCGACCGTATTTGGGTCATCAGCAGTGGCTAGTTGAGACAATTTTACACCCTGCCTCAAGGTCCTTCCTCTAGTTATATTGCTGTATACTTATTTTGAAGGGATTCTGTGTCTAGCTGATAAGTATGATGTGAGAGCCCTGAAACACCTCTGCCAGAGCTATATGGTCGACCACTGCAAATCTCCTCGACTTGAGAATATTCAAAACGCCCTTATATGGTACTTATGTAAATTAGTAGTTCAAGTTATTTCTCATGTAACTTTACATTTACTCATCACGCGAACCTTTTTAGATTTAACAAATCATATTGCTGTTGTTACAAAAGTACGCTCAGCACCGCCCCAACCAACTGATCAACAGATATCTATGTAGCTGAGCCACTAATGAAAAATACCTCACCAAGTGTGAGCTGCTTATAAAATTTTATGTGAGGTTTTCGAAGGATATACAGTGATTCTTGTTGAAATATTAGGAGTCGTGTGTCAAAACCCCTTGTCTTATTTTCTAGAGTAATAAATTTGGATCACTGTTCTACCATTATTGCGTTAACTGACAATTTGGTGTTCGATTGTGATGCTGGCTGGAAATCACACCTGGTCTTTGATAAAACTGTCTCTTAAACCAAAAAGCGGTGAAACGCATCAATTTTTTAAAATCGATACTGCTGATGCCGGATGAGTCAGATGGCAGCTAACTCCTCGAGCACTCCAAAAACAAATTTTTTTTCATGTGACACACTAAGTGGTTAACACCAACATGACTCACCTCTGGTAGGTCATGTCACATCAGTGTGTATTGGATGTGCATATTCAAAAATTAAGACAATCCAGCGAATCTACTAGTTCATTTGTTAGAATTTGGTCAAATCTCAACTGCGAAAGGTACTGAGTTGATCTCAAGGATAGTAAGATAACACTTTTTTGGGAATATACAGTAATGACAGCTGATCATTGCTTATTACTAGTTGGTTTGTGTGATTTTAAAGAAAATAATAGTTATTGATGAACTGTTCCTTTTGCTTTTATGCTTTCTGGAATTGCAATTTAAACAATGATTAAAAGACCATTATTTTTATTACAATATGTTGTTTAATATTTTTATGTTATTATTTTTATTACAGTAGTAGCCAGTTTAAAGATATTTAAAACAATTGTCCTTTGTGTAAAAAGAGCAGATGAGCTGGCTTGGCTAGCGCTAACATTACTGTGACCAGCCCCTTGACAGTCTGGTGTGCCATGAGAGGTGGTCAGGTTGTGACCAGCCCCCTGACAGTTTGGTCTGCCATGAGAGGTGGTCAGATGGTGACCAGCCACCTGACAGTCTGGTGTGCTATGAGAGATCATCAAATGGTGCCCAGCTCCCTGAAAGTCTGGTGTGTCTTGAGAGATCGTCAGATGGTGACCAGCCCCCTGACAGTTTGGTGTGCCATGACAGATCGTCAGGTGGTGACCAGCTCCCTGACAGTTTGGTGTGCCATGAAAGATAGTCAGGTGGTGACCAGCCCCCTGACAGTTTGGTGTGCTATGAGAGATCGCCAGGTGGTGACCAGCCCCTGACAGTTTGGTGTGCCATGACGAATCGGCAGGTGGTGACCAGCCCCCTGACAGTTTGGTGTGCCATGAGAGATAGTCAGGTGGTGACCAGCTCCCTGACAGTTTAGTGTGCTATGAGAGATTGTCAAGTGGTGACCAGCCCCCTGACAGTCTGGTTTGCCATGACAGATCGTCAGGTGGTGACCAGTCCCCTGACAGTTTGGTGTGCCATGAGAGATAGTCAGGTGGTGACCAGCCCCCTGACAGTTTGGTGTGCCATGAGAGATTGGCAGGTGGTGACTAGCCACCTGACAGTTTGGTGTGTCACGAGAGATTGTCAGGTATAGTAATTATACGTACAATTAATCCGCAATACAGCAAGGTGGTTGAGGGGTGCATTTTAGCGATGTTAGCATGTCTGATTGCTAAGCCAAATTTTCGATGCAATGCATTCTTTTTTCCCAACCAAATTTTCTTTCCCAAATAGACCCTATTTCCTATTATTATAGTACAGATTATTTATATGTTAGTATATTGCACTTGTTTTTCTAATCAGGACATTCACATAGTTGAAAGAGAGATCAGTCAAAATATAGATATATTAGCACCAAAGGACATATTAAGTGAGGTCAAACTCAGATAAGATATGTTTGCAACGACTTAGGTTGAAGCTGCCAAGCCCCTCAATAATGGATATACCCCTGTACATGTCTTAATCTTTTTTTAGATAGGCAGACAATGAGTCATATCTTGCGAATTGTAACTGACACCATATTGTCTGGATAAAATTGATATATCATCCTTATATTATATCTATTATATATATTCTATTTGTTGACAGGTACCCTTGGTCCAAAGCCCTCCACCTCAAATGTCTGCACAACCAAAGCAAAGCAACCATCGCCTGGAATGCCAAGGACATCATGTCATCACCCGATTGGCTATCTATGGAGTATGAGTTCCTACTAGTAAGTTTATAGCTGTAAAGTTAACTACCAGATATAGCTAGAAGAGCTCAGTGTTAAATTAGGAGCTCATCGTTAAATTAGCGAATCTACATTTAATTATTAAACATTTAATAAGAGATGGTTTAAAGTTTTCCGGTTTTGCTTCAGGCATGAAAATTTTATAGCTGTGCTAGTACACAATCACTGATAATATCTCACCAATTTATTTTTACATTGTTCAGTGCACACCCGGGTTACGACATCTTTGTTTTGCGGTTTCTTCGTCTTATGATGGGGAACAGGATGTTATTCCGTTCCACTCCTTACAGCATTTCTTTTGCCATACGACATCAACAAAAATGTCTTTTTGAAATGCAAATTTGGCGGTTGGTGTGCTGAATATGTTGGAATAACAAAGATGTCGAAATGCTATTCGTCGAAATCTCTCCCCAATGTCTAAAATAAATACGATGTTTGCTCTCTCTCAGTTCAGCATTATTCGTGTTGCGTAAATGTTTGATATTGTGTGAATGAAACGAGAATTAGTGAAAAGTAAGCGAAAGGGAAAGTTTATTGTGTATTTTAGCATTTAATATAATATTTAGATTATTTACTATAAACTTTAATTCGTTATACGTATATAACTATATAATTACATATATAACTTAAATTTGTTAGCAGTTGGTTCTATGATTGATAACAGCCTTAAAGGAAGAAGTAAGAATTATAACCATAAGCAGATCATAACCACTAAATACACTGAAGTTCCTGCAGGTAACTATAGTTACCAAGGTTAATATGCTATATTGTTACTAATTTTTAATATACATGTACAGTACTTATATAAAAGTTAGATGTTTTTTTTCACCAGGGGTGTTTGCATTAGATAATTACTATGGGTTTCTATAACCCTTATACGACATTTTCGCCTTACGATGCCAACACCGGAACGAACTAATATCATATGGCGGAGGTCGACTGTACTATAATGTGATTATTCAGGTTGTGGCAATAATCGTTGTTACTAGGAAGGTGCCGGAGTTCGCCATGTATCGAATCTCTGGTCAATTGTTTAATTCTGTAATCCTGCATCCTGTGAAAGACTATTAAATTATATAAGAGTTGAATGGATGACATGGAGTTTGTTTAATGTAAAAGTTAAATGTCATGGATATGTCGACACGTGCGCGAGACTCGCTCATGTCTAGCCGAATGATGTCGCTTTCGAAAACACTCACAAACTCGCTGGTGTGTTTTGTTGAGACTGAAGTTTTTATTAGGATGACCGTGGCATTTTTGTCTCGCGTTTGCGACATCCACAAGTTATATTTTAAGCAAATCACAATCTGAAGGTTTCAATGGTGTTATCAATTATTAGCAAGGAGCCAATGAACCAGCTCTATTTCTGACATTACTTGTGGAATTTCTACATTCTTGACATAAAAATCCATCAGTTATTTTCATTGAAGATGAATCTCTATGAAAGAAATGCTATATATTTTATTTGACACAAAGTTGTGGCAGCACTATACATATACAAAGTTGTGGCAGCACTATAAATATACAAAGTTGTGGCAGCACTATACATATACAAAGTTGTGGCAGCACTATACATATACAAAGTTGTGGCAGCACTATACATATACAAAGTTGTGGCAGCACTATACATATACAAAGTTGTGGCAGCACTATACATATACAAAGTTGTGGCAGCACTATACATATACAAAGTTGTGGCAGCACTATACATATACAAAGTTGTGGCAGCACTATACATATACAAAGTTGTGGCAGCACTATACATATACAAAGTTGTGGCAGCACTATACATATACAAAGTTTTGGCAGCACTATACATATACAAAGTTGTGGCAGCACTATACATATATAAAGTTGTGGCAGCACTATACAGTTGGTAATGTTTGAATGGTTTATAGCTAGATAATGATATCATCAATCAAAATGGAGGTTGGCAAATCGGTTTTTTAAAAGGCCTAGAGCCCTAGATGCACATTTTGTGGTTATGGAAGCAATATTCAGTTATCAAGGCACGTGGAGACCCGGTGCTGATTCGAAATGTGACAAACCACAAATCCATATCTACATACATTCGATCAGCTGTAGATCAGTAAACTGTTTGCTTGACCTCAAAATAATGAGTTCATGCTAGCTTGTTTTTGTTTGCTCATAGATTTGGTGGTGAGGAAAGCCTACCACGAGATAGCGCAGGTTGAAACACTTACTTTTAATTATCTTTATGCGTGCCTTTGATTAACAACAAGCTAAGCAAGCAATGTTCTTCCACACCTACCCCTTCCTTCCGAAATCTACGTCTTAATCTAAAACGCTCATGGGCTAATAACTGACTTTCATATTTGTTTGGACTATCGGCAAGTGTAGGTTGACCACGCTCTACCCCAGCTCTCTTGAAATACAGCTCTCTTGCGCTGAGTAGCTACAAATTATTTGTAAATGTATATTTCTATCTTTGCTATAAATATATTCTTATTAAAAACTTGCATCTGCTCACAAAACTGTTTTTCCATTTTTGCAGACTGCTCCTCACTTTATTTTATAAAAGTGGGTGAATTAGAGCTGGGCTACCGAAGAGTGATTGAGCAAAATATAGTTTCCAAATAGCGAATGACTCACACAGATGTTAGTATTAGTGACTCACACTGATGTTAGTATTAGTGACTCACACGGATGTTAGTATTAGTGACTCAGTACAGATGTTACTATTAGTGACTCATACAGATGTTAGTATTAGTGATTCATGCAGACTCTAGTATTAGTGACTCATACAGACTCTAGTCACAGTCTAGTGATAGTGGAAATCAAGTCTTGAATTATGCATCTCCTTTTTATTGCTCAGAACATCTCTATAAAGACAGACACCTACTTCAGTGTCGTAAATTTTAGGATAAAGCTCTCATTGTCTCCTAAAGCTCTCTGTCTAAAGCTCTCACTGTCTGGGTATGTTACTGCTGTGATCAGTCGCCCGTCATTATTGCTAGTTGTCAAAATATCAGCTGATGACATACGGCACTAGTTTTTTCACCATTAACTAATCAGTTCTCCATCTTCTGAAATTTACTAGTATTTAATGTAATGGCCAGTGCCAGCATTTGTTGCTGTGCCAAATATTTAGTTCATTCAAGTTGGGCTGGTGAACTAAGCTGCCAGATTGCTGATTCTGCCAAAAGTATTATAGAGTGCTGCCAAATGTGTGGAATGTTGCCAAGGGTATTGCAGTATATGAAACATTGAATTTCCAAAGGTTCCTTAAATCTGTGGCTATCTAGGCTGGTGTGTTAGGGCACTGAAGTTTGGCAAAAGGCATTGTAACGATGTTTTAGTAGCTGCACAAGCCAAACACAGATGCCTGTTTTTCACCTTTCTTTGCGATATATGTTTTACGTGTACCTACGTTTTTTATCAATATCTGTCTTAGCTGCCTATGGGCCAAGATAAATGAGCATTTCGGTTTATTGTTTGGGATGCTTATCCATTTCCATTAGCTGAAGAACGAATAATCATAACGGCAGCCTTATCATTCATCATAACTTCTCACCGCCAAAATCTCTAATGTAATCAGCTGATGAAAAGCTATGAACACAAAAGTGTTTTGAACAAATGCCAACACGCTGGGCTTAGCGCTGACACTGGTAGATGTATAGAACCAACATATCCATGCCATCGATTTGAGAGGCTTGCTTTGCTCTCACAAATCAGTTTATCTTCATAACGTCTACCTGACTCACCCTGTCATTTATGACTTTTATAATATCACCCAGTTACTCATCCACGATGGTCCTTTTTGACACGACACTATGACTTTGAAACTGATCCTCCCAAAGATTAGTTGCTGTTAATCTTTCGTGAAACTGGGATATGGAGACCATGTATAGCATTGATAGGTATTCCATCCACCAGTAGAGTAAGTTAGAGAGGCTGATGTTCACCGCTGGTGAGACTACCAGAGTCTTCAGCTGAAGGCTGATGTTCACCGCTGGTGAGACTACCAGAGTGTTCAGCTGAAGGCTGATGTTCACCGCTGGTGAGACTACCAGTGTGTTCAGCTGAAGGCTGATGTTCACTGCTGGTGAGACTACCAGAGTGTTTAGCTGAAGGCTGATGTTCACCGCTGGTGAAACTACCAGAGTCTTCAGCTGAAGTCTCAACTAATATGGTCACTAGATTAAGTCTGTTGGAGCGCTGAGTGCGTCTCATTGGCTTATCTTGTTCTTATCCAGCAGACTTTTTGTCATTTGTAAAAACTGCTGGTAGCAAAATGCCTGCCATCAAGATAAACAAGTAATAATAATGACAACAAATAGATAAAAGATCATTAGAAATAGAATTGCGCACAATGCTCATGGTCAATATTTGATTTATGCAATGATTTAAAAAAATGAATGCATATAAAGTGTCAAAAGAATTTGTAGCCTATTCTTATATTACTGTACACAATACCCGATGCAACAACATATACATGTATGTAATAACAGTTTTGTTGAGTTGCCTGAGTTGTTGAGTCTGTTGAGTTGAAAACTTTTATTTAAGCTGGAAATCGTAATCATTCAACTACACATGATACCAAATCTGATTGGTATGATTGTCTAGTTAACGAGTCATGTGACCTGGGCGCCATTTGTATTTAGTTCCCTCCAAATTTGAAGAAACGTGTTAAGCGCATCAGAACTATTAAGCTGAAAACGCCATAATAGGTAGTTTAATCATGTAATATTGTAAACTGATATAATAATATAAAAATGCAATTTTTACTTTTGCCTTATAAAATATAGGCGCAAATTGATGAACATTAAAGTGAAACATTGAATATTCCACTTGATTTTCATTTTGCGTTTAATGATCGAACCAATCATTAAAATATTAACTTAGACAAGCACTCATGAAAATACATATGCGGTGCTACAACACCATGAAATACACATGCGGTGCCACGACACCTTGAAATACATACGCTGTGCCACAACAACCATGAAATACATATGCAGTGCTACAACACTATGAAATACGTATGTGGCGCTACAACACCATGAAATACATATACGGTGCTACAACACCATTAAATACATATACGGTGCTACAACACCATTAAATACATATACGGTGCTACAACACCATGAAATACATATACGGTGCTACAACACCATTAAATACATATACGGCACCATGACACTTTAAAATACACATGCGGTGCCACGACACCATGATATAGGCCTACACATGCTGTGCCACGACACCATGAAATACACACGCGATGCCACAAAACCATGAAACGGGTTGTCTGCTCCTCTTATAATTCATTGTATGATCGAGGAGAAGATAATTCTATATAATTCCCTGAAATTAAGTTGATGGAAACACCAATAAATTGGTGACTACTATTCTGATTTTAGCAAACCATTTGTCCATACTGTACTGAAAAGTGATGCGTCTGTAGAAAGCTTGATTATACATGTACTTATAGAAACAATTGCGCAACTGAGAATAACCGATGGCTCTTTCGACCAGCTACAATGTTCTTGTCTAAGTAAACAAGCTGTCTTACTATCTGACCTTTTAGCTGAGTATTTATAAACTTTCCCACTGTTGCCACGTACTTTTCAAATTCCAGAATGTGGGAATATTTTGCTATGTGGAAGCTTTTAGCTTCTCTGGCAGCGATAATGACAATTGCTTATTGTCATTATGCTTAAGGTTGCATTTTAAATCATTGCATAAATCAAATATTGACCACGAGCATTGTGGGCAATTCTATTTCTAATGATCTTTTATCTATTTGTTGTCATTATTATTACTTGTTTATCTTGATGGCAGGCATTTTGTAACTGGCTAGAGGGTACCTCTAGCTTTTATGGCTTTTGTCACCGTAGGGCATTAAGGTTGTTGGCGCCATTGTTGACGAAGATTAAATTTAAACAGTAGGCGACCGAAATATACCTTCTGTATAAATGAGTAATCTGCAAGGTATGACGTGCTGACGCTTTTGTGGTTACACTGCTGATGCTCTGGTGGTTACACTTGCTGACCATTCATGTCAATGTTTTTTTACAATATTGTTTTTAAGGAAATAAAAGGATAGCCTCAATTTTCTATGTTTATTTTAGCTATGAAATGAATCATTGCAGTGGTATGTGTATTGTGTTCGATAACCTTTAGAAGTAACAAAAGATATGGTTGGCAGTAACAGATATAGCCAATGAGACCTGAGGAGCACAAACATATTATAACTGGATACTTCTCTTACCCGGACCTCTCTGACACGAACAAAATTGATGCGAGCCGCCATCCGAACTGTCTCCAGTTGATATTCTTCATTTGATAAATCAGTTTTTGCTATCAGAGTGTATCAGCAAGTGAATATATCTTTTATAGACTCTCATATTCAGCTGCAACTACAACAAGTTATTGGTAATAATTCCAGATACCTGACATTAGAGAATGGTGCAACAAAAATCTACTTAATTTAGTACAAACTATTACATTCAACTAAAAGAATTATATGCCCGTTTATGGAATACAACGCTCTATATAACTTTCACTGATAATCTTGGCTTGAAATCTTAATGCTTCATTCAAATGAAAGGTTTATGGTTGCACAGGGTGCGGCACACTGTGTGACACACTGTGGAAATACCGGTGCTGCCTGATCTGTTACTAGCCCCCAGATATCAAAACTTATCATAAACTGTTGTTCACGGTCTGAAAAATCTTATGAGCAGTTGCATGGACGACTCCTGTCCTTGATGTGTAGAGCCATTCGTCTTTCTTGCCTTGTAATGTTGTTACACAGATACTGTTGTAATTTGGATAAACTGAGGTGACTCTCTTTGTAACTGTCTCAATCTCATGTTCTAAAGAGACAGATCTAGCAGTTAGATAGACTGTTTGTTGAGGACCTGGTTGAATGCTGAAATTGATAAGCTTTTACAATGGTAAATGTAAACCATTTTTCACATACGTCGAAGTATCAAAATCGTGTTAAACGAGGGCCTACTATTAGCTTGAGACAGTTATTGACTATTTCTATGGTGTTGCTTTTAAAGTTTGAATGAAAAAAAGCCTTGGAGTAGGTCGAGAGAATTAATTGTTGTTGATGTAAACGATTCACTAACGATATTACTTTGTAGAGACTTTTCTACTGATCACTTACTATTATGGTTTCGTAAGGATCCAAGAATATCAAAGTGGCGGTCAAATGGAGGTGGCGTTCAACTAGAGATCGCGTTCGATTAGAGGTTTTTCGGTACATGTAGATGGTCTATATACATGTACATCAGTGAAGTGTCATTATAATTTGTTTTGTTTTCCAATAAGCACCATCTATTTTTAGGATATGCTGAGCTCTTCGGATCTTATAATCCAATCAGAGCTGGAGTTATATGAAGCGGTGCAACGCTGGCTGCTACACATCCTTGAAAAGCACGATACAGAAATATTCATGGAATACTGCTATAAGCTTCTACAACTTGTCAGATTTCCCAGAATGCCTATTATGAATTTGCATACGGTAAGAGATGAAAACTCTGATATTCTTATCCTAAATAGTAGTCGAGATATTTGTGATGGTATATAAGTTGAAAGTTGTCTTTCCTTTATTTGCTATATTTTCACAACTTGCAGGCAATAATTTAACTATTAATAATTGAATTGACCTTTTCATAATAGCCTTCTCATTGCCAAATTCCTGTTACTATCATATAGGTGATAGCTGTTACTGATTGCAATTTGTCAGTGTTTTTATCCCCCAGTTTTATTCTAATATTGTTAGTTTTTAGTTACTTTGTTTGCAACTAAAACACAATTGCGAGATGTGAGTGCTGCTCAAACTTGAGTGTGGCTGGGCAAACAAACTGATCACAATTATCATGTAACAATAATGGTAACCACTAACAAAAATTAAATAAAGCATTTCATGAGGTGAACTTCTTTCTATTATGGTTTTAATAAAAATGGTAATGAAAATACACTACAAAGCCCCTACTTTCATCCATTGCAATGGGGATAATGCATGACTCCTTGTTCCGAAATAATATGGGAGTCAGAGCACAAGTTCATGGGCTTTCTGAACATAGCATCTGATAATTTGGTACAATGCAGTACAGAGGTTTAAAAAGCCAGCAGTGTTAGTTGATCCACAGTATCAAATTCACGCTAATGCGCAGTTGCGGTACATATGTAGTTTCAAATTTTGAAGAACGCGCATTCACAGTACGCATGAATTGCTGGCTTTCAGGTAATGCTTCAAATGGAAGCAAATGCAAAGTTTAGTGCAATAAGCAATTTTCAGTAGAAGCGCAGTTGGGAAATAGAAAGTTGTTATGCACTGCACAATTACTGCGTAAATGATACAAATGATACCATCTACATTTTTGTTTAGAGCGATTGATGTTTTCCTTCAGCCAGAAATATCAACTTATTTTACCAACATTGTTGGACTCCAGATCCTGAATGGTTTAACTCTTTTATACATTACCGATGTTTCAACTCTCAAGTAACAGATACATGTATGTTTCAACTCTCAAGTAACAGATATGTTTCATCTCTCAAGTAACAGATATGTTTCAACTCTCAAGTAACAGATATGTTTCAACTCTCAAGTAACAGATATGTTTCAACTCTCAAGTAACAGATATGTTTCAACTCTCAAGTAACAGATATGTTTCAACTCTCAAGTAACAGATATGTTTCAACTCTCAAGTAACAGATATGTTTCAACTCTCAAGTAACAGATATGTTTCAACTCTCAAGTAACAGATATGTTTCAACTCTCAAGTAACAGATATGTTTCAACTCTCAAGTAACAGATATGTTTCAACTCTCAAGTACCAGATATTCACATCATGATAATTTTATTTTGTACTTACCCAAACATGCACTCAACAATTGCAATACCTTTCTTTTTCTTTTATTTCTAACTATTAGTTCGGCACGTTATGCAAATCAATTTTTGTATAAAAATGACTATGAACTGATAGTAAAAGTATATATACATGTATATGTTTATATATATATATATATTTTTTTTTACAATTATTTTATGAGTTGATATATGTCTGACTCCATTACATTGGTAAGATGAGTTGATATATGTCTGACTCCATTACATTGGTAAGATGAGTTGATATATGTCTGACTCCATTACATTGGTAAGATGAGTTGATATATGTCTGTCTCCATTACATTGGTAAGATGAGTTGATATATGTCTGTCTCCATTACATTGGTAAGATGAGTTGATATATGTCTGACTCCATTACATTGGTAAGATGAGTTGATATATGTCTGACTCCATTACATTGGTAAGATGAGTTGATATATGTCTGTCTCCATTACATTGGTAAGATGAGTTGATATATGTCTGACTCCATTACATTGGTAAGATGAGTTGATATATGTCTGACTCCATTACATTGGTAAGATGAGTTGATATATGTCTGACTCCATTACATTGGTAAGATGAGTTGATATATGTCTGACTCCATTACATTGGTAAGATGAGTTGATATATGTCTGACTCCATTACATTGGTAAGATGAGTTGATATATGTCTGTCTCCATTACATTGGTAAGATGAGTTGATATATGTCTGACTCCATTACATTGGTAAGATGAGTTGATATATGTCTGACTCCATTACATTGGTAAGATGAGTTGATATATGTCTGTCTCCATTACATTGGTAAGATGAGTTGATATATGTCTGACTCCATTACATTGGTAAGATGAGTTGATATATGTCTGACTCCATTACATTGGTAAGATGAGTTGATATATGTCTGACTCCATTACATTGGTAAGATGAGTTGATATATGTCTGACTCCATTACATTGGTAAGATGAGTTGATATATGTCTGACTCCATACATTGGTAAGATGAGTTGATATATGTCTGACTCCATTACATTGGTAAGATGAGTTGATATATGTCTGACTCCATTACATTGGTAAGATGAGTTGATATATGTCTGACTCCATTACATTGGTAAGATGAGTTGATATATGTCTGACTCCATTACATTAGTAATATGAGTTGATATATGTCTGACTCCATTACATTGGTAAGATGAGTTGATATATGTCTGTCTCCATTACATTGGTAAGATGAGTTGATATATGTCTGTCTCCATTACATTGGTAAGATGAGTTGATATATGTCTGACTCCATTACATTGGTAAGATGAGTTGATATATGTCTGACTCCATTACATTGGTAAGATGAGTTGATATATGTCTGACTCCATTACATTGGTAAGATGAGTTGATATATGTCTGACTCCATTACATTGGTAAGATGAGTTGATATATGTCTGACTCCATTACATTGGTAAGATGAGTTGATATATGTCTGACTCCATTACATTGGTAAGATGAGTACCCGTTTGTTTTATTACAGGTCGAGCAGAGTCAACTTGCGCACAATGATAGTGTAAAGGAGTTTTTGACAGCACAACTTGGCCACGCCTACAGATTCCATTCGCTATGCATGGCGCCTATTAAAGACATACAGGAGGAGTTCCTTGATCTGAGATATCAACCTCGAGACTACTTGGATTCACAGGTATATATATATATACATGTATGAGCGAAATCTTCTGAAGTTACTATATATATGAATTATGGTTGAAATGCAAAATTACCCGAACGTTAGTAATAATTTGATCGCATTCTGCCAATTGGATACGGAATTTAATCTCTAGTTTTTGGAAATAAAGATTTATGAGGAGTATTTCGAAGGGAATATGTAATAATTGAATCTCACAGTTTTGGCACTGAGCCAACGGGGTGGATGAATGACTCTAATGAATAGAATAGTGTTTTTGTGTTGAATATAAATATTGTTTATTTTCATGCAACCGAATATTATATTGATGAGTTAATAGTAAAATAGTAGTAATGCGTTATTTGTTTTAATGCCAAGCTATTTAAACAAAAACAGAGTTCAAGTCATTGACAGTTTGATAATGATAACAATAAGAAATAATGATTAGCTTACTGGTTGTGACTAGTCCTTCTTAGATGTATAGAGTGAGTACATTTACATAGATGTATCTCGGTAGAACATCTATGTAGATGTATTGAGTGAGTGCATCTACATAGATGTACCGAGTTAGTACATCTACATAAATGTATCTAGTTAGTACATCTATGTAGATATATGGAGTCAGTACATCTACATAGACGTATCGAGTTAGTACATATACATAGATGTATTGAGTGAGTGCATCTACATAAATGCATTGAGTGAGTACATCTACATAAATGTATCAAGTGACTACATCTACATGGTGTATTGAGTTAACACATCTACATAGATGTATCAAGGGAATATATCTACATAGATGTATCGAGTGAGTACATCTACAATCTACATGGTGTGTTGAGTGAGTACATCTACATGGTGTGTAGAGTGAGTACATCTACATTGACTACGCCTACATGGATGTATTTAGTAGATATATCTACATAAATGTAGAAGTATTGCATTGTTTCATTGATATTCAATTTACCTAAGTGCTAAAAACAAACAACTTTTCTCATTTAAAATAAAAATATATAATATGAAAACTTACACATTTCCTTCTTTTGCCCTACTCGTAAAACTAAAAGTATGGACATGTATTGCATACTCAGCAGGATGCGTAATTGTCAGCATTTTCACATCGCATCAAACAAAATGCAGAACAACGAAAGCAAATATAATTGTGGTTAACCGTGTTATTGCTGCATAAATGTTTTAAAATTTTAATGCCACACTCCCTTTACATAAAACATACCAGTAGCATTAGTCATACCTCGATATATGAGTGCCCCAAAGTATGAGAAAATTGAGATATGAGAAGAATTTCGAGCAAGTTTCTTCCTTGATATACGAGTAATATTTAAAGGTTGACTTGCAACAAAATTCACATTACAGTTATTTGATATGAAAAGATTCACCATGTCTTACTCTGTTGTGTTGTAGGTGCAAAATATGTGGAAATGTGATTACAAGCTCTTAAAAGCTCAAAAACAAACAGTTAATCGCAGCCACACGAGACCGCCGTAGTTTGGATTCTCTTTCCAAAACGGCTCAAATGTGACCTAGCTGTGGGAGATGGTTTCTGTTTACACTTTCACGCAACCTTATTCATCGAAATATTTGCACAAATATACTTCACGCATTCAATAAAACCATGTCTATTGTTCTTACGCGTCTGTTTTATCGTCATTGTAATGTTGTCACTTTTAGCACTGATATCTTATAACTTACCGTAAAAAATCTTTAAACTTTTTAACCTTAGCTCGAAGGAGTACATATCATTGTCTGATAATCATGACGAGCCTGTTGGTTGCCTGTAATAATCGAAAAGTGCTGCAAAAATTATTTGCGAAGTATTGGGTCAGGTGATCATATTACCACTTGACGATTGAATAATGCCGAAACTGTAAAGTAGCGAGCATCTATATTTGATACGGGGTATTCGGTAAAACCCGAAGTGTTTGTCATAAACTAGTGCTACGATAAGTTTTATATTGAGCTTTTTATTGGCCTTTCAATTCACGTGAGAACATCACCTGACAAGACATAACCAAATGTCATGGCTACGTCAGAGAAATAAAGATATTCCAATCTACGGCGGCTTTTCGTTTTTGAGCTTTTAAGAGCTTGTAATCACATTTCCACATATTTTGCACCTACAACACAACAGAGTAAGATATGGTGAATCTTTTGATACCAAATAACTGTAATGTGAATTTTGTTGCAAGTCAACCTTTAAGATACAAGTGTACAAGGCGGTTCTCGATGGCCATTACACTCTATGACCAAGTATGCGAGAGATCGCTTGCGAGAACACCATGGATCGGCCGTTCTCCCCAAATCAGTTTGAAAAAAGTTTTTCAAAGGTTGGCTAAAAGTTATAGTGAATCTGAGGCAAAAAGCGCCAAACCGGAAATGGATAATAAAAAATAAAGATGACAAAATTAAAGTAAGTTTAGTAAAAAGATTAAAACTTAGCTCAAAGTGTGTGTTTAGTAAACTAAATTCGTATAAGTTAAATTCAATATTTCTGTTATTTAGCGTCACAAGATTTTACTGTACTGAACTCGTTGCTGCTAAGTCTCTCTCAGACCGCCATTAGCTACTACATCTGTCTCGAAGGTTAAAACTTATAGTATTGTACATAGTGTAGTTATCTTTTATTGCAGATTTTATCAACTAAGCAGGTATTTGTTACTTTGTTAGCGTAAGTATTGAATTACAACAATTAAAACACGTTTCCCACCGTAATATTCTGTTATACTTGGTTTTTCATACCATGGTCATGGATTAATTTGTATTTATTTATTTTATATAAGAAATAGTGCCTTGAAACACGAGTAAACTGAACTACAAGCTCAGTCACATAACGCATTAAGCTCCTAGGTTGAGGTATGACTGTATAGTCAAATTGTTTCCTGTCATGGTTGCTTATTGCCTCTAATTTTCTACGTAGAATACTATCACACAACAGATTTAGGCTGAATGTCTTTCTCTCTCTCTCACACCTGACACGCCTCCAACTACCTATTTTCTTCTGTTTATGCATCATGTAAAACTCTTCTCTATCTCTCTTGTGTCTCGTTCACAAAGGTGGACAGCGTGAGAATACAGAACACTATGAGATATGCCATGCAAGTTGAGGTGAAGACCAGTCCATCTCCGCTGCCGGACCAGCGCAGGGATGCTGAGTGGAAACTGAGTTACAGGAGAATAGCCAGCACCGGCGTATGGTCCCTACACGTGAGTATCAGCAGAAACTAGCAACTAGTCATCATAAACTAGATTGTTTAACACAGACTAAAAATCATCTCTATGTGCAATGAGACACATTAGAAATTGCTGACAAATTTTACTCGAAAAGATTTTTGTTTTGGTTTGTAAACGAAGGGAGTTGCTTCAGGAATTTGAAGTAATTTTTATTTACTCAATGTTAGAAATTCACAAAATATTTAAAGTACATTATATACATTATAGCATGGTTTTATTGACATTCAGTTGTGACAACTAGTTCTAGGTTGTCTTCCTGAGGGCTGAATTTGTCATCATTGGGATAGGAAATCCATTATGCTTCCTTTTTCAACCATACATAAAGATATCCAGTTTCGTTACATTTGTTTATTTTTTAACAAATCCTTGCACAGGGTAGTCATGCAAAGTTTCCAGATTCATCTTCAAGGCAGCAACATTTTGTTTGGTGGTAGAAGTAATATAAAGTTTCATGCATTCTTAACACCACTAATGGTTTGTCTGGGAATTCAACCCTAAACTGTTGTTCACAAGTCAGGCACTGGAGACCAAGAGGCTGCTCCGGCTTTCTTACCTTTGTTATTCTTAAGAAATTTAACAAAAACCTTTGTCACTCAACTCGGTGGAGCTCATAAACAATATATTTTTGTTTTCAACTGATTATCAACCGACAATATTAATGCATAGTAATGATTTATATGCTGTCTAGCTAATATTTTAAAACATTTTTGGACAGCCTGGTGTTGGCTTGATGATGAATTTCCGAATTACACCAAAATGATTTCATCTTGTGATAGAAAAGTTCATTTACTTTTTATTTGATACTAACCCCCTGTCAGTACAGACCAGTTGATACTGGCCTCTGTCAGTACAGACCGGTTGATACTAGCTCTCTGTCAGTCTAGACCGGTTGATACTAGCCACCTGCATGTCAGTACAGACCGGTTGATACTAGCCCTCTGTCAGTCTAGACCGGTTAATACTAGCCCCCTGTCAGTACAGACCGGTTTATAATAGCCCCCTGTTAGTACAGACGGGTTGATACTAGCCCTCTGTCAGTCTAGACCGGTTGATACTAGCCACCTGCATGTTAGTACAGACCGGTTGATACTAGCCCTCTGTCAGTCTAGACCGGTTAATACTAGCCCCCTGTCAGTACAGACCGGTTTATACTAGCCCCCTGTTAGTACAGACGGGTTGATACTAGCCCTCTGTCAGTCTAGACCGGTTGATACTAGCCACCTGCATGTTAGTACATACCGGTTTATAATAGCCCCCTGTCAGTACAGACCGGTTGATACTAGCTCTCTGTCAGTCTAGACCGGTTAATACTAGCCCCCTGTCAGTACAGACCGGTTGATACTAGCCCCCTGTCAGTCTAAACCGGTTGATACTAGCCACCTGCATGTTAGTACAGACCGGTTGATACTAGCCCTCTGTCAGTCTAGACCGGTTAATACTAGCCCCCTGTCAGTACAGACCGGTTTATACTAGCCCCCTGTTAGTACAGACGGGTTGATACTAGCCCTCTGTCAGTCTAGACCGGTTGATACTAGCCACCTGCATGTCAGTACAAACCGGTTGATACTAGCCCTCTGACAGTACTAGCCCTCTGTCAGTACTAGACCTCTGTTGGTACTAGACCTCTGTCGGTACTAGACCTCTGCCGGTACTAGCCCTCTGTCAGTACTAGCCCTCTGTCAGTACAGACCGGTTGATACTAGCCACCTGCATGTCAGTACAGACCGGTTGATACTAGCCCTCTGTCAGTTTAGACCGGTTGATACTAGCCACCTGCATGTCAGTAGACCGATTGATACTAGCCCTCTGTCAGTACTAGCCCTCTGTCAGTACTAGACCTCTGTCAGTGCTAGACCTCTGTCAGTACTAGACCTCTGTCAGTACTAGACCTCTGTCAGTACAGATTGGAGAACAACTATCTGCACAATTATTCAAAAGTGCCAGAAGACACGGGTGCGGGGAGAATTAGTGCAGGTATTCGAATGTTGGTCTATCCAGCCGAATATCTCAAGTTTGAATCCCATACGATGAAATCTTGTTTCCAACCTCCAGCCGTGGCTTTGAACACACGGACATACACGGGTCCTATAGTAAGGATTGCTGCCAGCAGCGAGTCCATATAAATTGGTTGGGGTGTATGTCAGTTGGTGAGATGGGTATACAATTATAAAATTCAGAAGGGAGTTTGCCATAGAAACGGAACTTCACCACAAACAATTTATGCATTTTCTTGCATAAAATGGTATCCGTTATGATATTTCAGGAACTGACTTTGATTGCTGCTGTAGAAATCTCCATAGCACCATGAAAAATCATAATAGGTGAGATATTTATATTTTAGATTCAATGTCAAGACGCCACACTGAATAATAACAATGCTGCCTATGAGTCAACCGTCATCATATATGACACTAGTGATAAAATAATACAGGTGGTCAAACCTGAGAAGGCTTGTTGTCGAAGAGGTCAAGCGGAAATCATAGATGTTCCATTGGAAGTCACTGGAGCTGGTAAAACCATGGTAATATTGATAAAGCCAGTTATTAGTGTACGGAAACCGGACTAACGACTCCAAGATTTGTTACGATTATTAATATTCACAACAGTCATTTTGTATGCAGATATGAGCATTTTACTGCTTGCCATTAATAATACATTACAAAGATTACATATGTTTTTACCCTAGCTCTCCAATTCCATACAGTTGTGCATTTATTTGTGCTCTTCCAGCTTTTTGCTATCATCTATTTTGTTATTCTCATTGGTTATAGAAATTTTTCTGTAAGTTGTTGACCAAATTAAATGTTATACATCATAATTGTAACTTGTGGCCAGGTTATTAAACATTACAAGTGGCATTCAAACACCTTGCGAGAGGCTTTCTTGTAATTATTGTTTAACTAAAAAAAAGATGTGCAGTGCTGGCCCATTGTTTTTCACCTTATCAGCGCTAAGTCATGTACATGGAAAGTGAAGATTTAACAGCATAAAACAGGTAAATTTCACTGGCTGTTTTTGCTGATACACATTTTACTCTATTACTGTAATTTTCCATATTTAAAAATATTCTAGTTTTATTTATCCCTACTTTTTGAATTATTGTCAGTGAATAAAACATGTATTTTTATAATTGTATCATGATTTCAACACGCTCGTGTGCAAAGTGTTCACGAGTCACCTTATCTTGCCACACCCAGGATCATTTCTTCCTACAACTTCAGGAGCCTACACTTACTCAATGGTAAACTTGTCATATGTATGAGCTTCAGTAATCACGACAACATTACTATGAAAACTCTGTTTGCAAGTTAGTCTTCAAAACCAGATGCTAGAGTTTACCCATGTAGGAATAATTGTGGCTACTGATTTGTAATCTTTCGACAAACAATGCAAAGTAGATTTGGCATATTTTGGTGAAGTCATCAGCCACCGAGAAGCTCCCTTTTGTCATGGCTGTGGATTTGAGCATATTGTCATCTTTAACGCGGGCAGTAGTTGACTTACACTAGGATTGTAATTCTACGAGGCTGTCAGAATAGCTGCCGGAAAGATAGGTTATGGTAACAGGTTTGCAAGGCTGGTCAGTCAAACCACATCCAAGACCATCCCTGATGGTGAATGAAGGTTGGCGCTTCAATGTACATCCAGCCAGTTTTCAAGGATTAATTTATCAAGCAGTTCAAAATAAATGGCTACTATAAATGTTTCTACAGCAATAACATATTGAAACATCAAAGTATCAAAAGATATCTAAAATTGTCAACTTTTGTTAAGATGCGCTTTTGGAAAAAATAAGAAAACCTTAATGTAGCCCTTGAGTGAGAAAGTATACAACTCCGAACATGCTATTAAATGTTTTTTTGTAGAACCGATGTGATGGCTCATTCATCATGAAAATAAATCTGATAAATAGCATATTTATAGATAGCTTTAAATAGCTTGTCAACTTGTAAATATTGACTGCTCGACTTTCATCAGCAACTTACATGCAAAATCACCATTTTTTTTAAAAACATTGAAATTGAAGAAAAGGGATGCGGATCTGGAATCGGCAAATGGAATTTAAGTTGTAGATATCATGAATCTGATCTAGCATAGATCTGAAACAAGATGGAATCCGACTGTGGCAGTATATTACAGATTTCTATCCGGGTGAGTCTGTATTTGCTTCTTAGCAGCTCATAAATTCACCAATGAAACCCATGTGCAAGTTGAAGTGTGGTCCTCTTATACGATTGATCGGCAAGTTTATTAGAGATAACAATCACTATGGCAACCTATTCTAACAACAACACGTTTGTCTTAGGCTTTAACAATTGTCTTATTGTCTTAGGCAGCCTCAATTGATAGTTATCAACATTGGAGTCAAAATGCAAATTCTAAAATATTCTGTAGCGAGTTGAAACTAGAGGAGTGTTGATAAGAGATGAGGGTGTAGATTTCAGTATAAGGCTAGTCAACTTCATCAGGAGGAACTGGGTGTTTCAATGGTACTATAGAATTTTTCTCTTTATCCATGGGAAGTGCCTTCCTCATATCTGTAAAGGTTTACTAAAGGTCAGCTAGAGGTCAATCTCAAGCAAGTGCTGAAGCATCTCTCAAGGATATTTGAGAATGAGTACAATGCAAATACTTCAAAACAAAATTTGATGTAACAGTAAAATTTGACTGTCCAAGAATAGGAGTACAACTGTTAATATCAACAAAGGTGTGGTAGTCATAGCATTGCTACAATACAAAAATATCACATAGCTGGATGTCTTAGACTGTAATTTTTTTATATTAACTTTTTAACTTCATGAATCTATGAATCACGTCTTTCTTTCTATGAATCACGAAATTCTGAATCACGTCTATGAATCTTCATATATATATATTGTACATAGCCTACACTCTCAGAACAGCGCTCAACTACATCTAGTAAGCCTTGACTAGATGTCTGACACAGGTTTGTTATGGTTTGAATCAGACAGAATAAAATAAAAATTTTATCTTAGCTACACCCACACCTATTTCAAACAATACCTGAAAGTTTTAAACAAATATGCCAAACAGCCATTTTATATTAGGCCTACTAATTTCAAAAAGAACAGAGGATGCTGAAAACTGAGGATGTTGCTACTATATGGAGCAATCAAAGGGGTGATATTTACCATGTGTGAGCTAGTGTCATGTGAACTACACATTTTACCATGACAAAACTAAAATGTATCATGGAAAGGCATTTTGAACATACAACTTTTGAGTAAAAACATGTAAAACTTGTTCCCTGATGTATGCATAATTGTAAATGTCAAAAACTAACCTAAATGTGTGTCTTTAGAATGATAATCTGTAAGAAAAACCCCAACCAATACACAACCAGATGATAATCAGGGTATACAAGTTAAAGTTATAAGTTAGCTCTTATCGGGAGCCAGAATGGACACTGTCTTCAAACCTTGATACTTACCTACTTAAACAAGTTGCCGGTTCAAAATCTATCCAAAATGACTGAAACGTTTGTGCGGAGTATATTGAATTTATTGAAAATTTAATATACTCTGTATGAATATAGGATACAGGGCTTGTATATACTCTGTATGAATATAGGATACAGGGTCTCGAATCTATTTGGATTAGGAAGTTCTTTTGTATGTGAACATCCATTCACATATGTATTACAACAACTGTTCATGTATGTTATGCTGTGAAACGTTCTTTTCGGCAGTGACTAATTCCACAGTCCTTACACCACGTTGTTATAACTGTTCCTTTATCATTGTCCGAATTAATATCACTATCACTTTTCTCATTGTATTCAAAGTTTTCAGCGTTTGCTTCACTACCATGGTCTTAATTATAATTATATTGATCAGTGATAAGAACATGGAACACTGCACGATCAAAGAAATTTGGTTTTGAACGTGAGTTGCGCATTGACTTGTTTATCCTCCATCCATTTGTAGTAGGAATCGCCTTCCGATTTGCTTTAGCTTATAGCATAACGCAATGCAGGCTAAGTAACCCATCCATTTACTTAGTCATAAATAAATGCACCCGCGGCAATATTTAAGACTTCATAACATTGATGTATTTTTCCTGCATTACTAAGCGACGACTTTATCAACTTCTACCAAAAATTACATAAATGTCGTTTGCCTACAGAACTAATTAAAAGACATCTATGTTGCTTCCCCAGCAAAAGAGTTGATAAGTTATGTAATGTATATTTGTTTATATTAGACCAATTATGACAAAAATTTTCCTTCTACATCCTGGTCAAAGCATCAGGTACGTTTTTCAATTATTAGGACAAATTGCATGTAGGCCTTATTTGCTATATTGTTTGGTATACATACAAAACCCAAAAGCTTGGCGGGCAACTTTAACGGTTGCCGAGGTAACTTGGCGGGCAACGAGGTAACTTTAACCCAATGTATTTGTAGCCAATCCATTCTGGCAAAGCATTTATAGCCTGCAGTGTGCACAAGGAATAAACACTAATAATATCTATTATTCTGTGCCTTCAAACTGCTACCAAAATAGTGTGGAGACTCACCATAAGCATCTTCATCTACTTCACCCGAGTAGTAGCCAAGGACCCTTCGATAGACGACATAATCAAACTGTTTGTACATATCTATAGCCACTTCATTCGATTTCCTCACAAAAAGGTCAACAAAGTAACAATCTTTCCTATAAAATGAAACAGTAAACTTTCTTTTAGCAAAAACTTGTAGCCTTGTAAGCAGCTGTTCAGAATAGCTAGCCATACACTTTGTGAGCCACTAGCTATAAACCTTGTGAGTTACTAGCTATAAACCTTGTGAGTTACTAGCTATAACCTTTGTGAGTCACTAGCTATAAACCTTGTGAGTCACAAGCTATAAACCTTGTGAGTTACTAGCTATAACCTTTGTGAGTCACTAGCTATAAACCTTGTGAGTCACGAGCTATAAAGATTTTGAGTCACAAGTTATAAATCTTTAGGCTGTGGGCTGAGCAGACAGAAAAGCTCTAGAATTGAAGTTCTGTTGGCACCCCTTTCAATGGCAATACCTGCAGTGATTTAGACTAATTTGGGTATAGAAAAGTTAAAACTGAAGTTGCCACAGCTGCTGTTCCCACTTTTGGGACGAATGCGATAAAACTCATGTTTTACGATTTATCTCTCCTGTCGAAAAGATTTCATTCATAGATGCAGCAGATTTGTAGCTTTTTATAATTATTTTGCAGTGATTTAGGATGTCAGTGGTGAAGTCGAAATTTATCTTTTATTTATTTTCTAACATTCCATATCTTATGATTGTTACACGTACATGTAAACTATATACATATGGCTTAATAACTTCATTTTACAAATAAAATCAAAACACCATAATGACGTTCTATAGTATTTTAATGATGAATCATAGAAAATATTAAGAAAGCTGCAAACACTGTAAACATGGTGATTATTAGTACTAATGCTAGTATCAACAGTCTCACAAAACTAGGGGTGTTACTTCAAAATATTGGACATCCTAACTATTTGTTCAATAGGTTGAGTTCTTAATCATCGTCCTCGTCATCGGCATCCACTGCTATTGCTGCTTCAGTTTTGTTGTAGTGCAGGCATGCGCTAGGCTCTGTGTAAGGCAGCTTTGCCTTGATACCGGCACATCTGTTCCCTCAGCAGCTGGATTTTAAACACCCACATAGAACTGCTTGCAGAATATCAGGTAGCACAATAATGCTGGTATGACACTTTACTGCATACTCATCGTATTCCTTGTGCAGTACCCAACCACACAAAGAAAGAAATGACAGTTTGGAAAGTTGTGTTTTTGCCTCTTTTCATATAGCCGCTACATAATTGGCACGTGCACATGTTCTTTCAGAGATTGATGGCAAGAAGGAGGGACTGACTTGCACCAAATAACTAGTCAACGAATAGCCTGTACCTATAGTTGGACACAAATAGCCTGTATCTTAGCTAGTTGATGTCTATGCCATTTACCTGGTTGCTATCTTCCTGGCCATAGAGTCTGCATGGATGTGTCACAGAGAGAATAAAGTTGCACCAAAACATAAATGATTCTCCGTGTCTTTTTATTGCATGCTGACTTTCGACATCCCCGTTGACGAGTTTCTTATGACTTCTTTCCATTTGCCCGCAAATGATAAAATTGCATCACAGCTGGAGAAAGCGTGCAAACATATGAGGCTCTCAAGTTGGGAGATTATCTCCGAAATTAGTAGCCATTGCACTGACATCTAATAGCTACTTCTTGTCCCTTTTTCCAATAAGAAAAACAGATTCGGCAATTAATATTCTTACCATGGACAAGTGCCATGATAGCAACATCTGTGTCAAAAGACTCTATGAAACTGTGAATAGTCATCAGCAACATGACATACAAGATTCATGTCTGCCTCCTCGTGATCACAAGCCAGAGCAGGCACCTCTGTAGTGGTGGGTTGAGCATGAGGGTTATTACTAAGCTGGTAGCATAATCTTGTTGTTGTAATGTAGAGTATCAGGGTTTCATGCCTAACTGTATTCTTCCAGTGTGAAACAATGAATGCCAACATCACTTCCTTGTGGCTTCAAGACTTTAGAAAGGTTTTTCAGTCAAATTGCTTTGTAGAGTCATATCTCCTTTTGCTTCACTCCCACCCCTTGACCCTCTTCTGATAATAGTTATCGATCACCAGATCCACATGAGCAACCTTGTACCTTTTAGCATGAGCAATAAGCACATCATCAAGAATGGTATCAGCAAGCTGTCTGCACATTGAACGAATGGCACTGGCAGAGCTTGGATAAACGCCGTGGCATCTACAATGGTGGCCGCACATCCTAAATACATGTAGCTTGGTGTCACTGCATTTATGATGGTTTGATCATGTGTGCCATAGATATGAACTGGCCCTCTGAAAAGGTTTCTGACTTAGTTGCCCTCAGGTGACCTGGGCTGAAATATCCAAATACTACAGCTAGAGGCACAGCTATTGCTTGTCCATTTACATAAAAAGTTCCAAATTACCACCGGCAAGTGTTGAACAATCTTAATAATTGATTCCGTCGAGGCAAGATTAATCAATATTTTCATCACTTATGCAGTGGTGTATTTAGCATGATGCAGATACACTCGTCATAGTAAAACTCGGCCATCTCTAAAGCAACCGCATCTTGATCAACGAGCATGAATATGTTTTTCTTGTTTGATGGTAAGAGCATTCTTCAACCCACCTGCATATGTAGGCAGATGCACCACTCGCAAAACTACCGAGATGTTTACACACAACTATACTTGAACATGTTTACAAGGGTTTAAATACACTGCAGTGTCATAGCTGCTTTCAGGGTGTTGTGATGCCAAACATTAACACCATATTAGCACAAACTGGACTGCAAAACACTACACCGGTTATAAATTACTTATTATAGTCAAAGCAAAATCATGTCTTGAGTGAACTTACAGGATTGAGGTACATGTCAATAGTTTCAGTTTTAGCTACATAAAGGACAGTTTTGCGAGTACAGTTATACTTCGACTTACCAGTGTCCCAACATACGAGAAACTTGAAATATGAGCCAGCTTTCAAGCAGGTTTTAGCACTAACAAACGAGCCACTTTTGAGATACGGGCACGCGAGTGGCCAAGTATGTCAGAAGTGTCTTATGAGAACAGCGTCACTCTGTATTTTTCAACTGCTTAGGTTATACTTTTGCAACATGCTTTTTGTGCGCGTTTATCAAAGCAGAAGTGCGCGTAGACCAAAAGCCAACCGGTACAATGAAAAGAAATAGCGAATGATAACAATTGATGGGCCCTATTAAGTGTGAAATTATAGAAAAACATGATAATGTAATAGAGGACCGCATTTCTACCAAGCAAATAAACATATGTTAGAAAAATGGCAAGAGTTTTCAGAATTTATAAAAAATAGACATTCGGAGTAGTTGGCCAGTGGTCATGCATTAGCCCTTTGTGACAACACTGTGTTCGTCTTTTTCGCAACATGTTGAAAGGGTGACAAAGGCAAACGTCCTTATATAGGTTTCGCTTAAAACGACCGGCTGATCGTGAGAGCAAAACCAAGGAAAAATTAGCTAAGCGGCGAGAAGAAATTTACAACTATGAATGCCAAAGAAATTTTAATAACGCTAAGTTTAAAATAAACGTTTGCTTTTAAGTTTGCGCATCAGAATCCAAATTTATTAAAGTCAAATGTTGTAATGAAGGATAAGTTCTCTCTCCCTCTTTGGCAAATGGTAGCGTTAAGTGCTATTGTATGTAATTAATCTTACATTTTAATTCATCATATTTCTTTGCATTGTTATTTATTTGTTGTTTTTTGAAAGCATGTGGTTAGTTAGGACAATTACTAACATGTTTTTTTCTGTTACAGTATCTTAATTTAAGTGTTTTTGTTTGTATTCTTCACAGTATGGAAACCAATCAATATATATTTAACTGTTTTATATATAAATAAATTGCACCAACGTGCGAGTAAATTGACATACGAGCGCAGTCCCAGAACGCATTAAGCTCGTCATTCGAGGTATGACTGTAGTTGATTTGTGTGAGTAGTACTACACTTTCTTTTCACAAATCACGCATATACGTTCAAGTGTAGATCTTGGTGCGGAGAAGTCGAGAGCAGAATTAGATCTTGTGATTTTCTTTGGTGACTCATCTTCCTCTTGACAAGGTATATCATAAGTGGCAGGTTTCTGAATCTCTTCATGTGGCTAAATGAAAGTCAGAACAACATTAATGAGTGGGCAAATCGTTTAATCAGCTAAGACCAATAAACCATAGTGAATACATACATGATTTGTCCATTTGATAAAAAGGGCAAGACTAATGGTTAATGCCTGGCTAGATTGAAATTTAGTTCTTCTTCAAACAGAACGCAAGCACCTTGGTCAGTAGCCACAACCACTGTTTTGTACAGATTACCATGTCAGCATTCATTTCATTTTAATAATAATTAACTAATTACAAAATAATTACTTTATAGAATAATTACAAGTCACATTATCTCACCTTGAATGTCTAAGTGGTAAAGTATCTCAAGTCTAAAAAATACTCACTCACCTCACTGTGTTTTTCCTAGCAAGGTTTATCTTGCTTTTGTTAATCAGTCTCTGATAGAAAGCTTGACGAATCTGAGAACCTTGCAGATAAGTTGAAGGGATACACTGTTGGAAACAGACCTTTCAGGCTCTTTAAAAAAGTATTAGTAAGCTTTCTAGACAGCGGCTAAATGTTTGACTTGTGCGTTTAGTCAATGCTATCAAAGTACTTTCTTGAGAACCATTTATGTGGGCTACACAAGCCATGTCAAAGCTCACACCTTGCATGCAAGACAACAAAATAAAGATAGGCTGGCGATGCTTTGCCCTGATGTAGTAAATGGACAAACTGATTTACTAAAAGCCAAAAACATTTTGGTAAAAAAGGAGACAACTCCTTAATATCTATCAAACAAAATGTGAAAATTCTTCTACTAGCGGGAATGGTAAGCTTAGCAACTCATTGGATATAAATTCTATACTATTTAATCTATTTAGGAACTGCAAGAAATTGCCACTGAAGAGTGGTGCCAACAGAAATGAAAGACAAACTGCCTTGGCCCATCGCCTACTTGGAAGTCACTTTATCTCGCAAAGGTAAAAGAACAAACACTTAGCTTTTGATTGCCTTTAACTGGCTTTTCTGCGCGTTACTTATTTGCCTCCCTCTAATGCCTTAGATATCAGCAACGTACAAGTTATAATTGTCTGTCAAAAACACAGACATCAATTGAGGAAGACATTAGCGTACCAAACATCATTTACAGGTCTAAGTGAAAATGCATGAAAGACTGCTTGGCAGCGAGCTAACCATACACTAATATCTTTGTAAGCAAAGTGAGGTAGCGCCTTACTTTATTGCAGTCACCTACCTGACAGATATGTCCTCTAGAACTCTCATCAGCTTGCCAGCCAAACCTAACCTTCGATATTCTGGTGTGACAGTGATACATGTAACATGGCCATGAAAATTCTCCTGTTGTCCTTCGCACTTGCCTATTACTGTATGAGAAGGCACCTTCTAATCAAATTCACATTATTGTATGAGAAGGCACCTTCTGATCAAATTCACATTACTGTATGAGAAAGTACCTGCTGATCATATACATGTTACTGAATGAGAAAGTACCTGCTGAGCACATACATGTTACTGTATGAGAAGGTAACTGCTGAGCACATACATGTTACTGTATGAGAAGGTAACTGCTGAGCACATACATGTTACTGTATGAGAAAGTAACTGCTGAGCACATACATGTTACTGTATGAGAAGGTAACTGCTGAGCACATACATGTTACTGTATGAGAAGTAACTGCTGAGCACATACATGTTACTGTATGAGAAAGTAACTGCTGAGCACATACATGTTACTGTATGAGAAGGTAACTGCTGAGCACATACATGTTACTGTATGAGAAAGTAACTGCTGAGCACATACATGTTACTGTATGAGAAGTAACTGCTGAGCACATACATGTTACTGTATGAGAAAGTAACTGCTGAGCACATACATGTTACTGTATGAGAAAGTAACTGCTGAGCACATACATGTTACTGTATGAGAAAGTAACTGCTGAGCACATACATGTTACTGTATGGGAAGGTACTTGATGGTGATACGTTACATAAATATTTTGACTTCCCTGAGCATGCAATGTTGAAAAGCTAGTACAATATTCGATTTCAAAGTCCACTGAAGCAACAACTTAAAAGATAATTCGATAATACGGCCATTTTAAATAATAATTTACCGAAATTTCAAAGCAAATAATAATACTGTACAGCAGATATGAGCTCAAGGGACTATTTTTCGGCTTGTAAACGAAAAACCGGAAATGCACAGGGTAGCCATGCAGTTTCCAGATTCATCTTCAAGGCAGCAACATTTTGTTTGGTGGTAGAAGTAATATAAAGTTTCATGCATTCTTAACACCACTAATGGTTTGTCTGGGAATTCAACCCTAAACTGTTGTTCACAAGTCAGGCACTGGAGACCAAGAGGCTGCTCCGGCTTTCTTACCTTTGTTATTCTTAAGAAATTTAACAAAAACCTTTGTCACTCAACTCGGTGGAGCTCATAAACAATATATTTTTGTTTTCAACTGGTTATCAACCGACAATATTAATGCATAGTAATGATTTATATGCTGTCTAGCTAATATTTTAAAACATTTTTGGACAGCCTGGTGTTGGCTTGATGATGAATTTCTGAATTACACCAAAATGATTTCATCTTGTGATAGAAAAGTTCATTTACTTTTTATTTGATACTAACCCCCTGTCAGTACAGACCAGTTGATACTGGCCTGCAAAATACAATCTGCAGAAATGGCAAGATTCAAATATTGATCAGCCAATTAAATGGTGATAGGCAAGCCAAGCCTTTCTACCATATTCAAAATATTTTCATGATTCCAGTTAGCTCATTCTCAACATAATAGATAAAACCAAAACAAGATTGATTAATTTTTTTGTCAGCCAAAACTATCAATTAAAAATATCTGATGCTTAAAAATAAGACACTGTTTATGAAGCTAACAGATCTTCACCTATAACCAATAACCACCAACTCCAGTTTTAGAGACCAAACAAGAATGCCTAACTAGAAAGCAAGTTGAAGCACTAAGGCAAATATTGAACTAACCGTATCCCATTATATCTCCTGTAGGAGACTCCGCAACTTGCAGATACTCTGGCCATCTAGCGACATAGTGTAGGTAGAATGGTATGCTATACTGCTTCAAGGTCAAGGTCTTATTCAGGACATGTTTGACATTTACAATAACCAATAACGACCTTGACAAACTCGAGCAAATTATAGTGAACCTGATATTCAATTCCTTTTGTAAATAAGGATACAGTTTCTGTCAGAGGATCAAGATTTCTAAAAAAGAAATTACAGACTATATTATATAAATTAGGAAGTCATCAATCAATAACGTCATAAACTAAAACAAAAATGTTATTCTTCAACCAAAACATACAGTTGTAAAGCCAACTAAGCAAGACAAATGAGAGACAATGGAGAAATACAGCAAATAGTTTTTCATTTATTTAGTACAAACTATATGGAAGCTTGGCCTTGCCTGGGTAATAAAAATCTTTGATCAGAAAATTTCTTTTTATTTAACATATAACAACAGTTACCATTCTAACTTTCAAACTGCATATCATGAGAAAAGTGTTTTGTGCAGTTTAAATAGATTAAGAGAAAAAATATAACAACTGTAAAGGTTTTCAAACTTTAAATGTAAAATTTAAGAGTTAAAAGCAAAGTTTAAACGTGAGATAATTAGCAAGTAATAGCTAAAGCAAGTCTGTTTTGCTACGATTACAATAAAAGATGATTTGGTAATGATACAATTAATACGAAATAAGAAAACAAAATAAACATCCTGAATATGTTGAATTAATAATAACAATTCTTGCATAGAAGTGTGTGTATAAAAAAGGTTACTGTTCCAGCAGAAGCTATCCATCAAAACTTTGGATACAACGATACTGGTACCTCTAGATATTGGTACAAATGTAAAAATGAGATATCAGACTGTCTTTGTCTGACCGAACGGAGAGAGAATGTAGAGGCTATTCCTACTCAAGAAAATACAATTTTCCGCGTGAAAATTGTATTATTAAATTATAGCCATTACCGCGATTGAGCAAGCGAACCTTACAAAAAAACCGGAAATAGAAGTTCATGAAAACACGAAAAAGCATTGTTGCATCGAGTTGATAGAGTTTCAATTAATATGTAAATTAGCGCGTGAAATCGGGAAAAGGATTTATACATTATATAGTAATAGCTATGAATTGTAAGAACCTTCGTAGACTGGTGGATAGACAATCGGATTACAAACCTGCGGTTGCAATCTTCATGAGTTTAAATGCAGCAGGATGCGAGATTTTAATTTCAAGATTTTAATAGCTATATATTAAGCTATATTAAGCTATATTAAGCTTCGGTGTGTAAGCTATTTTAATAGCTTACACACCGAAGGACACACAGACAGACACACAAATTTTGAGATTTATAGATAAAAGATAAATACAAACAAATCAAAGCAGACTTACGGTTTATTAAATTTGAAGAAATCATCGCACCGTAGAGGCCTTAATGTTGTCATCTCAGCTGGTATAATCACCTGTAACACACAAGGAATGGTTGGGAGATGGAGTGATGGCTAAGCCTTAACTTCCTACTCAATTGTGACAGTTGTTTCAATCTGTCAAAACATATAGGTAAAACTATTTTATGTTGCTGCTTATTTCAAAGATCACCCAGCTCGTTTGCATCTTGTATCGCATTGCTTATCCCGGTTTTCTGCAATACACTTTGTCATTGCAAATCTTTCTTTGCAGTTCAAAATTTAAACAATAATTTTGTTACTACCATAAAACTGGGATTAATATATTTCAGTTTGTTGGGTTGGGTAAGGTAGCTGGAGGTTTCTAAAAATCATAAATTGTCTACTATAGTTAAAAGCTCATTCTAATTTACTGAAAGCTCACTAAGATTGAAGGCAAGATGCGGTGAACCTAATAACCTAGTTAGATAAATTAATTAGAGCCCTAATATAAAATTACTAACGCTGATGAAAAAAAATTGTACCACTTCACCCTCAAGTAGGCTTAGCAGGTGATCAACTTCATTCAGATTTTGCCTGTTCCTTTTGTATAGGCTACATGTACATGTATATACATTACATTATATACCCTACAGGCCTACAGGATGAAAATATTCGCGGAGTTATGTTTCGCGCAAATCGCCTTGTTCATGCATATTCACAAAGGAACACAATCACTCTCTATCAAGAGTTAACTCTATTGCAGATAGCAATAGAGTTAACCCTTCGCATGCGTACACCGCATGTTTCGGTTTCTATTTAGCTTACAACTACGAGCCGATCATGCTAGGCTATAAATTTCTTGCTGCATCCAGAGGTTTTCACGAATATTTATCGCTTTGGAGGCCTTTGATGAACCAACAACTTGTGGTAAAAAGTGAGTTTTTTTCAAAACCATTTACTAAATTAGTAATTGAATTTTACTTTGGTTCTTTGGTAAAACACAATATTTATTTTTTCCATCCCTATCGCTTCGTTATTCGTTTTAGTGTGAGAAAGGAGCCCAATAATCTGCACAACCCATTTTCAGTAAAGCTAATAAACGCAGACTGCGCAACGGTTGGTAATCTATCACGTGAAATAAGTAAAGTAAGCAGCTTTTTTCATCATACACGGAGGCACAGACTGCAAGGGTGGTGGATGTCATTTCTAGAAGATCACCAATCATTCAGGGAGGTCTTGAAATTGAGGTAGAAGTGATCGCAGCTGCTAACGAGGAGAATATATCCGTTTTAAAAAAGGAACAAGAACGCCTTTACAATCACAAATTTTTGGTCAACCGGCAGAACGTTGCAATAGTAAGCCATGAAAAGAGTTCTCATGATAACTCCCCTACCAGCCATGTAGTAGCGAGAGAATCGCCTTTAACATCTACCCAAGACAGTGACAGCGATATAGCGCTGCTATTACCAAAATAACTAGGCAGAGAGCACCATTACATGCTAGTATTTACTTATCAAGTGTATCAGTTTAATTTTATTGCCAAGCAACCGCAACATGGGCCAAACTGTTTTCATTTACTCTATTCATTGTTTGTAAAATTTTATTTGTATTTGAAATATTGTATTTGTACATTCAATTTTGTAATTAATTATTAGCCTATATATTTATACATAAGCTAATTCATGAGCTAAGCATAATTCATGCTAAAATAGAAATTTTTGGCTTCATCCAGAGGTTTTCATGAATGCTCATCGATTCGGAGGCCTTTGGTGAACCAACAACTTGTGGTAAGTTATGAGTTTTTTTCAACGTAAAGAACTGCAGGAGATTTTTTCGATGATGATGCCGTGCCGAATAACTTGTGACAACCTTGAATAGGCGATTTTGTAAAGAGGTGTGATGCATTGGTAATGGGGTTAACTCAAAGCCCCGGCGACAATTTAAAAAAATTTGGAACTCGGCTACGTTTACTACTTCTGCCTAGCGACTAGTTTTTAATTTGAGGCAGTAGTTATTCTCCCTTGTGTTTAACAATAGAACTAATTATTCAAGCGAATTTAATAATTCGCGGAATCGTCAGTTCACGAAATCGCGAATTATTAAATCCGTCAAAAAATTTCATCCTGTAGGGTATAACAGTTGCGGTCAAAGTTCTTGTAAATGTGACTGTTTATTCCACAAAATGGCATTCAGATGCGCATACAAAAATTCAGCGGAAAATCTTGCTGCACTACATAAAAAGCTATGAAAATACGAATTAGCAAACATTAAAGGAGTCTACACACTATTAGCAGATAATTCTTACAGTATGAATGAGAAGTAGACAATGGTCAGCTGTTCAAATCAATATGGACATTTAATCCAATCTACATATACGCTACTTTGAGTAAATTGATTAAAATCAAGTAAAATAAAAAACTCTGTTCCCATCTTCCATTTCTTTCCATTGATGGGTTAGTGTAATTATTTCATACTGTCATATCTTTAATTTTCAATATACTTTTAGGATTATGATACATCTATTATGATACATCTATTGGATACCTTAAACAGATCTCCAATGCTTTAGAATGTGTAGTTGTTTAAAATACCCAAACAATAGTAATGGAGTCTGCAAAAAGTCTGAAAATTCTCCCCGCGTTATGCTTATCGAATTACGCCCTCACTGGCTTATGAACATTCAACAGTCTCACGTTCAAAAGTGGTGACTTTGTAGTCCCTAAAAATTCCAAAAATTAATAACTAAAACAATTTTGTATTATAAATCATACAGAGTAAATTTTCCAATTCGTCAGATCATTTGATTTTCCCTAAGAAAAAAGGATCGTGCAAATTTGCCATCGAAGAGTTGCCATTTCATTGTAGTACTATCCACTGCGAGAAAACTTTATGGAGCTTCACTAACTCAATATCATTCCTAAAATTTCTAATAAGACTGGAGTAAAAAATAACGCCCAAATAAAATCCTTAGTAACAATTGAGCTTTTTCTTTAATTATTAATATTATTGTTTTTAACCTCGTCTGCATCCCACGAAAAATAACGTGACAGATTATAATAAAACGACACAACTCGCTATATTTTAACACTGGGAAATAAAAAATGTTCAGTACTAACATTTTGCCTTCAAGTTAAATAATTATCTACTCCTTAGCTGATTACTTTACGAATCATAATTTCGTATTCACTTATCAGGCCTGCCAACCCAAGAGTGGGGCAATGCTTGAGATTTGGTTTTGGGGGAATTGATGTACATCAATGATAGTATATATAAATTTGTGAAAATTGGGGCAAAAATCTCACGCATTTTCATTTTTTCTTTGGGGTGATTGCGTGAGTCTCACGCCCAATGCGTGAGAGTTGGCAGGTATGTCACTAATATCTAAATTCACTTGATTAATGAGTTGCATTTATCTACGTATTTAGTTTGACACAGCTAAGGAAATGGCAAGTAAAACGACAGGTCAGATCAGATTGTTCTCACTGAGAGCCTCTAAAGGCAAAAAGACGTGAAAACTCAGTTTCAAGAACCTTTTTTGTTTATTTTTTACTTTTATTTATTTATTTTTATTCTTTATTATATATTTATTGATATATACATGTAAGAATCTCTCCGGTTAAATCAAAGAAACTAAACATCTGCACACTCAACATCCCCTCGAAGATCCCTAGTTGTTTTTGGCCAAAAGGAGTGAAAATACTGCCCTGATTTTATAGATGGCATGTACAATTCCCTATTTTGTCTTGAATCGTGTGGGTTATTGGGAAGAGTAAAAGTGTTTTGAATAACACCAGAACTCAACACTTTGCAATATAGTTTTATTTGGGCATCTTTTCTACGTTCTTGTAATGAATTTATGTTAGTGCTTTCCCTTAATTGTGAAAAGCTTACTGGTGATCTTATGCGGTAAACAAATTTCAGACATTTATTTTGGATTTTCTCGATCTTCTTGATATCTTTTTTTAAATGTGGGTCCCACACCTGGCAAGCATATTCAAGGCCTGATCGTATCAGAGTCTTGTATGCCACTAATCTTGTCTTAGTGTCAGCTGTTTTAAGAACTCTATGTAACATTCCTACTAGTCTGTTAGCTTTTGATGGAATTTTATCTATGTGTTTTCCCATTTTAATTTACTACTCAGCTCAACTCCTAAATATGGATTAGAGTCAACATTCGTTAACTTTACATTATGTAAATAGTAGTCTTGCTGAGATTTCAGTTCACCGATGGAAAGAACTGAACACTTTGAAGGATCAAAAGAAAGTTGCTAAATGCAGGACCATTCCTCGAGAGTCATTAATTCTTCGTTTAAAACTGCACTCTCACTTCTTAAATTTTACACAAGGGCATCATCTGCAAACAGACGACATTCCGATGTTATTTTACCTGACAAGTCGTTCACATAAACAAGAAACAGAAGCGGACCCAAAACCAATCCCTGAGGGATCCCAGAGAGAACATCGCAAAAATTTGATTCAACACCCTTCACTGAAACAAATTGCTTCCTACTAATTAAAAAATTTCTAATCCATGATATAAATATAGGGCGAACGCCAAGGCTTTCTAACTTAAATAGCAATTTTCGATGATTTACTGAATCAAAGGCCTTTGAAAAGTCCAGTATCAAAACATCTGTGATATGATGTTTCTCTTTATTTAAAGCTAAATCATTGAAAGTATGGATCAGTTGTGTCTCACATGATCTGTCTTTACGGAAGCCATGCTGAAAGTCACACAATATTTTGTTTTTATCAAAAAATTGATGAATGCTGAAAGCTATTATGTGTTCCAGTAACTTGCAAGTAATACAAGTCAATGAGACAGGCCTGTAATTGTTTGGTTGCTTTCTATCGCCCTTTTTAAAAATTGGTTTCACCTTGGCAAGCTTCCATATATCCGGAAGAGAGCTCGACTTCTAAGGTATAAGGGTATAAAAGGTAAGGTATAACTTTAAGAAATTCAAATGTAAAAACACCAAGTTGTCCTTTTTGAGAAACTTACTTGGCTTTGAGTGGTATGGAGAAAGCTTTAAAATGCAAAGTATTTTTACCTTACAACGTTCAATCGGTGAAGTAAGTGTGAATGAAGCGCTGAGATAAAAAGAATAGTTGTAAATGGATTCACCTAACTCGCTTTGATGGTTCGCATCTAAATAGCAAATATAACAATTAAGAACCAATCGCGTAGCGTTGCAGCTTTTTCGGACAATATTGAGCAAGGTCACGGATTGACACTTTTTATGGAAGGCAATTATATGAAAAAGGCTAGACATTACTCAATGATCAACGAAAGTGCATAGAATAATGGCGCAAGATCAACAGTAGTAGATCAGCATTGTCATATTTAATTGCTTGATTACTATCAAGGTATTAAACATTATTTGTAAAATTTGCGCTTTTCATAGCATGCTCAGTCTGACAAAAACATACGGTGAAGATGACTATTCGTGTCAACCAACGTCTTGTCTATATCGTGGTATAAACTTTTTAGTTACTAGCAATTACCAGAATTAGCACTACCTGGGTTCTATACGTTATTGTAATACATTGTATCACTCTAAACACAAGATATGCGTATGGCATTATTAAGAATGATGAAACTCGTAATCTACTGTGTTTTTGTCTTAGATTTAGAGATTATAATTGTTTGAAGTTAAATGTTGCAAACAAACAAACGTCACTTTTTTTTACTTGGAAAAGACATTTTGATTGTAAAGAAATGATATACATAGTCATTAAATATTAGTGCACAATTAGTAGCTTACTAACCTATGTCGGTATAGGTTTTGCTAAGTTCTATATTCAATATCAATTAATAAGTTCAGCATTAGTTGTTTGCAAATAATTTTAGTTTAGACATGACACTTTAAAGGATGTCCAATCAAAGTCAGATGGTTGGTGGTTGCTGTGTCTGTCTAGATGAGCGTGGCTGGAAAGAAAACCCATTGGTCTATTGTGATGGAACTGGATGCAATGTAGCAGTACACAAAAAATGTTACGGAATTACCAAGGTATCACACTTTATTTTGTTTTTGATTTGCACTCTAAAATTGTTTGAGCTGGATTCAGTGTTAATGTTGTCAAGTTGAGTGGTGGCACTGACTTCTAATCTAATAGACAGTAGGCTACTGGAGAGTTCCATTAGGCAACAATAAGCTACTCGTATGAGTCAAGCAGGTATATTAAATTCTTGTGTTTCACTCTTTATCAAGGTGTGCACATTTGTGACTGAATTCAGTAACACACATAGTAGATTTATATATTTGACAAAGATGGCAAGATACCCATCTTATGGTTGGTCATTTTGAATTTAAAATGTAGCCTGCAACACTTATTTATTCAGTTGTCTTATATCTAACCAATTTTGTTGGTTAGACAAGTTAATGCACATATCTTACATATCTTCCTAGTTAACTAGTTAATCTTCCTAGTTAGCTTTGACTTTCTGAAAGATAATGAGAGAACAAACAATAGATTTATAAATTGTTAATAGTGAACGTTGAATGTTTAATTAACTTTGAGGGGTTGCTTTCACTACTTTAATGTAAACAAGACTAGTCAATTATAGTATTACACCTGAACTAATCTCAATGTAGTTTATGTGAATTTCTGTGTGAATATTCCAAAAAACTTGTATAACTGACTGCGTAAACATTCAGTCTTTGCTGCTACCAAAAATTATTTGTTTTTGTATTTTTATTATTATGTGATTATTTATCAATAATTGTTGTGTGTTATTTGAATAGATGCAAATTAATTTATGCTGATGTTGCGGTGAAGAGTAAGAAAACAAAAATAGCAAAACCTTTGTTTTTGGATGGAATCAGTAGTGTAAGCTTGTAAAGATGAAGAGGCCTGAAGATGAATGAGAAGATGAGGAATTTGCCTATTCAGTACACTGATTAGCTAGTGTGTTATAATCTATTCCTATCAAATGTAAATAAAAATGGAACTACGATAGTAAGTAGATTTTAGTAGTAATGAACTCATTATGAAACTTAAATTAATTATTTCAACGATCACTGTTGAGTAATAATGCATTTCACTTTTATATAATGGATTTTCACAATCATTACTGTCAATCATTTGGGTGTATTTAGTTTTACCTCAACTAGTACACTGGTCACGGCAGTGTCATGCGCTTAAACAATCATCATATGTAATCAGTATGTGCACAATTATTCCATGATGCTGCAAGGTTAGTTTGTCGTGCAGTTGTACTGTGCCTGGCTGTTAAGTTTGATATCTGAGTTCAATTCTCATCCGATGCATTTTTTTTCAACCTCCAAGCGTGGCTTTGGACAGGCAGACAGACACGGCTCTTATTATAGTAAAGGTTACTGTTTTTAGAATAGCAAATTATACTAAGCAGAAACTGGCTAGCTTCTTTAGCTGCTGCTTTTCATGTTCATAAATCATTTGTACAGATAATTTCTGTGATTTGTTTTGAGCCCCTTATCAAAGAACAAAGCAGTCTTTTATAAACAATTACAGGAAAGTATGGCTGATACACTCAAGTGTAGAGTGGACAACTTCATAACTGCATTCGATTTGAAGAGTTTTAGTAATTTCTGTTAGTTTCATAATTTTAATGCCCCGATTCTTGAGCTCATTTTACAATAATAAGAATTTTACTGCCCTGTTACTGCCTTGAGAGCCTTGCTAGAGAGCTGTGAGCTTTTAGCGTGTCAATTTGATACATAGGGCCTACATGTAGTTGAGCTCCTATAACCCATAGTCTATAGCAAGTCAAGTGTTGAGATGGTGTATGCCATATAAGGCTACTGTTGACGCCTCTACAATGTAAATAATCCGTTCTGAGAATGTTTACGTTATAGGAATTTTACGTTATACGACCAGTAAAAACATGTAAATTGCCTAATTCGTTCCACTATCATCCCAAACTCACCCATTCGGCCCTTCAAATAGGAAAAAACTAAACTTGATTACTTTAATGACTGTAGCTGTACCGTACGGAATTTCTTACCGGAGCAAAAAGTTAGTACGAAGCAAAAACTTTACATAATTTTTTTACATTAAAATGTACTGTACAATTAATTACATTAAATGTACTGTACAATTAATTACATTAAATGTACTGTACAATTAATTAACTGTAGAAAGTTTATATTGATGAGATGATATTTATCCGACAGGTACCCTCTGGTCCCTGGTATTGCCAGAGATGTGAGATTAAGGAGGCTGGTGATGATGTTCGATGCTGTCTGTGTCCCAAGCGTGAAGGTATTTGAGCTATTTCTGCCCAGTGCATCGTTGGTGTGGTTTTTAAGCATCAAACACAAAAGCCACTGTACCTTGTGGATGTGCTAGTAAATAAATAAGGGATAATCAATATTGTTCCCATGATCACAATAGGAACAACGGTGCATCCTTTGGGGATCATCCTCTGTATGTTATCAGGTGACTGATGTCGTTTTTAACTTGGTATAACCATGCTTTCAACTTTCCTATGCATACTCCTCTGGGCATGGATGGAAAATATGCTCAAGTTGTCTACTTGTCAGAGAATGTCAGGTAGTTGTCACCAGTTCCCTTTACACAGTAGGGTAACAAATCAGAAATAGCTCACAATTTGATCCTACATTTTAGAAATATCTTAAATTATTTTAGGTAAGAGTTCAAACCCTTTATGATGCAATTTGTTTTTAACATCAAACCGTAAATTCAGACAGAGAAACAGAAGGATAGACAGTCACAGTTCTAATTATACTAAATATTGTATATGTAAATAGTCAGATTCATTGGCATATAAAACTATATAATAATGATAATCATATAAAATAGCTACTCTTATTACATGTTAAGAGTATCAAGGCTGAATCAAACTGGAGTTAAAGGAAGAGGCACTGAAAATAGTAGTATTGCAATGAGTACGAATGAGATTAGAGTTATTTCCTTTCAACAAATTGCTATTGGTGCAGTAATTGCTCAGTCAATAAGAAAAGGTCCCACAATACAGATCCAATAAAATCATTTTTAGCATTCACTGGGATAGTTATCTGACAAGCAGTTAGTTATCATACCATACTAGCATTATCTATTGATGAAGCTTAATAATGCATCTAGTATAGGCATATGCGGTATAGGCATAACCGGTATAGGCATACCCTGTGTAGCCATACCCGGTATAGGCATACCCGGTATAGGCATACCCGGTATAGGTATACTCGGTATAGGTATACTCGGTATAGGTATACTCGGTATAGGCATACCGAGTATAGGCATAAATATACTCATACTCTCTGTTGATGAGGTCTGTACAACTCATTTATTGCTTACCATCATGTACTGCAATAATCTCAAGACTATCGTAGCTCATCTACCATAGTAAAGATACGCGGTTGGAATTTTCCTATGTTATACGTGCCCCAAATACATACCCTTGTTTGTAGGGAATCGTGGAAATGTGGGAAACTGTTTTCCTACAGTTTCCTTTACAGTAGAATGTGAGGAATGTGAGATATTATAGCAACCAAAATTTGGAATGGTGTAATGCATATTGTGATATTTTGTAGCAAGGTATGAAAATATGTTACAGGTGGACTTAAACAAACCGAGGACAACAGGTGGGCCCATGTGCTTTGTGCCCTCTACTTACCTCACACAGAGTTTGGCAATATGGCTACCAAGGAGCCAATCATAGTTGCAAGTATACCTACCAACTCTTACAATAGTAAAACCTGCTATATATGCGAAGAGAATGGAGATTCTGAAAAGGACTATGGTATCTGTCTTGTGTGTGCCAAGCCTGCCTGCAAGGTCGCATTCCACGTCTCTTGCGGCCAGTCACACTCTCTACTCAGTGAAGAGCAAGGTTAGAGTCGTCTGTTCCTTCTATAGGTTGTGCCCTTGTCTCTCATCCTGAGGTCTTGAGAGTTTCATTGTACGCTTGTTGTAGTGGCTACAGAATGCTATAATATACAATAGCTGTAAGCCAGGATATATTGAACTTGTCTATTTGCTACATATTCCTTGCTATGCACGCCAACGAAATGCATTTATTGTGTGACCAATGTTTTGGTGACGTGTTGGCAACAAGGTATCGATGTGTTACTTTGAAATGAACATGTTGGTCTAAATAGGCAGAGATACAACCGCTGGTCGATCTCACTTTTATTAACCCTTTCACTGCCGTAGACGCATAAATGCGTTTTCGTGGGACCACTGCCATAGACGCTTTTTTGCGACTTTCCCAGCAATTGGGTAGTTATCTAATGTTATTATTCGTTGACAACATAACCCACGGTCTTTAAGACTTTAAAGAAATTGACAGTGTTGTCCGAAGATTTGTCTACAAAATTAGCCTAAAATAGCAAAGCAATTTTAAACTTTTGTTTGAGAATTTCTAATTTAAAAACAAACATTTTTTTGTGTGAGTTCATAAATTACCGCGCGAGTCAGAAAACAGGTAATTAGTTATGTTGATGACATTATAGCCAATTCTGATTTTCGTGATTATACAGATAATTAAAGTAGCAACACTGTCTCTAATAGTGGTGAAAGTAATAATTTTGTAAGAGTAAGGAACATTATGCAAGATCGTTTTAGCTTCGCATCGATCGTAGCTTCACATAGCTTTATCATTGCACAAAGTATAGATTCATTGAATTTTTGCATAGCAGTTGGTTAAAATGTTGGCAAAATAAAATATATAATAAAAATGTTCTAGATAGAGATTGAAATTGGAAAAAATACTGTTTACATATCATGAAGCAATATCAGCAATTTTCGGTAAAATGGCTGGCACTTGGCAGCAATGATATACAGCCCCCCAAGGATAGCCGACGGCTGTCATATGGGCGGGGTTTAATTATGGAGCTCTGTTAGGATTATGCTAGCCTGGGTTTCTGAGCTAACACAACTCTCGCGGGGCGATCGCATTGCCTTGTTAGGTTTTGAAAAACACGACTCGCCGTTATCATTTCATTAGCTCATTCAGTCAGTAGACCCGCGGTTCACAATAGCAAACATTGAATTTCTGCAATGTAGGGGTAATACCTAACTAAAATAATGTATCTATTGAAAATAAAACATTTCAAATTACCTACTTTTAGTAATTTTAAAATTAGTAAAGGTCGTAGTATATGCCTAAAGTTGAATATAATTACCCGAACAACGGCATTTTTTTAAAAGTTTTTTATTAATATTTTGCCACCCCTAATATAAAATGACAAAGTCTTTCATCGGTTTCACATTGTTTTACCTTGCCAATAAGATGGGACAGCAGGCAAAGCTGTGCATTGTAGTTTTCATACTCAAAATCTAAATGCAAAACCGAATTTGAGCCATTTTACGATTGCGACTATTTATTTCACGAATGCTTATGAATGGCAACTGACTGATCATAACGGTGACAATATTGGGATACTATATTTATTTGACAACAAAATGAATTTAACAGATAAGTAAAATAACCACTATAGTTCATAATATTCGTAAATTTACAAAGTGCTTTATTCAGCATATTTGTTTGTTCGGGTGCCGTGTTCGGGTTAATCCCAACAGAGCTTCATCATTAAACCCCGCCCATATGAGCGCCGTCAGCTATCCTTGGGGGGCTGTATATCATTGTTGGCAGATACCCGAATTTGTACATGGTTGGCTGTGAAAGGGTTAATTTCCAATAAAGGTTAGTTGGGTCCAAGATTGGCTTTCGACTGATGATGACAACATGACTAACAAAAATATTTTCACTTGTAACATATATTAAAGCAACAAGTATAGATAGATTCTGTTGATAAAGCATTTCAGATAAGTTTTTAATAATTAAGTTTGTTAAAATCTTTTTTTTCAATAGCTTCAATATTTTAGTCTTTGGTTGTTTTTGTCATCGGCATATGGCATCTTCACTTTGAGCAAAATATAGCACTGCAAAGAGCTATACAAACGCTATTGCTTTTACTATAAAAATATGGCACACCACAAATAGCTATACAAAAACTAATGTTATTACAATAAAAATATATTTACGATACTTCAATGACAATAATAGCGAATACAGGAAGGACATCGTTGCCTTAGCACAATAAAGACCAATTCTCCTTGGTCAATCAATTTGTCTGCTTAATGCTTTGTTTATTAGCATTGGTGGATGTAGCCACAGACAAATATTTACAGTACGCCTTGGTTAAGCTTTTCGTTGTTATGTGTAGCCACTAGCCTTAATTGGATGTGTCATATCATTTTGTTTCAAGATTTTTCTACTATAGGAATACCTACCAGAAAACTTCAAATGGAAGACATGGCACTGTATTTTTTACCTTTTCTCTATAGTGTTGTTTTATTAGAGGTGAAGTTTATTTAAAAGAGCGTGGTGCTCTAGGCTGTTAACTTTATGCCTATTAACTTTAGTTCAACTGTATTACGTAATTATACTGTATGTGAATAATTTAGTAAGTCAGCTCTGTGCATTTTCTGGTTTCATTCTGGTGTCATCTTGTCAGAGCTCTTCCGAAACAAAATTATAGAAGTTATCCTTCATGTAATAATCTTTTTATTTATATGTCCATATTGCAGCCATCTAGAGCACCAAGATCTTTGTCACATTCACATAACTCTGTTTCATATTTAAATACCTCTTTGTTACATATCCAATACTTCCTTGCTACTTATCCAATACCTCTTGCTACATATAAAATACCTCCTTGTTACATGTCAAATACCTCCTTGCTACATATCCAATACCTCCTTGCTACATATCCAATACTTCCTTGCTACATATCCAATACCTTCTTGCTACATATCAAATACCTCCTTGCTACATATCATATACCTTTTTGTTATATGTCAAATACCTCCCTGTTACATATAAAATACTTCCTTGTTACGTGTCAAATACCTCCTTGTTACATATCAAATACTTCCTTGCTACATATAAAATACTTCCTTGTTACATATCAAATATAGTCAAGTGGGGTAAGTGCACCATTGGGGCAAGTGCACCAGCTGTTGATATTTTATCAGCCAATCCCTGCATAGCTGTCTATGAGTTGCAGGACTATTACCCATGATCCTCCACAGGAAGCTATAGTCCCTGCATTCTGGATTTCAAATTTTTTGTGAAGTGAGCAACAAAAACGTAAATGCACTATTTAAGTAGTTGGCTTTAAATTTAGAGCTGTTCACTGATAATTTTATAACTTTCATTTTAGTGGATATTTGTTTTGGCTAACTATTGAGTGCAACTGGTGTCTATCCATAGAATACTTTTTTTCTTGTTTTAATCCAAACAAATAATTTTGTATTATTTTAACTGGGGTGGTGCACTTGCCCCTGATAATTTTAGAGACAGGGGCAAGTGCACCTATGTAGTACACATTAACATTAACCTATGTGCACCTTAATATATAACAAGGGCAGGGCAAGTGCACCACCCCCGCACCACCCGGCAAACATGTAGTTCTCCATCAAAAGAGACAGTTCAATCTCATTTTAAGTTCTCCAATCTCTATAGTCTTTTTTGTTATACTTTTGAGTTAGTCTATGTCAAATTTGTGGTTCACTTGAGTAAAACTGGTCACTTGAATTGCAATGGTATAGAATTACTAATTATTAAAATTTTGATGTTCAATACGATCAATATTTTAGTGGTGCGGTACAAGCTCAAAAAAACTTTTTATTTCATCTCTATTGAATTTTATATAATTTCAATATCAGCAATTTGGTGCATTTGCCTCTGTTTATCAACCAATGCATAACAATGGCAAATAAGGCTAGGTGGTGCGCTTACCCCTGTATATGGGGGTAAATGCACCACCTGGACACACATTTTTAGCGCTTCATATAAAGCAATGATATTTAATTAACAGTCTTTTAGTGCTGATATTCTTGCTCAGAACATTCTGGAGTTTCACAATGACAAATATTAGACTCAAATATTTGGTTAAAGCAAAGCAGTAAGACTGCGAAATTGAATTACCCTTTTTCGATGGTGTACTTACCCCACTTGACCCTACCTCCTTGTTACATATCAAATACTTCCTTGCTACATATAAAATACTTCCTTGTTACATATCAAATACCTCCTTGTTACATATCTAATACTTCGTTGCTACATATCAAATACTTCCTTGCTGCATATCAAATACCTCCTTGTTACGTGTCAAATACCTCCTTATTACATATCAAATACCTCCTTGTTACATATCAAATACTTCCTTGTTACATATCAAATACCTCCTTGTTACATATCAAATACTTCCTTGCTACATATCAAATACCCCCTTGTTACGTGTCAAATACCTCCTTATTACATATCAAATACCTCCTTGTTACATATCAAATACTTCCTTGTTACATATCAAATACCTCCTTGTTACATATCTAATACTTCCTTGCTACATATCAAATACTTCCTTACTGCATATCAAATACCTCCTTGTTACGTGTCAAATACCTCCTTATTACATATCAAATACCTCCTTGTTACATATCAAATACTTCCTTGCTACATATCAAATACCCCCTTGTTACGTGTCAAATACCTCCTTATTACATATCAAATACCTCCTTGTTACATATCAAATACCTCCTTGTTACATATCTAATACTTCCTTGCTACATATCAAATACTTCCTTACTGCATATCAAATATCTCCTTGTTACGTGTCAAATACCTCCTTATTACATATCAAATACCTCCTTGTTACATATCAAATACCTTCTTGCTACATATAAAATACTTCCTTGTTACATATCAGATACCTCCTTACTATATATCAAATACATCCTTGCCACATATCAAATACTTCCTTGCTACATATCAAATACCTCGCTACATACCAAATACCTCCTTGCTATATATCAAATACATCCTTGCTACATATCAAATACCTCCTTGTTACGTATCAAATTTAGATAACCCTATTTTGGTATATTATATAACTCTGTCGTTTATGCCACATTCGTATAATTCTGACTTTGCCGAATTAATCAAGTCATTTGAGTCATTCTTCGATTGTAGGAGGATCTGATAGTTCAGAGTATAGAGGCTACTGCCCAGCTCATTGCAAGAAAGGCAAATCTGGCAAAGACAGTCCCACTCACACTCAAGGTTTGATTGCTGCCATTTCTGTTGCTGTCAGCTTTTCCTAGCTACATTTTCTGGCTTCTAATTTGTGATTTATCTCAGATGTGAAAAATCAATCTTTAGGAGCGATGTGTATTTTGTGTAAAATGCCCGCGCTGTCTATTCTCAATGAACTGAGAGAAAACAGGGCAGGATGTATTGGAGGTAGCTTTCATCATCATAATGGTGGCCTCGGTGGGCATGTATTCAAGCTTTTAATGCAACTGTATGATCGCAATCAATATAACATATGAATTATCTGTAGTGCAAAGCAAATTAGAGGTCTTTTCATCTATCCCCAACCATTCCACCATCCAATTTTGCCCATCCTACTACCTCATTTCCTCATCTTTTTACCTATTTCTACCTATCCTAACACCACAATGTCTTCTGCTACGCTATCACATCGTTTACTGAATTGTTTACCGCACTTGAGCCTATCTGCTCACAGTAAAAGGCATGTGTTACAACCATCGACTTGTGGGAGTTATGTTCTTTGTCTGGCTATCACCCTTTCTCACAGGCCCGTATTCCCTGGGGCGGCTGGCCGGCTGAGCCGTCCCAACTTTTTAGGAACTTTCCGCGGCTAAGTACAGTCAAACTCGGATAACTCGCCCTCGGATAAAATGTAACATTCCATCTCAAACACAAGGTTAGCTCGAACGGATTTGTTTGCTCCGTTCCCACGCAATGATAAATTGCTTCAGATAACTCAACCTCAACATCATTTATTCGAAAAGTTATTTGCCCAACGGCTATGGAGACGGTTTTTATTGCTGTAGAATATCACTTTATTCGAAGCCATAGAGACAAACATCAACTTTTAGTAGTTCTTAGGCGTCATTATTATCATCATCAGTTGCAAAATATTCTTGTTAACGACCTTTATAAAGGTTTGCAAAATATCAAGTTTTACCAAACAACTTAAAATAAAATCGGCAAAATTGATTTTTGTTAAAACGCTCAAAAGAAAAAGATGTCTTTTTTCTGAGCGTTTTAACTGCGGTCAAGTTTTGCCTATTTTAATTTTAAAACGTCTCGTCAGTCACATCACCTAAAACAAAACAAATCTCAAAAAATAGAAAAAATGTTGCTACTTTCCGATAAAAAATTTTAAAACTTCACACGAGAGGCCCGGCTGAGGCCGTACATAAGAAAAACCTGTTGGGGGCTTACACCACCCCCCTCAACACCCCCAGGTGTTCATAACTAGTCGCCTAACATTAGCTGCCCCAACTTGCAACCAGTGAATACAGGCCTGCTTTCTCACTTTCATAGTACAGATAGATTCCTCAGTGGTTTGTATGGATGTTTTTTAAACTCAATGGTGCCCCTTCATAAGAAGTTACCTCTACTTATAAGTAGAGATGCCCCGATTCTAAATTCACCAGCCGATTCAGATACCGATTCGATATACCGATCCTTAATAAAAAATAATCCGATTCAGATACCGATTCAGATTCTTTAGCGTTGCATAGATAGTTGTTCATTTTATTATGGAAGTATAAATATAATGCAAAGAAAATATAAATATTAATGTATTTATTTGTTTGTATTTATGAAAAAAGATATACATGTATATATATTCACTTACTGACATACCGTGCATCTAATAACAAAACAGTCCATGTTTCTTAAAACATGTTATTATTAATGGTAATTACAGTTAGTGGTACAGCTTCTCTGTGATAATGAAGTCTCTCTTCTACTGCTGAACAAACTGCTGCGCCTGTACAAGTCTAAAGCAAATAAATGCATCTTTTAATTACCGTTAGTGATTCAATTATCTCAGTGAGACGTCTTTATCTTCTATCACTATCGATGTAGCCAGTCGTACCGAAGGATTCGCGCGCTACAGATGATGGAGGGCAGGCTAAACATCGAAAAGCCACTGAGGTTATTTTATGCGATACAAACGATACATCATATCGTCAGGATCAAGAGAGAGAGAGAGATAGATAACTTTATGCATTAACTGCTCAAATTACTTTCGCCATGCTAGTAAATAGAAACATTACACCGCATTCTTGTTGCTCGTTATGGTTCTCTTGTTCGTGATTGGCTGCAACAAATCATGTCGTTGTAATTGGGAAATACCGCACTTGGTGATTACATGTACGTCCTGACTAAAGCCAAAATATTGCGCAGCTGTGTGGATGTTTATTAGGCTATAGACATGAAATAGATTGTGTGACAGGCTTGGAAATCATTAGATAAAAGCAAGGAACTTGCAGCTGATGATTTGTTATTAAAGTAGCAGGCTAAAATACAGGTTTCTGCTAAATAGTTGATATGTAAAAAGTATCTGAAGTGTCCGATTTTTGAAGAAAAGATTGGCCGATACCGATTCAGATACTTAATACCCATATCGGCACCGATACTGATTCCGATATTGAAATCGGGGCAACTCTATTTATAAGTATATGTGTGCAGTGCAGCAGTGAATAGATATACAGTCATACTTCGACTTACAAGCTTAATTTGTTCCGAGACTGAGCTCGTATGTCAATTTAGTCTCATGTTGGTGCAATTTATTTACATATAGAACAATTAAATATATATTGATTGGATTCCATACTCTAAAAAATACAAATAAAACACTCAAAACAAGATATTGTAACAGAAAGAACATGTTGGTTATTGTCCTAACTTACCACATGCTTTTAAAAAGCAACAAACAAAAAAATGCAAGGTAATGTGATTAATTAAAATGTAAAATTAAATACATACAATAGCAGCCAACGCTAGCGTTTGCCAAGGAGGGAGATATAAGTTATCCTTCATTATAACAGTTGACGTTGATAAATTTGGATTTTACCAACGCTTTAAAAGACAAACTTAGAAGCAAACCTAAAAGCAAACATTCATTTTTAACTTAACGTAATGTAATTAAAATTTCTTCGGCGTTCATAGTTTGAAGTTTCTCGCTGGTTAGCTATTTTTTCTTTTGTTTCGCTCTCACGACCAGCCGGCCGTTTTAAGAGAAACCTATCTAAGGACGTTTGCCTTTGTCGCCTTTTCAACTTGTTGCGATTAGGACGAACACAGGTGTCGTCACCAAGGGTTAATGCACGACCACTAGCCAACTTGTCCGAATGTCTAATTTTATAGTTTTGATAGATAGCACAGGCCTTTTCACATAGCATCGTTTCAGTTACGCTGTCACCGGCCAATTGTTTATCTTTTATCCAATGCCTGAGCAGTCTCTTCATCAGCGGTCGTGAAGATCGCTGTGCCGTTTAGAAACTATAGTTAGTCCTTTTGCGAGCTAAATGCCCTGAATATAATCTTTCTGTTTGATAATTGTGGATGTATTTCTGTCATATTGCTGAGCTAGCTCAATCCACGCATACACATTTTGCATATTTTTCAATAGTTTTCCGTTTAATATCAATTGTTATCTTTTGCTTTTTCTTTGCATTATCTTTCATTTTACTGGCAAACTTTCGGTCTACGCACAGTACTTTTAATTCACATAAATCTGCACTAAAAATCGCGCACAAAATAACACGGTACAAAAGTATAACCTGAGCAGTTGAATAATACAGACTGATGCTGTTCTCATAAAACACCTCCGACATACTTGGCAACTGACTCAGGCGCTCGTATCTCGAACATGACTCGCATGTTAGTGCTAAAACTTGCTTAAAATCTGGCTCGTATCTCAATTTTCTCGTACGTCAGAGCACTCGTAAGTTGAAGTATTACTTTACATCATTCACTTGTTTATGCATTTTTTAGTTTGAAAAATAGTCAAGCTGCCAAATAATGTCAAAGCTAAAAATTAAACCATCAGTAGACGCATTTTATTACAAGACTACCCAAATGAAATTTAGAATTAAACCATCAGTAGACACATTTTATTACAAGACTACCCAAATGAAATTTAGAATTAAACCATCAGTAGACACATTTTATCACAAGACTACCCAAAGGAAACTTAAAATAAAACCATCAGTAGACACATTTTATTACAAGACTACCCAAATGAAATTTAGAATTAAACCATCAGTAGACACATTTTATCACAAGACTACCCAAAGGAAACTTAAAATTAAACCATCAGTAGACACATTTTATTACAAGACTACCCAAATGAAACTTAAAATTAAACCATCAGTAGACACATTTTATTACAAGACTACCCAAAGGAAACTTAGAATTAAACCATCAGTAGACACATTTTATTACAAGACTACCCAAATGAAACTTAAAATTAAACCATCAGTAGACACATTTTATTACAAGACTACCCAAAGGAAACTTAGAATTAAACCATCAGTAGACACATTTTATCACAAGACTACCCAAATGAAACTTAAAATTAAACCATCAGTAGACACATTTTATTACAAGACTACCCAAATGAAACTTAAAATTAAACCATCAGTAGACACATTTTATCACAAGACTACCCAAAGGAAACTTAAAATTAAACCATCAGTAGACACATTTTATTACAAGACTACCCAAATGAAACTTAAAATTAAACCATCAGTAGACACATTTTATTACAAGACTACCCAAAGGAAACTTAGAATTAAACCATCAGTAGACACATTTTATTACAAGACTACCCAAATGAAACTTAAAATTAAACCATCAGTAGACACATTTTATTACAAGACTACCCAAAGGAAACTTAGAATTAAACCATCAGTAGACACATTTTATCACAAGACTACCCAAATGAAACTTAAAATTAAACCATCAGTAGACACATTTTATTACAAGACTACCCAAATGAAACTTAAAATTAAACCATCAGTAGACACATTTTATTACAAGACTACCCAAAGGAAACTTAGAATTAAACCATCAGTAGACACATTTTATTACAAGACTACCCAAATGAAATTTAGAATTAAACCATCAGTAGACACATTTTATCACAAGACTACCCAAAGGAAACTTAAAATTAAACCATCAGTAGATACATTTTATTACAAGACTACCCAAATGAAACTTAAAATTAAACCATCAGTAGACACATTTTATTACAAGACTACCCAAAGGAAACTTAGAATTAAACCATCAGTAGACACATTTTATCACAAGACTACCCAAAGGAAACTTAAAATTAAACCATCAGTAGACACATTTTATTACAAGACTACCCAAATGAAACTTAAAATTAAACCATCAGTAGACACATTTTATTACAAGACTACCCAAAGGAAACTTAGAATTAAACCATCAGTAGACACATTTTATTACAAGACTACCCAAATGAAATTTAGAATTAAACCATCAGTAGACACATTTTATCACAAGACTACCCAAAGAAAACTTAAAATTAAACCATCAGTAGACACATTTTATCACAAGACTACCCAAAGAAAACTTAAAATTAAACCATCAGTAGACACATTTTATTACAAGACTACCCAAAGGAAACTTAAAATTAAACCATCAGTAGACACATTTTATCACAAGACTACCCAAAGAAAACTTAAAATTAAACCATCAGTAGACACATTTTATTACAAGACTACCCAAATGAAACTTAAAATTAAACCATCAGTAGACACATTTTATTACAAGACTACCCAAAGGAAACTTAGAATTAAACCATCAGTAGACACATTTTATTACAAGACTACCCAAATGAAATTTAGAATTAAACCATCAGTAGACACATTTTATCACAAGACTACCCAAAGAAAACTTAAAATTAAACCATCAGTAGACACATTTTATCACAAGACTACCCAAAGAAAACTTAAAATTAAACCATCAGTAGACACATTTTATCACAAGACTACCCAAAGGAAACTTAAATGAAATTTTGTTCCAGGTCGTCAGTCAGTCATTGACTGTTATTGTTACTAAGTTATTGTCAGTTGTGATGACTGCTCATCACAACTGTACAACATATACAACACTTGTACCACTTGTTGTATCTGCTCATCTATATACTAGAAATTCCCTGTCATACAGCCCACTACCAAAGTGATAATGGAAAAAGAAAGGATACTGCCGGTTAAGAAATGCAATACATGTACAGTATTAGCAGTCAAATGGCACTGCAGTGCAATATGAGAACTGCAATGGTAGCTGCAATGGTAGCTGTAATGTATTGGGTGTTATTATGTACAACAAACAGCAATAATGAAAGGAAAAGATTATATGTTTATATCTCTCCCCTGCAATAGGAGAAATGCAATATTAGAAGTAAAATGGCAAGCTGCTGTGTAATATACACAGGCTGGGGGGGCTGTATATCATTGGTCATAGCGGACAATATCAAGAAGTTGTGATATTTATCTAGATTTCTGTATTTATATCTAAAAAATTATGCTGAATTGAAAAATCTAAACAGATTTTAGCTGGTTGTCATAGAAATAGATGTATATCTATAAGAAAATGTAGGCCTATTACTTAATTTTGCAGATATTAAAAACGGCTTGGCAGTACCGCGATATTGGGCACAGCCGCAGTATCATCAACAAAATCTTTAGAAAAATAATAACAGTACCATATTGCACACCATCGTTCACTATATACTTCGATCTTGTAAATTCGAATGATTATTCTTATAACTAAATATTATAATAATCTTATAAAATCGAATAATTATTACAATTAAATATTGTAATAATCTTATAAGAATTGTTAGAAAAGTATCATCGTCATTCCCTTTACTTTCACTGCTTTGGACATCAGTTGGAATACTAAAGTACTCATTATAAGTGTCCAAAATGTCAGAGTCCGGTAGAATCGGCAAAAAAGAAATGGTTACTTTACTACAGTACTTTAAGTAATTACAGAAAACTTCGGCAATTGGACAATGCCATAGACTGGTGAAATGTGCACATTTTTTTCGTGAAATGCGCACAACTCAATGGTTCTACTCTCTGTCGCAAGGCCTTATTGGCGTTTCGTTGGCCGGTCTTAATTTTGATTAAAAAAGGTTTGTCAAGTTTTAATGGCTATTTTAGGCCAAATTAATCTGTCTATTTATGTATAATCCGATCCGATGGGTTAGTTTTAGGATATTGCGTCAACTTTTCAAAGACTTGGTTACATATTTAAATAGATTTATGTGTTTTGTATCATAATTGTACTTAAACGACTCTACACAAAAATGGTTAAATTTTTTGATGGGATTTCGGTACAAGGGTTTGGTAATGGCTGTTGACGGATAATTTTTTGGGAGTTGTGTGCGCATATGCATTTATCATAAAGCTCCCAAACAATCGCTTCGCTCGTGTTTGGTCGTGGGATAAGTGAAACTAGTGAAACTCCGTATATGTGTTTGTGTATGGGTGTGTGGGCGTGTGTTCTCTATAAAAACCAAATACCTATAAAAACCTCCCCCTCCTCGAAGGGGCGGTGGAACTACAACAGACATTTCTTGATGGGAATGATGCTAAATACAATTTCGTTATAGTATAGGCTGCTGAGAGTAGACAGAAAATATAATAATACGTTACATATATTTAATAAACATGATATCAATTTGACAAAATTTGATCACGCCTAAATATTTTCATGCACTGTTGAATCATACTTTATCCAAACACTTCTTTTTATACGTATACTTCAATATGAATTATTAACACAAATTTTTCGAAAAATTAATATTCAAATTAAAAAAAGTTGTATCATACTAATTTAGACAATTCTGATAAAATATGTACTTGTAGTTGATATCAATATTTTAACTAGTGCAGTTTGCTTATAGAAAGTGGTACTAGGTTTTTAGCACACTTTTAGCTTAACAGAATATTTAAAAAAATTTAGAAAAAAAAGTTAGAACAAGTTTTTTGAGCTTTTATCAAATGAATAGCCAAGATGCCATATTTTGACTGAAAAATGGCCAAAAAGGTGACCTTTTGAAAATATTTCTTGATTTTTCACCCAAACTCACTATTTTACTAGTTCCGTGTTTACTAATTCCATGTTTACTAATTCTTTGTTAACTAATTCTTTGTTTAAATCTCTTACTATTGTTAATAGATTAGAAAATTTTGTTTGATTTCTTAATCTTATTTATATCTATGCTTTGATTGTATGTTTGTTGTATGTATGTTGTTGTATGTATGTTTGTTGTATTTTAAAAATTACTAGAATGAAAGAATAAAAATTATGCAAGTTGTACTTTTCACCCTGTTAATGCCGGGTGTCTGTTAGTTTCTCATAAATGTGTCACAAACTCGAGCATCATGCATGTATGATTTTCCATTCAAATATTATTTATAACCATAGTTTTACTGACTTCACTAATCGCCAATGCAATGCGATCAGCTCTTCTAGAAATGGCCACTTTCAGGGCATAGCTCATGATAGGTATTATTCTTTGCATATAGCAATTGATCCTTCCAATCATCTGCATGCATTACTAGTCAGCTGCGAGTGGATCCAGGCATAACACACATTATTCTTAAAATATACTAGCGACATATATACTAGCAACTACATATACTATCAACTGTCATGGCTGTTTCTAGGTAAGAATGACGCGGGTAGTGGAACTGAAGATAAGAGCAACTTTTCTGTCCCTTTATCAGGTGAGCGCAACTCTAATCATTACTGACTCACTCGTACTCAATAGCTTTCCATCACTACTGTTGATTATCTGATAAATGAATTTTGTTCGTATAGTTGAATATTTGACTCTTGGCAGTCGAAGTGGTAGAGAAGCCCAAGTCACGCTCTCGAGCCAAACCCCAGGCTAGCAATGCCAATGGACCAAAGCCAAAGAGAACGAGAAAGCCTCCAACAAAAAAGAGTGCAGGTATGTAATTGGGTCTTCATGCAAAAATGTCTTGTTGAATGCTGTAAATTGCCTTGAATATGTGTTTGTTTTGGAGCCAGAGTCATTGGCAGGCTTTTCAAGATGTTATGTTTCATTTCTAAACCATTCGCGCTGTGCTTGGTCAACCAATGATCTGGATTGTGAGACACAAATGTGGGTTAACATTTGGTCAAAGCATGACCATCGATGGCTGCTATAAAGGTTTAGTGTTTAACACATTGTAGAGAAAAGAGATAGTCAATATTAGCACTATTCCGTGAATATTGCTAATATATTGCCACTATTCTGTTTAACACTCTCTGTGTGATATCACTTCTGTTCCATCAATTGGTAAAGGTTTGCCACTGAAGCTATATGATGCTTTATATAGAGTACACTGATGATGCATCAATCAGGTGTTCCTTTTACCGACCTCAGTCGAAGAACCCATCATACAATGATTAACCATGCTTTAACATCCTGACTCATTTCTGTACATCGGCCAATCAAATCTTGGATGCAAAGTTGTTTTTTTCATAACTGATTATGAAGCCGAGCCTTAGCTTTTATGCATACATTAGATTCCTGGAAAGCGGTATAAATGCTAATAGTGTACTCTCACTGCGCAAATATGTGATACATGAAAAGTTTCGTACTTCTGGTTTGTTATTTGCAAGTTAGGAACAGGAGTACACCTAGTTTACAGTTCTCTAAACATGTTCCTCACTGATGTGGTCTATCACATCACAATCAAATGTGTATCCCTAAATCTCCTGCACTTGTACAAATCATATGTAAGAACCTGTGCGGTGTTTTCTCAGTCAGCCTTAGTGCAATATATTTCTTATGGACTGTTGTATTACCCTAGGACACTTATGTATTCGCGGCATCTAACTTTCGCGTTTTCGCAGTGTCATCCTCTCGCGAAAATTTAATGAGTGAAACTAAACTATCATAACGAACGAGCGAAAACGCGAAGTTAAATAGCTTCGTTCATTGATATCCACAATAAAATCGTAATATTAGAAATGCAGGCAATTTTCGTCTGTGGTTGGGATAAATGGGAAATTTCTGGTAAACTCATTATAGCTGATACACCGACTGAGCAGCATGGCAAAGCAAATTAAGATTATATCAGTTTAGTCACCGAATTTGTAACTGATAAGGATGAAAGTCTGGTAGGTGAAGTCATAAAATTGAAGAATAATTATTGTAGTGATGAATTTTATTACCATCCAAAAACAATATCAACCCTCATCAGGTCCAACCACATTATCTCTTTCACTGCCAACCATGTACAAATTCGTTACCGGCCTAGTGCCAGCCATTTTACCGAAATTGCCGATATTGCTGCATGATATGTATACAGTATTTTTCAAGTTCTACTTTAATTATCTGTTTAATCACGAAAATCTAAATTGGCTATTATGTCATCAACAACTAATTACCTGTTTTATGACTCGCGCGGGGTAGTTAATGAACTCACAGAAAAATGTTCGTTTTTAAATTAGAAATTCTCAAACAAAAGTTTAAAATTGCTTCATTGTTTTAGGCTGATTTTATAGAGAAATCTTTGGACAACACAGTCAATTTCATAAAACTCTTAAAGACCGTGGGTTATGTGGTCAACAAATAATAAAATCAGGTTACCACACAATTGCTGAGAAAGTCCAAAAATGCGTTTATGGCAGTGACCCCTAGAAAACGCATAAATGCGTTTATGGCAGCGTAAGGGTTATACAGTTTTGGTTGTGAAGTTGGTTGTTACCTATCTATTTTCTTCTTCTTGGGATTCGAGTGTGAAAGTCACGGCAGGAGGGACCTAGATGTCATTGATAGTCTAAGAAACAAATGGCAGCAAGTGATCAAATTGAATTGTCGATCTCACCCACACATTTCAACCTGTGGTTTACAAATACGAACTATTCCCAAATTGAATTTTTCTCTTCTTAGTGAACTGGACCTGAGGAATGTAATGTTTTTTCCACTGCATTTATTTTCACATCACTATATTTTCGCACTCATCAGAGCCGCGAAATTAAGTTGCAGCGAAATTTCACTCTGTGTGCTACTCACGAAACTAAATACTAGCGAAATATAAGTGTCCTAGGGTATTACATTTACGGTCAAACCTCGACTTATGACCTCAACATCCTAATTTGTCAACATATGACATTGAGTTTGAGTGGTAGTTGTCTTGACCTACGTATGAAATTATTTTCAGTTTACGATGTACTAGGCGAATGCCCATTGCTGCATGGGTAGTAAAAAAGGTTTTTGCTTACAAATTTCATTTTTAATCAACGTATACAACATTTACCATTCTAACTTAAAAATGAAGGTGTTCGTTTATTTCTGTTTGCTTATAAGTTTGATAAAGTTTAGCCTATACATATATTTATAGCATTTCGGAAACATTCGGGCACATATTTTTCTTCTAGTGCGCTGGTAGCCCCTGCACCATTAAAGACTGACAGGTTTTATAAGGATGTCCACAATTATTCCATAATATGGCCGCGTCGTGGAGTGGTTAGTGTGCTTGTCTGCAAAACTGGTGTTTCCGAGTTCAATTCCAGTAGATTCATGAGGGAAAAATTAAAAGTGATGCGAGGAAGAGAATATCTGAGGTCGGTGAAAGTTGAGAAGTTGGAGCTAATAATTCATAAAGTTAATTAATACTATGTCAGACGTCTCCATATTTTTTCCAAACTCTACCTAATGCACCATCTATCTATCTCTTATATTGCCATGATAATACCCTAGGACACTTATGTATTTGCCTCATCTAACTTTCGCGTTTTCGCGGAGTCATCCTCTCGCGAAAATTTCATGTGCGAAACTTAACTATCATAACGAACGAGCGAAAACGCGAAATTAAATAGCATTGTTCATTGATAGTCCAAGAAACAAATGGCAGCAAACGATCAAATTGCATTATCGACCTCGCCCACACCATTCTACCTGCGGTTTACAATTATAAACTAGTCCCAAATTGAAATTTTTTCTTATTGGTGAACCAGGCCCGTATTCCTTGGGACGGCTGGCCGGCTGAGCCGTCCCAACTTTTTAGGAACTTTCCGCGGCTAAGTACAGTCAAACTCGGATAACTCGCCCTCGGATAAAATGTAACATCTCATCTCAAACACAAGGTTAACTCGAACGGATTTGTTTGGTCCATTCCCACGCAATGATAAATTGCTTCAGATAACTCGACCTCAACATCATTTATTCGAAAAGTTATTTGTCCAACGGCTATGGAGACAGTTTTTATCGCTGTAGAATATCACTCTATTCGAAGCCATAGAGACAAACATCAACTTTTAGTAGTTCTTAGGCGTCATTATCATCATCAGTTGCAAAATATTCTTGTTAACAACCTTTATAAAGGTTTGCAAAATATCAAGTTTTACCAAACAACTTAAAATAAAATCGGCAAAATTGATCTTTATTAAAACGCTCAAAATAAAAAGATGTCTTTTTTCTGAGCGTTTTAACTGCGGTTTTGCCTATTTTAATTTAAAAACGTCTCGTCAGTCACATCACCTAAAACAAAACAAATCTCAAAAATAGAAAAATGTTGCTACTTTCCGATAAAAATTTTTAAAACTTCACACGAGAGGCCCGGCTGAGGCTGTACATAAGAAAAACCTGTTGGGGGCTTACACCACCCCCTCAACACCCCCAGGTGTTCATAACTAGTCGCCTAACATTAGCTGCCCCAACTTGCAACCAGTGCATACAGGCCTGCGGTGAACTGAACCTGAGGAATCTAATTATGTTTGTTTCACTGCATTTATTTTCACATCACTATATTTTCGCACTCATCAGAGCTGCGAAATTAAGCTGCAGTGAAATTTTACTCTGTATGCTACTCACGAAACTAAATACTAGCAAAATATAAGTGTCCTAGGGTAGATCAATTCTCTTTCGTTTAACGTAAAGCCAACTTGGTAAGTACCTTTTGTATTGATTATTGATTTGCTAATCTATAATGAAAGTTTTTTATGTCTAGTGTTTTACATCTAGATAAACCTCATTGTTTGTCGTCCGTATGTTCAATAATCTATCGTGATAAAGTTAGGGATGGAAAAACGCTTCTCACTGGAATTGAACGCAGAAACTCTGGTTCTGCGAACAGGCGTACTATCCACTATGCCACACGGCCTACCTGCCATACTGTGGAATAATTGTGCGCACACTTATTACATCTCCCAATCTTGAACGGCGATTGGTTAAAATACACACGCTTCAGTACATTTGAACTACTAGAAGAAAAGTATGTGCCCAGACTTCTATACAGAATATGTGCCCCAAAATGCTATGTTTTCTATCTACGGTATATATATTTCTCAGTTTGTCTTCTGTTTTCGGTATGTCTAGCTACAGCTATTGAAATTTTGGAATTAAAATTCCACGTTTGAATGGACTAGAACTCACGACGATTGCATCCTCAATTTTTATCTGAGTGCTCTACCACTGAGCTACATAAGGCATATTGCGCAATGAAGCTATCATATTTCAGATATTCTATACGCATGATAGCTATTTTAGCATTGCACCCACACATTATTTTGCTTATTTTAGGAACTAAGCATATGCAACACGATGCTTTTTCTTTTTTTTCGTTAAGGCAAATTTGTTCCGCCCCACGATATCAACAAGAATTTATCTCGAACTTAAAATTTGGCGATTTGTGCACTGATCATATACGTTAGTAAAAGATATACGTCGCTGAACTCGCCATGGCGAGTTATCCGGTATCCGCTATAATAAAAGCCATTTGCAAATGGATAAAGCATAAAACTTTTGTTAAAAGTTTGAAGTTTACTCTAAAATACATACTAAAACTTTCTTCATGTATGTGGTTAGTAAATTAAATTCATTTAGGGTAGATTTAGCATTTATGATACACGTCTGTCACGAAGGTAAGAACTCTCCGCGTAGTAGCCTACATTGTAATGTTATACTATCTTGCAGATTATAACCACAAAATGCACTAAAGTCATTGTAGGTACCTATAGTGACTAAGGTTAACATAGTATTTTGTTACTATTTTTAATGAAGATTTTTACCAGGAGGTGATTGCATTAGATTATCATTATGGGTTTCTATACCACTCTATGTACGTCTATGGCCTACGATATTTTCGCATGCCAACACTGAAACCACGGAAATCATAATTGTATACCAAATAATTTTTTATTGTAACTGTAGCGAAATAGATTATATTTAGCCATTACTTGCTAATGATTTTACATTTAAACACCTTTACATTTTTATTTTTCCTTTTAATTTATTTCAACGAAACCCTTATTTCAAGTTATAAAATTTTGAATTTACAGTTGTTTGAAAACCTTTACAGTTGTTTTATTTATTTTTAATTTAGTTGTCCTGCACAAAACATTTTTTTCGTGATAAGAAATGTGAAAGTTACAGTTGTTTGACAATGTTTGAAAACCTTTACAGTTGTTTTTATTTTCTCTTAAATTATTTCAAATCCACAAAACACTTTTCTCATGATATGTAGTTTGAAAATTAGAATGGCGAATGTTGTTATATGTTAAATACAAACCAATTTTCTGACCAGACTTATATTACCCGGGCAACGCTGGGTAGTTCAGCTATTATATATACATTTCTCAAAGTTCATTTGTCTGTGCATTTCTAGCTATAACCATTTAAATCTTGGAATTAAATTCTACATTCCGATGGATTTGAACTCATGGAGTATGCAACCACAAGTTCCAAATCCGTGCGCTCTACCACTGAGCTATATAAGGTGTATTGATCAAAACATCATATACCGTATAGCGTCTGTGCACTCTAAATGACGCATTATTTGAAACTCTATAAATTCTATTAACTCTATGAAACACAATGCTTTTGCATGTTTTCTTGAACTTCTATTTTCAGTAAGGTTTAATTGCTATATCGCGGTCAAGGCCAACTCTTTTCACGCCGACAATTGTATTATCTTCATAGGAAAAGCCTCTACATTCTCTCTCCGTTCGGTCAGACAAAGACAGTATGATGTCTCATTTTCACATTTGTACCAGTATCTAGAGGTACCAGTATTGTCGTATTCCAAGTTTTGATGGATAGCTTCTGCTGGAACAGTAACCTATTTTTATACGCATACGCACGCACATACAGTATGCCCGAATTGTTATTATTAATTCAACATATTCAGGATTTTTATTTTATTTTTTCAGTTTGTATTAATTGTATCATTACCAAATCATCTTTTATTGTAATTGTAGCATAAAGACTTAATTTAGCTATTGCTAACTGGTTCAAATTTACATTTAAACTCTTTCATAGTTATTTTATTTTTTTTAAATTTATTTGACCTGCACAAACCTTTGCTTCATGATATGAAGTTTGAAAGTTAGAATGGAAAATGTTGTTATATGTTAAATACAAATCAATTTTGTGCCCAAAGGCTTTTTTATTACCCGGGCAACGCCGAGTAATAAGTTAGTCTGCCCTTTGGTATGTCCAGCTAAGTGTAGCTATTAAAATCTTGGAATGAAGAATCCGTATTGCAAAAGATTTGATCTCAAACCTTCTGTTGGCCTCTCAAGTCTCTTACCAATTAAGCCACACGAGCTTGATGGATTAATCGGGCGATATGCATGTATGTCACTATGTGGGTAAAAATACGCTACCACTCTCCGTTATGGCGCAATGTCATTCTATGCATTAGTAAGAGCTTACTTAAATTAGTCATGGGCAATGTGCCAGGCTAATGGCAAGTGGCATTATTTATTTGAGTTTATAAGTGTGTCATTTCTATCACTGCTTATAAGCTGATTTTTAATACCCGTGCAACACAGGAATTTCCGCCAGTATATGTCTATACATGTATAGCATAAACTTAGACTTATAAGCGCACAGAAAAATAAACAAACACCTTCATTTAAATGTTAGAATCGTATATTTTGATTTAAAATATTTTTTTTGCAAACACTTTTTTATTACCTGTGCAGCATCAGGCATTCTGTTAGTAGTTGTATATAACACATTTGTTTTAACGTCATATGTGATTATCAGAAGTACTTATTGATACACAAGCAGTGAGCCCTGTGATGCTCGGGATTTTTTTTCATTTAATCAGATGTCCTGTCATTGGGTGTTTAGGAAGCTGGTTCTTGGGCACCAGGCCGAGTTTCGAAACTAACAATTTTTAGCAACCCGGAGGAGATGCTTGTGAAGTATGTTGGAAAATATGTTGGAAAAGTTGGGAAAAATATTGAAACACAGCTTTTATTCGGACTAACAGACAAACACGGTGACAAAGTGGGATTTAGTTATATAAATGTAGACTAAAGTGCTATAGAACAAGTTAAACTAACTACAATGTGTTCTTATAAGAATGTTTGCTCTAACACATGACGGTTTTGACATACAAAGTAAATATAAAAATGGATTAACTTTTTATGCTTAAGTTTGATATTACTCATTGTATCCTATACACAATGGTACTTGTAAAGCTCTCGCTTAGCTTCATTTCTTTGTATCACTTGCAGCAACGCTGTCTAAAATAAGTCCCATGATGAAATCTCCTCTAAGGTCACCACTCAGGTCTCCATCAATGCGGTCTCCAACTCTACTCTCTCCAGGACTCTCTCCAATCAGTGGGTTCACATTTACCTCTAGTTAAACGACCATCCTGAATAGCTTTACGTTACAGATGCTGCCGTGAAATGAGCATCGATATACCGAGAATATGCTACTCTGCTTAGCACAGTTACTCCTTAGGTTTTTACATGTACCTAGAGCATTATGGTTATTGCAAAAGGTTTGATAGTAATTGTGCCGCTGTGCTGGTAAACATCTTTACTGCATGACATTCACAAACAGGTATTATGGCATCTACCTGCTATGTCATCTACCGTAATTTCCGGCGTACAAGTCGATCCGGCGTATGTCGAGGTCTAGAGTTTGGTTTAAAAATCATGGTTTTGACTTGTACCTGCTGTATAAGTAACCACCTTCTCTGGCTCAAATCACTTGATTGCTCTTAGTTATGTTGGTGTCAGAGGCAGGTGATGCGTAGCTGAGGAAATGGCATTAAAAATGCCATCAGCTAAAACGCCCTTGTTGTTGCGTGCCGTCTGCAATACAACCATTAATAAAAGAACGAGAGAAGGCAGTTCTGGTGCACAAAAAGCAGCGCTTCACCATCGTATTGGCCTGCCTCGCTTCTGATAATATGCTTTTAAGAGGAAAGCAATCCCGCAAGAAAGATTTCTTTTTGGAATTATGATTCAGGTACAAGAAAAAGGATGAATGGATAATAGTGAATGTGTCAAATGGATTACCCAAGTGTGAGCTTGTAGGCAGATGCTACGAAAAAGCATTGAAGAAAAATATGAAATAAAGATTTATTTGAGTGGTGAGAATTGGGACTTCGTGTTTTTCCATCTCATTTTAAGTAGGTTTACTAGTATTTTAATATTTTATAAAAAAATCCTTATATGTCATATCATGTAATTTTGATTTGCGATGGTTTTTTGAAGTTGAATTTTACTATGATTTGTGTCATAAAAACTGTGACCTGTATAAGTCGAGGATGGATTTTTGTGCTTGAAATTCGGTGTCAAATGTTCGACTTACGGTACATGTATATCATTGCACTCGGAAAGTTTGCCTATGCTCTATACACCATGATATTTTTAGGTTTGCTTCCAACAACATCTGCACGAGGGTTACTGGAACAACAGTTCGAAATGGGTGAGCTTCCAATGCATATGCACACTGCACTGCATCAAACCCTTGTGTACTGTCCATCAAACCCTTGTGTACTGTCCATCAAACCCTTGTGTACTGTCCATCAAACCCTTGTGTACTGTCCATCAAACCCTTGTGTACTGTCCATCAAATCCTTGTGTACTGTCCATCAAACCCTTGTGTACTGTCTCATACCCCCATATATATTGTCGCATTAGATTTAAGCAAAAGTAGTGCATTACACCTACCCATGCCACACCTACCCATGCCACACCTACCCATGCCACACCTACCCATGCCACACCTACCCATGCCACACCTACCTATGCCATACCTACCCATGCCATACCTACCCATGCCACACTTACCCATGCCACACCTACCCATGCCACACCTACCCATGCCACACCTACCCATGCCACACCTACCCATGCCACACCTACCCATGCCATACCTACCCATGCCACACCTACCCATGCCACACCTACCCATGCCACACCTACCCATGCCACACCTACCCATGCCGCACCTACCCATGCCACACCTACTCATGCCACACCTATCCCAACTACCACATTAAAACCTTGTTTAAGACATGCACAAGCCCTCATATGCTAGTTAATTGTGTGCGCATGCAGTTTTTATTTCATCTACATGCATTACATACTGTACTTACTTTAGCTATATCACAATTTGTAACTGTAAGCCTGTATACAATTGCATTAGTTTTACACGTATGTGCATATTATTTAGTAAATTGTCGGCACAGTCTGGGACACCTGATTGCAGCGCAGACTTAAGACTGAGTCAAACTTATGTTTCAACAACAGTCATAGTTTAAAATCAAATACCTGAATGGATTCTCAGTCTAAATTGCAATGTCTAACTATAAATGTGTTCAATTATTGTTTGATGTGTTAGGTTTAAGGTGTGAGGGTATTGTGGAGCATGTAGCGGGAAGAGTGATTTTCTGTTAGTTTATGGTAGAGAAATAATGTTTTGTTGCCAGGAGGCTGCGCAGACAAAGATTATTTGCCGCTATTTATTAAACAAAAATTCATTTGGGAGCTATATCACTGGTCTGTATCCTTGAGGGTTGAGTCTGATATAGTCATACTCTGCTGTATATATACTTGAGTCTGATTTAGTCATACTCTTCTGTATATATTCTGAGTCTGATATAGTCATTCTATTCTGTGTATATACTTGAGTCTGATTTAGTCATTCTTTTCTGTATATATACTTGAGTCTGATTCAGTCATACTTTTCGTATATATACTTGTGTCTGATTTAGTTATTCTCTTCTGTATATACACTTGAGTCTGATTTATTCATACTCTTCTGTATATATACTTGTGTCTGATTTAGTCATACTATTCTGTGTATATACTTGAGTCTGATTTAGTCATTCTATTCTGCATATATACTCGAGTCTGATATAGTCATACTCTTCTGTATATATACTTGAGTCTGATTTAGTCATACTCTTCTGTATATATACTCGAGTCTGATATAGTCATACTTTTCTGTATATATACATGTATTTTCTGTTTCCTATCAAAGTTTAAACTGGCTTTGCAGGGCAGAAGATGCTCGAGAGTCAGGCCCCTCTAGACATCGCACAGCTGCTCAACTGCATTGGCAAGATACAGCAGGAAAATTTGGCCTTAGAAGCTGAGCTTCAGCAGCTGACAAGCAGGAGGGACCATCTTGTGAGCGTCAATGCCCGGCTCACTCTTCCTATGAACACAGTCTCTATGCCTAGCTCGACTCAAAGCACTGCCACACCTGCCATGCTCACTAATGGGTATGTGTAACATCTTATAGTGGAGCTAGTTTATTAAATGTTTATCTTCAAGTATAAACATTTGGCCAGATTTACATGCAACTTGTCCTAGGTTTCCTCTTTCAGTAATTGCCTCACAATAAGTTCGACGTAAATACATTACAATATATTACAAGTAGTTGCATCACATTATATTCAAAGTAATTGCATCACTGTATATTACCAATGATTGCATCACAGTGATTGCAAATTCTCGCTTCTCTAAATGAGGATATCTATACAAAGTTTCTCACCAATGCCTTTAATGCTTTTAGATTATCTATATACAGTCAAACTCGAATTACTCGCCCTCGGATAGCTCGAAAACATGGTTAACTTGAACGGCTTGGTTTGGTCCGTTCCCACGCAATGATAAATTGCTTTAGATAACTCGACCTCAACTTCGTTAACTCAAACAGATTTTTGCCCAATGGATACTGAGACGGTAGTTATCGCTTTAGAATATCACTGTATTCCCAGCCATAGAGTTAAACCTGAACTTTTAGTATTTCTTAGGCGCCGTTATTACTATCTTCGGCAAAATATTTTCGTTAACTACTTTTCTAAAGGTTTGCAAAAAATCAAGTTTTACCAAACATCCGCTGAGCGATGGCTCTTTGAAAGCAAGGAAAAGTGAGATAACCTCCGGATAAACTTAAAGAAAAATCGGCACAGTTGATCTTGGTTAAAACGCTCAAAAGAAAAAAATGTACTTTCTTCTGAGCATCTCAACAGTGATCAAGTTTTGCCAATTTTAATCTGAAAACGTCCTGGCAGTCGCATCACCTAAAACAACGAACAAATCTCAAGTGATAGAAAAGTCCCTATACTTTCTGATAAACTTTTTTTAAACTTCACATTAGAAGCCTTTTAATTTGCACAAGCCATCTATGCTTTTGATTTATATATAGTTTGTATATGTACATGTATCCACTAATAAATACATGGACTTGTGACAGTGCTCTGATAACTTGAACGCTCTGATAACTCGAACACTTTCGCTCGGTCCCGGGAAGTTTGAGTTATCCGAGTTTGCCTGTATATAAATCTCAGTGTCTGTCATTTGTGTGTCCAGTTATAGCGATAAAGTTTTAGGTACAAAAAGTTTGATCTCGGATTTGATTTCGGTACCTTCAGGTATGCAGACCAGCGATCTACGTAATCCACTACGATGTCCAATTGATGGTAGCAATGAAGGATAGTGATGACATTCTTTGCATCATTTAAAATACTCACCCTTAAAACACTTAAGGTTATTAACTAGCACGCTTGATCGTTACGCTTGATCGTTACGCTTGATCGTTACGCTTGATCGTTACGCTTGATCGTTACGCTTGATCGTTACGCTTGATCGTTACGCTTATCGTTACGCTTGATCGTTACGCTTGATCGTTACGCTTGATCGTTACGCTTGATCGTTACGCTTGATCGTTACGCTTGATCGTTACGCTTGATCGTTACGCTTGATCGTTACGCTTGATCGTTACGCTTGATCGTTACGCTTGATCGTTACGCTTGATCGTTACGCTTGATCGTTACGCTTGATCGTTACGCTTGATCGTTACGCGTAATGTAACAATTATTAGGCTGGCTTCAAACACAGAGTGTTTTAGTTAAGCTTTACACTACTAGCTTACTATCTTACCAGGTAAGTTACTCAAATTCATTGGGTAATCATTTTATTACCTGTGCAACGCCGGGCATTCAGTAGTGTATGTTTATAGTTTGATAAGACTTCTTTAATTCAAATTATTAAGATATGTTTATCTATATGTATCAATCTCAATGTTTGTCTTTTGTTTTCTGTCGTCGATGTGTCCAGCTATATTGTCTATGTGTTATGCATGTATATAAGTCAGTGTTTGTCTTGTTGTTAACCGTGTGTCCAGCTATAGCGATTAAAATCTAGCAATGAAAAATCGCCTCCGTAGTGAATTTGAACTCGCGACATTTAACCACTGAGCTAAGCCGTTTCTATCATTTCCATCGCTCTTACCATATACTGTATATCTTTTTCACGATTGCACATACCAAATGTGCACTTTTTGCTTTTTAATTGATATTACCTTTAGCGTTTGTTACTTTTTTGGATTTTTCAAAAGTTAGATTTTTACCATTACCTATTTTTTTCATTTACAATTTGCAAATGTACCGTTTCAGTTTCAAATGTGCCATTACACTCATATTTCCAGTTTCAGTAAATCTGTAAAAGCTAAATACTTTTCACGGGGAACATTGCATTATATGGAGTAGGAATTGCCTCCGTTCCGTCAGACAACGTATCAGACAAATTAAGTCCGATATCGCATTTTTACGTTTGCACCAGTGTCGAGAGGTACCAGTATTGTCCGCAAAACTTTAAATGCCTATGAGCTTCGACTGCAACAGGATCCCTTTTTATACATACATTTATATGTACTCATCGTTTATTTGTTCTCAACTTATTTCAACTGCACAAAAATTATTTTCTCATGATATGAAGTTTAAAAGTTAGAATGGTAAATGTTGTATATGTTAAATAAAAATAAATTTTCTGTACAAATACTTTTTTATTACTCGGGCAATGCTGGGCATTCACCTAGTATTTTAATAAGACTTCCATAATTCAGATTATTAAGACATGTTTATATTTTAATAAGACTTCCATAATTCAGATTATTAAGACATGTTTATATTTTAATAAGACTTCCATAATTCAGATTATTAAGACATGTTTATATTTTAATAAGACTTCCATAATTCAGATTATTAAGACATGTTTATATTTTAATAAGACTTCCATAATTTAGATTATTAAGACATGTTATATTGTAATAAGACTTCATGACCAAATATGTAAGTGAGAATCATTACTCCTGGCTATCAATCGTTAGACTACATTTTGGGAAGGTAACCCTTAGTCAATATTTAGTTGTGGGAAGTTTTCACTCCCTGCAATTGTCACGGATGCTTGCATAAATGCCTGTATCATTTACTTATTAATTTCTTGTGAGGATTCATTCATTTTTAAACACTTGAGTTGCTCAGCATTTTGTATGTGAAGTATTTCAACTGATATTCTGTTTATGTTGCGAAACTGCAGACTGTATTAAATGGATGTGAGTCAATTGGTAGTGCGTAAATAAAAGTGAATCTACAAAAACTTAAAAAGTGCAAGTTTTTTGTTTGTGAAATTCTATTAGCGCCAGCATCGGATTAAAAAACACTACTTTCTCATTTTAATGTTTTATTTTTGTTACGTAGACTGGCAGAATTTCATTAATCACTTTTTAGCCAGGAAGATGTTGTTATATTTTTCTTTATAAAAATAAGAACTAGCACTCAACTCAATCCTCAACTAGCACTTTTTATTTTATTGTATTATCAGACCTTTTGTGCTTTAAAATGCCCACATAATTTCTAACTACAGTGCACCCTCAAGATACGATTACCCTGATAAACAATTTTTTCCCCTTATAAAGTGGAACATGATGATTTTTTCATCTCATCGTACAAATCTTATTTCACCATACGAATTCAACAAAATTGTCACCAAAGTTCAAATTTGGCAGTGGGTGTGATTATTTCTTATGTCAAAATAACAAAGACGCTGAAATGCTGATCACCGAAAACATTGTCACAACGCCTAAAAGAGACACGGTGACCGATTTCTCTCAGCCCAACAATTCTCGTGTGTAAAACGGTAATATTTTCCATTTAACTCTTTCACTACCGCATTAAAATCTTACCGAATGAATATTCTGCCCGAATCAATATCTCGAAAATAAAAACATATCGTTATACTGTAAAATGCATCTTATTCAAAACAGATTTTTCTAAAAGATAAGTATAAAGTGAATTCTACTCTCGTATAATCTCCAATGTTTTATTTGCGTTGAATGAACGTTGTGTGTTTTTCTTTGCCATGACGATAACGATCTGGTTTTCCCATTTTGAAAAATAATTAGAAATGGAATCATTGAACCAAAAAATTTTCTTTTAATTGCACGTGATTGGCAACAAGGTTGTTTCACTGGAGACAAAATTTGATTAGTCTAGCTAATGTGTGGGCTTCGTAATGAAAATAAAAGTGAAGCCCTATTAATAACCCGATATATCGTTTTACGGTTGGTACTTTTATCACCGCGAATCCTTGGAAATGTTTGGCCAAAAAAATTTCTATTGATAGCAAGTGATTGGCAACAATGTTGTTTCACTAGAGACAAACTTTGATTAGTCTAGTTTATGTGTAGGCTTCGTAATGAAAAGAAAAATGAAACCCTATTGATAAGCCGATACATCGGCTTACGGTCTGTACTTATATTACCGCGAAAGCCGATACATCGGCTTACAGTAGCGAAAGAGTTAAAACCTGTAGCAAAGTTGGAGTTGCGATTCCTTTAAACAGGAGATCTGTGGTCAGACAACCCCTTAAACTGTTAATAAAAATCCACTTCATGAAGAAGCCAACATAGTTCAGGCTTTCTGGCTGAGTTATGCTGAGAAAGATTCTAATGAGATAGGCTAAAATAATATCGAAAACGAAGCCAGAAACTTTGGTAAATTATTAGTGATCAAAAGTTGAAATTCAGTCAAATAGTTAAAAATACATACTAAAACTTAACTTCAAGTGTGTGTTTAGTATGCTAAACTGATTTAACTCATTCGCACCCGACTAATTTCTAGACGATTAGCCCCAGATACCGCTAATTTTTCAGAAAGTGCCCGTAATTAAAATTACTACATTACTACGGGATACAGACTTGAGATAATTTACTCATTCAAATTTCACAAAAACCAGCCAAGTCTCCTCTTTCAAATTATATTACATTCATATAGACAACTCATATCCCTTTTATGTAGATCCGTGCCTCAAAGAAGGTAGTTTCAGGAAATTTCCAATTTTGAAAAAATTGTCATTTGCTAAAACAAAGTTTGGTTTGCACCATAAAAATTGCAAAATATACAAAGTTTGACTGAAATTACTTATTTATTACATACAATACATAGTTATGAATATTATTTATACATATGCAGTTAGTTATGAACATGAAAATCATGAAACTCTAACTTCGAACTTTTCCTCACGAGTATCATCCTTCAAACAAAAGCATAGCAAATCTATATGCCAGTATAACTCAGATAAAATGTCATTAAAATGTTTCAAATAATAAAAATATGTTCAATAACTCTGTTCTTGACTTTTCAGATTTCATAGAGAACTCTAAGAATCAATGATTCTATCGAAACTAAAAGATAATGTTAGTCTGACTACGGCTGGCAGCCTGAAGAGTGCATTTTTATTCGATCATAACGATTCAAATTGGCAAAATTAAAAGTTAACAAAAACTTTGAAACATTAAAAATGTTTTAATTTGATTTATGCAGTCTTTCAATGTCTTAACCACTTCTGAATCTGCATATTTACTTCTGGAGTTGAAAAGAAATTATCGTGAACGATAAAATTTCAAGTCGGCATGATGATTTCCGGTTTTGGTAGATATCGAGATGGGTGTATTAATTTGGTTATAACTTTTGCCAGAGATGTCATAGAGGCATATTTTAAAGTTTGTCTGATTGGCCAGAAATTTTCTTTTTAACTAATCAAAAATAGTCATTTATAATTTGAAAACAACGATGCAAGGAGTTGGTAAATTTCAGGCGCGAGTTAACTCGCATTGGGTGCTTAGCAACGTTATAAATACGCGAGTTAACTCGCGTCTGGGTGCCTAGCAACGTTATAAATACGCGAGTTAACTCGCGCCTGGGTGCCTAGCAACGTTATAAATACGCGAGTTAACTCGCACTTGGGTGCGAATGAGTTAAGGTAATTTCAATTTTATGTTATACGTACGTCTGTTGTGAAAGTGATAATTTTCTACGGTGCATACTGCTCATAGCACATGTACATACTGCTCATAGCAATGTTATATTTTAATGTAGATCATAACCAATAAATACACTAAATATACTAAAGTTACTGTAGTTAACTATAGTTACTAAAGTTAACATACTATTTTGTTACTAATTTTTAATATGTACAGTACTTGTGTAAAATTTTAATGATTTCTACCAGAGGTTGTTTGCATTATATAATTACAATGGGTTTCTATACCTCTATATATGATTTTTTCGCCATACGATGCCAACCCTGGAACAGATTAAACTCGTATCTTGAGAGTGCACTGTACTACTGTTTTATTATTATTACAAACACTACTGTTACTTCCGCTATTACCGCTATGATCTCTATTACTTTCACCGCTATTACTACCACTTTTACTACCTCCATGACTACCAACTACTCCTAGTACTACTGCTGAGGCAGCAACCACTACTTGCCTCTCATTTCTGTCATAACCTTGACGGATGAATGATTCTGTTTTTTTACTGTAGATCAATAAACTCACTCAGTGGAAGCTCGTCGGGCAACATGCTGAGTGTGTCAAGGTCGGGTCAGAACTCTCAGATAAGCTGTCAGCTTGCGCCTCTGGCCCTCTCTTCATCCACCCAGGCCAATTCTATTCCTCCGAGGAAGTCAGGAGCTTCAATTATCCATCCCCCACCAAGTCAGCCATTATCAGCTCACTCCCTCTCCAGCCCTTCTCAACCCAGTCAACCCAAAAAGAGACAAGCAGAAAGTGTCATCAAGGTTTGTGTTGTGATGTATTTCACTCTCCTAGTTTGTATGTGATTTTATCAGCTTAAGATTACTGCCTCTTTGTTTTTTTGTTATGGCGATATGACTTGACTTCTACCATCTTTCTACCATCTATCTTATCCATTTGAACAGATAAGATGCCGGAAAGTGTTTTATTTTTTGTACAGATGAACACTAAGCAGTCAAAACCCACCGCAGTAACATCTTCCGGCACCACTAAAACTTCAGGAAAGGCGAATACCCTTACAGCAAAGGCATCAAATGACTCCCACTTTCAGTGGCCAACTTCTGCCAGCCAGCCGCACCCTCTCTCCGCCAACTCTTCTCCCTCTCCCGCCATTGACCCAGGCTACTCTCAGTCTGTCAGTTCTCGTCTTCCACCCATTGATGCTCTTAGCCAATCACGTGTCCCGTCTCAACAGATGTCTGCCAATACCGCTTACCTGAATAGCGCCGCTCCATTGACCAGTTACACTGTGGGCAGTAATGCTGCAGCTGCAATGGCAGCCAACTACAGCGCTTACTCACAGTTCCCAATGTTCCCTATGGCTGGGCTGTCAGATATGGCCCACCTTAACCCTTCTACACTCACTGGTTTGGCTATGCAAGGGCTGCATAACAGTCAGCAGTACTACAGAGCTGCCGCAGATGCTGCTGGACAGAATATCAAACCCAACTAGTTCAACTTTTCTATTTGTAATATATGATGACCGATTTTATATAGCTGGTGTGTATAGTGTAAAATGAAATTCATAGCCGTGTACATAAACTTTTATAATCATTTGAAGGATAGTTATATCTTAAGATATATCTGTGCCTTTGTTTTGTAGTAATCATGATCGTCTCCCTTGTTTAAATCTTATAATTTGTTGATTTCTGCCTGTCAGTCTGCTTCATGACTTCTCTGAGAATTCTATAGATGTGGAATGATGTGCTAGCAGTAGCAACTGTTGATTTAATTCCTTTCATTTTACTGCCAAATAATTTTTGGCTCACTTGTTTTTCATCTTGGCCTGTAAGCTTGTTAGCGCAAGACGTGCTCATTAGCAGAATGCATGCATTTCTCTCATGCATGCATTATGTACAATCTAGATTATGCAAGGCACCTAAAATAATAATTGTTTACATGAAGTTTCCAATATAAGACGCTCCACTTTTAGACAAACCTTTATTTGTTTTGCATGACACAATGAAAGTCACAACTAATGACTAGAGTGAAAGCGCATCATCAATTATTCATAAACTTACTATTCCGCTGTTATTTTATGTTTGTCCTCACATCCTAAAGTAATCAAAACAAGACGTCATATTACAATTTGTTTTGTCAAGCTGGTAATCGTTGGGTGTGATCTGCAGTTGAGGTCTTTTGTTTGGAAGCACCCTTGCCTTCTACCTGGCTACTTTGATGCGCATAAAAATGACCAGATAGTCAAGCGTGAGTAAAATGGATTATAAGATGTGTAGACAGACTTTGTTAGACTAGATGTGAATAGGTGACACAAAAATGGACAACACGAAGCCATGGGAATATGCTCCACCCACTGATTTCAGCAGGTTAGTTTATATGTACCTGTATTTACGCTGGTACAAAGATAAGTTTGCCGTTTTTCTACAATCTGTTACAATAGAGATTCGCTTTCTCTGGATACTTGGCTTGATTATGAAGGATCGACAACACAAGGTGTCTATTAGAAACATTATTTGAAGTGTCAATTGAATGTTGTTGGCTTTTCTCAAAAACTTTGAAAAAACAAACATGATCACAAAGCCTACAGAATGGAATAAAATGCTCAACATATATATATATATATATAAAATACTCAACAAACTTCTATAATCGCTGTGTCACATATTCTACTAACTACTCTGTTAGCCCTTGTTACTTTTTATCCTGTTGCAAATTGGTTATTTCTCATTTTATCTTGTACGGGATATTTCAGATATAAAAACCGTCAGTGAAAGTCTAAAAGATAGGTTACTGTGGGTCGCTGTATTAGAGTCCCTGGGTTTTTAAGTCAATGTAAGAAAAGAGATAAACTTAGCGCTTTTTGTTTTTTATGTCATTCGCTTACTTATGATGAGTCTGCTGTAATGGATGACACAGAATAGCACTCATTTATGATGAGTCTGCTGTAATGGATGACACAGAATAGCACTCATTTATGATGAGTCTGCTGTAATGGATGACACAGAATAGCACTCATTTATGATGAGTCTGCTGTAATGGATGACACAGAATAGCACTCATTTATGATGAGTCTGCTGTAATGGATGACACAGAATAGCACTCATTTGTGATGAGTCTGCTGTAATGGATGACACAGAACAGCACTTATTTATGATGAGTCTGCTGTAATGGATGACACAGAATAGCACTCATTTGTGAGGACTCTGAAGGAGAAAGCTACCATATTATAATCAAGTCTATGAAAAGAGTATAACCTTATAGGATTAGTTTAACATTTGATAGATTTCTACGATGAAAAAACTTTGATGCAGAAATCATCATTTTACTTTAGCTATTCTAACAAAACTCTTCCTAATATAAAAACATAAAATTTTAGAATGTTGCCATTATCAGTGGCGAGTTTAAAGCGGCGAATACAACGACCAAGCTATGTTCCGGTCGACTGCACCGGAGAGAGAATGCCAAGGGAGGATTACTTGAATGGTGCTAGCTGTATGGCATCTGGTATGTTAACATCTTACTAGCAAATAAGTATATGAACAACCGTATTCCACTCAACTCCCTACATAGTAACCGGGCAACATATGCCCGTTCAGTGTTTGCAGGAATCGAGACCTTAGTAGTACTACACGAATACCTGTTTAGACATGCCTTTTGATGAGTTGTGATAAAAAGCTGCAGTTCAATATTAAGGTAGCCTCGTATTAATAGCCTCCTATTATATGCAATGTTAGGTTTGGTAGTCGAGTTATGCATCTGCCATGGCTGACAATGCGGAAGATAGTCTGGTGCCGATGGTTTCTGTAATTGTGATCAACTAGTTGTTCACTGGTAGACACTCTAGAGTCTAGACCGATAGACCATGGAAGCAATTGGTAAAATGCTTTTCACTGGTATGATTTTAAATGTATTTATTCTCAACTGTAATGTAATTTGTTATGATAGTAAATTTAAATTAATATTTCACTCTATATTTACAATTTTGTTGTATATATTTGTCAACTCACATCATATATTAGGAGGGACCCAAGGTGATATTATTGTCAGCCAATTAGAGAAAGCGAGGTAACGGATAATTTCAAAACACCATACTCGAGGTTCAGCTCCAACTGATTCATCATCAACAGGATAGCGCTTTCTATATAAACCCGTATACGTGGTACAAGTACTACAAACGCATTCAACAAAATTAGTTTTGTCAGGCTCTGTAGTTAATACCAAAATTAACTGAATCAAGCGTGTTATACTGGCTAAGAGTGTTTACAGATGGTACAATCTTGTGCTCATCCTCCTCAACCAGCCCAGTGCTATGCAGCAGGATATCCTTCATGCCAACAGAAGCAAGATCAGAGTCACCACTTACACAAGGTACACGTACTGTCCTATCTGCTTGTTCATCCAAACCATTCAATGAAATTCTGGCTTCAAGTCAGCCATGCAGATAAGAGCACTTTTCTTCTGTCTGAATTACAGCAGACCAGCAGACAGACGCCAGCAATGGTGCCCTTTTGAATTGCTTAAACCTGATTGAACCTGCTTTTTAGTTATACATGGTATAATGGTGTAAGTACTTACTTTATATTTGGTATAATGGTATATGTACTTACTTTATACTTGGTATGATGGTATATGTACTTAACTTATACTCGGTGTAATAGTATATGTACTTACTTTATACTTGGTATAATGTACTTACTTTATACTTGGTATAATGGTATATGTACTTACTTTATACTTGGTATAATAGTATATGTACTTACTTTATACTTGGTATGATGGTATATGTACTTACTTTATAATTGGTATAATGGTATATGTACTTACTTTATACTTGGTATGATGGTATATGTACTTACTTTATACTTGGTATAATGGTATATGTACTTACTTTATACTTGGTATGATGGTATATGTACTTACTTTATACTTGGTATAATGGTATATGTACTTACTTTATACTTGGTATAATAGTATATGTACTTACTTTATACTTGGTATAATGGTATATGTACTTACTTTATAATTGGTATAATAGTATATGTACTTACTTTATACTTGGTATGATGGTATATGTACTTACTTTATACTTGGTATAATGGTATATGTACTTACTTTATACTTGGTATAATAGTATATGTACTTACTTTATACTTGGTATGATGGTATGTGTACTTACTTTATACTTGGTATAATGGTATATGTACTTACTTTATACTTGGTATGATGGTATATGTACTTACTTTATACTTGGTATAATGGTATATGTACTTACTTTATACTTGGTATGATGGTATATGTACTTACTTTATACTTGGTATAATGGTATATGTACTTACTTTATACTTGGTATAATGGTATATGTACTTACTTTATAATTGGTATAATAGTATATGTACTTACTTTATACTTGGTATAATGGTATATGTACTTACTTTATACTTGGTATGATGGTATATGTACTTACTTTATACTTGGTATAATGGTATATGTACTTACTTTATACTTGGTATAATAGTATATGTACTTACTTTATACTTGGTATAATGGTATATGTACTTACTTTATACTTGGTATAATAGTATATGTACTTACTTTATACTTGGTATAATGGTATATGTACTTACTTTATACTTGGTATAATGGTATATGCACTTACTTTATACTTGGTATGATAGTATATGTACTTACTTTATACTTGATATAATGGTATATGTACTTACCATCTGCTATACAGAATACTAACTTGTCTAGTGATTAGTCCTGCTCACTCATTTCTGCTATTAGGGGTTCATAATTTTACAAGAAGTATTCAGAGAAACTAATTACTATAATGTAATGTGCCAGTTTTGACCACTTTGTTATATACATGTAGACAAAAGTCAACCTCATTTACAATTTCTTCTATTTTGCTGTTTTGCAAATACAAGTAGTTGCTTTTGTGTTTATATGTATACTAGCTGTGCCTCCCGGCGTTGCCCGGGTGTTAAAAATCAGCTTATAAACAATGAGAAGTGATGAGATTTGCTTACCACTTGCTGGCAGGGAACTCTCTAGCAAGTGGCAGACCATTGCCAAGTGGCCTGGCACATTGCCATTGAAAATATCCACTAACCTAGTTAGTAAGCTTCAAATGCAGGTAGGCAATGACATTGCGTCAGCATTGTTGCCCAGCTAGGTTATTCTAATAATAGCTATAGCCGAAATGCAGACAGACATATGACATATGACACACGAACATACTTTGAGAAATATATACATTGTATATAGATATACTAGATGGATGCCCGGCGTTGCCAGGGTAATAAAAAAGTCTTTGAATAGAAAATAGATTTTTGTTTAACTTAGACAGCATTTATCATCATAGCTTTTAGAATATCATATCGTGAAAAAGTGTTTTGCGCAGTTCAAATAAGTTAAGAGAAAAACTAAAACAACTATAAGTGTGTTTAAATGTGAAATAGTTAGCATGTAATAGTGAAATAAAGTATGAATTGTTACAACGAAAAGTGAGTTGATGCAATTAAAACAAGCTAATAAAACAAAATAAAAACATGGATATGATGAATTAATAATAACAAAAGGTACATAGAAGTGTGTGTATAAAAAAGGTTACTGTTGCAGCAGAAGCTATCCATCAAAACTTTGAATATGAATACCTCTCGATAGTCGATACTGGCACAAATGTAAAAATGAGATATCGAAATTATATACATCATTGCAGTGCTCGAGGGTACTTTGTCTGACCAAACCAAAAGAGAATGTAGAGTTAATTCCTACTCGACAATATCCATGTGAACATGTTTTAGTTTTACAATTTCTAGTGATTGCTTTTGGAATAACCAAAAATTCAAAATTGAAATTATGCTGTTACATTGCACTGTAACAGAACATTTGAAATGGAAACAGCACAATTTAAAATTACAAATTAAGAAAAATGAATAATAGACTGTGAAATAGCTTTTTAAAAAAAATTCAAAAGAAAAAAAAACACAAAAAGTAATATTAATTTATAGCAAAATGTTCATATTTAGCTTTAAGCGTGACAAGGATAGACCTACCATAGGTGAGCTAAATTAGATAAGAATGGCTTAGACTTGTGATTAGGTATGCGTGTTTGTATACGTGCAATTGCAGTCGTCATGAGTTCAATGCCAGTACGACAGAAATTTTTTATTGCAAAATTTTAATTACTATAGCTGGACATACTGATGAAAGAAAACAAAAACAAACATTGAGATATATCATATATGTATGTTGTTATATTATATATCTACCATATCGCTAGAGTTGAAGGTTATGTATATAAGCAGTACTCGTTCCTTGTGCTTAGATATATAGTACATGTTTTACGGTATATAAGCGTTTCAATATGACAATGTTGTGCAAATGGTTGTTTTACCTTTTCTTAATGTTACACTAAAATATTGTACTAAAAGAACTGCAGTTTCATTTCTATAAGCCAACATACAGCCAGAAAGACCGACAAACTTGTGTTTTATGTTGATAAATATATGATAAAATGAAGATGAATAGTTAGATATATTGTAATATATGATTGTAACTACATCCATCACCCAGTCAACACCGAGTATCAATGCTCATTAGATTCCATATTTCATTCAGTTTAGAGCTTTTAGAATAGTTATAGACTTTTATAGCAGTCTGTGATATGCTCGTAGACTTTCCTACAGAAAGATGCTTTCTCTGTGTTTTCATTGGTAATCAGCTTACCTCTTTACCTTTGGCCAGATAAAGTGGCAGAACTCTAAAGCACTCTGCAAAACCCTAGAGCACTTTGTAGAACCCTAGAACATTCTGCAGAACCCTGAAACACTCTGCAGAACCCTAGAGCACTCTGCAGAACCCTAGAGCACTCTGCAGAATCCTAGAGCACTCTTCAGAGCCTTAGAGCACTCTGCAGAACTCTAGAGCACTCTGCAGAACCCTGGAGCACTCTGCAGAACCCTAGAGCACTCTGCAGAATCCTAGAGCACTCTGCAGAATCCTAGAGCACTCTGCAGAACCCTAGAGAACTCTGCAGAACTCTAGAGAACTTTGCAGAACCCTAGAGCACTCTGCAGAACCCTAGAGAACTCTAGAGAACTTTGCAGAACCCTAGAGCACTCTGCAGAAGCCTGGAGCACTCTGCAGAACCCTAGAGCACTCTGCAGAACCCTAGAGCACCTTGTGTTGTATTCAAATCTTCTAAGTTTATTGCACAGAAACAGACCGCAACACATTCCCTAGATAAGATCCTATAAACATTACATACTATAATATTACTATATTACACACTTGCACTATAATTTGCCGAATATTTTGTTAATAACAAAGGAGCACATTTATCCTTAAGCTGTAAGCTTTGTTAAACAGCTATAGCTGATTTTCTCATATTAGCCAGAAAGCTAGCCGCGTCACACTATCTGTTTAAACACGAAACACAGTGAAACAGTGTTTGACACCGGAGTGTAAACTACCGGAGGTAAGAAACAAAGTGGATGGTTAAACTACAAAAATGTCACGAAGTTAGTAGAAGGCAGGCGTGTGAACTGACCGTGTCTTGTTTAATACGGTAGTCTGTGGCATTATAGAGAGTGAAGGAAGTCGGGTATCGACGCTAGACCTTGATGCGATGACAGTAGAACTCATAGAGGGTGCACCGCTTCAGGGAAAGAATCACATTAGCGATTCCCTGCCCGATGACTTCACCATTAAAACTTCTTATGCGCACTACTCAGATATAGAAAAATCAGGTAAATTTAACAATCAGTAGCATGGAATTGTTTGTAATTCATAAATTCTAAGCTATTTATTAAATATTTTTTCGAAAGATACAAAAGAAATAGTTGAATTAAAGATTAATGGCACTGTGTAAGAGCTACATTAATTGAGCTTATTGGTTTCAAACATCAATAATGGGGACAAAGTTTTTTACTCATATTTTCTACTGTTAAATGTTTTCCAATGTAAAAATGTACATAAGATTAGAGTTTCGTATCAAGTATTAAAAGAAATTTTTCATTATGTCTCCGATATAGTAAAGTTTGCGAATAAAATTTTTTTGAAATTCTTAGCTTTTTCTACAAATTGTGCGGGTTATATAAAGTTAAAAGATAGATAAATCTAGTATAACATAAATTCATTAGACCTGTAAGTTAACTACATTTAAAATGAACACGAAAATTGCCAACACAAACAAACAGCAAAAATGCCTGAAAGTTACTTTTCTCTTGACTTATAAATGGTTGTAATAACACAAAATAATATTTATCTTATAGATGCACCGAGTAAAGTCACGATGGTAACACGACCAACAGGTGTGAGACAGGCATATGTCAAAGCATGTCGAAGGCTTGATATTCCGGTGTCGCAGTTTCTCTACAAAACACTCCATCTCTCCTGTCTCAACTTCCAGTACCATCTTCTCTCAGAGGTTCAGTTTAAGGCACTTGCTATTTCACTGGCGGTAAGTGGCACTCTGCTGCTTAAGTTATTACGTGTACTCCCACTGCTTAATTGTCATGACTATCTAATATGCTTGCAGCTGTCAGGAGCTAATTCTTATAGCGTGTAACAAATCTTTTGCGCAATAAATGTCTTTTTTGTTGCCTCAAAACAGCCTAAATCACTGCTCAGGCCGAGAATATGAGCCGCTATTGGATTGGCTAATTAGATTGTACAAACGTAGTAGTGAACTGACACCACGCCAGCACAGATCTATAAGAATCGGGTTTCTACAAATATTACCACGCAATTATGAAAATCAACCCTGTTGAAAATTTTTTATTAATGAAAAAAGTCAAACCTGAAATAATGTCAAAATGTAGTCGTAACATTCTAAATACAACATCTGACACCAATTCATGACCAGTTTGCGTCTGCTTAAAAAATTATTATATAGTTAATTATTTACTAAAAACTCATTAATAACACCATTAATAGCACCATTAATAGCACCATTAATAGCACCATTAATAGCACCATTAATAGCACCATTAATAGCACCATTAATAGCACTATTAATAGCACCATTAATAGCACCATTAATAGCACCATTAATAGCACCATTAATAGCACCATTAATAGCACCATTAATAGCACCATTAATAGCACCATTAATAGCACCATTAATAGCACCATTAATAGCACCATTAATAGCACCATTAATAGCACCATTAATAGCACCATTGTCTGATACTACGCACATTGTGAAGAATATCCTTGCAAAACAATTCAAATTGTAGAGAACGACAATGATTAAAAGCAGTGCAATGCACGTGAATTATGAAAATGTGTAAATAATATGAACTACTTGGCATCAGGAACAAGGTGTTGAGACCCAAAAGGTTTATATCACTAAATTCTTTTAATGAACAGAGTAATTTATTGCTTTATAATAAGATACTTTGTATAAAATATCTAATCATATAACAGCAGCTGTGCTTTTTATTCACCAGTTTGTATGGCATGAACTTGCAAACAATAAACTGTATTCTGATTGGTTGTAGAAAGCCGTGACCGTGACATCACTTAATGTGAACAGCACTGGATTGATGGACTCTTCCTTCCAACACCTCTGTCATGTGTTCAACGACAACTGGACAATAACCAAGTTTTATGCTGCCAACAACAAGCTGTCAGGACACTCTGCTGCCAAAATGAGTGAAATCATAGGAAAGAATTCGTAAGTTTAACATATGCATTACTCATTCTGGAACTAATGCTATATATAGCCATCCATGTTGAGCAAACAGGATTAAAATGTTTTTGAGGTTTGTACAAATATGGAGTCTACCATTGCTCTAATGGTCGCCATTATTTAGAGGATTCTTGTTTCAACGTAAGCTTACACTTCGTGTGACAACTAAATGCATGTTTCACTGCTTCTGATTCCATCGAGATTGTTTTGCCAAGTTGACATTCACTGATTTCTAGATTATCTTAATAAACATGAAATCTACCAATCTACAGATATTCTATAAAAGGATGATATTAACATCTACCAATCTATAGATATTATATAAAAGAATGATATTGACATCTACCAATTTATAGATATTCTGTAAAAGAATGATATTGACATCTACCAATCTATAGATATTCTATAAAAGGATGATATTGACATCTACCAATCTATAGATATTCTATAAAAGGATGATATTGGCACCTACCTACTGACTTCTAGAGTTTCTTTGTACAGAAGTGATTAACATACTATTCTATAGATTTTATGACAGTATTAAGTGTTTTGGAGAAAAAACACTAGAATCACTGGCTAATATTAAAATGTTGAGTGTTTAATCTTGAAACCTTTCGTTGAAAATAGGGTCTCTTGTATTGCATCTTTTGTGAAACAATAATGTGAATCTCTTAATGTAATGACTTAATGTGATGACTTAATGTGATGACTTAATGTGATGACTTAATGTGATGGCTTAATGTGATGGCTTAATGTGATGACTTAATGTGATGACTTAATGTGATGACTTAATGTGATGACTTAATGTGATGACTTAATGTGATGACTTAATGTGATGACTTAATGTGATGACTTTATGTGATGACTTTATGTGATGACTTTATGTGATGACTTTATGTGATGACTTAATGTGATGACTTAATGTGATGACTTAATGTGATGACTTAATGTGATGACTTAATGTGATGACTTAATGTGATGACTTAATGTGATGACTTAATGTGATGACTTAATGTGATGACTTAATGTGATGACTTAATGTGATGACTAAAAATATGTTAGAATTCATGCATTTACTCGCTATTGTTCGCTTGCAGAGTTTTAGAACTGCTGGATATGTCAGGCAATGCATTTAAAGATGCTGATGGAGTTCATTTTGCCAACATCATACAGGTGTGTATATAGAGCACTTAATAACTGGTGTAAGAATGTACATGTATATATAGCAGCTAGTTAAAGTGATGCAAGATTTATACAGAGCTATTATCCGGAAGCTGTCATAATTTCCTGTGTGGAAGAAATAAGGTAGCATATCAGCTCTTTCATTATATCTTATTTTACTTTTATCAGCAAATTTTATTTCATTTATATATATAAATCTCAAAGTTTTTCGTCTGCCCAGTTATAGTTAGTTTTAAAAACAAAAAATGGGCTTTGTACTGGTTTTGAACTCACGACGATTGCAACCACAAGTTTGCCAAATCGTGTATCTAACCAGAAGGCTAAGCCTTTCTTATTGGTCTTAGCTATTTTATCTAAGATATTTATATCTCTAAATGGGAATACATAATTTATTACTAATTAATATTACCTTTTGCATTTGTTTTGTTTTTTAAATTTTTTTAAAGTGGTTTTAAAATTCATTACCTATTTTTTTAATTTGTAATTTTCAAATGTGATGTTTCAATTTCAAATTTCCTACTACCAACTCCAATTTCTAGTTCGTCCTTGGCGACCATCAAGAACTATGAAATTTAAAACATTCACACCTGAACTGTTGCATTATCTCAAGTAGGAATTGCATCTACATTCTCTCTCTATTCGGTCAGACAAAGCATCCAGAAAAACTATCCGATATCTCAATTTTACGTTTGTACCAGTATCGAGAAGTATCTGTATCGTTGTATTCAAAGGTTGGATGGATAGCTCCAGTTACAACAGTAACCTTTTTATATACATACACACTTCTATGTAATCATTGTTATTATTAATTTAACATATTCATGATTTTAATTTTTTTTTCTCAGTTTGTAATAATTGTATCAGCATAAAGTCATTTTTTATTGTAATCATTGTAGCAAAACAGACTATCTTGCCATTACTTGCTATTTATTTCACATTTAAAACGCCTTTGCAGTTGTTCTATTTTTCTCTTAATTTATTTGAACTGCACAAAACACTTTTTCCATGGTATGAAGTTTGAAAGTTAGACTGGTAAATTTTGAATAAAATTTTTTTTCCGTCCAAAGACCTTTTTATTATCCAGGCAACGCCAGGCATTTAGCTAATCTAGATAAATGTTCATCTGTCCAGTTATAGTACTCATAAGTCCTCTATGCGGAGGATTTGATCTCGGAACCTCCATTTCTGGAAACGGCTAGCTTATCCATAAGACTATAGCGTTCAACTAAGCATGGTGAAAAATAATCGTTAAAATGATCATTACAGTAGTTAAGATTCGCACAATGATTCATCACAATGCTTCATCACACGTAACAATTACTATCTGGTCCCACTAGGAGAATGCTTGGCATTGCACGAGTAATAAAAACAGCTTATAAACAGTTGCAAGTAATGTGGAATAAAAGTTATGTAGTAGGTAAAGTAATGTAATGTTTATAAGCTTTTTTTTATTATCCATGCAACGCTGGGAATTGAACAAGTTTTAACTATTGTTGAGTCCAACAAAAAAACTTGTCATTTGATGCATTAGGTCTATGCCATTTTGCAGTAAGGATTAATGCATTAGGATATGATAGGTGCTCAGTAAGGATTATTGCATTATGATATGATACATATTATGATATGATACATATTAGAATATGATAAATATTAGAATATGATACATATTGGGATATGATACATATTGGGATATGATACATATTGGGATATGATACATATTGGGATATGATACATATTGGGATATGATACATATTGGGATATGATACATGTAGGTGCTGCAAATATTGCTGCAGATATTTATTACTCTTATATATGTGCTGATCACTATATAAACAGCTGTTATGCCGAGATCCCAAATTGTAGACAAGTAAATTGCTCCAGAAGCTGTATATTAGTAACAACCACTTGGGAAATGATGCTGGAGGAAAAATCGGCAGAGCTCTAAGTAAGTGTTTTTTCAGAGGTATAAGAAGAGTTAAAAAAGAATTGTTTAACTACAGTACTGTGATATAGTTAACTACCATGACACAGTTAACTACCATGACACAGTTAACTAGCATGACACGGTTAACTTCCATGACATAGTTAACTACCATGACATAGTTAACTTCCATGACATAGTTAACTACCATGACACAGTTAACTTCCATGACATAGTTAACTACCATGACATAGTTAACTTCCATGACATAGTTAACTACCATGACACAGTTAACTTCCATGACATAGTTAACTACCATGACACAGTTAACTTCCATGACATAGTTAACTACCATGACACAGTTAACTTCCATGACATGGTTAACTACTATGAATCGGTTAACTACCATGACACGCTTAACTACCATGACAGGGTTAACTACCATGACACGGTTAACTACCATGACACGGTTAACTACTATGACACGGTTAACTACCATGACACGGTTAACTACCATGACACAGTAACTACCGTGACACGGTTAACTGCCATAACACAGTTAACTAGCATGACACGGTTAACTGCCATGACACAGTTAACTAGCATGACATGGTTAACTGCCATGACACGGTTAACTAGCATGACACAGTTAACTGCCATGACACTGTTAACTTCCATGACATTGTTAACTACCATGACACAGTTAACTTCCATGACATAGTTAACTACCATGACACAGTTAACTTCCATGACATAGTTAACTACCATGACACAGTTAACTTCCATGACATAGTTAACCACCATGACACAGTTAACTTCCATGACATAGTTAACTACCATGACACAGTTAACTTCCATGACATAGTTAACTACCATGACACAGTTAACTTCCATGACATAGTTAACTACCATGACACAGTTAACTTCCATGACATGGTTAACTACTATGACACAGTTAACTTCCATGACATGGTTAACTACTATGAATCGGTTAACTACCATGACACGCTTAACTACCATGACAGGGTTAACTACCATGACACGGTTAACTACCATGACACGGTTAACTACTATGACACGGTTAACTACCATGACACGGTTAACTACCATGACACAGTAACTACCGTGACACGGTTAACTGCCATGACACAGTTAACTAGCATGACACGGTTAACTGCCATGACACAGTTAACTAGCATGACATGGTTAACTGCCATGACACGGTTAACTAGCATGACACAGTTAACTGCCATGACACTGTTAACTTCCATGACATTGTTAACTACCATGACACAGTTAACTTCCATGACATAGTTAACTACCATGACACAGTTAACTTCCATGACATAGTTAACTACCATGACACAGTTAACTTCCATGACATAGTTAACCACCATGACACAGTTAACTTCCATGACATAGTTAACTACCATGACACAGTTAACTTCCATGACATAGTTAACTACCATGACACAGTTAACTTCCATGACATAGTTAACTACCATGACACAGTTAACTTCCATGACATAGTTAACTACCATGACACAGTTAACTTCCATGACATGGTTAACTACTATGACACAGTTAACTTCCATGACATGGTTAACTACTATGAATCGGTTAACTACCATGACACGCTTAACTACCATGACAGGGTTAACTACCATGACACGGTTAACTACCATGACACGGTTAACTACTATGACACGGTTAACTACCATGACACGGTTAACTACCATGACACAGTAACTACCGTGACACGGTTAACTGCCATGACACAGTTAACTAGCATGACACGGTTAACTGCCATGACACAGTTAACTAGCATGACATGGTTAACTGCCATGACACGGTTAACTAGCATGACACGGTTAACTGCCATGACACTGTTAACTTCCATGACATTGTTAACTACCATGACACAGTTAACTTCCATGACATAGTTAACTACCATGACACAGTTAACTTCCATGACATAGTTAACTACCATGACACAGTTAACTTCCATGACATAGTTAACCACCATGACACAGTTAACTTCCATGACATAGTTAACTACCATGACACAGTTAACTTCCATGACATAGTTAACTACCATGACACAGTTAACTTCCATGACATAGTTAACTACCATGACACAGTTAACTTCCATGACATAGTTAACTACCATGACACAGTTAACTTCCATGACATGGTTAACTACTATGAATCGGTTAACTACCATGACACGCTTAACTACCATGACAGGGTTAACTACCATGACATGGTTAACTACCATGACACGGTTAACTACTATGACACGGTTAACTACCATGACACGGTTAACTACTATGACACAGTAACTACCGTGACACGGTTAACTGCCATGACACAGTTAACTAGCATGACACGGTTAACTGCCATGACACAGTTAACTAGCATGACACGGTTAACTGCCATGACACGGTTAACTAGCATGGCACGGTTAACTGCCATGACACTGTTAACTAGCATGACACGGTTAACTGCCATGACACGGTTAACTGCCATGACACAGTTAGCCACACTTACACAGTTCACAAGTATACTTCAGTAAAATGATATTAAGTCAGCTTATTGAAGGTGTCAAATGTCATCAGCAGGTAAAAATAAAATTACATAATTTGCTTCCAAATTTTATTGTGGTGTAATAAAACATAATTGAGTGGGCAAGATTAAATGCTTGATAGACAATGCTGCTGGTTGATGTAATGGCGCTAGACTATTAACACACATCCAAACAATATAACATATTTTAACTGATCTAGCTTTGTTTGTTTGAAGGTTTGAATAGTACGTTAGAATTTTGTGACCTGAGCTGGAATGAGTTTAGAAAAGATGGAGCATGGCAGCTAACTATGCAGAGTGGGGTGAGTTTAAATGCCCGTTTGACTTTTGGTTTGTTAACAAAATTTTATTTTTAAAGATCACTTTTTAAATTAATTACATGTTTGCTTGGTTGTTGTAATAAAATAATGATGTTTTGGTCGAAGTGACCAGAGGCCCATCAAGGTGACTGTCACCAGGTCAATATGATAAACAGTATTGATATGTCATTGGAATATAACAAAATTTATTTGCTTAGTTTAGCAATATAAGCAAGCCTAAGTCACGAGCCTTTAGTCACGAGCTTAAGTTAATCAAATTAGACAATTTGCTAATTTTGCTATTTAGCTAGTGTTGTATATTTGTTAATTAATTCCACTTGCTCACTTTATTGTAACCTTCTGATGATCACAGATTACTAGTTTGTAGTGTATTGGTGCATTCCTGCAGCAGCAAACCTTCAACTAAGAACAACGCTAAAGTCTATTCAAGAGCAACTCCAATATGATTGTTTTATTTTAAAACCCGATTTTAGCTTTTGTTCAAAGTATGGAAAATGCTGAACAAGTATTTGCAATATTCAGCAAAACTTTTTCGGTGACTTTGGAGCCTCATTAAAAAAAGTTACTTTAATCTGATGTCAGTTTTGTCTCGCGAGGATGTAGCATACTACATTGTAATCTGTTTTAGATAAATGACAACCTGAAAGAGCTGGATTTAAGTTGGAATGGTTTAGGACTAGAAGGGTGCGACGGTCTATCACAGTTTCTTCAAGTGAACACAACTCTAAAAGTGCTCAATGTGACATCTAACAGGATTTCCCAACCAGCTCTTAGGCTTCTCACTAAAGGACTTGTCAAGAACTGCACGCTCGAGCGTTTCATGGTATGATAAAAAGTGTCTTATTCTCTTGCTAGCTTCATCAATTGTGGCTGTAATGACAGGCATAGCTTAAGTTTGCATAGAAAGGCCAGTACTGTATTTCATTTTGATGTTCGTTCAAAAAGTGCGTAACACTCAAACACTGACAAAGTAAGTATTGTCTAAGCATATAGAAGGTAAATAACATTCAAGAACCTACAGAGTAAGTAATACTGCAGCAACTAGAGAGTAAGTAGCATTCAAGCGCCTAGAGAGTAAGTGACATCTAAAACATGCGGAGTAAGTAACACGAGTAACCAAGGGAGTAAGTAAAATTCAAATAAATAAAGAGTAAGTGACATTCATGATTGTTACAGGTCGGCAAGAATCCTATCACACATAAGGGTGTGATTGAATTTCTAGTCAAACTGAAGTCTCTGCAGTTATGTAAAGCTTCACCAATTCCATCTCTTCAGTTGATTGACTTCAGTGTAAGTATATATAAATTGGTTCATAAGGTTAATATAAACTGTACAATATCATTTACAGAGGATGTTAGAATGTCAGGGGACCTTATTCATACTAATTCTATATTTCAGGGAATATTAGTTGGCAGAGAAGTAGTGCAACTAGAGTCATACGTAAGAGAAGGTTTTCCAAAGCTACAATTTGTCATGGATTCTTCCTCGATAGACGCAGCGCTTTCCCACAACCACCCGAAACATGAGTATACCAAGCTGAGCAAGGCTCAAGCGCAATCTCTCTTCATCGAGACTCTTGCTAAGACAGGAATTGAACCGGAGTATGTCTTACCTAAACATGCAAAAGTTATGTGGCAACTGGATGAGGTGATGGAGCTATTGACGGTAAAACAATGTTGACAACAAATCCTTACACGACGGCTATATCCATTTGTGTTTCACATCTTACACCATCATGATTGACATATTATTACGCAAGTTTCTGACAGTAAAAGGCTTCTTTCACAACCTTTCACATTTTTATCTTTCACAACCTTTCACATTTTTATCTTTCACATTTTTATCTTTCACAACCTTTCACATTTTTATCTTTCACAACCTTTCACATTTTTATCTTTCACAACCTTTCACATTTTTATATTTCACATCTTTATCTCTTCTCTGTCATTTAAAATTATTTTACCGACTCATACTATTCAATTAAATCAGTTTATAACGAAAAACTGGAGTCAGCGTCAGCTCCCACTTCTGAAAATTTGACATACAACAGTTGTTGCTCTTTTAGTAGCTCAATTTTGTACTTGTGTTAGCTGAATATGTACATGGGTGTCATAGCTTTCACCATTATCTATGCTATTGCTGCTAGGAGCAGCTCATTCAACACCTGTCTGTATCATCTATTTGTTCATATTGTCAGACAAAACCATGTATGTGTTTTTGCTGCAGGCGCTGAGTGTTCCTCTCACCCCTGCTACCATAAAGCTTATGCTTAAGAAAAATGCTACTGATGGAGTTATCGTACCAAGGTAAGACATTTCATTTGTTGTTCTTTACATACCAACTGCAAAAATTTAATGAGCATTTTTTACCAAGCAACATATATTGAGGCATTAGTGTACAGTTTGCTGGCAGTTTTATGACGTCGTTATAAAGTACGATGTTAAAATGTCAAATGACAGTTTTGACCATGAACTAATAGACTAATGCTTATAAAAATGAATAATACGCAGTGAGTCAAGCATTATCTTCTTTTGTGAACAACATCAACGACAAAGAATTATTTCTAGAAGCAATTGTTTCTGTGATACTTTTTCAATACTTGATATGTGTATAATTCTATAATAACCACATGACAATTAGCTCCTCTGCACCCCTTTTGCTGTTCTATAACTGTTAAATACGATCTCTCAATCTATTGTTTTCTGAATTTTAGCCAAATTCTCAGTGGATGTGATAAAAGGGGAGGATTAAAGAGTTGTGTCCAACGGGCGCATTGACGTCAGAAAACATCTGAATTTCTAGTAATTTCCTGATATTATTGCCCACTATTCATCAACTAATTGACGTAATTCTTCAAGTACATGTATTGGAATCTTCAAAGCCTTGATACATAACTTACGATTTACAGCCAAAATTTTAGAGTGTGACGAAAATTTGCTATTTATATTTTGGAAGTTTGCAAACAGCAAATACGATGCTTAGCATAAACTAGCTCTCCCAGTATAAACACATTACTTACTATACGCTCCATATTCCTAGAACTCGACCCCTTGTAACACATGCAAGAAGGCTTCTTTTAGCTCTACCAGATGCAGTATATTTTGATGAATTAATGTTTAGCCACATACAATTTATTGTCGATAAAATAAATGACTTAGAAAAATACATTTTGCATAGTTGGAAATTCTAGGAATTGCACAAAGCCATTGCTCCAGTTTTTTCAAGGACATTTAGACAGACTACTTGAAATAAGCAGCGGGAAGGTTAGATAGCAAAGGTCAGCAGGTAAATTAGAGAGCAATGATCAGCAGTGTGGAAATACTGGTGTCTCAAGGCCAGTCTGTTTCTAAGCATAATAGTTAGCAGACACTGACAAATCAGCTAGAGCCATCAACTGGTCAACAGTAAACTTCTGCTTGTGCTCCAGCCAGCTGTCTAGGTGGGTCCGCCGGAAGTCAGACAGGACATCTTTCACTGTTTGCTAAAAAATTCACAGCAAGTATCATCTAACTTAACTGCATAAAGCTGCCTTTCCACTAGTTCTAGCCCATAGACTTAAATGTACCGTAAAACATCTGTTTGATTGCCACTATAAGGGAAAAGTTAAAAAATACTAGCTAGCTGTAAAGCATTGCTATACAATAACGAGCAACATGAGCTATGGTAGCTAGCTGTAAAGCATTGCGATATAATAATGAGCAACGTGAGCTATGGTAGCTAGCTGTACAGCATGAGCTATGGTAGCTAACTGTAAAGCATTGCTATATAATATTATTATACTATTATCTATGATAGGAAATTAATGACATACATAAACAGCTATTAAAAGGCACACATCCATAAAACCAAACCTGACAAGTAAAACAGTAGCGCTTCTAAAAAGTTAGTAAAATGGAAATGCTTTGAAAGTTTAAGAAAGATAGTCTCGGATCCATGCACATTCACAGTAGAAGGAAAGCTGAACTGTGAGGCTGACCTGGATTGGCTGAGCATCGTGAATGTGATCACTGAGGATCATGAGAACATCTGGTATGAACTCAGGTACTTCATAAGGATAGGCACTAACAATTGCTCCTAGCCCGAGCACCCCGGTGTGACACCTGTGCAGCCTTCGCTCTTTCTCCTCTTTGCTGCCAGTTTTGGATCTCGGCCTAGTCGCCGCAAGCTTTTTGAAGTGATCCTAACAAATACGTTATCATGTCATATGTAGCGTTAATCATGTTTTAACAGTATTTCAGATTGCAGTATTTTGAAGTGATCCTAGTAATGTATAATTATACCATGGAGAAACTTGACTATGCTAGTGGAAGCCAACTGACTGACGAGTAGCTAACAAGATACCGTAAAACCTCTAATCGAACGCCATGGCACTCTATTTTTCAACTATTCCTCTATATTAGCATTTTGGGAAAATAATTTTAGCCCTTTCATGGGTGAAGCAAATGTCGAATATATTTTACCCTCTCCTTCCGGTGGAGCGGTATTAAACCTTTTGAATGCAATAAATCTGCTAAATTACCTCCAACTTACCTCCAACTTGTCAAAGATCTCTTAATAAATATGCATTGAGAAAAGGAGACCTATCTCTACCAGTTGATATCTATTGCTTGCAATTAACCTGCGATGATATTATAGCTTGAGTACTGCTTTACAATCTGTTGGAGCGTTCAATTTTTATTACATTCTAAATTTGAAGATATGTTTTTATTTTACTATACTAGCTGTGCTACCAGGCGTTGCCCGGGTTATGGAGCCTTACAATGCCTCGGGTTTGCAACCCGAGCTGATAAACCGAGTTATACTTACAAACGCGAGTTTGTAAAAATAAGGTGCAATATATTGGTATTACGGTAGCATAACCGTAGATCTGGTTATATTAATGATGATACACCAACAGGCACCCGAGTTTGCAAACCGGATTGATAAACCGAGTTATATTTACAAACTCGAGTTTTTAAATATAACTCGGTTTATCAACTCGGGCTGCAAATCTGAGACACTCTAATCCGCCATAAGTTCTAATTTTACAGTACATACATAGTTTAATTTCTATTAGCTAACGGGTGCCTGTCAGTGTACCATTGATAATATAACCAGATCTACGGTTATGCTACCGTAATACCAGTATATTGCACATTATTTTTACAAACTCGCGTTTGTAAATATAACTCGGTTTATGCAAGCCCGGGGCACTCTAATCCGCCATACCGGCTAATAGAAAAGTCTTCGGACAGAAAATTGATTTGTATTTAAGTTTTTAACATATAACAACATTTGCCATTCTAATTTTCAAACTACATATCAGGAGAAAAGTGTTTTGTCTTATAAACAATGAGATGTAGTGAGAGTTGCTCGCTATTAGCCAGTACGTTTGATAATGTGAGCGTGCAGCTTCTCGCAACGTTATGCTATGACCCGCGTCGTACGCAAAGGGGTTAGGTATTTGCTCTCATATAATGACTTATATTGGCAAGATAGCAATTCGATTTCTGTAGTCTAGTGGGTAGGGCGTCAGACTGAGTAACGGCAGGGTCCGAGATCAAATCATCTTCGGTACAGAATCTTCATTCCAAGATTTTAAGATCTATAGTGGACAATCAAACCTATGAATACACCTTCGACGACCAACTTTGAGAAATATATATATAGATTTAATAATGCTGAATAAATACTCATTGATATGTTTGCTACAGTTTGCAGCCACAACTGGCTTTTTATGAGCCATAGAAGAGTAGTTGTAAGCTGTGTTAAAATAACCACAAGGATGCTAGTAAATAATATGTTGCAAATCTGAAAATTTATAAGTTACATAATGATAGCCAGAATGAGTAATACACATACTTTGAGAAATATATATATATCGATAATCGATCAAATGCTACAAATGTATATATTTATGAACCAGTGACATAAACGAACCTTACTGTATATTACATGCAGAAACAAAATGTTTTAAAAAGGACAATATTTTCATCATTTGCTTGGATAGCTGCGTGCTGGTTGCTGCTTTCCATGGAACAAACATCTTCTGGTTGTCCAACACTTTCCACAATGTCTTCTGACCTCAACTTTTCTTCTGCACCGCTAAACTAGTCGATATTAGTGACCAAATCATTTTTGGGAGAGCAATACTTTTACGGGTTGCATTTAGCCCAAATGCAATGAGTAAAAGTTATGCTCGATAAACGCAACCTTGGCCTTAAAACTAGTCGTTCATTTACCATAGTATATGTAAATGGTTTTTTACATACGTATACTGTAAAATATCAAGACCGTGTTAAATAAAGAACTACTATTAGCTTGAGACAATTATTAATTATTTTTATGGTGTTGCTTTCAAAGTTTTAACGAAAAAAACAAAAAGGTTTGGAGTTGGACAAGAGGGAATTAATTGTTACTGATATAAACGATTCATTATTAATACGATTTTGTGGACACTTTTCTACTGACCAATTGACATTATGGGTTCGTAACAATCAAAGATTGTCAAAGTAGCGATCAAATGGAGGTGGCGTTCATTTAGAAAGTGGTGCTCTATTTTTCAACCCTTCTCTCAGGGTGGCAGTTAAATAGAGGTGACATTCAAATGGAGGTAGCATTCAATTAGAGGTTTTATGGTATATAAACATCTATGATGCCATTTCATGGAATATGCTTCTCTTTTATATTTAGATAGTTACAGAAGCAATGGGTGTACAAAAGTCGCAAATGACTTATTTCTACAGTTATTCATTATAAAAGATGGTCTTTAGTTAGGGGTAAAAACGCAACTATTATAGTAACTATTATATTGCATAGATAACAATTAGTCGTACCAGTTTATTATTGCTTATGGGATGGTTCTTTAAGGTCATGGTTCAAAGATAAAATTTTGTTTTAGTGAGAATGCACCAAAAGAACTAGTAACCCACATTTCATGGACAAAGTTATTCAAATTAAATTAAAAAGAGTCCTGTACCTGAAAAACCTAACATGGTGTATTGATATGTAAAGTGTAGGAGTCACTCAGGCTAAAACTTGTGACCATGTACAATAGTAATACAGAAGGTCCTATAACATAAACCTTCTTTTACATAAATTCTACTCAACCTAAACAAATTATGTAAAAAAAATTTTGCATCGTATTACATAAGAAATTTCATATAATGCAAAGTCGGTACAAATGAAGTTGGTGCAAATCCCCAATTTCAATTTAAATAACGATAATACCATAATTAGCCTTCAATATATATAATCTTTTTAATGTATTTTAGAGATATACAACATTTTTTAATTTTTTTCTGCGGCATAAACCTTGCTGTAGAGAAAAAATAGATTTAAATTGACATCGAAGGTGTGCGCTCCACTTAACATAAAACTACCGTAATCATGCCTCCTAAACCAAATGTAAGTGATAAGAAAAGAGGAAAAGTTGTCTATACAAGAAAATAATACTAAAGTTACTATACTGTCATTAAACTAAAAAGTTGAGCTTTTCATTTTCAAGGGCCGAAGGGGTGAGTATGGGAAGATCTTAGAACGGAGTAAAACTGTCTAAATGTATTTTACGATTTATATAACATAAAATTCCTATAACGTAAACGTTCTTGGAACAGATTATTTACGTTGTGGGAGCGTTTACTGACCACAATGATTAACTTACAATGAGCCATAGTTTGCTAGACGTGAATCTACCTTTTACAGTTGTGTAAAGGATAATTACATGAAACAAACAGATTCTCTAGTGTCACATAAAAGGTGCCTGCATTGAATGCGATCAATTCAGATCATGTGTCCGTCACAATTGTACAAAAATTAAAGTAGTTATTGTTTTGATTGAGGTAATGGAGTACATGAAAACAGCAATAAGAAGGTTCTGCTGATCGCGGATAAGTACATGAGTGTTGATGCACATTTAAAAGCCATAGCCTGAGATCTTTACAAATATTTAAAGACTTGTAGGCTATGGTAACAGACTAATAGTCGCTTTCTAGCCAACTCTATCGGTGTAGGATAAAAATATTTTATTAAGTTCGATCACAGATTATTGACAGAGTAGCTAACTTGTCATTGCGAATCACTGGAATGGTCAAATAACTCCTAGTTTAAGAACATAAATGGGATTAATAGTTATTGGGTGTCTCATTCAACAATGGATGTTTCATCAAACTCCATAAAACTAGAGGTTATCGTACAATAATCGTCAATCGCTCAGCTTTAATGTAACCTTTACTCATAGTAGATAGTGTCAGTAGTTTGTGTATAAATGAGATGCTATTAAATAGGCGTGATAAGTGTATTCTGTGTGCAGCAGACAATTATTAGGTGAGACTTGGTACAGGTGAGACTCGGTACGGTTTAGACTCGGTACGAATGAGACACGGTACGGTTGAGACTCGGTACGGTTGAGACTCGGTACGGTTGAGACACGGTACGGTTGAGACTCGGTACGAGTGAGACTCGGTACGAGTGAGACTCGGTACGGGTGAGACTCGGTACGGTTGAGACACGGTACGGTTGAGACTCGGTACGGGTGAGACTGGGTATGGGTGAGACTCGGTACGAGTGAGACTCGGTACGAGTGAGACTCGGTACGAGTGAGACTCGGTACGGGTGAGACTCGGTACGGGTGAGACTCGGTACGGGTGAGACTCGGTACGAGTGAGACTCGGTACGGGTGAGACTCGGTACGGGTGAGACTCGGTACGGTTGAGACACGGTACGGGTGAGACTCGGTACGGGTGAGACTGGGTATGGGTGAGACTCGGTACGAGTGAGACTCGGTACGAGTGAGACTCGGTACGAGTGAGACTCGGTACGGGTGAGACTCGGTATGGGTGAGACTCGGTACGAGTGAGACTCGGTACGGGTGAGACTCGGTACGAGTGAGACTCTGTACGAGTGGGACTCGGTACGAGTGAGACTAGGTACTGGTGAGACTCAGTACAGGTGAGACCACAGAAAAATTGGGTAAAAACTAATGAAAAGGAAAAACTTGAGCACCTAGATGAAACCATAAAGGTTACTTACAAGCAGTTGTTGGACATCAAAAAAGTGAAACTGAAGTCCTCCACTCAGTGTTTCTGCAGCTACTAACCTCACCTGAAAATTATTAGAAATGTTTTTCAAATAAGGATACAAAAATGTTATTTAGATCACCATAGCAAAGAGATCAATGCTCTTGATAAATAGACATTCAGACTGTTTGCATCGATGCATGAGTTATTAATATTTGCCAATAATGTAATGTATAAGGCCTACCTCAATACGCTCATCAGAGAGTAGGTCAAGAATAAGGTCTAGGAGTTGCTGACGCAAATCTCCGTAGAGATGAAACTGGTTAAGAAACATCATAGACTGGAGCATTTCAACAACCATCACTCGTGCGTGCCATGACTTTAGATTCATCGCTTCCTACGAGATCATATTATGTGCTACTGAGTGTTATTAATAGTCTTGTTATTATATAATATACTACTGAATGTTATTAATAGTCTTGTTACTATATAATATACTACTCAGTGTTATTAATAGTCTTGTTACTATATAATATACTGCTCAGTATTATTAGTAGTCTTGTTACTATATAATATACTACTCAGTGTTATTAATAGTCTTGTTACTATATAATATACTGCTCAGTATTATTAATAGTCTTGTTACTATATAATATACTACTCAGTGTTATTAATAGTCTTGTTACTATATAATATACTGCTGAGTGTTATTAATAGTCTTGTTACTATATAATATACTACTCAGTGTTATTAATAGTCTTGTTACTAAATAATATACTGCTCAGTGTTATTAATAGTCTTGTTACTATATAATATACTACTGAGTGTTATTAATAGATTTGTTACTATATAATATACTACTCAGTATTATTAATAGTCTTGTTACTAAATAATATACTGCTCAGTGTTATTGATAGTCTTGTTACTATATAATATACTACTCAGTGTTATTAATAGATTTGTTACTATATAATATACTACTCAGTGTTATTTATAGTCTTGTTACTATATAATATACTACTGAGTGTTATTAATAGTCTTGTTACTATATAATATACTACTCAGTGTTATTAATAGTCTTGTTACTATATAATATACTACTCAGTGTTATTAATAGTCTTGTTACTATATAATAAACTACTCAGTGTTAATAATAGTTTTGTTACTATATAATATACTACTTGGGGTTATTAATAGATTTGTTACTATATAATATACTACTGAGTGTTATTAATAGTCTTGTTACTATATAATATACTACTGAGTGTTATTAATAGTCTTGTTACTATATAATATACTACTCAGTGTTATTAATAGTCTTGTTACTATATAATATACTACTCAGTGTTATTAATAGTCTTGTTACTATATAATAAACTACTCAGTGTTAATAATAGTTTTGTTACTATATAATATACTACTTGGGGTTATTAATAGATTTGTTACTATATAATATACTACTGAGTGTTATTAATAGTCTTGTTACTATATAATATACTACTGAGTGTTATTAATAGTCTTGTTACTATATAATAAACTACTCAGTGTTAATAATAGTTTTGTTACTATATTATATACTACTTGGGGTTATTAATAGATTTGTTACTACCGTACAGGATGAATTTATTCGCGGAGTTATATTTCGCGAAAATTGTCTTTTCATGCATATTCGCGGATGAATTTATTCGCGGCTGAAAACTGCCACTCTCTAGGAAAAGTTAACTCTATTACGTCTAGCAATAGAGTTAACCTTACGCATGCGCGGCTGCGCGCATTGCGCGTTCCGTTTTCTATTTAGCTTACGACTACGGGTGGATCGTACTAAGCTATAAATTCTTTGTTGCGTTCAGAAGTTTTCACGAATATTCACAGATTTGGAGGCCTTTGATGAACCAACAATTTGTGGTAAGTAATGAATTTTTCTCATTTACTTAATTAGTTGAATCTTACTTTGGTTCTTCGGTAAAACGCAATATTCATGTTTTCCATCCCTACCAATTCATTATTTGTTTTAGTGTGAGAGAGAGATTTTTCATCATACACGGAAGAACAATGATTGCAAGGGTGGTGTATGTCATTTTTAGAAGATCACGAATCATTCAGGGAAGTCTGGAAATTCAGATAGAAGTGACCGCAGCTACTTACGAGGAGAATATATCTGATTTAAAAAAAAGAGCAAAAACGCCTTTACGAGCACAAATCTTTGGCCAGCCGGCAGAACTTTGCAATAGTAAGCTACGAGGAGAGTTCTGATGATAACTTCCTTACTAGCCATGTAGTAGCAAGAGAATCGTCTTTAACATCTACCCAAGACAGTAACAGCGATGTAGAGCTGCTATTACCAAAATAACTAGTCGGAGAGCGCCATTACACGCTAGTATTCACTTATCAAGAGTCTCAGTTTAATTTTTTTGCTCTAGACAATCGCAATATAGACTAAACTGTTTATATTTACTCCATTCAACGTTTGTAAAATTTTATTTGTACACTCAAGTTTGTAATAAATTATAATATATCTATACATGAAATAAAATATATGATTTAATCATGTTTGCTGCAGCGATATCAAGGAGTTGTTGTCAATGAAGGGGTCTAGGTTGACTGGTTGCTTCTCTGCCAATATTCCTGCCTTGATGAATATTACTACTTGTCTCTAGTTTTCGTAATCGGAGTAGGTTGTTTTATTCTCAATCTGCAGTAAACACAAAAAAGAAAAAAATCTTAACAAGTGTCAAAGAAGTACAAAAACAATAGCTGAAGTATTTAATGAAAGCGATCAGTTTTTAAACAAAAGAATTAACTAATGCAGTTAATAATGGAAAAACGTATCTGCACAGCACATCAAATACATACCATAATGTCCAGATCAGAATCATGATCGTCCTCAACTTCGGTATTCGAGATTGATGGAGTTGATTTCAATATATAAAGACTAGGAGAGCTTTTTTGCGATGATGAAGCCATGCCGAACTACTTGTAAAAACCTTGAATAATTTTGTAAAGTTTGTTGCAATGGCAATAAAACTCGGAACCCCGGCAATGATTTTAAAGAAGTTTTGGAACTCGGCTACGTTTAGTACTTCTGCCTAGTGGCTATTTTCGCTATGACGCCATTCTGCCTATCTTGTGACAACCTTGAATAATTTTGTAAATAAATGTGATGCATTGGCAATGGTGTTAGCTCAAAGCCTAGGCAATGATTTTAAAAATGTTTTGGAACTCACCTACGTTTAGTAGTTATATTAAAAACTAGCCTAGCGACTAGTTTTCAATTTGATGCAGTAGTTATTCTCCCTTGTGATAAAAAATAGAACTAATTATTCACGGAATTTAATAATTCGCGGAGTTGACTGCTCGCGAAATCGCGAATTTTTATATCCATCGGATATTTTCATCCTGTACGGTATATAATATACTACTGAGTATTATTAATAGTCTTGTTACTAAATAATATACTGCTCAGTGTTATTAATAGTCTTGTTACTATATAATATACTACTCAGTGTTATTAATAGATTTGTTACTATATAATATACTACGCAGTGTTAGTAATAGTCTTATTACTATATAATATACTACTCAGTGTTATTAATAGATTTGTTACTATATAATATACTACTTGGGGTTATTAATAGTCTTGTTACTATATAATAAACTACTCAGTGTTAATAATAGTTTTGTTACTATATAATATACTACTTGGGGTTATTAATAGATTTGTTACTATATAATATACTACTGAGTGTTATTAATAGTCTTGTTACTATATAATATACTACTCAGTGTTATTAATAGTCTTGTTACTATATAATAAACTACTCAGTGTTAATAATAGTTTTGTTACTATATAATATACTACTTGGGGTTATTAATAGATTTGTTACTATATAATATACTACTGAGTGTTATTAATAGTCTTGTTACTATATAATATACTACTGAGTGTTATTAATAGTCTTGTTACTATATAATAAACTACTCAGTGTTAATAATAGTTTTGTTACTATATAATATACTACTTGGGGTTATTAATAGATTTGTTACTATATAATATACTACTGAGTATTATTAATAGTCTTGTTACTAAATAATATACTGCTCAGTGTTATTAATAGTCTTGTTACTATATAATATACTACTCAGTGTTATTAATAGATTTGTTACTATATAATATGCTACTCAGTGTTATTAATAGTCTTGTTACTATATAATATACTACTCAGTGTTATTAATAGTCTTGTTACTATATAATATACTGCTCAGTGTTATTAATAGTCTTGTTACTATATAATATACTACTCAGTGTTATTAATAGTCTTGTTACTATATAATATACTGCTCAGTGTTATTAATAGTCTTGTTACTATATAATATACTGCTCAGTGTTATTAATAGTCTTGTTACTATATAATATACTACTCAGTGTTATTAATAGTCTTGTTACTATATAATATACTGCTCAGTGTTATTAATAGTCTTGTTACTATATAATATACTACTCAGTGTTATTAATAGATTTGTTACTATATAATATACTACTCAGTGTTATTAATAGTCTTGTTACTATATAATATACTGCTCAGTGTTATTAATAGTCTTGTTACTATATAACATACTACTCAGTGTTATTAATAGTCTTGTTACTATATAATATACTACTCAGTGTTATTAATAGTCTTGTTACTATATAATATACTACTCAGTGTTATTAATAGTCTTGTTACTATATAATATACTACTCAGTGTTATTAATAGTCTTGTTACTATATAATATACTACTCAGTGTTATTAATAGTCTTGTTACTATATAATATACTGCTCAGTGTTATTAATAGTCTTGTTACTATATAATATACTACTCAGTGTTATTAATAGTCTTGTTACTATATAATATACTGCTGAGTGTTATTAATAGTCTTGTTACTATATAATATACTACTCAGTGTTATTAATAGTCTTGTTACTATATAATATACTACTCAGTGTTATTAATAGTCTTGTTACTATTTAATATACTACTCAGTGTTATTAATAGTCTTGTTACTATATAATATACTGCTGAGTGTTATTAATAGTCTTGTTACTATATAATATACTGCTGAGTGTTATTAATAGTCTTGTTACTATATAATAAACTACTCAGTGTTATTAATAGATTTGTTACTATATAATATACTACTCAGTGTTATTAATAGATTTGTTACTATATAATATACTACTCAGTGTTATTAATAGTCTTGTTACTATATAATAAACTACTCAGTGTTATTAATAGTTTTGTTACTATATAATATACTACTCAGTGTTATTAATAGATTTGTTACTATATAATATACTACTCAGTGTTATTAATAGTCTTGTTACTATATAATAAACTACTCAGTGTTATTAATAGATTTGTTACTATATAATATACTACTCAGTGTTATTAATAGATTTGTTACTATATAATATACTACTCAGTGTTATTAATAGTCTTGTTACTATATAATAAACTACTCAGTGTTATTAATAGTTTTGTTACTATATAATATACTACTCAGTGTTATTAATAGTCTTGTTACTATATAATATACCACTTGGGGTTATTAATAGTCTTGTTATTATATAATATACTACTGAGTGTTATTAATCGTCTTGTTACTATATAATATACTACTCAGTGTTATTAATAGTCTTGTTACTATATAATATACTACTCAGTGTTATTAATAGTCTTGTTACTATATAATATACTACTCAGTGTTATTAATAGTCTTGTTACTATATAATATACTACTCAGTGTTATTAATAGTCTTGTTACTATATAATATACTACTCAGTGTTATTAATAGTCTTGTTACTATATAATATACTGCTGAGTGTTATTAATAGTTTTGTTACTATATAATATACTACTCAGTGTTATTAATAGATTTGTTACTATATAATATAATACTCAGTGTTATTAATAGATTTGTTACTATATAATATACTACTCAGTGTTATTAATAGTCTTGTTACTATATAATAAACTACTCAGTGTTATTAATAGTCTTGTTACTATATAATATACTACTCAGTGTTATTACTCGACTAGTTACTGTGATCGGATTTGAGCGGTTCACAAAGAAAGGCAGAAATTAAGCATATCCATGATACTCTAAAGGAACAGCCACACTGCAGCTGAAACGAGAGTGACGATGTTTGAAGTCTCAGATAGGAGAAGCAACCAAAGCAACCAAAATCTGAAGGTTTGCAATCCAGTTACTTTGGTGATGCCTAACTTGGATCAGATAGGCTTAACCAAAGCTTTTATTTGATTTAACAATATTTGCTGGCAATTCCATCATGCAATAACTGGCAATTCCATCATGCAATAACTGAAATTGAACAACAAGGAAAAAACAAAAACGTGCAAACCTCGGTTCGGTTGTTCGGTTCTGGCCTTTCCAGCTACGCTTTACAAATTTCTGCATCTATATTCGATATATGTACGCTTCAAAAATCAGTTGCTGCATGGCCACAGATTTGATGTCACTAAGTTCACCGTAACCGCTCACATGTGGAGCACTCTGCCTTTAACAGTTAGCAGAATGTGGAGCACTCTGCCTTTAACATTTAGCAGGGCTTCACTAACATTTTCACTGACCTTTATTAGCCAAATACAATCTTCTAAAACTTAACTCAATAAAATGTTCTAAATTCAAAATATGATAAAATTGCAAAAGCTTGTAAAAATACATTGAAAGCGCGTGTCAGCTCCGATTGAGTTACCACAAGCTGGAAACATTGCTCTCAAATTCACTCACTTACTTTAATAGTGTCAAGAAATTGCGGCAGCAAGGTAACAGGCAGCAATGTCTTGCACATATATTTAGCAACATCTTTGCTCTGCGTCATCAGTTCAGGGTCACTAAAGTCAGCACTGTGTTTACAGATCTGTAAAATAGCAGCAAACCTTTCAGATGAACATGATAGAATGAGAATATTTGGCTATTTTACTAATCAATAAATATCAACCATAGAGGCTAACAATATATTGGGTAACAAGAGTTGGGTAGATTTATGTAATTCTGATGGAGACTCAAGTGACCTCTCATCGAGGTGAAGCAACTAAATTTGCATCAGCTGACAATTCCAGGATTGCTACTGTAAGATTTCAGTGGAATATCTCACTATTATCAAAACTGTTATTTCCTGTCACCTGATTCTTTCTTACAGTTTTCCTTCATATATTCTTAATAAACTTACGATAGGTAAAAAGCAAAGCATTTCTTGTGTCCATGGCTGAGGAGTCATATGCCAATCAAAGTTGTATTCCAGCCATGAAAGCACTGCAAATATCAAAAATGTAAAAGTCTCCAACAACCATTATAACAATCCTGCAAGTTGTTTCACCCTCTATCTGTCTATCTCTCTTGTCGTCTATCTCTCTCGCCCTCTATTCATCTCACCCTCTACCTCTCTCGTCCTACATCTTAGCCTCTATCTCGCTCTTTACCTCTGTAAACCTCTATCTAGCACTATTTGCTTATGGTGACCGCAAGTCAACATTCTATGCCAATCACCTGATTTAAGGATCAACTTTTCCTCCTCGTCTTGCCCTTTTCCCACAGCTGTATGAGAGTTTTCAAAGGCCACTTTCACTTTCCCTACGACATCGTCAGTGAAAACATCGCCCAAGCGTTTTTGACTCTCAGTAGTGGTTTCCTTCATGCCAATTCCTTCGTCAAAGTGCTCAACAAGAGGAAGACAGTGCCTGATCAGATCCGCTCTGACAGGGTTATTCCAAGAGAAAGAATTGATGTAAGGCATATCGGCCTCGTAAGATGTGCAGAGCGCACTGAAATTATAAAAGAAGCTCCAAGAAAAGGACTGTTACTAGTAAGGACTGTTACTAGTAAGGACTGTTACTAGTAAGGACTGTTACTAGTAAGCACTGTTACCAGTAAGGACTGTTACCAGTAAGGACTGTTACCAGTAAGTACTGTTACCAGTAAGGACTGTTACCAGTAAGGACTGTTACCAGTAAGGACTGTTACCAGTAAGGACTGTTACCAGTAAGCACTGTTACTAGTAAGCACTGTTACCAGTAAGGACTGTTACTAATAAGTACTGTTACTAGTAAGCACTGTTACCAGTAAGGACTGTTACTAGTAAGCACTGTTACCAGTAAGTACTGTTACCAGTAAGGACTGTTACCAGTAAGGACTGTTACCAGTAAGGACTGTTACCAGTAAGGACTGTTACCAGTAAGGACTGTTACCAGTAAGTACTGTTACCAGTAAGGACTGTTACCAGTAAGGACTGTTACCAGTAAGGACTGTTACCAGTAAGGACTATTACCAGTAAGGACTGTTACTAGTAAGCACTGTTACCAGTAAGGACTCTTACTAGTAAGCACTGTTACTAGTAAGCACTGTTACTAGTAAGCACTGTTACTAGTAAGCCCTGTAATTCAGTCTTGTACAGAATTCATTGCAATTATTAGCAACTGATAGGTCTGAACACTAGAGATTTTGTAGCTGAGGAGATGGGCCATACGATAAGGAATTGTTAGAACAAACAATCAATTATGACCTGAAGGCTGAAGCTACATAAAACTACATTTTTAATAGAACAGAACAGCTAATCTGCAATTATTACAGAAGGTGTGATAAGGGCAACAGAAAATAACGGTAAGGCTTCTGTGCCACACTAGACTAGATGCGTGTCTATCCACCTGCAACAGGAAAAGTGCATGACAAATAAATATTATGATCTGGTCCACCTACTAGCCAATCTTTGACCTCACTAAAGGAGAGGAACTTGTGAGAAGCTCTCGGCCCAAATTTGACATGTATCTATTAATCTCAGGTACACGCCACCGCTGTCTTCCCACAACAGACTGCAGGAAATAGATGCGTGATGCTATCTCCAAAGAGGTCGCACTGTCTCCTTTTTGTTGCACAGTTTTTACCTCGCCCAATAACAGCTCAAAGAGTCTGAAGAGTTTCTTGGGCTCTCTTTGTGTCTACAAGCGGGAGAACCAGTAGGTGCCAAACAGCGGTCAAGAAGGTACAGGATGCTCACTACTCCAAACTGGCAGAAATCACACAACATTAACCACTTAACCCAACCAGCCCTCACATGGATGCAAAAATGTTTACGATAATTAAGAATGTAATAAAAAGGAAGAAAGTGGAAGAAAAAAGATGATAATTTGCATTGAATTGCATGATAATGCGTACAGTCACACCTCGATATTGGCCATAGTACATTCTGGGACTGAGCTCGTATGTCAGTTTTCTCGTATCTCAAATCAAAAGTTTCCATGTAAAATAACCAAATATAAATTAATCTGTTCACACCGCCTGAACAAACCATCAAAAACAGGATATTACAATGAAACAATGTGTTTTAATTGTTTCAATTCACCACATAAGCTCACAAAATAACAAATACGTATCTAGTGATTATGATCTGCAACAAAATGTAACATGATTAGGTACAGTGCTGTAGGGAGTTCTCACATTTGAGAAAGACAGTAGCGGCTGTGTGAGACAGACTTGACAGCAACATGCTCGGTGCGCTACACTTTTGTAGCATAACAAACTTTGAATTTAACTTAAATGAACTTAGCTTACTATACATACACTTAAATATAAGTTTTAATCTCTACACTAACCTTAATTCTAACTTGATTTTTACTTCGTTACTTCTCCCTGTCCAGCTTGGCTCTTTCCGCCTCGCTCTCACTTCACTTTTAGCCAACCTTTTTAAAACTTTTTCACACTGATCCCACGAGAAAGACCAAGGGGTACTGTTCTCATAAGCAGCCTCTCGCGTACTCAGCCACCTAGCAGCCGCATCAAGAACTGTCTCGTATCTCAAATTTCTCGTACGCAAGGACCCTCGTATACCGAAGTATGATTGTATTGTAAAGTAATGTCAAGTAATCACTGCGCTAATGTCTCCGACTGATTTCTGAAGAAGCAAAGCAGTACTCACCGAACAATTAGCAAATGCACTCCCCCAATGAGGGTAGACCTCATCGGCTATGTTAGTTATGGCTGTCTTGATAACTGGTATTGCCCAATCAAACAGCTCCATCACCTGCAATACCAACTTATCAAAAAGATCCTCTTAGATAACAAAATACATGACATAACCTCTTGCCTTACACATACAACAAAAACAACTAATTGGAATAAAATGCTGATTTTTAAATTAATTAAATAACCTGATGTAACGCTGATGTAATTTCACATAATAAAATTCAATAAATTTAGCTTGCTGAAACAAACATGTCTAAGCAAAATTGGCACATACAA